>NC_064922.1:714168325-714793325 GCF_023897955.1 Schistocerca gregaria
AAACGTTGGAGTTCATCGTCGTTAGTGGGATCCGGCTCTGGCCTCCCTTTGAATCCATCTTTTCCTTTTGCTAAAGTATACTCAAGATGAAGAAACAGAATCTAATGTGTTTTCGCTTCTGCTACACAGAGTGTAAAAAATCTACATAAATAAAATTTTAGAGTGCTCTGAGAAGATCGAAAGGGTACATTTTTATGTCACGACAATGCTGCAGGTGCACCGTTTCCTTTTTAGGGGACCATTAGGATTTTTACGGTCCATTTCGATAGCTGAGTGGTCTGCGCCGCTGACTGCCTTGTGGAGGACTCAGGTTAGATTTCCCGTTCTAACAGGAAGTTTTTCTTGGCGGGAGGACTGCCTGAGACCAATTGAAGAACTACTTGACCGAGTAAAAGCCGCTGCAGATCACGAAAACTGCCAACGGAGCCCCACAGCTCTCCAATACCGCATCCGATGACCCAACGGTTCTCCAATATCGCATCCGATGACGCCAATGGCAGAGAACTTTCTTTTCTTAATACCCACGCGTTTCGACTTTTCCCCAAAGAACTGTCAACAGCCTTATATTACAAAATTTACTACGACACTTTTCATTGTGTACGTCTCTAAAGATAGTTTTTAGTCTGTTTGCATAAGGATATATGTACACTGCTCGTGTTGATACACAAAGTTTTAGTTGAAAAACATTTTAAGCACCTTCTGCCAATCGCTCGTAGTCATATGCTTTTCTTCGGCCAGCTTACTGTGATTAATGTTTTACCTATATAAAAATAACATAATTCCGTCTAAAATATATCACTATCTGAAGCATGTTCTTTTATTTTATTTTGAGTCGTCAGGGTCCCGACAGGTTTGATGCGGCCCGCCACGAATTCCTCCCCTGCGCCAATCTCTTCGTCTCAAAGTAGCACTTACAACCTACGTCCTCAGTTATTTGCTAGATGTTTTCCAGTCTCTGCCTTCTTCTACAGTTTTTGCCCTGTACAGCTCCCTCTAGTACCATGCATCTTATTCCCTGATGTCTTAACACAAGTCCAGCCATCCTGTCCCTTCTTCTTGTCAGCGTTTTCCATACATTCCTTTCCTCGTTGATTCTGTGGAGAAACGGCTCCGAGCGCTATGGCACTTAACGTCTGGGGTCATCAGTCCCGTAGACTCAGAACTACTTAAACCTAAGGACATCACCCACATCCATGTCCGAGGCAGGATTCGAACCTGTGACCGTAGCGGTCACGCGGTTCCAGACTGTAGCGGCTAGAACGTCACGGCCACACCGGCCGTCGATTCTGTGGAGAACCTCCTCATTTCTTACCTCAACAGTCCACCTAATTGTCGACATTTCTCTATAGCACTCCGTCTCTAATGCTTCGATTCTATTCTTTTTCGGTTTTTCCACAGTCCACGTTTCACTGCCATACAATGTTGTTCTCCAAACGTATATTCTCAGAAATTTCTTCCACAAACTAAGGTCTGTGCGTGATACTAGTAGACTTCTTATGGCCGGGAAGGCCCTTTATACCACAGCCAGCCTGCTTTTTATGTCCACATTCCTTCGTCCATCATGGGTTCTTTCGCTGCCTAGGCAGCAGAATTTCATAACTTGGTCGACTTCGTGATCACCAATCCTGATGTTAAGTTTCTCGCTGTTCTCACTTCTGTTACTTTTCATTACTTCCGTCTATCTTCGATTTACTTTCAATCCATATTCCGTACTCATTAGACTGTTTATTCCTTTCAAAACAACCTGTAATTCTTCTTCACTTTCACTGAGGATATCAATGTCATCAACGAATCTTAGCATTGACATCCTTGAATGTCAGTAACACTCTTCAGCCTTTCTTTTATTTCCATCCCTGTCTTACAACCTTTCTAAACCGAGCACGTCTTTCCTGGACGTTCACTCTTATGGTTCCCTCTTTGCTCATGTATATATTGTATATTACCCGTATTTCACTACAGCTAATTTCCACATCTCTCAGAATTTCGAACATTTTACACAATTTTACACTCCTGAATGCTTTTTCCAGGTCGACGTATCGTATGAATGCGTCTTGATTTTTCGTTGGTGTTGCTTTTATCATCAACCGCAGCGTCAGAAATGCCTCTCTAGTGCCTTTACCTTCCCTAAAGTCAAACTGATCGTCATCTAACAAATATTTAACTTTCTTTTCCATTCTTCTGTGTATTTGTCATCAGTAATTTAGATGTACAAGTTAGCAAGCTGATTCTGCGATGATTCTCGCTCCTGCTATCTTTGCAATTGTGTGAATGCTACTTTTCCGAAAATCTGATGGTATATCGCCAGTCTCAAACGTCCTACACGCGAACGTGAATATTCGTTTTGTTGCCACTTCCACCAGTCACTTTAGAAATTCCGATGTAATGTTTTGCGGTTCATCTTATTTGATCTTAAACCGTCCAAACGCCTTTTAAATTCGGATTCGAATACTGGATCCCCCATCTCTTCCCTGTCGACTCCTGTTTGTTCTTTTATCACGTCGCCAGACAAGTCCTCCCCCTCAAAGAGGCCTTCAATCTACTCTTTCCATCTATACGCTCTCTCCCCTGTATTTAACTGTGAAATTCCCATTGCTCTCTTAATGTTACCACCCTTGTTTTTAGTTTCACCGCTAGTAGTTTTCACTTTTCTGTATGCTGAGTCAGTCCTTCCGACAATTACTTCTTTTTCAATTTCTTCGCATTTTTCAAGCAGCTACTTCGATTTAGATTCCCTGCAGTTCCTATTTATTTTATTTCTAAGTGACTTGCATTTTTGTATCCCTGAATTTCCCTGAACATTTCTGTACTTCCTTCTCTCGTCGACCAACTGAAATATTTCTTCTGTTAGCCATGGTTTCGCAGTTGCCAGAAGCAGTTACCATGTCTTAATCCTAGACATGCAAACTGATGAGAGATAGTGACGTAAAATTCCTTATCACCATCCGGTCACTTCACGGAGTTAGAGCATAAAACTGTTGTTGAATGGAGACGTTAATCCTGGCAGCACCTTTGGTGCTACTGTGCAGGAAAAGACTGTGTGCCGGCACTGAGATTCTGCCCCCAGAACACCGACTGATAACGTTCAGCGAAGTAGGGGCTGTCCGCACTATACGCATCCAACAATAACAAAGAAAAACAGATTAGACAGAATGACTAGGTATTAGTAGAGGAAAACTGCTTCACCGTGAGTATCTATAAGACCCTTCCGGAGATATTTATATATTTTGGGCAATCAGTTTTTGTAGCACGTATATCTTTCACTACATTTGCTACTAACGAGGAAAATTGCAAACTCATCGGATCTTTTAAACGATCTTCATTTCTTAGACTGGTCTTGCGTAGTCGTTACTTTCGTTCTGCTATGTACCAACCCTACGAATTCTGCATACATTGTACCACTAGCATCTCAGTTACCGACGCTGTGTCCCTGGAGCAGGAGCTCCATGTTGTACCACTCACTCTGAATATTTATCAATCGATCTCACATGTATTAGCGAAACCACAATTTTCATATTCGATTGCTCCCAATAGCTACAACACGATGCTCCAGAACTGCCCCCAGACCATCCCTTCTCAATGAATACTTGTTCCTCTAGCTTCTCCGTATAATACTATTGTGCCCTCATACTTTATTTGTCAATTTATTCTAATAGGTTTCTGAATATTGTAATTTGTCTGCTGTTGTTTTCCTCGGTGTCCACAATTTACATCTGTTCACCATTGACGTTCAATAGCACAGTTTCTTGCTTAGGTTTAGAAAAGTATTTGACATTTGCAAACCTTTGTTGCCATAAAGAACAGTGGTTTGGCTTGTAACACACAGTCTTACGTTCTTTCACCATTTCTTGTGACCTTTCTTCGTGAGTAATTAAAACTTACACTAGTTCTCCGAAGCATTCCGATATTTGAAACTGTAGTAGATTCTTACTTCTACTTTTAATCACTTGCGCCTTCAACTCTTACATCTTCGATCAGAATCCTACCCTCAGTATGATGAACACTATATCTAATACTTCTAAAAAACCTTCTACACTTTTAGCAATGTCGTCGGTGAAACTTGCGTTTTTAGTGTCACTTTTTTGTGAAAGCTAAATATACTTTCACTACCACTCTTTTATGGAACATTAATACACTATTAATTTCTTGACATGGTCGCTGAACAGAATACATAAACTCGAAATGTTGCTGAGCACTTGCGATGATTTTCAAGATGTTCAGTTACTGGCTAAACTGAATATGAACATAACTGCAAGTGCTGCAGTAGAGTGAATTAAAATACGTCATCATATTTTCAAATTTACCGTACCGGTTTTTTGACAGAGAAGACAGGGATGATAAATTGCAAGCCTGTCTCGACGACTCACATACTTAGCCTAATGTTCCGTTCTAATTATTTCGCTCACAGTACTTCCCCTTTGCTTTTGTCAATAATGGAAATTCCTCGTTTATCTTTGAACTTCATCACTGATTTCTGGAAATTATGCACAGTTAATTATGCCTTGCTCTAAGTTTACAAGTGTCATGATGATATTCTGTGTTCCATTGACCACTGCTGCAGTCTGCCACAATTATGCGACTGATAGTATAGCGTAAAGCGCACTGCGGCTTGGGAGATGACTAGACTGGGATCGATTTCGGGGAGGTACTGTCGGGTTCTTTAGGCTAGCGTCGTGATAACATTTTGCTCTTTAACAAACCACTTAACATTAATTTTCGACAGGTCCCCTACCTCCACGTCAAAGACGCAGCGTAGCTAGCGAAATTGACATGTGTTCGGAAGGAGCATTTTATGTGGATCACAAAAATCGATTATGGTGAATGCCGAAATTGTGTCTTTGAAAATGACACGCACAATGTCCTTCTCCTTTCTTCCTTTATCCGGTGTAGCACTCCGACAGGAATGACAAATTCACCAACTTGATGCTGAATATTAAACTTCCTCCGTTCGTTTTCTGATAAAAACACACTAAGGCGAAAACACACTGGACAGAATTTACATGGGTCTCAGACGAATAACGTACTTGAATCTGAATAAAGGTAGCTTTGTGGTCACACGGAGTGTATCTTGTCGGAGAAACAGTTATTACATCAACGGCGCTGAAAAAACAGGTGTCCAGTCTGCATTGAAGAACGAGGAATAAAGGTCAGTCACTCGTCCTACAACAATTAGAAGGATATGAAGTAATCCGCTAAATACATTGCACAGGCAGCATTTCCAAGATTTCAGCTTGTATAGTTTCATATTTAAATGAAGAATTATTTTTGTTTCAATGGAACTATGAAATAGTTGTAATTTTTTGAAAGCAATTAATGTCAAAGATGCCGTAAACTATAGCAGTGAATGCTCTTGAGTAGCATTTGGCTACTCGAGACAATGTATCGATTCCGTCTACGGATAAGTGATACTCACCTAGAGCCTTATTAGCACACGCCTCGCTCTTGATGCTGCTGCATATCGGCGTCTTGGAGTCTTCTGCAGAGGATAAAAACTATTCTCAATTATGGTTGTCAGTATCTTATAATATAATTTGGAAAGTACAAGTTGTCAAAGATGTACTTGAATTTAGCAATTAAGGTTTACTCTATAGCTGCTAAGAAGTACACTTCGGCAGAGAAATTAAACATGTTATGTTTAAACTTATAATCAACTGGGTAAACCTGGCACAAATTAAACAGTTTGATTTCTGTTCATCTAACGTGGTTCAACAGAACATAATACCTAGGCAGTCGGCCATTAATAGTTATTATAATCTCAGTGGAAGTGTTACATAGCTTCGACATGAGACGAACAGTGCACAAATAGTTTCCAAAATGGTTGTTTAGGTAATTCGCTGCATGTTTTCTGGCTTATATTGGCCCATCTGAAACGTACTGCATAAGCTGATATGAGGTAATGATAACTACATTCCATCCTTATCTACGCAATACTTGTATTATGCTTTTGATTCCTCTTTCTTCCTCCATCGAATACTGCATTACAGAGTTCACACGAAATTGCCCTAAACTCCAAATGTAGATAACAAAAAGAAGCATGAGACACAGGTACTTGCGGGATGCGGTATCATGTAAAGTAAAACGTTTGTGATTTTTTTTTCAAACTATTCCTTTTGTTTCCGTTCAGATTCTAAGTAATTGCCACAAATTAGTACATCTTTAGAGACAGTCCAATGCGTCGTCTTGTGTGCGAAAACGAAATCACTCATTGCTGTCCAAAGAAATTTCCGACGTAAATTTCAAAGGACGCCAGCAGACTCTAAAACGATTGAGGCTCGGTATGACAGGTTCCTAGCCAACAGCAGTGTAAACAAACAGTCACATTGTGGCAGAACATGTACATATGCTGAAATAGTGGAAGAGATAACAGAGAGACCTTTCAATAAAGCCCACCAAAGTTAGTTCGGGAAGTATCGACAGAAATCAACTTCCCTCGCTCAGCAGCTCACAATGTGCCTCATAACCGACTTTGCTTGCACGCTTATATAGTTTAAAGTGTGCAAACGTTGAAGCGAAATGACGTACAACGTCACCAGAATTTGCTGATAGGGTCGAGCAAACTCTAATCTAGGAAATGTCGTTTTCTCTGATGAATCGAACTTTCACACATGTAGGAAGGTTTCTCGGCACAACATTTTGCGGCATTTCGGAAAAACCCCATGGTTTTCAGGAACGTGTCAAATGTATTTGTCCAATGAATACCTGTTTATCACCCTCATTTCTTCTTGGTGTAGCAATTTTAATGGCCAGTAGTGGAATAACGATAACATAAGGCGTTATCGAAAGGTTTCCTTTTGAGGGCACTGCTGCAGCGTATATGCAGCGTAGCTTAACTTCCATACGGCTATATAACTACCGACATGTAGCTAGGGATTTGTGTGGCATTCGTGTCTTTCCGACATGCGTGAGGTAAATGCGGAAACGCGAATTGTGGCGACTCGATCTCCAAATGTATCCAAGCAGGACCGCCGTGCTGTTGTTCTTTTCTTGGTTGCCGAAGGACAAACACCGGTAGACATCCATTGCAAATGAATAATGAGGTAGCATGTCTGCCGAAAACCAACTGCAACAGGGGATGCCGCTGTTACTTGATGACGCACTTCCCCATACGCCGGAACGCAGAAGTTACGCCAAATAAAGAGGGAGTACTCGAGCGCCCGCTGTACAGTCGTGTCTCCCCCTATGCGATTATCACGCCTTCGGTCTCCTAAAACCGCCTTCAAAGGTCGACGTCTCCTGATGGAAGAAGGACACAGTGTCTTACCAAACGGGAATCTTCAACATGGTGCGTCGGTGCGATGTTTGCCTCAAGGCTCATGGCAATTTTACGTGACTGACAGACCGATTCTGGGCATACGGTCTTCGAGCAGAAATTTTTGATGGCCCTTTATATATATATTTTTTAAAGAATACGCGGAATTTTAGAGATAACAGCCTTGTAACATTGTGTTTATGTAACGATTTCCTCTTTACGTTCTTTCTCGAATGTAACGACGTCTTTTAGGAGGTGTGGCTGCAGTACGTAAGAAATCAACGCGGAGAAGTTGTTGACTGAGCAGATGAAGAGCAAGAAATAATAGGGAACGATTGGAAAATCAGATAAAAAGAAGAAAATAGGAATATAAAGGTACTAGAAAATCATGGACATGTTTCTTGAAGTTTTCTCGGCGGACTGAATATTCCATTATTTTTCAGGAGTGCATCTGGGATATTATTAACTCGTGTACCAATACGTCGGCTGACAAGCTTTCAGCCTTTCTCAAGGTGAATCGCAAGATTTTTAAGGCATTTTGCATTGTGGAGTAAAAGCGCATCCGTCAACGATAAAACTGTTGATAACAAGAGCATCAGCCATAGATAAAACTTAACGCCTTTAAGAATAAAAGAAAGCAAGCACAGAGTCAGGGAGCCACAGTGCTTACGAAGTATTTGGTTGATAATTCTGGAGTTCAGTGATAAACTATCGTAACTAAAAAAATTACTATTTTGAAATTTTTCTCCCTTGTGGCTTGTTTAAGGCGTAACCTGCTAGTGATAAACTAATGCATGTGTTTATTTCACAGAAAAGAAATTAAGCAATGTGATACTACCGTGTGTGCAAGCAGAAATCCAGCGTAAACGGTAACCGTGCGGTCTGGGGCTCTTCGTCACGGTTCGCGTGGCTTCCCCTGTCGGAGGTTCGAGTCCTCCATCAGGCATGGGTGTGTGTGTCGACCTTAGTGTAAGTTAGATTAAGTAGTGTGTAAGCTTAGGGACCGATGACCTTACCGGTTTGGTCCCATAAGAACTTACCAAAAACTTTTCCAGCAGTAAACAATGATAAGTGATCATACGACAATTGAGCCGAATGTAGTCCACCGCGCTCCTTATCATATCGGCTGTTACGATAGTTTGCCTTTCCGTGATATATATTACTTCCGTATTATTATATGCATTGTCAAACACTTGAAAATAACAAATTGCTGTAGGTTTTGATGTCTGGAGTACCATTTTCTGACGGACTCGAAGAATGAAATGAATTCTATTAGTGGAAGCCAAAGAATCGTGGAATTAGCGCTAAAGTTAGTAAAGGAAGCAAATGGTTAAGAACTTCAACAGATAGTATTCTATCCTGCAGTCTGAATCCATCATCAACCAATAAATCGCAGTAAGCACGGATAGCAATTAAATATTATAAGACATTCGTTATAGCGCAAAGTAACGAAGCTGTTCATGTACATTCCCCGATTTAGTAAAGCTAGTTCTATCCCACTTACACCAGTTTACCTCTGACTCCCTAATTATGGATGACATATGTTTTAATTCGGGGCAGTGAAGACCTAGAACTATATTTCCTTTGAGAGCGCAGATGTGAAATGGGGTATTTTCATGATCTACCGAACAGGATACCCTCGTCGTGATTGAGCAGGTTGTCTGCTAATTGTATTTTCACAGTTTCCTTGGCCACTGAATTCTAGCAGGATGAGGCTGTGGCCAGTATCTTAACTTTTCCTTAATCCAAGAAATGGGTAACTGAAATACATTGTTTCGTCACTGAGGGTTTATTGGACTGTAATAGGCGAGTGTATGTCTATCGCTGAAGTTCAATGCAACCTTCTTTTACAGCGCGTACTGTTAGTCTTATGTCTCACAAGGTATTTCGTACATATTTGCCTTAGTAAAAACAAATCATCCTTCACGGATCCTAGAAGAGTCGCTATCTTGGCCGGCGAAAGGAAGATCACAAACTTTTTATTCTTCCTCATTATTTTTTCTGTTTTTGAAGAGATATTTCTCACATACTGCACAGTGGCAGTAGATTACATTTCTTTCTCTTTGTTCTTCTTTTGACTGGCATGACGTTTTTGCTTGCAGAGCTCTCTTAATTTTATTTTTTGTAATTCCATTCTTATAGAATATTTCTTCCAGGATTACGAGTTCATTCTGCAGGTTGTAAGCGCTGGGCACTACATAAGCCCTGTGTACTAAAGTTTTAAGTAGGCCTACACTCATATACAGAATGAATTGGTACATCAAATTAAGAGAGCTCTGCAACCGAAAACGCCAGACCAACCAAAAGAAGACACAGAGAAAAGAAATTGACCAAGAACTGAACCCTGGGGGAGACCAGAGACGACACATTCACATGATGACCTTCTCCGACCCACAGATGATTCGCTGACAGTTATTTATGAGTTAGCTGTCATATTTTCGTAATGGATAAACCAAATCAACAGTATCAAAAGCCATGCTGAAGTCAATCAGTGTTTAAAAAACGGACGCTTTATGCCTCTCCAGTATATGTTCGATGTCGTCAGTCACTTTGAATAATGACCTTGCCGTGTCAAGGTTTTTTCGGAAGGCTGATACATATTCATCGTGACTTTTATAAGCTTTAAGGTAATCAGTTATCTGTTCATGTACAATATTTCCGAAGTTCTACATGCTGAAGATAATATGGTGATCGGACTATAGTCACCAGGTGACTGTAAGAGCTGTAACAGTACTGGCGACATTATCACTACGTCATTACCATCGGCCTCGGCAGAAATTACCGACTGCTCTTCGTAATGTGTGTATGTATGTGTGTGTGTGTGTGTGTGTGTGTGTGTGTGTGTGTGTGTGTGTAGAGTAACAAGTTTTAAAAAGGACGTGTCTGTCCGCACCGTGCTATCTTGGGGCTGATAATTTATCACAACTTACGAGCTGACTGCTGTTGTGAAAAAGTTATTCAGTTGGTATGCAGAGCCTTGAAAACCGTCAAGGGTTCGACTTTCTGCATACAACATAGAGGACAAGCCTGATTTTGGAACTGCGCACGTTTTGCTTCACTTTGTTCTGCAGTTTCATGCTCATCTCATGCAGTGAACTGCGGAGCAAAGTGAAGCAAAAAGTGCGCAACCCCAAAACTTCCCTCAAATCTTCTTTGTGCGGAGTGTCGTTTACTGTTTTTTGCTTTAGTTCTGACATAACATTTATGGACATGTTTGACATACGGAACAGTAAGTCTGACACTGAATTCTCCAACATTACCGTCTAATACCAGCTCACTGCTTATATCCTGCTTTAGGATATCTGAATAATCCTTTTGTAGGACATCTGTTAACTTGTTTTAAGTTTCCGTACATTACTAATAATTTCCTCTGGCTGCCTGCACTGAATACATTCAAAATATCACTTCACTGGCGGGGAGGCCCGAAGCAGAAATCTGACTGGCGTAAATTACTTTACCTGGCTTCTTTACCGCTATTATGTCCGTAAGAGGTTGGCGATATGCCGTGCAGTGGATTGGATAGAGAGGTATAGCACCCACATCGTCTGCGTGAAATAATCCCCTTGCGTCCTCCTGGGAGCGATATTTTAACTGCAATTCTATGTTTGTGTTTGTGCTCGTACTGTGACACTAGCGAGATCAACACTGATGAGAGTGGTACTGCACCGATTTTTGGGTGATGTATATATGGATTAATAAGTTCTGCTTAGATAGGTCAACTTCCGATAGCAAGAACTCTGATGCTCTTTTACCTTTTGCATGCAAGGGTACTTACTATCATAAATAAATAAATACCGTCTGTATCACTTCGTTTATTACCTACTACTGGTTAGAAAAAGCATAGCAGATCATCGTTAGGTCTGACACTGCATCGTGCAGTTAGTCGCAACCAGCAGTCAGTAATAAAAGAAGTGATCCAGACGGTGTTTGTTTATTTATTATCACAAAACACATCTCGTTTCCCGCGAGATGAAGTCAATTATGTACCTGTTATCATCGGTTTTAGACCCTGCCGCCACAGTAATTTTCACGATCAATCCTTAGAAGTGTACAACGTAAGAGGCGGGTCCAATGTGAAGAGAAATTCGGTTTGAAGCATATCTCTGATAGAAGAATTACTTTGAAATTCATCTGCTTGAATAGGTCGGAAGACTTCTCAAAATGAAATTTAATGATAAGGTGCTGGCGTGAGCAGCTAGCAAGTCGCAGGATTGTGCCATTGTGGTCACCTGAGACTGACCTGCGCAGTCTCTAACTCCCGAACAGAAGAGAGACAATGGTCTGCATGTCCTGTGGCAGACATTCTGGGAGAGTGATGAAGTTACGATGCTCTGCACTGAAATCGTTCGCAGCTGTAGTGAAAGACAGGCTGGTTTGCGAAAGTATCAAACAAGGACTGTTTAATGAACAACTGTAGTTCTCAATAATAGCAGATGCCTCTCTGAGTGCAGAGTGGAGGATTGAGAAAGAAACGATAATGCTGCTAGCAGAACTACACCAATTAAAAATATATATGAAGATGTGACTCACGAAATAACTTAGTAAAACTCAGTTAAAAAAGTAAGTAATAGTAGTGAAGGTCTACGTGCATTCTACGTACTTGGCTACGTGGGAACTGTTCTGTCCCTCTTTACAGTCACGGAGAGTTGAATTTGTTGGAATGCTCCAACTTCTCAGAATTTCATTGCATGTATCAAGACGTGCCTATAACCTGTTCAGACATTCCCATACAGGCTGCAGTTACTTGTGTTTCGGTTGCAAGCATTCTCAAGAGCAAGCACGCTTCTGGATCTCTTTCTCATTTGCCTTCCACAACCCCCCGAAATCTGAATAAGGCAAGTTGTAGTTAGGGGAATAGAGCTTTTCAGGAAACTATTCTTAAATTTCAGTCTTACTCGAGGAATCTGGTACCCCACTAATCAGTCTTGTAACGGTATGTTGACACATTCTGTTTCATGCTCGCTGACTAGAAAGCGTGACTTTCGTAGTAAGGCTAGTTTCACGCACCCTGTACTCGAGTGGCTCGCAGTTAACGGCTCTGAGGCACAGCTGCCTCAACAGATATTTTGAACCATATTTTTAAATAATGTTTTGCAGAATTTATATTATTAGAAATCATTACAGATATTTTTCACACGGATTTAAAACATAACTGACAAGTTATTTTAGAACTGTTACTATCTAGTGACGTTTTCCAAACAGTCAATAACTAGTCTTATGGCTTGGAATGCTTGCTACTCCATGTAGTAGAAGTGTAGGGGCCTCCCTTCTATGGATTACAACGATTATTGACGTCCAGAAGGTACAACTACCTGAGCCGAAGGGAATCATATAAATTTCTAAGTGAATTTGAGATTCAGCTATTATGTTTTGATGCATTTTAATTGGCATTTTATAATAATGATTTTATAGTCTTAAGGATACTTTTTTGTTTCTCACGTTGGCAGTTCCATCCACTGTAGGAGAGTGACGATAAATGCGTAAATGCATCGCTAGAGTGCACTGGAATACGGTAACGTGTCATCAGTCTGCGAGAGGTTAACGAATCACAAGAGCACGAAACATGCCACAGCTTTTTCTTGCAAAGAACTCCTTCATTTTGTAATGGTGTTGGTTCGTAATGTGCGCCATTCGCAAGTTTCCTTTTGTGAGTGTATTTTTTCTGCCACTGCTTGATGCACATTTTTCACAGATGGTGTTTTAGATAGAACTTCAAGTAGCATGTAAGTTGTATTTACAACAATTAGTAAAACCACTTTGACGTTTGTCCTTGGAGCCTTCAAGTCGTGACAGGAGCTTGGCTATATCCCAGGGACAATAACGCCATCGAGACGGCGGATGATGCGAAACTCAAAAATTAAAGATGGTAGGGAATTCAAAAATTAATTATCGCGGTAAATTTATAAATAAAAGTCTACCTGACCAATTACCTGGAGCAAATATCGTCAGTATGAAAGGTTCAGCACATTGATGACATCTTCTCTATGAAACTTCCTGGCAGATAATAACTGAGTGGCGGACCGAGACTCGAACTCCGGACCTTTGCCTTTCGCGGGCAAGTGCTCTAACCGTCTGAGCTACCCAAGCGCGAATCACGCCGTTTCCTCACAGCTTTACTTCTGCCAGTACCTCGTCTCCTACCTTCCAAACTTTACAGAAGCTTTCCTGCCAACCTTGCAGAACTAGCACTCCTATCCCTGTATTATCATTTGCCAAACCACCCAAGACAATTAGGTACTAAAAGCAACTTGTTAAACTGTAGTTAATTACTCAGTTTTATGAACAAAGTACAGGAAAATATGTGCCACTGCTCATATTTCTGGGAAGATTTTCACTTACTACTTTGCTGCTTTATTATAGGATCAGTTTTGTCAGATTTATTCGACTGCGGAGGACAGAGCCAGACTGGCAGCACGCCCTCATTTTGGATGAAGTCTTTACTCACTAGGCATGTAGGAGAGCACGCAGCCGCACTGAGCCAGCGTGTAGTTGGCCTCGCACTCGAGCTTGCAGTTGCGCTGCGTGTAGGTGCGGTAGAAGTGCAGCTTGGCCTCTCCGGAGAAGACGCAGCGCCGCTTGGCGGGGGCCACCTTGCGCAGGAGTTGGCTGGCGTGGAGGATCTGCGGCGACACCACCACCCGCAGCTCCTCGCCCGGAGAGAACACGAAGCCCATGTGCGCGATCTTGGGCGTCTCCACAGGGTTCTGCAGCATCATCTGTGGACCCACACCGCGCGTCAGCTGCCTGACCCGCCATTCTGAAACACTACGTCTACTAGTGGAAGATGGAAGGAGGCAACGTGGGCACTGATGGGAAACTACAAACCCACATGCCAATCATGAGAGGCTCGACAAGGGTGTTCGCCACCTGCTTTCTTGTCGTGGCTCGTCTAAACTGCGTCCAGCTGCAGCTTGTGTAACAAAATGTATGTGAAATATAATGGGACTTAACTGCTAAGGTCGTCAGTCCCTAAGCTTACACACTACTTAACCTAAACTATCCAAAGGACAAACACACACACTCCTGCCCGAGGGAGGACTCGAACCTCCGCCGGGACCAAGCTGCACAGTCCATGACTGCAGCGCCTAGACCGTTCGGCTAATCCCGCGCGGCAGCATCTGGTACACCTCCTATGGTAGCTATTCTAAACTCTTCGGTTGAACGTTGTTGTGCTTACTGGTGATGTGTAGTTTTCCAGACTTCCTCGATTTGACGCCCGGTAGCGAAGTTAGCAAATAGGATAAAAAAAGTGTGCAACCCCCAGCATATATCGCATTAATGTCTAATATCGCCTCTTGCATTGATAACTGCCTCAGTTAGGCGACGACTATAGTGAACTAGTTTCTTCGTGTATTTCATGTGCAGCTGAAGCCATCCGTTTACGGTTAGATGCCGTAGTCCGAAGTGTAGGCATGTTGACTGCTTCATTTCACCCTCTGTTCCAAACTGTCCCAGACATTTTCTGTGTCCTCGAATGATTTAGCGGGCGAGTCGTGGGGTAATAGATTGCCTGAGTGCTCGTCATACAAGAACATGCACCTGCAATCCTGCAAACACGGTTTAAGGACGCTGATAGGAAAAGGCCTAGCTGACAGTGGCTGGAGCAGAGCGTCACGTACAGGGGAGAACATTTTAATACTGACAGTCGCCGCCTGGGATCAGCTGGTAAATACGATCTTGCTGTGCCTGTCTTCCTAAGAAGAACGATTCAATGTTCCTGCGGACAAGCATTCAAGGGAATAATAATAATGAAACAGGCAATAAATATCGTATTAATCCGCCAATACCAGGCAGCGACTTTCAGTTAAAATGCCCTCACCCGTACGGGAGTTACATAATGTGTGAACGAGTACACGTTGTGCCGCAGGAACTACGACATATGGAGGTTTGGATCTGGCAATGAGTCGTCCACAGTTAGCGAAAGCGGTTAAAGCGACGCTCGCACAAATCGGGACATCTGTGTTCGAGCCCCGGTTCGGCACAAATTTTCAATGTCGTTCCCTTAAACAGCCAATGGTTGCTCGTATTCGTATCTGCAAAGACATTCTATGTATTTCAAAACGGCTGTAGTCACTGCAGTGCATGTTCCTTCGACATGCCGACATGCATGCATGCTGATCAAAGTTAAGGACTAACATACAGTAGATGTCATGGCAAGTCTACGCCAGAAAATGACAGATTCCTTATTAATTTTACTGTATTACTAAAAATTTCGTCTTTATTATCCGGCCATCCGGAGTGGCCGAGCGGTTCTAGGCGCTTCAGTCTGGAACCGCGCAACCGATACGGTCGCAGTTTCGAATCCTGCCTTGGGCATGGATGTGTGTGATGTCCTTAGGTTAGTTAGCTTTAAGTAGTTCTAAGTTCTAGGGGACTGATGACCTCAGATGTGAAGTCCCATAGTGCTTAGAGCCATTTGAACCATTTTTTTCTTATCCGCTAATACACCTGGGTAGTTAGTTGAAAATCAATTATTTGGGTGGTTTGATTGCCATATGTGCGCCAACAACAAAATCCAGTATTACGGCATCTTGTCCCCTATTGGCCATAAGGTATTTTTACCAATGTTATTAACATGGCTTTTATCTATGTTACTGCTCTCTGTATGTGAAAAACTTATTTGCACCATGGTTGGGATTCCATATCAAACTGTACCCTCACAAGTAACTGTCTGAGTAAGTCTTTTCTCACATCAAAGGGAGGCAGTGGCATTCCACTTGCAATAGCACTAGGCAGTAATGTGTTCAAGGCTGCCTTCGATTTATATACAGGTTTATATGAATATTAATAACAGAATTTGGCAGTGTCATATCTTTGCTGAGGAATGTGTGATCTTGTCGTAGAGCGATAAGCACGTTTCCGAAGAGCGGATTATATTTCTGAAATTTATTAATCACCTGTAAGTAGCACCATAGAGTATATCACTTTCACCGTGTTAAACAGTAAGTGAAGAGCCGATATGGAGGAATGACGAAACTAACTCAATGACTTATAGTGCACCCTATTTTATAAAGAGAAGTAAGAGGAAAATGTGTGGTGTATATCGCTGCTGTCGAAAATGCCCTGGCCACAATACATTCGAACCATCAATGTGAAAAACATAGCGGACTACGATCTTGAATGCGTCACTGTTACTCATGGCAGTGGAAGCCCTGTTCGCCACGGGTCTGCTCTGGCACTCGCAACGGCACCCGCTTTCATTTATTTATTTTTTTATCTAATGGGACTTAACAGCTAAGGTCATCAGAACAGCTAAGGTCATCAGTCCCTAAGCTTACACAGTACTTAACCAAAATTATCCTAAGAACAAACACACACACACCCATTCCCGAAGGAGGTCTCGAACCTCAGCCGGGACCAGCCGCACAGACCCGCTATCATTGACCTTCGGCAGCAATACCTCGGCCAGTCTGTGATTTGCATTTCCCGCCTCGAATGTTGAAACTCTGTAAACCACTTTAACACGTTCTGTGTGTCGAGATTCTGACACTAGTCTTGAATGTTCTGAATTAATCTGCAAACTTGATTCTGGAGCTTTATTTTGAATTAATTTCTGAATGTTTTGTATGTTATTTGAATCAGACTTATACTTATTATTTTCTTCATCTAACAGCGTAACATAACACACTTCTTGTTTACTTACGTTAATGGGAAAAAATATAATAATCGATTCTGCACATGCAATACTCTGACTTTGTAATTTACGATCCGTAAAATAAGAATTTCGACACTGCCGATAACCAGATTTAAATGCAACACAGACTGCCGTAATCTTGACAAATATTATGTATAATTTTTCGCATCACATTTATTCAACAGTTGAAATTCAAACTAATTCGTCTTACAATTATCATAACATTTTTTGTATTGTTAATTTCATGGTTCATCTGCCGTATGTACATTACTCCACCGCAATCTTAATCATGATAGCCTGTTGCACTTAGCACCATAATAAGAGTTGCACTGAGTGTATTTGTAAACACATTTCAAAGATTCGTGTCATATTTGGTACATACACAGCGTTCAGGTCGTAAGAAAAGGTGCCAATGGAAGATGCGTCTCAGAGAGATCTACATATCGCTTTATAAATAGATATCAGTAATCGTGTAATCGACGTTTGTTACTGTAGACGGTACAGCAGCTATTCAGACGTTAAGCAGCTGCTGTTACATTACACGTGTAAGTATATGGTGAACTAGCGAGATGTTCATTTAACAGTCAGTGGGCCTGCCAATTTTAACTTGTGTATTGAGCCGTTGCGGAATGCAATCTGCGTAAATAAGAACAGTTACACGATTTTTCCCTTTTAGCCACAAAGTAATTTTGTTTGGGATGTAGGCAGATACATACGGAAATATCTACATCCATAGATTCTTTTCATCTGCAAAAAATTATTATTGTATCTACCCATGAACATCCGCATATTTTCTCCCCATGGGCTATGACGTCAACTCTGACCCTTCCCGCCACGTTTCCGAATGAATGTACCAGAGGTCATCATGAGAAACGTTTCTTTGGAGTAGAACTTCACTAGAAAAACCGTTCTCATTATTAGGTTCACACGGCTTCATTTGGTGACCTTTATCTCTTTCCTGCCAACAAAGCAATTAGTCAAACGTTGGTGAAGAGGGAATAACAGGGGTCGAACGGTCTGGAGACCTGTTACATGGTCAAACGAATCATATGTATCGCTGTGCGTGGTACTGTCATTTTCATAGACTATGGAAGTACCCTGGTATGGTGATAGCAAGGAATGCTGCGCCCAGGGTAAGTCTGTGAGACATATAGTACCCTTTGCTCAAGATGTTAAGTTCGTTGAAACAGGATGCTTATATCAGAATGTTGACAAATGAGGATTTGTCATTTCCATATACGGTCAACGAAGATTCTAACATTATCAGGCGCGTCGTCCAAAACGTCAACTACACTCCTGGAAATGGAAAAAAGAACACATTGACACCGGTGTGTCAGACCCACCATACTTGCTCCGGACACTGCGAGAGGGCTGTACAAGCAATGGTCACACGCACAGCACAGCGGACACACCAGGAACCGCGGTGTTGGCCGTCGAATGGCGCCGTCAGTGTCAGCCAGTTTGCCGTGGCATACGGAGCTCTATCGCAGTCTTTAACACTGGTAGTATGCCACGACAGCGTGGACGTGAACCGTATGTGCTGTTGACGGACTTGGAGCGAGGGCGTATAGTGGGCATGCGGGAGGCCGGGTGGACGTACCGCCGAATTGCTCAACACGTGGGGCGTGAGGTCTCCACAGTACATCGATGTTGTCGCCAGTGGTCGGCGGAAGGTGCACGTGCCCGTCGATCTGGGACCGGACCGCAGCGACGCACGGATCCACGCCAAGACCGTAGGATCCTACGCACTGCCGTAGGGGACCGCACCGCCACTTCCCAGCAAATTAGGGACACTGTTGCTCCTGGGGTATCGGCGAGGACCATTCGCAACCGTCTCCATGAAGCTGGGCTACGGTCCCGCACACCGTTAGGCCGTCTTCCGCTCACGCCCCAACATCGTGCAGCCCGCCTCCAGTGGTGTCGCGACAGGCGTGAATGGAGGGACGAATGGAGACGTGTCGTCTTCAGCGATGAGAGTCGCTTCTGCTTTGGTGCCAATGATGGTCGTATGCGTGTTTGGCGCCGTGCAGGTGAGCGCCACAATCAGGACTGCATATGACCGAGGCACACAGGGTCAACACCCGGCATCATGGTGTGGGGAGCGATCTCCTACACTGGCCGTACACCTCTGGTGATCGTCGAGGGGACACTGAATAGTGCACGGTACATCCAAACCGTCATCGAACCCATCGTTCTACCATTCCTAGACCGGCAAGGGAACTTGCTGTTCCAACAGGACAATGCACTTCCGCATGTATCCCGTGCCACCCAACGTGCTCTAGAAGGTGTAAGTCAACTACCCTGGCCATCAAGATCTCCGGATCTGTCCCCCATTGAGCATATTTGGGACTGGATGAAGCGTCGTCTCACGCGGTCTGCACGTCCAGCACAAACGCTGGTCCAACTGAGGTGCCAGGTGGAAATGGCATGGCAAGCCGTTCCACAGGACTACATCCAGCATCTCTACGATCGTCTCCATGGGAGAATAGCAACCTGCATTGTTGCGAAAGGTGGATATACACTGTACTAGTGCCGACATTGTGCATGCTCTGTTGCCTGTGTCTATGTGCCTGTGGTTCCATCAGTGTGATCATGTGATGTATCTGACCCCAGGAATGTGTCAATAAAGTTTCCCCTTCCTGGGACAATGAATTCACGGTGTTCTTATTTCAATTTTCAGGAGTGCATTACGTCCACCAGGCTAAAGTTAGAGATAGAATGAATGTAACATAATTGACTGTTCCGCACTGCTTCAAGATATGAAATCTAACCTAACCGACTTGTAATTGTTGCTGTGACAGAAATGGTTAGACATTCATACAGGGTTTGTATGAAAATATAGTAAAAATTTGGAAAAATGTGTTGAAGATATCGGTGCGGACAAAACAATCCTTGGACAGCGATACACTCCTGCCAAACAGTGCATAGAATGCTCTCTGAGAGTCCTTTCAATGAATGCGTCAAAGCCGCTCTGATCTTTGTACGGTATCATGGCTGTCTTCACTCGGTGGAACAGGAAAACGACTGCCGGAGACACATCGGGATTGTAGGGGTACTGGGGAGGCGCTGCGATGCCGTCCGGCCTGATAATCGTTGACCACGAAGCAGGGTCAGTGTCCTGATGCAACTCCCCAATAGGCGGCCTCGGTAGGTTGGTTCTTTCCGCAGTCATTTATTAATTCCTACCTGTTCCGCGATCTCTCCGACACTTAATGACCCGTCTGAGTTCAATACAACACACTGTCCTCGTTTCTGGTCGTAGAAGCCCGACTTGCCCGGGGTTCGTCTTCTAACTTCTCTCAACGTCTTAGAAGCATTTGCGCCTTCTAAAAAGAGCTGCTTTGGGTAGGTTTCCCTTCCGAAAATTTTACCTCTGGTGCTAGCGGACAATGCCTAAGTGGCTGACTTGATCTGACGTTTTAATGTAAAGGTAGTTTCTACTGCCCTTGGTGAGCTAGAGTACTGGAGTGGTGTCCCGTCACCTCCTCTGATCCGTTGGGACCCATGGTTGCCCTTTTTCGGTGGTTCGGTCTGGCTCCTCCACTTCCCACTCTTTTAATTTTTCTTATTCTGTTTCACAAGTTGTCGGTTCACTATCTGATCGTCGTTGTTCTCTTTCCTGATATTTTGTCAGCTTGTCCGCGTTGCTAGTTTTCTTGGGCAATGGGGGTGAGGAAACGCCGGTCGGATGCAGAGAGTGGACTCGTGTCGCATCACATATCCCAGGGGCCTCCAGCTGCTTTCAGGGCGGAGCACTTCACCCACCTTCACCCTCTTCTCTCTCTTATTTCTACTTGCTTGTTTCTATTGGTTTTACTGAGTATCGGTTACAGTCGAGTTCCTTAGGATTTGCTTTTCTGTGTCCTTTGTCTCTGAGGACTCCTCCGGATTTGATATATGTAGGATAGAGGGACTTATGACCTCGTAGTTTGGTCTAGTTAACCCCATCAATCCAATCCAAATCCTTCCGAACACATGCTGGATCATCGCAAACGTCTCCAATAGCCGATTTTGCAAGTTTGATGGTATGATGCTATTCGATACAAAGTTGTATTTTTAAGTTTCGACCGAGCCTACAGAAAGCACTCCGTCTTCAAGCCACAAGTAGCCCATATGGACCATCCGACAGCCGTGTCATCCTCAGATGAGGATGGGGATAGGAGGGGCGTGTGGTCAGCACACCACTCTCCCGGTCGTTAAAATGGTTTTCTGTGGCCGGAGCCGCTACTATTCGGTCTAGTAGCTCCTCAATTGGCACCACGAGGCTGAGTGCACCCCGAAAAACGGCAACAGCACGTGGAGGCCTGGATGGTCACCCATCCAAATTCTGGCCACACCCGACAGCGCTTAACTTCGGTGATCTGACGGGGACCGGTGTATCCACTGTGGCAAGGCAAGAGTTACAATAAATCTACAATACGGACCCCTGGCAGGTGAATACACTCCTGGAAATGGAAAAAAGAACACATTGACACCGGTGTGTCAGACCCACCATACTTGCTCTGCACACTGCGAGAGGGCTGTACAAGCAATGATCACACGCACGGCACAGCGGACACACCAGGAACCGCGGTGTTGGCCGTCGAATGGCGCTAGCTGCACCGCCGCCGTCAGTGTCAGCCAGTTTGCCGTGGCATACGGAGCTCTATCGCAGTCTTTAACACTGGTACCACGCCGCGACAGCGTGAACGTGAACCGTATGTGCAGTTGACGGACTTTGAGCGAGGGCGTATAGTGGGCATGCGGGAGGCCGGGTGGACGTACCGCCGAATTGCTCAACACGTGGGGCGTGAGGTCTCCACAGTACATCGATGTTGTCGCCAGTGGTCGGCGGAAGGTGCACGTGCCCGTCGACCTGGGACCGGACCGCAGCGACGCACGGATGCACGCCAAGACCGTAGGATCCTACGCAGTGCCGTAGGGGACCGCACCGCCACTTCCCAGCAAATTAGGGACACTGTTGCTCCTGCGGTATCGGCGAGGACCATTCGCAACCGTCTCCATGAAGCTGGGCTACGGTCCCGCACACCGTTAGGCCGTCTTCCGCTCACGCCCCAACATCGTGCAGCCCGCCTCCAGTGGTGTCGCGACAGGCGTGAATGGAGGGACGAATGGAGACGTGTCGTCTTCAGCGATGAGAGTCGCTTCTGCCTTAGTGCCAATGATGGTCGTATGCGTGTTTGGCGCCGTGCAGGTGAGCGCCACAATCAGGACTGCATACGACCGAGGCACACAGGGCCAACACCCGGCATCATGGTGTAGGGAGCGATCTCCTACACTGGCCGTACACCTCTGGTGATCGTCGAGGGGACACTGAATAGTGCACGGTACATCCAAACCGTCATCGAACCCATCGTTCTACCATTCCTAGACCGGCAAGGGAACTTGCTGTTCCAACAGGACAATGCACGTCCGCATGTATCCCGTGCCACCCAACGTGCTCTAGAAGGTGTAAGTCAACTACCCTGGCCAGCAAGATCTCCGGATCTGTCCCCCATTGAGCATGTTTGGGACTGGATGAAACGTCGTCTCACGCGGTCTGCACGTCCAGCACGAACGCTGGTCCAACTGAGGCGCCAGGTGGAAATGGCATGGCAAGCCGTTCCACAGGACTACATCCAGCATCTCTACGATCGTCTCCATGGGAGAATAGCAGCCTGCATTGCTGCAAAAGGTGGATATACACTGTACTAGTGCCGACATTGTGCATGCTCTGTTGCCTGTGTCTATGTGCCTGTGGTTCTGTCAGTGTGATCATGTGATGTATCTGACCCCAGGAATGTGTCAATAAAGTTTCCCCTTCCTGGGACAATGAATTCACGGTGTTCTTATTTCAATTTCCAGGAGTGTATTTAGGTCGAATATACTAAATTTCCTTGACAGGGAAAATCAGCATAGTCTCAGAAAGCATGGATGGAGGACAACAGGCGGATTCCATATTCCCAGATTTCCGTGAAGCATTTGACACGGTGGTGCATTTCCGACTGTTAACAAAGGTACAAGTGTACGGGTTAGGTTCCCAGGTGTGTGACCGGCTTGATGACTTCGTACGCAACAGAAACAAGTATGTTGTTCTCGACGGCGAGTGTTCATCAGAGGCAAGGGTATCGTCAGGAGTGCCATAGGAATGTGTGATAAGACCGCCATTGTTTTCTATATGCATAAATGATCTGGCGCGCAGGGTAAGCAGCAGACTGAGGCTGTTTGCTGATGATGCTGTGGTTTATGGGAAGCTGTCGGCGGTAAGTGACTGTAGAGGATACAAAATTACTGAGACAAAATTTGAAGTTGGTGTGATGACTGGCAGCTAGCCCTAAATGTAGAAAAATGTAAGTTAATACTGATGATTAAGAAAAACAAACCTATTATCTTCGAATACACTGTTTGGAGCGTGCTCCTTGACGCAGTCACTTCGATGTAGGGTAACACTTCAAAGCAATCTGAAATGAAATGAGCATATCAGGACAGCAGCAGGGTGAATGATCGACTTCGGTTTATTGGGAGCACTTTATGAAAGTGTGACTCATCCGTAAAAGCATTTGGGCTCAATATCAGACCTGATTAAAGGAACAACAACAAAGCAATTCAGAGACCGGCGGCTAGATTTGTTACTGGTGCGTTCCAACAACAAGGAACAGGCAAGAATTATGGAGATGCCTTTGGGACTCACACGGGAATCCATGAAGGGTAGTCGACTTTCTTTCTAAGGAGTGCTGTCGAGGGTATTCCGAGAACCGACTTTTGAGGTTGACTGTAGAGCGATTCTACCTCCGCCAACGCACATTTTGCTTAAGGACCACGAAGGTAATATTAGAGAGATTACGGCTCATGCGGAGGCATTTAGACAGTCGTTTTTCCCTCGCTCTATTTGTGAGTGAAACAGAAAAGGAAATGACTAATAGTGGTAGAGGGTACTCTCCGCCACGTACCTTATGCTGGCTTTCGGAGTATGTATACAGATTTAGATGTAGAATGTGACGTCCATTTCCATCTAAGGTGTCGGCAGGGAGCATGCCGAGTCAGAGTCATATCAGAAACAAAATAGGATTCACTGCTTTTTATACAAACCCGGTATCTGCATAACCTTGTTCAAATCCGCTATCGGCCATCCACAAATAGGTTTTCCGTGATTTTCCTAAATCGCTCCAGACAAATTCCAGTTTGTTGTCTCTGAAAGGGCACGGCCGATCTCCTTCCCCATATTTGACACTATCCGAACTGGTGCTCCATCTCTAATGACTTCGATGTCACTGAGACGTTAAACTAGATTTTCCTTCTTCCTTCAGATGCTCGTGGAACGTATGGCATATCGAATTGCAGCCGATACCTAGCCTCTTATTGCTGGCAATTGCTACTAGTAGACTAGGGTGGATACAGATATTACATTGGATGATTTTAAGGGGAGGCGGAACGATCCATCACCTCCATGTTAATTTTAGCAAATAGAAGGAACATTTCTTCTAAAATCATTAAAAATATTGCTCTGAAATTCGGACTACATGTTCAGTGAAAATTTCTCTAGAAAGTTATAATGCCATGTTAAGAAATATTTATTGGTTTTTGTTTTACAATTCTTTTAAACAGCAGCTTACTATTTTCTCTAAAATTTTGCACTTTTTCTTCTGTAACTCTTGAATTATACAATATTTTTTACAATTTGTTATAAGAATGAAGTAAAAGAAGTAAAAAATATTGTGCAGAAATTTCACTGAAATACTGTTAGCAGTTTTTGAGAAAATGTTCCTCAAAGATGAAAATTTTAAAGTTACGGGAAATGGCTTCCAAAGATTTTTAATACATTCCTGCCCCATATAATGGATTATCAGCATCCTCTTCTTTTTCCAGTGTTAGTTTTCTTTTCACTGGTCTTTTCTTCCTTTTTCTGCATGTTGTAGGCTTTTTTCTCTTCTTCCTGCACCTCTTAGTCTTTCTTCATCAATTAGGCGCAATGTAGAAATGGTGTTGTGGAGGAGGAGGAGATTAGTGTTTAACGTCCCGTCGACAACGAGGTCATTAGAGACGGAGCGCAAGCTCGGGTGAGGGAAGGATGGGGAAGGAAATCGGCCGTGCCCTTTCAAAGGAACCATCCCGGCATTTGCCTGAAGCGATTTAGGGAAATCACGGAAAACCTAAATCAGGATGGCCGGAGACGGGATTGAACCGTCGTCCTCCCGAATGCGAGTCCAGTGTGCTAACCACTGCGCCACCTCGCTCGGTGGTGTTGTGTCCTGGTTGGAAACCTAAACGTTCCAGCACATCACATTTGATAATGTTTCCTTCATTGTATGTTGCCACTACATCATACAATCCAAAATGAAATCCTAATCCAAATTAAATTATTTATACTTTCGTTTGGATTTTGAGTTTTCCCATATAAACACTTTTATAATTAACTTTGCTGTGATAAGTCTCCGAATATGGCTTAATATGGTAAACTGTTTTTATGGGCATATTCCTTTCCTGATTGGTACTTACACCATGAGTCATCACCTGTGGGGCACAGAGGATGTTGTGTGTGCTCATTTGTTGATGCAGTATGAAAAAATAAAGCCCATACTGCTCTCATATGCTCAAAGATTCTTGGATTTTGCCTAATTGCACACCCATAATATCTCTGCAATCTATCAATTGCTTCATCTGTCAATCGTCCTCTTCCTCCAAGGGTCTTACCATACTAAGCTTCTGGGATCCTAATGTCTGCATTAGTTTGCGCAAGCGAGTCCCCATGCGCTTCTGCACATGTCCAATGCACTCCTGTTTTTTAATGTGAATTTCATTGGCATAAGGTTTGAGCTCCTGTACAGCTTTATATCCCTTAGAATCACCATCTCCTAGATAGTTAGCGTATCGTACATTATATCACTCCTGTGATCTGGAAAAAATTTCTTTCACTCGCTCTACTTCCATGGCTCCACTCGTGCCGTGAAAATTTGCTTCACAACTTTCACTATGTTCGTCCTTGGTATTTCCCTTACATCTACAATGTTTTGAGAGAATAGCAACATCAGTTACTTTGCAACTGTCTCCACTGGTAGCTGTCACAACTCCATTTAGAGATTTATGACGTCTACGTTGCTAGAATCCATCTAAAGAAACAGTTAAATCTCTACAATTCCCATTATCTGTCAGAGGTTCTTCGACTGCTTTCTTCATTGTTGCTTGAGCAATATATTCAGCAGAAGATCCCACCAATTCATTATAAAATCCAAACTTAGTCGGCGGTTTTAGCAAGTTCATAATGCCGCATAACATTGTCCCTGCAGCACTGTCCTTGCCCATGCAACACAAGCCATACACTAGCCTACCATTTATATGATACACCTTCTTTCCACTATTACAGCTACGAGGAATACTGTTAGGATTAGAAAACGAAACTTATGCAGCACATTAATAACATTTTATAAGCCAAACCAATGTGTGAAGTTATTTTCAATTCCAGTCCTCTTTCTTTGCAAACTTGGCATAATACGTTATGTTTCAAAATATTACCGAGCAAGGAAATGTTAATTATTTCATTCACATCATTACTGTCACTTTCATAGTTCTAAAATTTTTCTTTGGTGTCACAAAGTTTCTTGCTATAAGAAGTTCTATCACATGCATTTGGAGTAGTTGGTGAAGCAGTCTGAGCAGCTTCTCCCTTCGAAACAACAAAAGATTTCTTCTTCCACTCATTTTGCCTTTTCTTAAACACTCGACTGCTGAAACGGGGCATATTGGTACCCACAAACCAAATACGTAAAACAGGTACGAGCAAAATTCGTCGAATACGCAAAATTGAACAGCTAAACAACACAAAGCAAACTCCACAAGTCAAGACACACGGTATAGCGTTTATGTTTACCGATATGAACACTCACCTGTCACAGAGATAAAGCCACGCAATGTTGGAAAACAAAACACTATCTAATTCCGTAAAGATACCCTGCTTGCAGCCAGCTAGCGGCGCCGTCAGAGGTGACACACCAAGTTGCTACAACCGTTGACGCGGCGCGTCAAATGTGCAGCGATAAAAAAACACACTTAGAATTCAATTAGAAGGGTGAAACTCGAATTGTTTTATTCAGAAAGCTCCGTTCGGGCTCTCCTCAACAGCTGGTAGCGCGTGTGCGCAGCGCGCACGGCTCACCTTGAAGCCGACGCTGGCGGTGGTGGAGCAGAAGTACTCGTCGGCCTGCGAGTCGAGCAGCAGCGTGAGGCCCAGCTGTGTGCCGCGGCCGCGCGGCCGCAGCGGGAAGGCGCCCTCGTCCGTGCCGGGCGGGTAGCCGGCCTCAGGGGTCCAGTCCACCGGCGTGCCCGGGAACGTCACGTTGAGGTCCGACAGGTCGCGGCTGACAACCACACCCAAAACAAAGCGCTGCTAAGCCGCCTGCCCCACTCTTCACAATACACCAGTGGCCTGCGTGCTGCCACACCACGAAAGGGACACTCCACCATCCTCAAACCGGCAAAAAGTAAGCAACGTCAAAATAATGTAAAGCATAAAGCTTGTTTGGCTATGCGGCTCTTCTTCTTAATTTTTGGCATATACGAGGACTAGTCAGCAAAGACGAAGAACGAGTTATTTCTCTGGTTTCGGTGACAGTTTCTTAACTGTACCATGGATTTTTCAAGGGAGCGTGTTTTTAAATATACTACTGCGCATTAAAATTGCTACACCACGAAGATGACGTGCTACAGACGCGAAGTTTGACCGACAGGAAGACGATGCTGTGATATGCAAATGATTAGCTTTGCAGAGCATTCACACAAGGTTGGCGCCGGTTGTGACACCTACAACGTGCTGACATGAAAGTTTCCAACCGATTTCTCATACACAAACTCCAGTTGACCGGCGTTGCCTGGTGAAACGTTGTTGTGATGCCTCGTGTAAGGAGGAGAAATGCGTACCATCACGTTTCCGACTTTGATAGAGGTCGGATTGTAGCCTATCGCGATTGCGGTTTATCGTATCGCGATATTGCTGCTCGCCTTGGTCGAGATCCAATGACTGTTAGCAGAATATGGAGTCAGTGGATTCAGGAGGGTAAAACGGAACGCCGTGCTGGATCCCAACGGCCTCGTATCACTAGCAGTCGAGATTATACGCATGGCTGTAACGGATGGTGCAGCCACGTCTCGATCCCTGAGTCAACAGATGGTGACCCTTGCAAGAGCACAACCATCTCCACGGAACAGTTGGACGACGTTTGCAGCAGCATAGACTGTCAGCTCGGAGAACATGGCTGCGGTTACCCTTGACGCTGCATCAGACAGGAGCGCCTGCGATGGTGTACTCAACGACGAACCTGGGTGCACGAATGGCAAAACGTCATTCTTTCGGATGAATCCAGGTTCTGTTTACAGCATTATGATGGTCGCATCGCGGTGAACGCACATTGGAAGCGTGTATTCGTCATCGCCATACTGGCGTATCACCCGGCGTGATGGTATGAGGTGCCATTGGTTATATGTCTCGGTCACCTCTTGTTCGCATTGACGGCACTTTGAACAGTGGACATTACATTTAAGATGTATTACGACCCGTGGCTCTACTCTTCATTAGATCCCTGCGAAACCCTACATTTAAGCAGGATAATGCACGACCGCATGTTGCAGGTCCTGTACTGGCCTTTCTGGATACAGAAAATGTTCGACTGCTGCCCTGGCCAGCATATTTTTCCAGATCTCTCACCAATTTAAAACGTCTGGTCAATGGTGGACGGGCAACTGGCTCGTCACAATACGCTAGCCACTGCTCTTGATGAACTGTGGTATCCTGTTGAAGCTGCATTGGCAGCTGTACCGATACACGCCATCCAAGCTCTGTTTGACTCAATACCCAAGCGTATAAAGACCTTTATTATGGCCAGATGTGGTTGTTTTGGGTACTGATTTCTCAGGATCTATGCACCCAAATTGCGTGAAGATGTAATCACATATCAGTTTTAGTATAATATATTTGTCCAATTAATGCCCTTTTATCATCTGCATTTCTTCTTGGTGTAGCAATTTTAATAGCAAGTAGTGTATAACGACCGCAGACGGTAGCACTCTCGTTTCGGCAAGTTCGTAATAACGCTCTATTTTCTAGACGCTCTCTGCTCTTCGCATACCATACAATGGAGGTGACACGAGGAACAGCACAGCGGAATAAAACCATACATCCATTGAAACTGCCGCAAACGTACGGGGAAGATGCAATACCTCTTGCAACAGTATTTAGGTGGTTCAGGGACTTCGAAGAATGCCGACGTGTCAGTGTTAAGCAAGGTGGACCTAGTGTTTCGGCTTCTGCTATGACTGAAGCCAATGCCAACACAGGTGCTCTTATTGTCCGTGAGGATCAGCGGATAACACTACGTAACATCCGTAAAGTGTTGAGAATTTCGCATGGTAGTGTCTTTACGACTGTGCATGAACATCTCCATACGACACATGTTTGTGCCAGTTGGATGCCACATCTGTTGATTCCCGGACAAAACGCTATGCGAATGGAGAAGAGGCATGAGATGCAGCGTCTCTTTTTTGATGGAGAGGATGCGTTTCTGGACTCTGTTATCACCAGTGACGAATCGTAACTGCATCATTACTATCCTGAAAGAAAACGAGCCAGCGCATTGTGTAAATCGCCTGGTTATCCAACACCAAAACGGCGAAAGTTGTTCCATCTGCAGAAAAAGTGATGACGACCAAATTCCTTTACTGTCAGTGAATAATTACGAACATGCAGTTCCACCCCTAAACTGAGGAAGCACATTGCAAACAAACGACCAAAACTTTTTCACACGGGGTGTTGACTTTTTTGTGAAAGAGGATGGCATGCAGTTTCTGACTCAGTTAAAATTACAAGTGTACTGCATCTGCCTTATAACTCTGAACTTGCACCCTGTGATTTTTTTTTATCCACATAACCTGACAATGACTGGCCTGCGTCATGTGTTCGAGGACGGTTAGAGATGCCATAAAAATGCATTCAGGTTGGAGGAAAGTATTTTGAAAAAGATCATGCAAAATCTGAAATGGATTAATAAACATCCGTTAGAACAAACCAGTCTCGCACTTTGAAGAACAGTCCTTTTAATATCTAAAATATAGATGATATAGAATTAGTTCCTAATTCTGAATCTGTTAATTATTTTCATTGTATGCCATCGTGTCAGGACTTATCACAATTTAAGATCTCATATTTCAACTGAGCCACAAATAATCGGATGTGAATCAACGTTCAAATATTTAAAATTAATGTTGTATTATTTTTTAGATACACTAAAATACTATAAACAGGTCACTCAACATTTACAGTGCTTTGTTACATTTGTACTATCAAGTGAATAATAACTTGAGATATTGTTTAATAGGAATCGCTGACACTGATAATGCTAAAGAGCGAGAGTTTTAAAAATCGCTGTCCACCACCTCCTCTCTTGCGGCTGTAGGATAAAATATAAAAGGCATAATGCAGGATTATGAAGACCTTCTTGTCTTATACTGGTACAGAATTGATCACCGTATGTATAGGTGTACAGCCACCATGCTGTGTTGTGTATTTAATAAATCATCTGGTCGAGTCCATTTGCATTTCACTACAGAATTATTATTGGATTCAACACTACCACTAATATTTGTTTTAAAGTGCTTTCCAGAAATAAGTTTTATTTTCTATGGTGTAAAGAATCTGCAGTTTACAACGAAAGCGCGACTAGCGGGTTACAAATTAACATCATACAAAAATTCACTCTTGTCCTAGTAGCTAGAGTTTATTGACTACTATTATTGTTATTGCTACTGATTAAGCGTTTTACTTTAACATCGACTTCAGATCAAATCTGTGGTACAAACAACTAACAGTAAATGATGGAACAAACTTCTACATATACAATGATTAGAATTATTGTTGTAACGCGTAAGTTGATCGCACATCTTATGGACACACAGCATCTAGTCACAGTTTAAAACATCTTATTCATCTTCGAAAACTAGGAGTCAGACAATACGTTTCTTTAATAAGTGCTGAGTAAGAATCGTTCGTTAATAAATTTGTTTTAAAGGATGATTCAAATGGCTCTGAGCACTATGGGACTTAAATTCTGATGCCATCAGTCCCCAAGAACTCAGAACTACTTAAACCTAACTAACCTAAATACATCACAAACGTCCATTCCCGAGGCAGGATTCGAACCTGCGATCGTAGCGGTCGTGTGGTTCTAGACTGTAGTTTCTAGAACCGCTCGGCCACCCCGGCCGTCTGTTAAAGGATGTCTCAATTAATGTTAGTCCGGTTAGTCCGGTACCTTACCATTCCATAGCTCCTACTATTACAGGATTCGTCCTCAGAGGTATTAATATATTACTTCAGCCATTCAGATCTACAAATTCATTTGGAACATCTGAATACTCGTTGGCGAAAAACTTCCGAAAGTATTTACAAGTCATTCATTCCCTTCCGTTTTCTGAAATATTTGAAATATCAGCACACACACACACACACGCGCGATGCTAAATAAGCAGAAGTAAACGTTTGCTACGTTGTGTACAGGTGTGAATACCGAACTAGACTAAGTCTTTAGGCAGCGTGTAGCAAAAACGAGTTATCTAACGATCCATCCACAACAGATGGCATACGAAACAAGAGTAAACTCGGGATCTGTCTTCAATGTGTTTAAGAAACGAAGATTTTATGTAATAATCCATTTTAGCACTAGCCACGCATAATTGCCACTATCTGAACTCTGATATAACGCTTATTGTAAAAATATGTAATAATTTTATATTTGCTACACGCCGTTCGCTACAGCCACATGGTGGCCGAAAACGTTCACTTTGTAATTAGCCACACTGCGGCAGCCAGTTTGATTTTTGATGCTGACTAATGTGTTTTAACTCTGAGCAGGCATCGTGTATACATCATGTATGTAAACAACCTAAGAATCACCAGTATCGCCCTAAACAATGTTTATATAAAAGTATTGTTTATACATAAGTTATGTAAATGTCTGTTCCATACTTAGTTCTTTGTCTCACACAGCTGATCTAAAGATGCTTTTAAGGCAAAACACCTGATCAGGAGCTATAATTATACTTTTCATTATAGCCCATTAAGCGAAACATGGTCGCATACCACCCGAAAGACTTTTTGATAAACGTTATCAAGCATCTTATATTGAACAATATAACAACTTACGGATTCCTGAACAACAAATTGCGATGTACTTTGTTGAAAGAACAACAGATTCCTTCGTCCGTTATCGCTGGATTGAAGAGATCGTTACAGTCTCTGGTTTCTCCGCCATATCGACAGACCACCAGCATCTCGTGGCACGGTTGTCCCACCTGTAAAAAATATAACTTAAGCAAAAAGCTGTTCGTGGACAGATCCCGCTACAAGAATCGCTACAATGGTATGAATACACTATCTGATCAAAAGTATCCGAACACTAGTAGGCGGATATTTATATAGGGAGGGTCCACACTTCGCCTTTATGACGGCGTGATCTCTGCTCGAGACACTTGCAATGAGGTGTCTGAACGTGTGTGGAGGAATGGCAGCCCATTCTGCCTGAAGACCCGAAGCGAAGACGTCGTCGCAACTCATGCCAAAGGTGTTCCACTATGTTCATGTTGGGACTCTGGGCGATCAGTCTGTTTCAGGAATGTTATTGTCCACGAACCGTTGACTCACGGATGCTGCTTCATGACAGGGTGCATTGTTGCGCTGTTCCTCTACTGTGCACAGTGCACAGTACTGTAAATTCTGTTCGTATCCTTCCGCATTTAGCGTTTTCAAGCGCAGCAAGAGGACGCACACTAACCACGAGAAACACCCTCATACCGTAAGACACCCCTTCCGCATTCCCAGTTGGAATTACGCGTGATGTCAGATAACATTCCGAAGGCACTAGCCAGTACCGGAACTTTCTATCGGATTGTGACAGAGCTTAGCGTAATTCATCATTCCAAGTCACTCGTTTACAGTCATCCACTCTCTAGTGGCGTCGCACTTTACACCACCTCAAGCCCCGCTTGGCTTCGACTACAAGAACGTGTGGTTTATGAGAACATTGTACCCCACTATTTGAAACTACCTACGCACGTTGTGTTAGGTGGAATGCTGGTAGCACTTTGGAACTCACGAGTGTTTCCTTCTGCTGACTTCATGTGTCATGTGACTTTTCACAATAAGTTTCCGCAATGATCAACGGTCCGCGTCCTTCAGTACACGAGTACTGCCTGGTTTTGGTTTAGCAGTGGTTGTTTCTTCGCATTTCCACTTCACAATCACCTTACCAACTGTCGACTTAGGCAGCTTTAAAAGGTTTAAATGTTAGTGGTGGTTCTGTTACTCAAGCGACATCCAGTGACTAGTCCAGATTCGAAGTCACTCAACTATCCTGACCGACCCGTTCAACTGTCACTGCTCCTCTACTGGCAACACTCTGTATCTGCTTTCATACTGGCGGGTCCACCTCTACATCTACATCCATACTCCACAAGCCACCTGACGGTGTGTGGCGGAGGGTACCTTGAGTACCTCTATCGTTTCTCCCTTCTATTACAGTCTCGCATTGTTCGTGGAAAGAAAGATTGATAGTATGCCTCTGTGTGGGCTCTAATCTCTCTGATTTTATTGTTATGGTCTCTTCGCGAGATATACGTAGGAGGTAGCAATATACTGCTTGTATAAGGGAATGAGGACTGTGAAAATTTGTGCCGGACCGCGACTCGAACCCACATTTCCTGCTTTAAACGATTGATCCCCTTAACCGCATTGGCTACATGTGCATGAATCACGACCAGATCCAAACTTCCTATATCGTCGTTCTAGCTTCACAACCTGTACTCGTAGACACATCATGTAATTGGCGTAGAGAGGAGGACATTTTTAATTGAAACTCACGCCTTTTTTCGGCTGATAAATACGATATTTCAATGCCTGTTTTGCTAACATTTCTGAATATCTAGAAATTAGTTATCAGTTAACCTGCTCGATCCGTTTCTAAATACAGTTAAAATAGGAAGAGACAAGATATTTACGATCACATTTCAAGAAGGCTACAAGATCAAGATATTTTCAACATTGGACGACCAATGTAATAGCATATGCTTCTAAATTTATGATTAAAATAATAGTACGTAAAGGAGTAAGAAAAGTAGAGCTTCGCAATTCAAGAAAACCCCTTTCCCTTCAGAACTGATAATTATGTCAAAGAATTAATTGACATTTTGTGCTTAATTATAGAATAAGTAGTTTATCTTGCGGATAATAATAGCATTTTTCCTTTTTTCCAACTGAGTTCAGCTATAAAAAGTGTCTAATACTTTGTCTTATCTATAATGTAAAGAGATGAACTAGAAAATAGTAAGTAACAGCTACAGAGGAAACCGTTGGACTGCAAAGTGAAATAAAGTGTTAAGAACACAATAAAGTTGGAATAGGCTACATAGGCGATTAAGCAACCTAAAGAATCTGCAAAACATAACTAGCAACAGTTAAAGTACAAAATAAAGTCGTTTCTAGAAGGATGTGAGAACGGGTTGCTGCCTATTGTTAGCACAACTTAACTCCTTACGTCGCAGAAGACAAGAAAGAAGTGAAGGAAAATTGTGAGACTGAAATAACTTTATAAGTGAAGTAGACACCAATTACGATTTTTGGAGATCAAATAGACCTTCCAGCGAAGAGAACAGCGATAGTACCACTGGATACAATGCCCAGGGTACGTAGCATACAGCATAGAAAAGAATAAAACAAAAAAGATGTAACTGGTGAGGGCCACTGGCAACGAAGCAAGTGTCTCTGTATCAGTTAATCGGTGAAGTAATTTACGACTGTCATAGGTAATCATACTTCTGGTCATTTTCTGTCTTTCTCATTTCGTTAATCGATGTAATCAACTGACCACAAAAGTTTCTAGAAACAATTTACAAGTTATAATCCTCCTATAATGATATACATCCCCCACACACCCGCCGCGATTGAGAGTGCGCAACGCGAACATCGTGGCTTCGTGATTATCGGAACGGAGTGCGTCGCAGTGGTCACGTGCCTCGAAAGGTCTGAGTTGTTGTTTTTATGCGGAGAGCAATAATATGAGTGCTACAAAAGTGTTTTTCACCTGACGCACGTGTAATATACCGCGTCGTAAGATACACACCCCGTTACAGTGCTCTGTAGTTTTGCGTTTACGTTAATAGTTAATTACGCAATGAAATGAAAAGTACACCACGAAATGAACTTTCAGAAAAGTTATTTTTCCGCTAAGGAAAATCCAAAAGTGAAAAAATAATTACAACTTTGTTTAGTACTGTTTTATTGATCTCTGACGAAAACCTGATGTCCTAGAAAATTTAAATCTATTGTATCTATGTATAGATAGTGCATCTAAGTTAATGTATATCAATCGAAACGAAGTCAGTCTGAGCTACACTATTAATATTTACTATGTGATCAGTGCAGCCAGAGTAATTTTTAACTAACTACATAATGTATCAAATAGGAAAAATTTTGACTGTCGCTAATTTGTGAGTGTATACCCAGTACTTGATGCACCTTTTGAAACTACTTCATTACAGCTTATATCGATCAACAACTGGAAGAACCATTAAAATTGAGTTTATTTGCAAGTAACGTGATGCATCTTCTTGCAAGTAAGTGTAATGGGAAACGGTCTCTAGAAGAGCCCAGCGTTCCAAAGGATTGGAAAAGAGCACGGGTCATCTCCGTTTTCAAGAAGGGTCGTCAAACAGATGTGCAGAACTATAGACTTATATCTCTAACAACGATCAGTTGCAGAATTTTGGAACACGTATTATGTTCGAGTATAATGACTTTTCTGGAGACTAGAAATCTACTCTGTAGGAATCAACATGGGTTTCGAAAAAGAAGATCGTGTGAAACCCAGCTCGCGCTATTCGTCCACGAGACTCATAGCGCCATAGACACGGGTTCCCAGGTAGATGCCGTGTTTCTTGACTCCCGCAAGGCGTTTGATACAGTTTCCCACACTCGTTTAACGAACAAAGTAAGAGCATATGAACTATCAGATCGGTTGTGTGATTGGATTGAAGAGTTCCTAGATAACATAACGCAGCATGTCATTCTCAATGGAGAGAAGTCTTCCGAAGTAAAAGTGATTTCAGGTGTGCCGCAGGAGAGTGTCGTAGGACTGTTGCTATTCACAATATAGATAAATGAATTTGTGGATAACATCGGAAGTTCACTGAGGCTTTTTGCGGATGATGCTGTAGTATATCGAGAGGTTGTAACAATGTAAAATTGTACTGAAATGCAGGAGGATCTGCAACGAATTGACGCACGGTGCAGGAAATGGCAACTGATTCTCAATGTAGACAAGTGTAATGTGCTGCGAATACATAGAAAGGAAGATCGTTTATCATTTAGCTACAATATAGCAGGTCAGCAACTGGAAGCAGTTAATTCCATAAATTATCTGGGAGTAGGCATTAGGAGTGATTTAAAAAAGAATGACCATATAAAATTAATCGTCGGTAAAGCAGATGCCAGACTGAGATTCACTGGAAAAAACTTAAGGAAATGCAGTCCGAAAAAAAAGGAAGTAGGTTGCAGTACCCTTGTTCGCCCACTGCTCAGCAGTGTGGGATCCTTACCAGATAGGGTTGATAGAAGAAACAGAGAAGATCCAACGGAGAGCAGCGCGCTTCGTCACAGGATCATTTAGTAATCACGAAAGCGTTACGGAGATGATAGATAAACTCCAGCGGAAGAATCTGTAAGAGAGACGCTCAGTAGCTCGGTACGGGCTTTTGTTGAAGTTTCGAGAACATACCTTGACCGAGGAGTCAAGCAGTATATTGCTCCCGCCTACGTATATCTCGCGAAGAGACGATGAGGATAAAATCAGAGAGATTAGAGCCCACATATAGGCATACCGACAAACTTTCTTTCCACGAACAATACGAGACTGGAATAGAAAGGAGAACCGATAGAGGTACTCAGGGTACCCCCCGCCACACACATTCAGGTGGCTTGCGGAGTATGGGTGTAGATGTAGATTATGTGTACATCTTACATGTGGTACGAGTCAATGTCAGTGTGCGGAGGCCATGTAAATCTGTAGTCGCTGCGAGAAGCAGTATACAGATCGCTGTCATCGCCGCCACCTCGCTTAAAAGGTGAAAGAACTTTCCTGTGTGGCAAGTAACATCTCACAACATGACGACGCACGGGTAAATCAGAAAGATTAGAACAGGTGGAAAGGTTTTTCTGCAAAAGGAGTCTAGTGGCTCACAGAAAGTGCCAAAAATTTTAATAATAAAGTTGATGAAACTGTGCGTTATACACCCAGAATTGTACGTAAGTAAAGTGAAGGGGCGAGGAAAACTATTTTTCATAATTTGCTTGGAACACTGCCCAGTTTGTAGTTTGTTCTACAGTGGACCTTCGATGGGAATGACGATCATCACTGCAGCAAAAAGTAGCAGATGTTGCAGAAAAATCTATTCGACCCGCCCTCCTTAGCGACAAATTGTCAACACTAATATCCATTTTGCTAGATAAGACTCTCGGCGTACCCTATCGCGACCTGTGTTCGCCAAACATTAGAAACATAGGCATATGCGCTGCTATGCATGCATAAATGAAAAATCGCACATTATATACCATGATGTAACAGAATTAATAGAAGAAGCTAATGATATCAATATAGTACAAGCGAAACATTCGTGTGATATGACCAGAATTACGTTTGTCATATGGCGCACCCAACATCGTACATATTACGCACAATATTTGCAACCAGTAGCGCTTCAGATTCTGAGAAACCAGTCAGTCAATAATTGTTTGCATCAGGAAGGAATCGTTCATCCAGTATTTTAACTTGTATTAGGTGGTACCCTGCCTCTTGCTGCCTCACAAGAAATAATTGTGGAAATATCGTTTGAAAGAAGATTTATTTTATTGTTGATAATGAATACATTGAATGATACACAAAGGAGACTTGTACACGATATTTATTTTGTTGACTTTATTATTCAAGTACTTTAGGGCAGACAATATCTTTTTGTTTTTCCGCCTATAGTTGGCCGTCCGATTCGTGAGCATGCAACATCCAACAGGCCCTGTAAAAAACATGGAGTTTCTAGATTCCATCAGCACATTTGAAGTGACTGCCCGTGTGCCTTGTTGATGGACATTGAGAACGCAAGTTCAATGGAGGGATCAAAAGGCATGTCGGTGGGAATGATAGGCATGAGTGCAATGAGTGCAATGAGCATATCTTCAAAATGGTTCAAATGGCTTTGAGCACTATGGGACTTAACATCTATGGTCATCAGTCCCCTAGAACTTAGAACCACTTAAACCTAACAAACCTAAGGACATCACACAAGACCCAGTCATCACGAGGCAGAGACAATCCCCGACCCCGCCGGGAATCGAACCCGGGCGTGGGAAGCGAGAGCATATCTTCTCCTTTAGGCTTTCCATGAAGAACAGTTGCCTCGATGACATTCAGCATCAGTTTCTTCAAAGTGAGTCTTAGACACTCGGGATGGATTAATATTCCACAAGAGAATAACTGACACTTAAAGCAATAACAGCCCTTTTTCGCAAAAATGAAGTCTTTTGACACTAATTTAGGCAACTAATAAGAGTGCCTTCATCAGAAGTAAGACATTCAAACTGGCATGTCACGTATAAAATAAATATGAAGCGATAAAGCTTTAAGACTTTTATCCATTGTGGATGTGGAACACTGCGACTGTGGTGTGAAAAGGTTTTCAGAAACTACTGCAACCAGTCACCTTTTATGTAGATGTATTTTTATTTAACCATGACCGGTTTCGAGCTGCCTAGCAACTCATCATCAGATGGTATATACATTCAGCGCTTTTTTGTACCCATTGTGTGGGTGGTTGAGTATCTGTGGAGATAAATCTTTCTGCAGGTATATATATCTCTTTTAGGAGGTATTCTTGAAACCATTGTTGTTCTTGTTTTTCACAATTTCACAAGTTAAAACTTTCTCTAGATGTACTTGTGAAATTGTGAAAAACAAGAACAACAATGGTTTCAAGAATACCTCCTAAAAGAGATATATATACCTGCAGAAAGATTTATCTCCACAGATACTCAACCACCCACACAATGGGTACAAAAAAGCACTGAATGTATATACCATCTGATGATGAGTTACTAGGCAGCTCGAAACCGGTCATGGTTAAATAAAAATACATCTACATAAAAGGTGACTGGTTGCAGTAATTTCTGAAAACCTTGATAAAGCTTTAGTCACAAAATTTTAAAATACGAAACACAGAAGGCAAGCCACTATGGGCTGCTCACACATGACAAGCTGCGGTAGCATCAGACTCTTGAATGTTTTACTTCTGATGAAGGCACTCTTAGTAGTTGCCGAAATCTAGGTCAAAAGACTTCATTTTTGCGACTGAGGGCTGTTATTGCTTTAATTTTATTTTGTAAACGGTCACTGACAACGCAGCCATGTTCGAAACTTTAATAATTGACACGCCTACTTTGAGTAATTTATGTGGTGGCACACCAGGAAGACCCAACGAATTTAAGAATTCGAAAGGATAATCGAGAACTTCTTCCGCATTCATGACGCTGTCGGTCGATATGTAGGAAACAGAATCGCCAGCCTGCAATTTTTTCTTGAATTGCATGATTGATTTCATTGACATCGGTGTTTTTTAATACCAAAATAGCACGTTCGCAAAGCCATTTATGATTTTTCGTAATTGGTGACAGCCGGCCGGGGTGGCCGAGCGGTTCTAGGCGCTACAATCTGGAACCGCGCGACCGATACGGTCGCAGGTTCGAATCCTGCCTCGGGCATGAATGTGTGTGATGTCCTTAGGTTAATTGGGTTTAAGTAGTTGTAAGTTCTAGGGGACTGATGACCTCAGAAGTTAAGTCCCATAGTGCTCAGAGCCATTTGAACCATTTTTAATTGGTGACAATTTGTGAAAAAACTTTCCGAATGAGTAGTTCAACGGATAGCACAATAACGTAAAATTTCAGTAGGGATGAAATACATTTTTTGATACCATCAGCTGGTAATTTTACTTTACCAATGTTCAGTAGCTGTTTTGAAAATGTGGCTGCCGACTCATCGCACTGGAAATGTACCCGCGGATTGGTCTTTAAAGTGAGTTTTCGTACATGTCTCCAAAGACGCGATGCTTTCAAATGGTTCAAATGGCTCTGAGCACTATGGGACTTAACGTCTGAGGTCACCACTTCCCTAGGACTTAGAACTACTGAAACCTAGCTAACCTAAGGACATCACACACGTCCATTCCCGAGACAGGATTCGAACCTGCGACCGTAGCGGTCGCACGCTTCCAGTCTGAAGCGCCTAGAACCGCTCGGCCACTGCGGCCGGCCGCGATGCTTTGAGGCAGGCATTGAGATCATCAGCTGGTGCTGATGTGGCTATCACTGGAAGAGTTTGTCTAGAGTCTCGAGATAATAAAATGAAAGCGCCATCGAACGGTTGTGCATTTGACCGTAAATCGTTAAGGGTATGACCAAACGCTTCAAGCGCTTCCTCTAGGTGTAGGTTCTCCATGGCTGGACTGTTATTATTTCATTTATATGCGCGACAGTTCCATTGTGGACACAACATTAGGCAGTCACTCATACACATGCCGTATGTACACCAACTGAGCCGTGCTGTGGCTCGCGTTGGTGCTGTTGTAAGTTTCCGGACTCTGTTGGAGTCCAGACTGTATAGTTTAGTTGACATGGTTGTGATTGTTTGTCTTCTTATTGTGTTGACTGGCGCCACTCGCTTTCACAAGCGTTGCCTGTCCGCTAGTGGCAGCAGCAGCGTTATCGATATGTAGTAACTGTGGCCCTATCTTTCGGGTGACGTCGTTCTCCTTCCGCGTCGTGTGAGTGAGCAGTTCGGTTGGGGACACAGGAGGAGCCAGGTCCGCGCAGAGCAAGAACACACCGGGATCGCTGACGCGCATGGACTGCCGGATCGAAGGGCTGTGTTCACGAGGTGCACGACCTCGTCGAAACTGGATCCTGCAAGTTTTGAGTGCATTTCAATTCGAGTACAGAAACCTTCACTATTTTGAATTCTCGCGATCCTCCGGTGACTCGGGTTTGTGTTGCTGCTCTTAGAGTCGCCGAGGTGAAGAGCAGCGAGTGGAGTGCTTGGGGAAGGCTGACCTGATTAGCTTTCCTGGGCTTCTAACTACTATTTACTACCTTCAGCTTGTTACAATTGTGAAGTTCAACCAGCGGTATTTTCCTACCTGGTGGCCGCTAACGCCCTAGTTACCTGCCCTGGGGGTTAATGTATGTAACGGCACCGTACGTTTCCTCGCCTTGCCGTTGCTGTCTCGTGAGGCGTGTAAGTTCGACAGCTTTCTTGATTGTAGGTTGTTTGGCGATTCTTCTACCTGTTCTGGGCGTTCTAAGCACAGTACTTTGTGGGCGGAGTCCAAACCCCCGGTTCCAGCTTTCGCGTATTTTTACATCTTTGCATTTGATTTGTTGGAATTCATGTAGCGACACCAAGATTATCATTAGTGACTCGTTAGACTGCCACTAGTATGAGTTACCATCTTGCGATGTGAATGCAATTCTCGGCTGCCTTTCGCACTGCTCCTGAAAGTGTGTTTGGCCTCACCTACTCATAGATCGTTTCCTGGAGCACCATCTGTGACTGGCCCTTGCGGTTTTTATTGTGTTATTATTTTATTATTGTGTAACCAAGTTACCATCATTTGTCTAACCTCTTTGGTGATCAGTTGTTAGACCTTTGAATTAACATTTGTTATTATATTTGCTGTTCTATTATGTTTCTAAATTCCTTTAATATAATTGCCATTCTTGGCGTTACAATAAGATTAAACCGTCGTGCTACCAAGATTACAATCATTTTGTCTCACTTGTTTGATGATCAGCTGTCTTTTAATTTAACTCTTACTATTGGATTGCTGTTTGACTGTATGTTGTTAATTTTTTTAATAATTGCCATTCTTGGCGTTAAAGCCTTCAGCCGTGACTGTGGTTACTTGCCTTAAAATTCTAATTGCGACCACCTTGGCTTGTTTTCAAAACATTATTTGCTGTGTCTGTATTTTATGTTTATTTGGTACGTTACACAGTTGTTTCTTCCCTATTATTAAGGTGTGATATTTTCTTATTTATTACCAAGTCTGGAATAATCGTCTTAAAATAAATTGTGAAATTTGAAACGTCCCCTTGGTAACGACGCTTAGCGCTCGGTATGAAAAATCACTGGCTGGCTGTGCGCAGTGTGTGTTTAGTTTGCATTGTTGTCTGCCATTGTTGTGTTGAGCAGAGGCAGCTGGATGCTAACAGCGCGTAGCGTTGCGCAGTTGGAGGTGAGCCGCCAGCAGTGGTCGACGTGGGGAGAGAGATGGCGGAGTTTTGAAATTTGTAAGAATTGGTGTCATGAACTGATATATATACTCCTATAAATTGAAATAAGAAAACCGTGAATTCATTGTCCCAGGAAGGGGAAACTTTATTGACACATTCCTGGGGTCAGATACATCACATGATCACACTGACAGAACCACAGGCACATAGACACACGCAACAGAGCATGCACAATGTCGGCACTAGTACAGTGTATATCCACCTTTCGCAGCAATGCAGGCTGCTATTCTCCCATGGAGACGATCGTAGAGATGCTGGATGTAGTCCTGTGGAACGGCTTGCCATGCCATTTCCACCTGGCGCCTCAGTTGGACCAGCGTTCGTGCTGGACGTGCAGACTGCGTGAGACGACGCTTCATCCAGTCCCAAACATGCTCAATGGGGGACAGATCCGGAGATCTTGCTGGCCAGGGTAGTTGACTTACACCTTCTAGAGCACGTTGGGTGGCACATGATACATGCGGACGTGCATTGTCCTGTTGGAACAGCAAGTTCCCTTGCCGGTCTAGGAATGGTAGAACGATGGGTTCGATGACGGTTTGGATGTACCGTACACTATTCAGTGTCCCCTCGACGATCACCAGAGGTGTACGGCCAGTGTAGGAGATCGCTCGCCACACCATGATGCTGGGTGTTGGCCCTGTGTGCCTCGGTCGTATGCAGTCCTGATTGTGGCGCTCACCTGCACGGCGCCAAACACGCATACGACCATCATTGGCACCAAGGCAGAAGCGACTCTCATCGCTGAAGACGACACGTCTCCATTCGTCCGTCCATTCACGCCTGTCGCGACACCACTGGAGGCGGGCTGCACGATGTTGGGGCGTGTGCGGACGACGGCCTAACGGTGTGCACGACCGTAGCCCGGCTTCATGGAGACGGTTGCGAATGGTCCTCGCCGATATCCCAGGAGCAACAGTGTCCCTAATTTGCTGGGAAGTGGCGGAGCGGTCCCCTACGGCACTGCGTAGGATCCTACCGTCTTGGCGTGCATCCGTGCGTCGCTGCGGTCCGGTCCCAGGTAGACGGGCACGTGCACCTTCCGCCGACCACTGGCGACAACATCGATGTACTGTGGAGACCTCACGCCCCACGTGTTGAGCAATTCGGCGGTACGTCCACCCGGCCTCCCGCATACCCACTATACGCCCTCGCTCAAAGTCCGTCAACTGCACATACGGTTCACGTCCACGCTGTCGCGGCATGCTACCAGTCTTAAAGACTGCGATGGAGCTCCGTATGCCACGGCAAACTGGCTGACACTGACGGCGGCGGTGCACAAATGCTGCGCAGCTAGCGCCATTCGACGGCCAACACCGCGGTTCCTGGTGTGTCCGCTGTGCCGTGCGTGTGATCATTGCTTGTACAGCCCTCTCGCAGTGTACGGAGCAAGTATGGTGGGTCTGACACACCGGTGTCAATGTGTTCTTTTTACCATTTCCAGGAGTGTATTATGACTATAAAGGTAAATACATTGTTTGTTCTCTATAAAAATCTTTCATTTGCTAACTGTGCCTATCAGTAGTTAGTGCCTTCAGTAGTTTGAATCTTTTATTTAGCTGGCAGTAGTGGCGCTCGCTGTATTGCAGTAGCTTGAGTAACGAAGATTTTTGTGAGGTAAGTGATTCGTGAAACGTATAGGTTAATGTTAGTCAGGGCCATTCTTTTGTAGGGATTATTGAAAGTTAGATTGCGTTGCGCTAAAAAATATTGTGTTTCAGTTTAAGCACAGTCGTGTACAATTTTTAAAAGGGGACGTTTCAAATTGAAAAAGGAAACGAGTAGTAACTGATTCGGGCCCCGTCCACAATCGTAACCGAATCCCGCCTTGTTTGGCTACCAGGTCTCACTTACATGTAGTGACCTACACTGTATGTTTATATTAAAAATGAAGAAATTCTTCCACCTGTATTTAAGGTGTCGATTTTATTTTCGTAACTAGTTTCAACGTTGTAACGACGTCATCTTCAGTCCCATACACTTGTCGACGTCAACTGCGTGCGGCTGATACTAGATTCTACTGACTTCTAGTATCAACCGCACGCAGTTGACGTCAGCAAGTGTATGGGCCTGAAGATGACGTCGTTACAACGTTGAAACTAGTTGCCAAAATAAAATCGACACCTTAAATACAGGTGGAAGAATTTCTTCATTTTTAACATAAACATACACCAGCTGACGTCCCACTGTCCACCATTTCAACTAATGATGTACGAAGATTACACTATGTGTAGTGCGCCCAGTTCTGTTAGTATGCGGAAACAATAAAAGACAATGAAATATTCATAACCTACCTCTTATCTCATAAATGATTTGAGATATCATAAAGAGATTTTACAAATGTAAGGACACAAAGAGAAGAGTATTTTGCCGTATGCTTAATGCGCAAAATTTTCTTATCACATGCAGCACGCAAATTACTACAGATTGTTTCACTGTATTAATGTAATATCTAGAGGGTTATCGATAACTGGTAAAATGCGATTTTCTGTGTATTTTCCAGCAACATAAATGAAGAAATTAGACGTTTGTTTTATATCAAGAACGATGTTTTTCATTAACTCGTGATTTGCCTTGCTCTCAGCTGCTACCTTAATACACCGATTCAAGATACTGTCGCAATTGAAGCTGCGTTAGAATGTTAGTCTGATGAGTTTTTCGTAACTCTGCTATGTTTTGGCAAGAGAAGCAAATTTTAGTGGGTCAACAAGAGAAGTTAGATATTGTTTCAAACTCGTGACTGATGACACTTTTATGGAGAAAAAAGGGAGTAGTTGTTCACAATAACTATGACTGTAAACGAAAGGAATAAAGCTGATGACTGAGGCTAAGAGGTGAGAAAGAATCATATTTTTATCGAATACGTTTCTTAATCGTCTGAGCAAGACTGCAGAGCAGCCAGTTTGCACACGCTGCCGTTGGCAGTGTCTACTACGCCAGCCATCTGTCTCGCGAATATTGCCACGAAGCTTACCCGTGTGAGGAGGGCCGAGCTTTCGAACGTCAGCGTTGAGCGTTCCGAATTCAACGTGCTGGCGATCGCTCGCAAACGATGCGGCTTGTGCGTACGGCATGCGAGTCTCAGTGAGGTATACGCAAACACTGCGCGCTCCAGTGGCAGTTGCCCGCTGTATCTGGCTCGCAATCACACAGTTTGTTCATGAAGTGAAAGGGCATCAAATTTCTGCGTTAGCTCTACTAAAAGGCACATTTTCTCAGTTTTCCATACACTAGTCATGTCGTCCTGTCTGTAGTATACATAAACAAACACTGTAATATCCATGAACATGTTATAAGGGAAAAAAAGTTTCATATACAATCAGTAAGGAGACCAGGCTACAAAAATTTCATTACAAAGAGTGTGATGCAAATTTGCAACAGTCTTCCACGTAAGATAAAAACTATTTCATAATACTCACTTTTTAGTAAAACCCTTTGATCATTCTTATTTGGTCACAGTTTCTATTTAGTATCAAACTTTAGAATATTTGAAATACAAGACTAAACAAGAAAGCAAAATAGCTTCCTGCATGTACTGGAATCTCTTGTGAATAAAGCTTATTGAACGTGCCCACTCCTGAGGGAAAGGGCACTTATCTTTACATAAAATCGCGTATCATGAAATATAGTTGAAGTAAATTAATAAGGAAGTTTCAGACCATATTATGAAACGCGAGATTGAGTAAAAGAATATACACTCCTGGAAATTGAAATAAGAACACCGTGAATTCATTGTCCCAGGAAGGGAAAACTTTATTGACACATTCCTGGGGTCACATACATCACATGATCACACTGACAGAACCACAGGCACATAGACACAGGCAACAGAGCATGCACAATGTCGGCACTAGTACAGTGTATATCCACCTTTCGCAGCAATGCGGGTGCTATTCTCCCATGGAGGCGATCGTAGAGATGCTGGATGTAGTCCCGTGGAACGGCTTGGCATGCCATTTCCACCTGGCGCCTCAGTTGGACCAGCGTTCGTGCTGGACGTGCAGACTGCGTGAGACGACGCTTCATCCAGTCCTAAACATGCTCAATGGGGGACAGATCCGGAGATCTTGCTGGCCAGGGTAGTTGACTTACACCTTCTAGAGCACGTTGGGTGGCACGGGATACATGCGGACGTGCATTGTCCTGTTGGAACAGCAAGTTCCCTTGCCGGTCTAGGAATGGTAGAACGATGGGTTCGATGACGGTTTGGATGTACCGTGCACTATTCAGTGTCCCCTCGACGATCACCAGAGGTGTACGGCTAGTGTAGGAGATCGCTCCCCACACCATGATGCCGGGTGTTGGCCCTGTGTGCCTCGGTCGTATGCAGTCCTGATTGTGGCGCTCACCTGCACGGCGCCAAACACGCATACGACCATCATTGGCACCAAGGCAGAAGCGACTCTCATCGTTGAAGGCGACACGTCTCCATTCGTCCCTCCATTCACGCCTGTCGCGACACCACTGGAGGCGGGCTGCACGACGTTGGGGCGTTAGCGGAAGACGGCCTAACGGTGTGCGGGACCGTAGCCCAGCTTAATGGAGACGGTTGCGAATGGTCCTCGCCGATACCCCAGGAGCAACAGTGTCCCTAATTTGCTGGGAAGTGGCGGTGCGGTCCCCTACGGCACTGCGTAGGATCCTACGGTCTTGGCGTGCATCCGTGCGTCGCTGCGGTCCGGTCCCAGGTAGACGGGCACGTGCACCTTCCGCCGACCACTGGCGACAACATCGATGTACTGTGGAGACCTCACGCCCCACGTGTTGAGCAATTCGGCGGTACGTCCACCCAGCCTCCCGCATGCCCACTATAAGCCCTCGCTCAAAGTCCGTCAACTGCACATACGGTTCACGTCCACGCTGTCGCGGCATGCTACCAGTGTTAAAGACTGCGATGGAGCTCCGTATGCCACGGCAAACTGGCTGACACTGACGGCGGCGGTGCACAAATGCTGCGCAGCTAGCGCCATTCGACGGCCAACACCGCGGTTCCTGGTGTGTCCGCTGTGCCGTGCGTGTGATCATTGCTTGTACAGCCCTCTCGCAGTGTCCGGAGCAAGTATGGTGGGTCTGACACACCAGTGTCAATGTGTTCTTTTTTCCATTTCCAGGAGTGTATTACACGTAATGTGACGCGAACCTGCACCACATCACGTGCCACTTTGTATCACAGAATTTCGATTCATTACGATTGACGTAACTTCTATAACATCAGATTCTGTCTTGTATGTCTCCCTTCATTATATCACACCATATGGTACGAGGTTAATCCCAAAAGTAAGGTCTCCTATTTTTTTATAAGTATAGAACTCTGTTTGTGTCGGCAGTTGGTCACACTGTTATGAAGAGTGTTTCACACGCTATGTATAAACATGCGCACGCCGCCCTGAAGCGCTCAGTCCTGGCTTGGCAGCCGTTGAGAATGGAGCTCCCACTGGATATTACCGCCAAGTGCGAATTGCGCGCAGTTATTCGGTTTTTGAAAGCGGTCATCCTGGATGATTTCTGCACGTTGATTCCCGAGGTTTTCCCGAAGCACCGCTCACAGAATTTTAACGGAAACATTGAACTACCGGAAGGTGTGCGCAAGATGGGTGCCTCGCACGCTGACTGAGGACCACATGCGGCAACATGTTGATGCTTCCCGCGCATTTCTTCACCGCCTTGCAGCCGAACAGGACAACTTTCTGGACTCAGTTGTCACGGCTGTCGAAACCTGGGCTTACCGCTTTAGACCTGAGATCAAGCAACAGTCACGCCAGTGGCGAAATCCTTCTTCCCCAAAACCGCGGAAATTCAAACAAACACAGTCTGCCGGTAAAGTCATGACAACCGTTTTTTGGGATCGGAAACGAGTATTGGTGATCGACTTTCTGCCCATTGGCACCACAATTAACGCTGACAGGTACCGTGAGTCTCTGAGAAAACTCAAACGGGCAATTCAGAACCGGAGAAGAGGAATGTCGAGCAAGAGCGTACACATTCTCCACGACAACGCTCGCTCACACATTGCTCATCAAACCGTTGCTCTCCTGCAACAGTTTCAGTGGAACACAATCACCCCCCCCCCCCCCCCCCTATAGTCCTGCCTTGGCGCCCAGTGAATATCACCTGCTCCCTAAGTTAAAAATAAAAATAAAAAAACATTTGGTAGGAAAGCGATTCAGCTCCGACGACGAGGTGAAAGAAGAGGTTCATAACTTTCTGAACAGCGTCTACAAAAATGCATCGACAGAAATGGTGATTATGTCGGAAAATAGCTAAATGTTCAAGCTGTAAACTGGTGAAAGCTATTGTAGAAATCAACAGGTCTATGTACTTATAAAAAAAATTGGATACCTTACTTTCGGGATTACCCTCGTACAAACAAACAATGGGTTTTCGAGATATCATTTAACTAGTACTTTGATGTAGCATATATTCATAGAATGTAAGTTACAATATAGAACCAACCGAAAATGGGCTTCAGCTGAAATCCTAAATGACATGTCGAGATTCTATGCCGAAAAGAGATGACGTAGGTGACGTTATTCCATCTGCCTGGTGTACGTTCAAAAGCACCTTCAGAATATCTGTCATGGTTGATACTACAAAATTGTTAAGACTTTCGTGGCCACTTGTTGACAAACTGCTTATTTGCTTCTGTCTCGGGTTCTTCGGCCGACGTTCGTGTGATGATTTTGCTGACGTTTCGCCAGCGCGAGTGGCTGGCATTGTCAAAGCTTCACCCTCCATTGCCGGAGGTGAACTGGAGCCGGGCTCGCGGCCGCAGACTATATGTACCTTGCGCGCCAACGTCCGAGGGCTTCTCCGCGGTCATTTCCGCGGTCATTTCCGGTGCGTTTCTCCTCTTGCTACCTGCTACGGTCGTTCTCTGCAGTACGGGAAGCCAGGAGCCGTTTACCTTAAGGCTTTCTTCTTTCTTGTTGAAGCTGTTCCCGTGTTTGTGTATTTCTACAGCTTCTCTGTACAAGCGGGTGTGATAGTGCTTCTCTACAGCCAGACCTTCCGTGTCGGTGAATTTTATTACATGTACCTGGTCGGTCTCACTCAGTGCGTGTTCTGCCACGGCCGATTTTTCCACCTGTCCCAACCTGCAATGTCGCTTATGTTCTTTGATCCTGGTGTTGATTGATCTTCCAGTCATTCCGACATAAACTTTCCCGCATGTGCATGGTAAGCGGTATATTCCTGACATTGCAAGTGGGTCCCTTTTATCCTTTGCCGATCTAAGACATTCTTTGATCTTCCTTGTCGGTTTGAAAATTGTCTTTACGCCGTGCTTGTGTAATATACGGCCGATTCTGTCCGTCACTCTGGGAATGTATGGCAGAAAGGCCGTACCCGACATTTCTTTTTCTGGTTTCTTACTTCGCCGGTGGTTTGGCTCTGTTACACTTCTAATATCATTTGTGGAGTACCCATTGCTCCTCAGAACACTTTCCAGGTGTTGCATTTCGCGTTTAAGGTGCTGCGGCTCACATATTCGTGCTGCTCGCGTTACGAGCGTCTGAATCATGCCTCTTTTCTGGCTCGGGTGGTGGTTTGACAGTTTGTGCAGATATCGGTCCGTGTGCGTCGGTTTTCGGTACACGCTATGTCCCAGGTTTTGGCCATCCCTTGTGACCAGCACATCTAGAAATGGTAGTTTTTTGTCCTTTTCCACTTCCATGGTAAATTTTATGTTGGCGTGGAGGTTGTTCAAGTGTCTTAGGAAGTCACCGAGCTGTTCTTCACCATGGCTCCACACGACGAAAGTATCATCGACGTACCTGTACCACACCTTAGGTTTACAAGTCGCCGAGTCCAGTGCCTGTGCTTCGAAATGTTCCATGAAGAAGTTGGCCACCACTGGACTAAGAGGACTACCCATGGCAACGCCTTCCAGCTGTTCGTAGAAATTGCCATTCCACGTGAAATAGCTCGTGGTGAGACAGGCATGGAAGAGCTTCATGATGTCTTGCGGGAAAATGGAACCGATGTGCTCCAGAGCGTCACTGAGTGGCACTTTCGTAAACAAAGAAACAATATCAAAGCTGACCAGGATGTCGTTTGGTGCAAGTTTTAGTTTCTTCAGCTTCTCGATGAAATGTCCTGAGTCCTTTACGTACGTGTCGGTCTTCCCCAAGTGCGGCTGGAGCAGAGAGGCCAAGTGTTTTGCCAGTTTATATGTCGGTGAGCCAGGAGCGCTAACAATCGGTCTTAATGGAACGTTGTTCTTATGGATCTTAGGTAATCCATACAGGCGAGGTGGTAGGGCTTCTGTGTTGCGCAGGTATCTCTGTATGTCCTCCGGAACAGAAGATGCCTTGATTAACCGATTCGTATTCCGTGTGATACGCTGCGTCGGATCTGCGCTTAGTTTTCGGTACGTCGTCGGATCTAATAGGTCTCGGATCTTTTGTTCATAATCTTCGGTCTTCATTACGACGGTCGCATTCCCCTTATCGGCAGGCAGTACCAATATACTCTTGTCAGCGTTAAGATTCTTAATAGCTTGTACTTCTTCTTTCTTCAGATTGCATGCTGGTGGTTTAGCTCGGCGCAGTATCCTGGCTGTTTCAGTGCGTATTTCCTCTGCCCTTTCACAAGGAAGGGTCCGAATGGCCGCTTCGGTGTTAGCAATGATGTCCTCCACAGGTATAGTTCTTGGGATGACAGCGAAATTCCCTCCTTTTTGAAGAACGGATACTTCCTCTTCGGTCAATTGTCGTTCAGTGAGGTTGACCACAGTGCGTGACATGTCGGGAATCGCCTTGTCAGTCTTCTTCCGGAATCCTTCAAACTTTTTCTTCTGTCGCTCTGTGCAGCGCTCGAGTTCATTCTGCATGCTCCTGTAAGTGATGCTGTCGATCTTGTCCCAGTCGTCTCGATGCATTCTGCTACTTAGTTGGTAGAACATGTCCAAAAGTTCCTGATCCGTTTTTGCCAAGTTTCTCCGTATTGTGTGAATTCGCTCACGAAGAAAAGCTCGTTCCATTCTGTTGTAGATACGATGAGCTTGGGCGGTGGTGAATAGGCGCTTACATTTCAAGAACTTCGGTGTAGCATCTTCATCTCTGCACCGCGAAAGGAAGGCGAGAGAGGACATCAATCGCGCTTTCTTCTTCCGTTGTTGGTCAAGGCGTCGGTACAATCTGCAAATTTCCTCCCCGTAGAGGCGCAATACAAAATTGTTAAGACTTTCGTGGCCACTTGTTGACAAACTGCTTATTTGCTTCTGTCTCGGGTTCTTCGGCCGACGTTCGTGTGATGATTTTGCTGACGTTTCGCCAGCGCGAGTGGCTGGCATTGTCAAAGCTTCACCCTCCATTGCCGGAGGTGAACTGGAGCCGGGCTCGCGGCCGCAGACTATATGTACCTTGCGCGCCAACGTCCGAGGGCTTCTCCGCGGTCATTTCCGCGGTCATTTCCGGTGCGTTTCTCCTCTTGCTACCTGCTACGGTCGTTCTCTGCAGTACGGGAAGCCAGGAGCCGTTTACCTTAAGGCTTTCTTCTTTCTTGTTGAAGCTGTTCCCGTGTTTGTGTATTTCTACAGCTTCTCTGTACAAGCGGGTGTGATAGTGCTTCTCTACAGCCAGAACTTCCGTGTCGGTGAATTTTATTACATGTACCTGGTCGGTCTCACTCAGTGCGTGTTCTGCCACGGCCGATTTTTCCACCTGTCCCAACCTGCAATGTCGCTTATGTTCTTTGATCCTGGTGTTGATTGATCTTCCAGTCATTCCGACATAAACTTTCCCGCATGTGCATGGTAAGCGGTATATTCCTGACATTGCAAGTGGGTCCCTTTTATCCTTTGCCGATCTAAGACATTCTTTGATCTTCCTTGTCGGTTTGAAAATTGTCTTAAGCCGTGCTTGTGTAATATACGGCCGATTCTGTCCGTCACTCTGGGAATGTATGGCAGAAAGGCCGTACCCGACATTTCTTTTTCTGGTTTCTTACTTCGCCGGTGGTTTGGCTCTGTTACACTTCTAATATCATTTGTGGAGTACCCATTGCTCCTCAGAACACTTTCCAGGTGTTGCATTTCGCGTTTAAGGTGCTGCGGCTCACATATTCGTGCTGCTCGCGTTACGAGCGTCTGAATCATGCCTCTTTTCTGGCTCGGGTGGTGGTTTGACAGTTTGTGCAGATATCGGTCCGTGTGCGTCGGTTTTCGGTACACGCTATGTCCCAGGTTTTGGCCATCCCTTGTGACCAGCACATCTAGAAATGGTAGTTTTTTGTCCTTTTCCACTTCCATGGTAAATTTTATGTTGGCGTGGAGGTTGTTCAAGTGTCTTAGGAAGTCACCGAGCTGTTCTTCACCATGGCTCCACACGACGAAAGTATCATCGACGTACCTGTACCACACCTTAGGTTTACAAGTCGCCGAGTCCAGTGCCTGTGCTTCGAAATGTTCCATGAAGAAGTTGGCCACCACTGGACTAAGAGGACTACCCATGGCAACGCCTTCCAGCTGTTCGTAGAAATTGCCATTCCACGTGAAATAGCTCGTGGTGAGACAGGCATGGAAGAGCTTCATGATGTCTTGCGGGAAAATGGAACCGATGTGCTCCAGAGCGTCACTGAGTGGCACTTTCGTAAACAAAGAAACAATATCAAAGCTGACCAGGATGTCGTTTGGTGCAAGTTTTAGTTTCTTCAGCTTCTCGATGAAATGTCCTGAGTCCTTTACGTACGTGTCGGTCTTCCCCACGTGCGGCTGGAGCAGAGAGGCCAAGTGTTTTGCCAGTTTATATGTCGGTGAGCCAGGAGCGCTAACAATCGGTCTTAATGGAACGTTGTTCTTATGGATCTTAGGTAATCCATACAGGCGAGGTGGTAGGGCTTCTGTGTTGCGCAGGTATCTCTGTATGTCCTCCGGAACAGAAGATGCCTTGATTAACCGATTCGTATTCCGTGTGATACGCTGCGTCGGATCTGCGCTTAGTTTTCGGTACGTCGTCGGATCTAATAGGTCTCGGATCTTTTGTTCATAATCTTCGGTCTTCATTACGACGGTCGCATTCCCCTTATCGGCAGGCAGTACCAATATACTCTTGTCAGCGTTAAGATTCTTAATAGCTTGTACTTCTTCTTTCTTCAGATTGCATGCTGGTGGTTTAGCTCGGCGCAGTATCCTGGCTGTTTCAGTGCGTATTTCCTCTGCCCTTTCACAAGGAAGGGTCCGAATGGCCGCTTCGGTGTTAGCAATGATGTCCTCCACAGGTATAGTTCTTGGGATGACAGCGAAATTCCCTCCTTTTTGAAGAACGGATACTTCCTCTTCGGTCAATTGTCGTTCAGTGAGGTTGACCACAGTGCGTGACATGTCGGGAATCGCCTTGTCAGTCTTCTTCCGGAATCCTTCAAACTTTTTCTTCTGTCGCTCTGTGCAGCGCTCGAGTTCATTCTGCATGCTCCTGTAAGTGATGCTGTCGATCTTGTCCCAGTCGTCTCGATGCATTCTGCTACTTAGTTGGTAGAACATGTCCAAAAGTTCCTGATCCGTTTTTGCCAAGTTTCTCCGTATTGTGTGAATTCGCTCACGAAGAAAAGCTCGTTCCATTCTGTTGTAGATACGATGAGCTTGGGCGGTGGTGAATAGGCGCTTACATTTCAAGAACTTCGGTGTAGCATCTTCATCTCTGCACCGCGAAAGGAAGGCGAGAGAGGACATCAATCGCGCTTTCTTCTTCCGTTGTTGGTCAAGGCGTCGGTACAATCTGCAAATTTCCTCCCCGTAGAGGCGCAATACAAAATTGTTAAGACTTTCGTGGCCACTTGTTGACAAACTGCTTATTTGCTTCTGTCTCGGGTTCTTCGGCCGACGTTCGTGTGATGATTTTGCTGACGTTTCGCCAGCGCGAGTGGCTGGCATTGTCAAAGCTTCACCCTCCATTGCCGGAGGTGAACTGGAGCCGGGCTCGAGGCCGCAGACTATATGTACCTTGCGCGCCAACGTCCGAGGGCTTCTCCGCGGTCATTTCCGCGGTCATTTCCGGTGCGTTTCTCCTCTTGCTACCTGCTACGGTCGTTCTCTGCAGTACGGGAAGCCAGGAGCCGTTTACCTTAAGGCTTTCTTCTTTCTTGTTGAAGCTGTTCCCGTGTTTGTGTATTTCTACAGCTTCTCTGTACAAGCGGGTGTGATAGTGCTTCTCTACAGCCAGAACTTCCGTGTCGGTGAATTTTATTACATGTACCTGGTCGGTCTCACTCAGTGCGTGTTCTGCCACGGCCGATTTTTCCACCTGTCCCAACCTGCAATGTCGCTTATGTTCTTTGATCCTGGTGTTGATTGATCTTCCAGTCATTCCGACATAAACTTTCCCGCATGTGCATGGTAAGCGGTATATTCCTGACATTGCAAGTGGGTCCCTTTTATCCTTTGCCGATCTAAGACATTCTTTGATCTTCCTTGTCGGTTTGAAAATTGTCTTAAGCCGTGCTTGTGTAATATACGGCCGATTCTGTCCGTCACTCTGGGAATGTATGGCAGAAAGGCCGTACCCGACATTTCTTTTTCTGGTTTCTTACTTCGCCGGTGGTTTGGCTCTGTTACACTTCTAATATCATTTGTGGAGTACCCATTGCTCCTCAGAACACTTTCCAGGTGTTGCATTTCGCGTTTAAGGTGCTGCGGCTCACATATTCGTGCTGCTCGCGTTACGAGCGTCTGAATCATGCCTCTTTTCTGGCTCGGGTGGTGGTTTGACAGTTTGTGCAGATATCGGTCCGTGTGCGTCGGTTTTCGGTACACGCTATGTCCCAGGTTTTGGCCATCCCTTGTGACCAGCACATCTAGAAATGGTAGTTTTTTGTCCTTTTCCACTTCCATGGTAAATTTTATGTTGGCGTGGAGGTTGTTCAAGTGTCTTAGGAAGTCACCGAGCTGTTCTTCACCATGGCTCCACACGACGAAAGTATCATCGACGTACCTGTACCACACCTTAGGTTTACAAGTCGCCGAGTCCAGTGCCTGTGCTTCGAAATGTTCCATGAAGAAGTTGGCCACCACTGGACTAAGAGGACTACCCATGGCAACGCCTTCCAGCTGTTCGTAGAAATTGCCATTCCACGTGAAATAGCTCGTGGTGAGACAGGCATGGAAGAGCTTCATGATGTCTTGCGGGAAAATGGAACCGATGTGCTCCAGAGCGTCACTGAGTGGCACTTTCGTAAACAAAGAAACAATATCAAAGCTGACCAGGATGTCGTTTGGTGCAAGTTTTAGTTTCTTCAGCTTCTCGATGAAATGTCCTGAGTCCTTTACGTACGTGTCGGTCTTCCCCACGTGCGGCTGGAGCAGAGAGGCCAAGTGTTTTGCCAGTTTATATGTCGGTGAGCCAGGAGCGCTAACAATCGGTCTTAATGGAACGTTGTTCTTATGGATCTTAGGTAATCCATACAGGCGAGGTGGTAGGGCTTCTGTGTTGCGCAGGTATCTCTGTATGTCCTCCGGAACAGAAGATGCCTTGATTAACCGATTCGTATTCCGTGTGATACGCTGCGTCGGATCTGCGCTTAGTTTTCGGTACGTCGTCGGATCTAATAGGTCTCGGATCTTTTGTTCATAATCTTCGGTCTTCATTACGACGGTCGCATTCCCCTTATCGGCAGGCAGTACCAATATACTCTTGTCAGCGTTAAGATTCTTAATAGCTTGTACTTCTTCTTTCTTCAGATTGCATGCTGGTGGTTTAGCTCGGCGCAGTATCCTGGCTGTTTCAGTGCGTATTTCCTCTGCCCTTTCACAAGGAAGGGTCCGAATGGCCGCTTCGGTGTTAGCAATGATGTCCTCCACAGGTATAGTTCTTGGGATGACAGCGAAATTCCCTCCTTTTTGAAGAACGGATACTTCCTCTTCGGTCAATTGTCGTTCAGTGAGGTTGACCACAGTGCGTGACATGTCGGGAATCGCCTTGTCAGTCTTCTTCCGGAATCCTTCAAACTTTTTCTTCTGTCGCTCTGTGCAGCGCTCGAGTTCATTCTGCATGCTCCTGTAAGTGATGCTGTTGATCTTGTCCCAGTCGTCTCGATGCATTCTGCTACTTAGTTGGTAGAACATGTCCAAAAGTTCCTGATCCGTTTTTGCCAAGTTTCTCCGTATTGTGTGAATTCGCTCACGAAGAAAAGCTCGTTCCATTCTGTTGTAGATACGATGAGCTTGGGCGGTGGTGAATAGGCGCTTACATTTCAAGAACTTCGGTGTAGCATCTTCATCTCTGCACCGCGAAAGGAAGGCGAGAGAGGACATCAATCGCGCTTTCTTCTTCCGTTGTTGGTCAAGGCGTCGGTACAATCTGCAAATTTCCTCCCCGTAGAGGCGCAATACAAAATTGTTAAGACTTTCGTGGCCACTTGTTGACAAACTGCTTATTTGCTTCTGTCTCGGGTTCTTCGGCCGACGTTCGTGTGATGATTTTGCTGACGTTTCGCCAGCGCGAGTGGCTGGCATTGTCAAAGCTTCACCCTCCATTGCCGGAGGTGAACTGGAGCCGGGCTCGAGGCCGCAGACTATATGTACCTTGCGCGCCAACGTCCGAGGGCTTCTCCGCGGTCATTTCCGCGGTCATTTCCGGTGCGTTTCTCCTCTTGCTACCTGCTACGGTCGTTCTCTGCAGTACGGGAAGCCAGGAGCCGTTTACCTTAAGGCTTTCTTCTTTCTTGTTGAAGCTGTTCCCGTGTTTGTGTATTTCTACAGCTTCTCTGTACAAGCGGGTGTGCGCAGATCCGACGCAGCGTATCACACGGAATACGAATCGGTTAATCAAGGCATCTTCTGTTCCGGAGGACATACAGAGATACCTGCGCAACACAGAAGCCCTACCACCTCGCCTGTATGGATTACCTAAGATCCATAAGAACAACGTTCCATTAAGACCGATTGTTAGCGCTCCTGGCTCACCGACATATAAACTGGCAAAACACTTGGCCTCTCTGCTCCAGCCGCACGTGGGGAAGACCGACACGTACGTAAAGGACTCAGGACATTTCATCGAGAAGCTGAAGAAACTAAAACTTGCACCAAACGACATCCTGGTCAGCTTTGATATTGTTTCTTTGTTTACGAAAGTGCCACTCAGTGACGCTCTGGAGCACATCGGTTCCATTTTCCCGCAAGACATCATGAAGCTCTTCCATGCCTGTCTCACCACGAGCTATTTCACGTGGAATGGCAATTTCTACGAACAGCTGGAAGGTGTTGCCATGGGTAGTCCTCTTAGTCCAGTGGTGGCCAACTTCTTCATGGAACATTTCGAAGCACAGGCACTGGACTCGGCGACTTGTAAACCTAAGGTGTGGTACAGGTACGTCGATGATACTTTCGTCGTGTGGAGCCATGGTGAAGAACAGCTCGGTGACTTCCTAAGACACTTGAACAACCTCCACGCCAACATAAAATTTACCATGGAAGTGGAAAAGGACAAAAAACTACCATTTCTAGATGTGCTGGTCACAAGGGATGGCCAAAACCTGGGACATAGCGTGTACCGAAAACCGACGCACACGGACCGATATCTGCACAAACTGTCAAACCACCACCCGAGCCAGAAAAGAGGCATGATTCAGAATCTCGTAACGCGAGCAGCACGAATATGTGAGCCGCAGCACCTTAAACGCGAAATGCAACACCTGGAAAGTGTTCTGAGGAGCAATGGGTACTCCACAAATGATATTAGAAGTGTAACAGAGCCAAACCACCGGCGAAGTAAGAAACCAGAAAAAGAAATGTCGGGTACGGCCTTTCTGCCATACATTCCCAGAGTGACGGACAGAATCGGCCGTATATTACACAAGCACGGCTTAAGACAATTTTCAAACCGACAAGGAAGATCAAAGAATGTCTTAGATCGGCAAAGGATAAAAGGGACCCACTTGCAATGTCAGGAATATACCGCTTACCATGCACATGCGGGAAAGTTTATGTCGGAATGACTGGAAGATCAATCAACACCAGGATCAAAGAACATAAGCGACATTGCAGGTTGGGACAGGTGGAAAAATCGGCCGTGGCAGAACACGCACTGAGTGAGACCGACCAGGTACATGTAATAAAATTCACCGACACGGAAGTTCTGGCTGTAGAGAAGCACTATCACACCCGCTTGTACAGAGAAGCTGTAGAAATACACAAACACGGGAACAGCTTCAACAAGAAAGAAGAAAGCCTTAAGGTAAACGGCTCCTGGCTTCCCGTACTGCAGAGAACGACCGTAGCAGGTAGCAAGAGGAGAAACGCACCGGAAATGACCGCGGAAATGACCGCGGAGAAGCCCTCGGACGTTGGCGCGCAAGGTACATATAGTCTGCGGCCGCGAGCCCGGCTCCAGTTCACCTCCGGCAATGGAGGGTGAAGCTTTGACAATGCCAGCCACTCGCGCTGGCGAAACGTCAGCAAAATCATCACACGAACGTCGGCCGAAGAACCCGAGACAGAAGCAAATAAGCAGTTTGTCATGGTTGATACTGCTTTGCACGTCCAGAAAGTATCCCCAAAGTGCTTTTTCGCGCTATGACGTCAGAAAGTCTGTAGCCTCAACGTTGACATTCTAATGCACGGACCGTGTGTCGACGGCTTTACGGCCATCACACAGGATAAGGACTATGATGGGGTTGCCATCTTTATACATTGCACACAGCATCTCTACCCACAGATCTACTTTATACCCTTGTACCATATTTCTGTTTCTCTATTGCCATTTGTGTTTAAAAAAAGAAAAGAAGAGGAAGGAAATCATTTCAGATACCGGGCAAACTTTATAAAAATATTATATAAATGATAAAATACTAAAAACTATAGCTGCAGAAAAAGGTCTGCAGAAGCCACTTACTAAAAGACTAAACAGATCAGTGGGACATCTACTGCAACAACCAAGAATAGTTAACCTGTCTCTGAAAGAAGTAGAGAGGAAAAATAGAGGATGCAGTCAAACACTGTGATATTAAGAAAAGTTATTAAGGATATTGGGTGTAGTAGCTACTTAGAGAGTGTGGTACTGAAAATATTGATGATAACTCTGATGTCTTCCTGCCTGAAAACTTCAGGTAAACATTTTTATTTTATTTTTCAGTGTACATTTACATTACCTTTAATACAACATACGAATATAAATTTGCCTCTGTTTCTGTTTCATGTTGAGACTACGAGATGGTGACAACACTGTATTGTTTCTTCAATTGACGTAGATTTTCGCAGCGATGCTCACCGCGAAGTTTTTGTCGACAGCCAGTGAATGCGAGAATATGTCATCCACACTGCCAGTCAAGATTATCGTTGCACTTCGTAATAAACCTTTATATTTTATATATTCTGATTTGCGGATTCCCTGTACATTGTTGCATAGCTCAATGCAGTTCGTCATATAATCATCAGATGATGAATAACAGACATTAATAAACATTTGTCTGACTAAAGCACCCTGATGAAAAAGTAATAATGGAAACAACTCAAGATGAAAGAATTAAATAAAATACCAGGTGCACAACTTTGCTTCCGCCGTTTGCCGATAGGTGACGACAACGGCAAGTAGCGAAACCAAGAGACGTTGAACGGCGTTTGTGTGTTTGTGAACAATTGCTTTAGAGGCAAAAACGGAAGGGATTTCTGCATCGCATTGTGAACTGGAACGAAAAATGGGTTCATTGCGACAACCCTAAACACAAAAAATCGGCCACGCTTCCACGTCGACGGCCAAACCGAATATTCGCGGCTCCAAGATCATGCTCTGCATTTGGTGGGACCACCTCGCAGTCGTGTACTATGACGTGTTAAAGACCAAGTGAAACAATCACAGGTGCTCGTTATTGAAGGCAATTAATGCGTTTGAGCACAGCATTAAAAGACAAACGGCCACAATAAGCGTGAGGCACGATAAAGTGATTTTGCAGCACGACAACGCTCGACCCACGTTGCAATGGAGGTCACAAGGTACTTGGAAACGCTAAAATTTGAAGTCCTACCCCACCCGCCGTGTTCTCTAAACATTGCTCCATCTGACAGTCACCTGTTTAGATCAATGGCGCATGGCCTGGCTGACCAATACTTCCGATCTCAGGAAGAAGTCACAAATTGGATCTATTCGTGGATCGTTTCAAAAGATGAACAATTTTTTCGACGCGGGAAATATGGGAGAAAGTAGTGGCCAGAAACGGATAATACTTTGAATGAGACATGTGTAACCAATTAGTTTCATTAAAGCCTCGAATGTTGGGGAAAAACGGCGGAAGCAAAGTTGTACACTTTGTAATACATCTTAATTTTTCGAAGTATTAGAGTTGCAAGCTCGAAGAAGACGACACAGATTTCTCCTTCCAATGCTTCTCTTACACAGTTTTAGAGTTCTGTACCTCATTCGGTAAAAACGGAATCCTTAAAGGATCACTTCCTTCTCCGTCTGTCTGTTTGTCCGACTGAGAAGATCCCTTTTTCTCACGGACGGGTAGAGGTACGAAGTTGAAATTTATGTCAGGTACTGATATCTACAGCCCCCTGGCGGCGTAAAGTATTTAACCTTCTCAGTCAGAGTTATCAGAGGATACCACCATTACCGTCGCGTATTTCGATACTCGCAAACTCACTCATCGAAACCTATAATGTACTTCCCTTTTACCTAGAATGATGAAATTTGACAAGAAACAAGGCTTCACGGTAATAGTAAAGGAAATATAATAAAATTGTTAATTTGTATCTATATGACATGAAAAAAAATTCTGCTATTTCTTGTCCATCTGCCTGTCTGTCTGACGTCGTCTGTTAACATCACCTTTTCTCGAGAACGGGTATTGTTCATATAGCTATGAAGTTGAAATATATGGTGGGGCTAAGGTCTACTGTCCATTGGCTGTGTAAAAAAATGTAAGTTTCTAAATCAATGCAATCAAACAATATAGCCATTTGTGTCAAAACCTATAGATAAACTGCCTATATGCAGGGTTGGCAAAAACAGTCTGAAAAGCTTGTAAGGGTGTGCCAGAAACAGTCTTTAAAGTTTGTAAGGGTGTTACAGGGTAGCCTGTTCTGAGTTATTGCAATACGATTTAGATAAGATATCTGCATGATGCCGAAATTGGCAATTGACCCTAAATAACGGAAAGTGCGACGTCTTCTACATGGATGAAAAAATTAATCCGTTTACATTAGGGTATACAATAAATCAAACAAATCTAGAAGCCACAAATTCAACTAAATACACAGGAATTACTATTACGAGCAACATAAACTGGAAAGAACACACAGAAAATGTGGGGAAGGCGAATCAAAGACTGCGTTTTATTGGCAGAACTCTTAGAAGATGCAATGGAGCTACAAAAAAGACTACTTGCACTACGCCTGTCTGAGCTGCACGCTGTGGGATCCTTACCAGATAGAATTGAAGGAGTACATAGAAAAAGTTCAAAGAAGAGCATAGCGTTTCGAATTCGAGGAATAGGAGAAAAAGTGTCACGGGCATGATACAGTATTGGAGGAGTACACCATTAAAACAATGGCGTTTCTTGTTGCAGCGAAATCTTTCCACAAAATGCCAATCATCAACTTTCTCCTCCGAACGTGAAAACATTTTGTTGAGGCCGACCATTAAGGGAGAAACGATCATCTTAATAAAATAACAGAAATGAGAGCCGGCACGGAGAAAGTGTCCATTTATTCCGCGCGTTGTTCAAGAGTGGAATAATAGAGAATTAGTGCTAAGATGGTTCGATGAACCTTCTGCCAGGCACGTAAGTGTGATATGCAGTTTAGCCATGTAGTAGATGTAGACCATTATCAAGCTAATATTAATGAAGTCCGACACCCTAGTGCTGTAACACTGTGGGAACAGCTGTGTCGATTGGGATGAACACGGCAAACAGTCGTTTATCGATCTGCATTTTATTGCCTATCTAGTTAGACATCAGCTACAGTATGGCCATCATTAGTGCTAAAAGGAATAGGAGAAGAAAACATAGGAATCATGCCTTAGAATTGTTTGTATCAAGAAGCACTGAGCAGCTGTATTAACTGAAGATTACAGGGTAAGAAGTTTAGTAGCGAGTCCTATAGGCCCAGATAACGACCTTACGTCACACATAGCATAACTCATACTAGGGCTGCAGTTTACAAGCCTACACAGCCAGCCACAGCGTACGTAATAGTAAAAGGCGCCCCCTGTGCTAGTTACCTTCTAGTTACAAATTGCAATTTGTATCAGTTCCACAAAAAAAGTAAAATAAAAATAAAACGAAAAAATTAAACAAAAACTCCTAGTATGTAATTAGAAATTTTGATAAATTTTGCACTGTATAAGTAAAAGCAGACTGAAATAACACAGATATGGAGTTAGGTAATACTGCGCTATCCACATAATGAAAAATAATGTGGAACGAGCTTGCCCATGTGTGATGCTAAATTAGGCTATAATCAGGTTTTAAGAAAACAGACTTCAAAAATTATTCTGAAGTATACCTTATTGTGCAATAAAATACGGATTGATACGTGACTGTTTGCTGCGTTCATCCGTGATTATAATCATTTCACAGTCGCTGAGACCAACGACTTCTAATGAAATCCAGCCTGAACAATAATGGCGTCTAAAACATTTTTCCTGAACACTATTGAACAAAATTATCCGCGTATTAGGAGAAGATCAAAGAAACAAACTCCTATAGAACTGCACTATATTTACCAAATTATAGTGACGCCAAAACGCATTCAGACGAATATAGCTTGCCAGTCATTCGTGAGGCCTACAGAGTCCTTTCTGGGTAAGCTGCCTTGCACCGTAACTCATCGATCCGCACAACTTTCTGCCACAGTTCGACAGCCCAGATCTCGTGTGACCAGTAACTTCTGCGTAGTAGCACGACCACGAACACTGACTAATGTCGTTCCTCAGTGGATTGTTCTGCCATCGGATTCTACAGCTGGACTGGAACGGAAGTTATCAGAGGCAGATAGCAGGAATGTGTAAGGGCTGAGTTCTAAACCACGCTTCAGACACAAAGGTCGCCGGAAAAGTTAATTTTAGGATGAGTCAGTGTGCTACCAGTTATGTGCGGTCATTTGCATTATGTGATGTCATGGAGTTGGATTGTCTAAGACTTCACCACAAGGAAATCCTCACCCACTGCTAAGACATAAAACGTGTGTCTATAGTATTTAATCATGTTTCAAGTAAGCCTCTGGGCTCGTCGAAGCAATTTGGATAATCTTACGTACCTTCACCAGGAATTTTTCTACAGCATCCCACGAGCTCGTGATGTTAGGTGTTACGTCAGTTTCAGTTTCTGTAAGATCGCAGAATGTGCTTAATAAACGCTTCTCTAATTTGGTCTGGTCATCACGATCTCTGGAAAAGAGTAAATTCATTGTGAATAGCAGACAGCTGGAAAACGAGCAAGTACTTATACATTCACTTCAAATAATTTTTCCCTCTCATTATTCCTGCTTTCTATTATTTGTTTAAACACGTATATTGTTTAATTCCATAAAACAAATTTTAATACTTCTTCTATCAAAGTGAAAGAAACACAGGCAGTTTGAAATCAAGACAGAATTGCTGCATCTACCAGACTTACCTGGCACTTCATAAATGTATCATGTCCATCTGATGATAATTTTGCACGGTTGTATTTTCATTGAAGTTGCAGTTATTTTTAAATCTCTAATTCTTTTTGGTTTATCGTTTTTTATAACTGTAATAAGACAAAACACGAAAAAAATTGCATTCGAAAACTGTCCCATCAAGAGGTATAAACAGAGAAAACTAAGATTACGATTACTTCACTGACATTGCTTTTATATGGTTCCTGAAGGACAATGGGTTTCAGAGACAGCTGCAGTTTCTAGCACACGACTATAAAATTAGAAGCACGTTTCCCTAACAGTGACTGTAATGAAACTTACAAAGCTACTCTCAATAACAATGGTTGTCAAGTTATTGAGTCATAATGCTATCCTATAATATGTAAGAGTCTTGTATAAGAAGAAGGGCCTTTCAATAAGTGATAAGTAATGAGTATTTCTTTCAAAGATATACAAAGAAACCAACCTATCTATCGATTTTCCTGTGCGAAACTGTTTCAATTTCCTTGATAGATTAAAGTATAACCTGTTGATAACTGCTTACATCACTATCATCAATGAATCATCGAAGATAGGGCGTGTAGCTACGTCAATTCTTCTGTCGTAGACAGGGGGAATAACTATCAGCAGCCATACTGCTTATCTTCCTCCTACAGATCTTCCAGTTAAACAGAAGAGTTACTAAAGCATATTTTGTGTTGTACTCACAAACAGTAGTTATGTATTTAACGATGACCCAATTCCGGTGCTGCAGGGAGCCAAGTGGCAGGTGAGAGAGCAAGGCAGAAGTAAAGCGATACTGACGTCTAAGGAACTTGCACACTCAGGCTGAAGTCCAGGATTCGGGTCCCTTGGTAGTGGTGGGTAGGTGGGGTGGGGCAGTGTGGAGAGGGGGGGTCAGAATTTGCTACCCTCCGTTTCCACCCCAAATATAAATACCGTCACCACTTTAAACGTGCCACAAAAGAATAGCGTATTAATAATAATTTCATCAGTACTAGTAACAATAATAATAATAAACTTCTTAAGTACAATAAAACACATATAATGCTTTAATATAATAACAATATTAAAACAGATCGAAAGAAATTTCTTCTGAAGCCAAGATCGCTAAATATTATTTATTTTACGATGACTGGTTTTAATAGAAACGTACTGCCGTCATCGGTTCTACAAATCTTAAAAGAAGAATTATATAATGCTGTAAAAGAATAGTTTTTCAGAGTCTGGATAATGTATAAAAAACAAATTACAGACCTCCGGAAATTTAAATTGCACACGTATCAATCTTAGCGGGAACACATTCCACTCTTAAGACAGTGTAAAGTCAGCTTATTCGTCAGTAATAGGATGATGAAAATATAAAAGTGTTCGCTGAAGATGAGGTCTCACGTATCGATACCACCCCACGGGCGCCGTAACAACGGAACTGCAAGTTTCCATGAGACGCAGATATCGGGCGTGCCGGATCCGGCGGGCTCAACGCAGCACGCTCGCCGTGCCACGACTCCAGTAACTTGGAGCGCCCTGTGCCGCCGCGATAGTGGATGACCGGGACCAACTACATGGCGCACTGGTGCTCGAAGCGACTTCGCAATATGACGCTACACAGACGCCGCCTGCTCGCAGAATCGTCTTCATAATTCGTGCTTTAGTACAGAGAGACTTTTCCTCTAGGATATTACGAGCAGGACTATCTTTTGTTGCATCATTCGTCACGAGTCTTCGTATGCTTGGGGAAATACAAGTTAACTACATTTCCTGTCTGCTGTATTACTTATTCATTAATCATTTCTTCTCCTGTCCATCTTTCCTGCGACAACAGTTGCCGCACCACGCTATAGCCCACCTCTCCTTACCATTGTCGACAAAGTCGCACAAAACATACGAGAAATGGCATAAGTGCCAAATGTAACGTCGTAAGCCTACAACATCAAGGTACGAACTGAACGGATGTGCAGCTCAGAGCAGAGTGCGCACTTACAGAAACTGTCAACAGCTGCCGCTAGTAAACCAATACATCGTTCAAATTACACAAAAACCTTGGTGGACACTAAAAATTCCTCCAAGATGTTTTGTCAGTTCCCAGAAGCTAAACCGCCTGTGTCAACGGCCGGTAGACTGCCAGTTAGGGAGAAATGATGAGCGGGTTACTGGAAACGATAACCGTCCGGAGTGGCCAAGCGGTTCTAGGCGCTACAGTCTGGAACCGCGCGACTGCTACGGTCGCAGGTTCGAATCGTGCCTCGGGCATGAATGTGAGTGATGTCCTTAGGTTAGTTAGGTTTAAGTAGTTCTAAGTTCTAGGAGACTGATGACCTCCCACAGTGTTCAGAGCCACTTGAACCTCTTGGAAACACGGGGGCTATCGCAGTACAGGGGAACGACAGAGCGTCCAAGTCTGCAAGCGAAGCATAATGACATCACGGAAGCAGAGAGACACCACCATTTAGTGACAAGGCAGAGTGTCGTAAGGTAGGCTAGGTACAACACGACAATAAGTATTCAGTTGCCGAGCCAGCAGAAAAGAGCCACTGAAAGTTGAAGCTGCGAAAATCTAAAGTCACGATTGTGTGTCCTGGTTTTCCTACTGTCTGCTCTCCTAGTGTCCTAGTGACTTAGCACATCCACCCAGAGCATGGAAATCGCCAGCATAAATACCTCACCCATCATAACAAATTTCTCATTGCTGAACGCTGACTGCCAACTGCTCAATGCATACTCTCAGCCCTTGTATCAGTTGCAGGTATCGAGTGCGAAGGGAGGCAATGGAGTTCGACCCTCGCCAGCTGCATTGCAACTTCCGAGACTACAATGACAGGGCGCGGAGGCCGCCATCACCCTGCAAGCCGGGATCCACCTTCCGGAGGGGGGGGGGGGGGGGGGGGAGGGGGCTCTGCTGCTTCTCATCCCCTTCCTGTGGCAGACAACTATAATGCTTGCTCCTGTCTCCTAAACAGGGGCTGAAAAAGCCAACTCATGCATGCCAGTGAGTACTTCAGGTGGATCTGGGACCTGACTTCTGCAAATATCAGTGTGAAATATGTTTGCAGCTAGTAAACATGTGTCTGGATAAGGTGACATGGGCTTTACTCATAAATCTGTTGCATAAAAACAACAGCAAAAGCGCTGCTTCGCTTCGCCAGTGTTGACTCACTGAAGACATACGGAGAGGTCGTCTTTCCGCATCAGATTGAAAATCGTGATTCGGAAGTTCAAATTAACTGGTGATTTGGAAAGAGGCCGTCGGCCAGTTCCGCCACAAATTGTTGAAGAAGCTACACTTGCCATGGCACAGAATGTTCTCCCATGCCAACTTCTTCTACAGCTTTTAGCCCCTATAGCTCCCTCTGGTATCATGGACCGTAAGTATGGTACGTAATTAACAAATGTTATCCTCCCATTTGGAAATGTGTTTACTTGAAATGTTTACTCGCTATTTCCCTTTCGCGTATCTTCACAAATCTTTCCACAAAGTTTCTTTATCCTACGGACACTCGTATTTAATGGGGACACTCTCAAATAGCGAAAGTTAGTATAAATTCGAAGAGAATTTTAGAGCTCTTGATTCTAGTCCCCTAAAAATGAGTCTCGGGCATGAATCTATCATAGAAACCTTGAAAAAATCTTCATTCACATTAACAGAAACGCCCTGTTATAGTACATATAAAACATTTATCGTATGTAACAAAAAGGTATGGCCAAATTTCCAGAAAACTTTCCTCACTCAGGAATAAAAGTATTACATCAACATGGGTCACGAAACACTTTATTTCTGTTTTATAGCTAATTTTCTACTTCTCTTCATAGCAACATTAATCATGAGAAACACAGAAACAGGACGTACCAACATTACAAGGCACGTTTTCTCACATGAAATTTAGTCACATTAAATTTAGTCACTGTGTACAGTAGGTTGTAATTCTTAGGATTACCGCCACTGTTAGACATTCCAATTGAACGAAGGTAATGTTGACAGGCGACTAACTTCATTGCCCTACTAGCGTCGACCACATGGCATAAACCATTCAGTGCTCATCGCGGATTTCGTTTCCGCTACAGTGCAGTGAAAGTGTACCTAAACGCGATATAAAGGCACTCACTGTTCCGTTGTGTTATTGCGTTGTCAGTACTTTGTCCAACCTCCGTTCTTCCTGATAACCTAAAAATTCTCTTCAGCATTGACTTCATTAAGGTTTGTAGTTCTTACAGTGAAACTGTCGCCCGGTGTTCTCGTATCGCTCTTTTCAGCTCACATACGAGGCGTGATTGGAAAGTTTTAAGAATGGGCTTGTAATTGAACAATGGTGGTACTTATATGCTACTGTGATGCCTCTCCTTCAAAATAATCCCCTTCTCACTGAATACACCGACTCCAACAGTGTTTCCACTTTTGGAAACATTCCTGTAAATTTTTCCCCGAAGTGTGTTAAGGGCGCATGGATGTCTTCAATCGTGTCAAATCGCTTCCCTTTCAGTGAAAATTTCAGTTTAGGAAACACGCAGAAGTCCGCAGGGGCCAAATCAGGGGAATATGGAGGTTGTGGAAGCACAGGAATGTTGAATTTGGTCAAAAATTTAATGATGGAGAAGGCACGATGAGCCGGAGCATTGTCATGGTGTAGCACCCAACTCCTGTCTTTCCACAATGCAGGCCTTTTCTCCTGCACCTTTTTGCGCAAACGCTCAAGGACACATTAGTAGTATTGCTGGTTAATTGTCTGTCCTCCAGGGGTAAATTCGATGCATAATACCGGTAGAATCGAAAAAATGACCAAAATTGTCTTCACCTTCGACCGACTTTGCCGTGTTTCTTTCAGACGTGGTGAACCTGGAGTCTTCCACTGCGAAGACTGCACTTTGGTTCCAGGATCATATCCATATACCCACGATTCGTCACCTGTAATTACCCTATTTAACAAATCTGGGTCATTTTTAGTCCGCTTAATCAGTTCTTGGCACACTTCAAGTCTGTATTGTGTCTGGTCACTTGACACCACTTTTGGAATGAATTTTGCGGACACTTGATGCATGTTCAGATCTTCAGTTAAAATTGAATAGAAACTTAAATTAAGAACATCATCCCTCTCCCTAATTGTAAGTCTATGATCAGAGCGCACTAAGTCGCGAACTTTCACAACATTTTTATTTGTTTTTGAGGTGGAAGGACGGCCGAACTGTGGTTCATCTTCATATGATTCGCGGCCATTTTTAAATCCTTGAACCAGACAAAAACATTTTACTGACTCATAAATCTCCAAAAGCTGTTTTTAATAATTCGCAAGTCTCAGAAGCTGATTTCCCGTTTTTAAAACAAAATTAGTTGGTTCGTTTTTACGTCTGTTTTCACGCAGACAGAATCGGGAAACAAGCCCTAACAGACCCGCACTCAACCAGATGCCACAACGAACTGAATGAAGGAAACGCAGTTTCCTGTCAGAGGGCGTTCAAGGACAAGGCAACGACTCACTCCCCACCCTCCGTGTACCTGCCCGCCAAACCAGTAAGCAGTAGCGGATCCATTCTTAAAACTTTCCAATCGTACCCCGTACGACCTCAAATTGCCTTCCATTGCGATAGATACGCCTTGCAAGTATTCCCCAAATGTTTTCTACGGGGTTCAGCTCCAGAGTACGTGCAGGGCAGGGTAAGATATCGGTATCTTCATCTTCAGGCTACTTTTCTGTTGTGCAGAAACCTGTCAACATGCATTATCGTGTTGAAACGTTAGATTTTCATTCCCTAGGTCCTCAAATATTCTAATCCATTCTGTCTCTAGTACATCAGTATAAGTATACATATTAGAGTTCGTTCTACTGATCACCTAGGCAATGCGTGATTTCCCTTTATCGAAGAACGCTGCCCAAATACTAATACTTCCACCACCAAAATTTCTGCTCATTCTTCCCTGCTGCTCTGTTGTCAGATCAAATAGTTCAAATGGCTCTGAACACTATGGGACTTAACATCTGAGGTCATCAGTCCCCGAGAACTTAGAACTACGTTAACCTATCTAACCTAAGGACATCACACACATCCATGCCCGAGGCAGGCTTCGAACCTGCGACCGCAGCGGTCGCACTGTTCCAGACTGAAGCGCCTAGAACCGCTCGGCCACACTGGCCGGCCTGTTGTCAGATCCTGCCACTCAAATTGAAATTCACACAAACTATCCAGATTCAGTATCTCGTCATTGAAGAGAACTTTAACCCATTCTCAAGTCTAAGATATATGTTTTTCAGCGAACTCCAATTCACCCTGTTTATGTTCGTGTCTTAGAGCAGGTTTCTGCAATCGTGTCTTGAATGCAAGATGTTTTGATCTGATAAAATTTGTCGTACATGTCGGGGGTTACTGGCGATCGTAAACCAGCAACAATTTGAGAAGAATAACTGTTTGTGATCCTTGCTTTGCTCAAAAGTAACCGTTTCGAGTTTCTACTTTTCCCATATTTTCCAATTTCGTCACATCATGCTCCGAATGTAAGGAAATTTTTAATCACTGTACATGAACGGTTGAATTTCTCGGAGATTTGGCGATTAGGGAGTCCCACTTCCTTCCCCTCGCCGATTTCTGCTTTTCCATCATATAATAAATGTTGAGTGCGTGAATATGTCACAATCGTGGTTTATGTACACAATACGCTCTGTCACTGATGGTGTCTGTTTCCTGTCTGCGAGAAACACACCTATGCACATACTAACACCGCAAAGAGCCGAGTGCCTTTATACCGAATTCCGCTCTTTGACACTCCAGTAGTTGACGTGTTGTAGACTGAGATGACAAAAGTCATAAGAAATCTCCTGATACCGCGTCGAACCTCCTTATGCCCGGCGTAGTGTAACAACTCAACCTGGCATGGGCTCAACAAGTCGCTGGAAGTTCACTGCAGAAATATTGAGTCATGTTGCCTCTATCGCCGTCCATAATTCCAGAAGTGTTTCCGGTGTCGGATTTTGTGCATCAACTGATCTCTCGATTGTGTCCCATAAATGTTCGATGGAAATCATGTCGGGCGACCTGAGTGACCAAACCATTCACTAGATTTGTCCAGAATGTTATGAAATGACGCACAGTCATCCATAAAAATTTCACCGTTGTTTGGAAACATGAAGTCCATGAATGGCCGCAGATGGTCTCCAAGTAGCCAAACATAACGATCTCCAGTCAATGGTTGCATCAGTGGACGCAGTCCATTCCCTGTAAACACAACGCACACCGTTATGGAACTACTACCAGCTTACAAAGAGCCTTGTTAACAACTTGGATCCATGGCTTCGTGGGGTCTACGCCACACTCGAACCCCTACCTTAGCTCTTACCAACTGAAATCAGTTTCTAGTCGTCTAGGATCCAACCGATATGGTCACGAGATCAGGAGAGGCGCTGCAGGCGAAGTCGTACTGTTAATAATGGGACTGGCGTCAGGCGTCTGCTGCCACAGTCCATCAACGCCCAATTTCGCTATACTGTCCTAACGGATCCGTTCGCCGCAAGTCCCACATTGATTTCTGCGATTATTTCGGGTAAAGTTGGTTGTTAGCACTGACAACTCTACGCAAATGCCTCTAATCTTTGTCGTTTAGAGAATCAGGTCGACCACTCTGTTGTCCATTGTAAGAGGTAATGTCTGAAATGTGGTTCTCTCGGCACACTTTTGATGCTGTGGATCTCGGAATGTTGAATTCCCTAAAGATTTCCAAAATGGAATATCCCATGCTTCAAGTTCTAACTATCATTCCACGTTCAAAGTATACTGACTCCCATCTGGCGACCATAGCCACGTCGTAAATCTTTTGACAGGAAGCAGCTGAGTACAAACGACAACTCTGTCAATGCGCCGCCCTTGCATACGATGTGTACGCGATACTACCGCCATTTGTATATGTGGATATCGCTATCCCAACACTTTTGTCACATCAGTGTATACTGTACTAATGACACCAAATGCGATACCATCTGATTACATTTGTCAGTATACTGTATTTCATGCTATTGCATATAGGCTGTGAGCAACTATTGCAGCCGACAATGTTAATTTTTCTAAAATATCGATGCCTTTATACTGATCTCTACTATTGTAAGGGCTTCCCACCTATCTCTGCAGCAACGTGTGTGCTGGCCTTCAGCTGCCAGTTAACAGTTACGACGAATAATTTTGACATAATAAACAATTTACTTATTTTTCCCACCTGTCTTGTTTTCATTTAACTGCCCCTTACATCAAGTGAGCAATAATATGGAAATAAAGCGTTTTCGGACCCGTATCCATATCATACACTTCATTACTCTACGTGTCAGGAATATTTCCGACAAGTTTGGGCATGCCTCTTTGCTGCATACTGAATTTCTGCGCCATCACAGTGAATGGCATCTCGATGAGGTTCGACAACATCAGTCATTCGCTGTGCCATGACTGGGTAAACATCTTCATATAGAAGATTATCACTGCCCAACCACTGTCGTTTGAGAGCTTATCCAGGTCAGTGAATGAATGGTGGACCGTTCTCAGACAAACTCAAAATATTTCAGTGAACTCAGGATACAGTTAGGGTAGTGAACTCAGGATACAGTTATGGTGTGTGATTCTTCATGCAGACGCCAGGAAGTCATTATTTTACACCAAGGGACGCGAGAATTGCCATCCCTGAAAATAGGACTGGGTAATGTGATCGTCCTACCGAATTGACTGTTACAGTGGATAAGGCGCTCAACTCGCATTTCCCAGGAGTGTGGACTTCCCTTCAGGCCAACCATATTTGGATTCATTAAAGCGAACAGAGGAATGGTTCCAACGAAAATGGCACAGCAGAATTTTTTCGCCCTCAGTATAGCTGTAATGATCCAAGACATATGTCACTTTGACCAAACGATTCGCTCTTTCGTACGTAACCTACACTCAACCTTATCCATCTTGCATCACATATTGTTCGCAAGATTCCCACAACGTTCGCTGCCGTATACGATGAACACGACACTGTAAATTTTTACTGGGGGAATAACGAGAGTTTTCTGTTGACGTACCACTCTCCAGCCCTCCGAGATTCACTGCACGTGGCTCTTCACCCACGGTATACAGACAACTGACTAGGCAGTTTTCAGCATGTTCCTTGTTTCAGTTCCAGATGCGCCTGTGATGTAAAATTACATTGATGCCGATGATACAAGTACAGCTATCACACACAACAGACAAGAATTAACTGATGAAATTATAAACGATGTTTTCCAGAAAGTCATTAAGTGGTTCTCTCCCAGTGGGCTCTTATTAAACTTTGACGAAACACCGTATATACAGTTCCACACAGTAAATGGAATGACATCATTAATAAACATAGACTTCGATCAGAAATCGGTAACTAAGGTAGAATATTCAAAATTTCTAGGTATATGCATTCATGAGGGGTTGAACTGGAAAAACACACTGAAAATCTGCTGAAACGTTTGAGTTCAGCTACTTATGCTATTACGGTCATTGCAAATTTTGGCAATATACACTCCTGGAAATGGAAAAAAGAACACATTGACACCGGTGTGTCAGACCAAGCATATTTGCTCCGGACACTACGAGAGGGCTGTACAAGCAATGATCACACGCACGGCACAGCGGACACACCAGGAACCGCGGTGTTGGCCGTCGAATGGCGCTAGCTGCGCAGCATTTGTGCACCGCAGCCGTCAGTGTCAGCCAGTTTGCCGTGGCATACGGAGCTCCATCGCAGTCTTTAACACTGGTAGCATGCAGCGACAGCGTGGACGTGAACCGTATGTGCAGTTGACGGACTTTGAGCTAGGGCGTATAGTGGGCATGCGGGAGGCCGGGTGGACATACCGCCGAATTGCTCAACACGTGGGGCGTGACGTCTCCACAGTACATCGATGTTGTCGCCAGTGGTCGGCGGAAGGTGCACGTGCCCGTCGACCTGGGACCGGACCGCAGCGACGCACGGATGCACGCCAAGACCGTAGGATCCTACGCAGTGCCGTAGGGGACCGCACCGCCACTTCCCAGCAAATTAGGGACACTGTTGCTCTTCAGGTATCGGCGAGGACCATTCGCAACCGTCTCCAAGAAGCTGGGCTACGGTCCCGCACACTGTTAGGCCGTCTTCCGCTCACGCCCCAACATCGCGCAGCCCGCCTCCAGTGGTGTCGCGACAGGCGTGAATGGAGGGACGAATGGAGACGTGTCGTCTTCAGGGATGAGAGACGCCTCTGCCTTGGTGCCAATGATGGTCGCATGCGTGTTTGGCGCCGTGCAGGTGAGTGCCACAATCAGGACTGCATACGACCGAGGCACACAGGGCCAACACCCGGCATCATGGTGTGGCGAGCGATCTCCTACACTGGCCGTACACCTCTGGTGATCGTCGAGGGGACACTGAATAGTGCATGGTACATCCAAACCGTCATCGAACCCATCGTTCTACCATTCCTAGACCGGCAAGGGAACTTGCTGCTCCAACAGGACAATGCACGTCCGCATGTATCCCGTGCCACCCAACGTGCTCTAGAAGGTGTGAGTCAACTACCCTGGCCAGCAAGATCTCCGGATCTGTCCCCCATTGAGCATGTTTGGGACTGGATGAAGCGTCGTCTCACGCGGTGTGCACGTCCAGCACGAACGCTGGTCCAACTGAGGCGCCAGGTGGAAATGGCATGGCAAGCCGTTCCACAGGACTACATCCAGCATCTCTACGATCGTCTCCATGGGAGAATAGCAGCCTGCATTGCTGCAAAAGGTGCATATACACTGTACTAGTGCCGACATTGTGCCTGCTCTGTTGCCTGTGTCTATGTGCCTGTGGTTCTGTGGTTCTGTCAGTGTGATCATGTGATGAATCTGACCCCAGGAATGTGTGAATAAAGTTTCCCCTTCCTGGGACAATGAATTCACGGTGTTCTTATTTCAATTTCCAGCAGTGTACATGTCAGTAAATTAGCTTACCAGGCCTATTTTCATTCTCTGCTTTCGTATGTCATCATATTCTGGGATAACTCATCATTGAGTAAAAGAGTGTTCATTGCACAAGAGCGTGTAATCATAATAATTAGTGGAGCTCATCCAAGATCATCCTGCAGACACCTATTTAAAGAGCTAAGGATCTTCACTGTAGCCTCATAATATATATAATCACCTATGAAATTTGTTATTAACAATACGAAAGAATTCAAAAGTAATAGCAGTGTACATGGCTACGACACTAGGAGAAAGTATGATCTTCACTACTGAATATTAAATCTAATTTTGGCTCAGAAGGGGGTCAATTATGCTGCCACAAAAGTCTTTAGTCACATCAAAATTCTGACAGAATAGTATTTAAAAGCAAATTAAAAGAATTTCTGAATGGCAACTCCTTCTAATCATTAGATGAATTTTTGGATATAGCAAGTGGGCAATTTTCCCCACCCTTCACCGAAAAAAAAATTTAAAATATTAAGTGTCATGTAGTATTTTGTGTAGTGTAATATCTTGTATAGACAAATTTTATTAACCTGACACGTTCCTCATCATTAGGAAATGTCACATTCATGATCTATGGAACAAGTACTAATCTAATCTAATCTATGGAACAAGTACTAATCTAATCTAATCTATGGAACAAGTACTAATCTAATCTAATCTATGGAACAAGTACTAATCTAATCTAATCTTTGGAATGTTCGTTTAGGAGCGCTACAAGAATGACAAGCTTCGACGCCCTGCGGGAACATCTATCTCGCTATTTTTCGCTAAGTGCATACACACGTACCGTTTGGTTCTGTTTACCTTGTCCATCTTTCTGTTCCTTGTCTGATATGAATTTCTTGCACATAGATATGGCTGCCACTTCCGGCAAGCAGGCCTAAGACATTGGCTGACTTTTCTTCCTCCGGCGCATCTGCCTTGTGGCTCATGCCATATGCTATGAAAGAGACAGACACCACGCTTTACTACACCCACGGACGCACTGAACAAAACGATTCCCGTGTAGTTGTCCTCCCAGTCGCTGCAATCCATACCACTTAGTTGGTGGCGGCTGTTATTTTTACTTCCAAAATGGTTGGTGACTTTTTTTCTGAGGACTTAGTTGGGAGGAAGTGGCAAGGTTTACTCAATATATTTCAGGGTTACGTACTGGGACTCCATGATCCTCGTGGCTATAGAGTGCTTGGCCCTGTTCATGTTGCAGACAGTCACGGCCGGAAACGGCAGCACGTTGAGCGGTGTGGCCGTAGGGGACAGCGTCACGATCACTGGGTCGTCCCACTTCTGGTACAGGATGGTGATGTAGTACGTGGCGGCCGCCACCGCCAGCAGAAACGACAGCAGCCAGAAGAACCTGCAACAACTGCCGTGCAGACGTCTGTGCCGCAAGGCATTTCTGTGTAAACACTGAAGTTACAACAATGTATTTCAAGCACAATCAATTCAGTGTTCTTTGAAACCTGTATGACATGGCTCTTTCTTTTTCGTTAGTGTTTAATGGGCTGTTGATAGTGAAGTTACTAAAAGCTGAACTTTGAATTATTCACCATTTACTTTCGAACCTCTTGAAGTAGCAGTGTTTGCAGGCAAAATTATTGGGTTTCAGTACCGACTGTTGTGAAAATAAATTCTGTAGCTAGTAAACATGTTTTTAAGTCCCAATAATATTTGATTTAACAAAATTAGGCCTGAAATCCGTTTTAGTCTGTTGTTGTCACTTCCCTTAAATTTTTCGACATTTTTGAGTTACTTTGGACCACATTGCATTACTGTGTACAGGTAACTTGTCATCTGCAACTCAGTGATGTTACTGTGAATGTGGTTGGCGAGTTAACCAATAGCTTTGTCTATAAACGTAATTTCATTGCATTAAAATATTTCGTGACTATTATTATTATTACTTACATTTTATGGCCTTCATTGGACCACTCTAGCCAACCTTATACAAAGAATTTTTCATTTTCCTGTCAGTCCAATATTTCTTCATTCTCTCGGATCTCATCCTTCTTTCTTCATCGGATATCACCCTTCCTATTGCCTGTTTGTTGATTCTAGTTTGCAGTCTGATTTGTTTCTCTGTGAGTTTTCTGACTTTGTCAGTTTTGTTTCTTAGGTCTTCCAGTGCAAACTGTAGCTCATCCATATCTTCCTTTAATTCTGTATTCCACTTAATGTTGCACTTACTATTCCACAATTTTCATATTATTCTCCTGATGATTCTGTTCTCTGGTGTTCTGATTAGATATCCGAAAAATGAAATTCATTTCTTTCTGATTGCGCTTATTGCTGGTTCTATTTCCTTGTAGACTGTTTCATTTGTAGCTACTCTCCAGCGTCCATCTTTCTGGTAAGATTTGTTGATGCACATTCTGATGATTCTTCTCTCTATTTTGAGTATTTTGTCTATTTGTGCAGTGTTAGTTTGTTTTGAAGATAATTTTACTTGCGTACGATATTTCGTTGAGTGACTGTTTTGTAGTGTTTTAATTTTGTTCTTATTGACAGGCTCTTTTTGTTGTGGTGTTCTTGGTGATAGATTGTGCTCTAGTCAGTTTGTTTATTCTGTTATGCCATGCTGGCTTTTCATTGAGGTTATATGTTATGATTTCTCCCATATATTTAAATTTATCTACAAGTTTGATTTCTTGGTTTCCTAAGGCAATGTTATTTATGAGTGGTGGGTCAGTTAACATTATGACTGTTTTTTCTGTGCTATTTCCTGTAGTGAGATAAGTTGTTGTTTGGTTTTCTGAATACTGTTGGACAAAAGAGCAAGGTCATCATCAAATCCTAGACAATTTAAACTTATGTTGTCTTTGGGAATTCCAATTTGGATGTTCCTTTGTGTCAGTCTTGTACCATCCTCTCATTATGCATTCTAAAGCACAGTTGAACAGCAAGGGTGCCAAGCAATCTCCTTGTCTTAAACCTGTTTTTGTGATGAACGGCTCAGAGAGTTCCCCCTGAATTTGACTTTTGATACAGTGTTGGTCAAGGTGAGTTCCATCAATTTGATTAATTTTGTATGGAGCCCAAAACTTCTTAAGATTTTTATTATTGAAGGTCTATGGATACAGTCATATGCTTCTTAAAGTCCACGAAGGTTGTTACAAGAGGTTCATTTTGTTTCTTGTAACATGCTATGGCTAATTTTAAAGTGATGACCTGTTCTGCACAACTTCTCCAAGGTCTGAAGCCTGTTTGGTATGGGTTTTGTGTGATGTCCTTAGGTTAGTTAGGTTTAAGTAGTTCTAAGTTCTAGGGGACTGATGACCACAGATGTTAAGTCCCATAGTGCTCAGAGCCATTTGAACCAACCTGCTTGGTATTCACCTAATTCTTCCTCTAGTTGTTCTTTGCTCCTCTTGTATAATATTCTGGAGAAAATCTTGTCTATGCAGTCTAAGAGAGAGACCTCTGTAATTATCTGGTTTGCTTTTATCTCCTTTTTTGTGGCGTGTTGGATTAAGGCTGTGGTCCAATGTTCAGGGAACTTTTCTGTTATCCAGATTTTTGTTAGGACTATGTGTAAGGATGTTCGAACTGTATCACTGGCATTTTTCCACATTTCTGCAAACACTTGGTCTTCTCCTCATCTCTCTGAGTGCTGTTTCCACCTTTTGGATTGTTAGAGGATTTATGAGATCACGTGGAGTCTTGATGGGTGTGTCTGTATTAATTGCTAAATGTTCCTGGGGTTCTTCACGATTAAAAAGTTTACTAAACGCCTTTGCCATGATTTCGACATTTTCCTTGTCATTATGTGCCATTTTTCCATATTTCCTTTTCAGCATTAATGTGGGAGGGGTAAATTTTTGCAATTGTCTTCCATACATTTTGTAAAAGTCTCTGGGATTGGTTTTGTGGTAATTTTCTTCTATTGAGTCGATTAGATCTTTCTGTGATTTCCTCTTGATTTGCCTGATAATTTGTGTGAACTGTTTCCTCATATTTTGAGGTTGGCTGCACTTTCTTCGGTTTTGTGTGTTTGATATTTCAACCATGCATGACATCGTTCTTCATGAATTTTGTCACATTCTGAGTTCCACTAGACATGTGCTTTACATGGGGCTGAATTTTCTGCATGTTGCCTGAGAATTTGAACCAGTTCTTCTAAATTATGTGTCAGTTTTATGTTTTGTGTGAGTTCCCTATATTTATCATTTCTAGTTAATTGGTTTGGATTGAAGTTCCTCTTTCGTTCATTGCACTTTGGTTGGTTTTTTTTAGTGTTGCAAACTTAATTTTGATTTTGACAATGTAATAAACTAAACCTGTATCTACCCTCTTGATACTTTAACATTGTAGATTTCTCTGTGGAAGTATATGCCCATAAATACATGATCCATCTGCCATTCTCCTTTTCTCCAATCAGGATGTTTCCAAGTTTTAAGTTTGTTTGGCCTCCTTTTGAAGTATGTGGACTTTGAGATCAGTTTGTATTCCCTATAGAGTTCAACATGTCTTTGACTATTCTTATTTTTTTGTTTATGTGGAGCCCATTTCCCAATGATATCCCAGGATTTCTTTTCCCTTCCGAGTTGGACATTGAAGTCCCCTAACAGGATCATAACATTGTTAATACTTGCTTAGTTTATTGTTTGGGCTAGGAGATCCCAAAACTTTTCTACTTCTTTTCTAGTATTTGTTAGAGATTATATTTGGTATTAACATACAATCATTGTCGAGATATCTGTTCATAGCTTTTGAAATACACACACAAACGCGACTCTTGTCTATGGGAAGCTTCACTTTAGATTAGCACTTTTTTATTTTACAAGACACAGTGTTTCTGTTGCTTCTGCATGTCCATTTCCTGTCCGTTTGTTCTCACATCAGTTTGGCATCAAATTTAATCTTTAACTCTCTTCTCTGCCCTTTCTCTCTCTGTCTCTCTCTCTCTCTCTCTCTCTCTCTCTCTCTCTCTCTGTGTGTGTGTGTGTGTGTTTATATGTTTGCATCCTCTATTCAGTACAGTTCCTTCACTGTGTGAAATAGCGTGCAGTTGCGTAGAGTAGTGTAGTCGTTTATAATATGTTTTCTTTCTGCTAATGCTGTGTGGTAGTTTTGCTGTAGTGAAAATTATGTTACAGACTGTGGCTGGATTTTAGTGTTTTTAAATCTGTTTCTGCTTTGGTTGGATGACTGTTGTAGGCTATTAAGTGGTCAGCAAAAGTGTTAATGAAGCTGTTACTTTTTATAACTCTGCGGTGTTCTGAATACTTTCTTTTAAAATCCAGGCATATATGTAACAAGTATAGTGACTGATGTGAGTTGTATGGAAGTTCATATATACCAGATCTGTTGAATTTATTTGTGTCAGCACACAAGGACTAAACCAACAAGGGAACGCAAGACACACACATTGATAAAATATCAACTACGATTACGAATATAGCAGCGCTAAATTACTTTCAGTTCAACAAAGAATTTTATTCCCAACGGGAAGGACTGCCAATGGGCTCACCGATTACTGTCTTGTTAATAACATAGTTCACAGACTAAGCGACATTTTAAAGAAACAGGGACTTTAAATAAGATATAGGACTGACAACACAACACATAAAAACTCAGAACACAGGAAACACCAAAACATAAATTTAACTGATCAGAAATATAAGAGCTTCTGTGCTACCCATGCCAGTTAGTAGTAATATGACAAATATGCAGGAACTTTAAAACAAGGTATTCAGACCACCACAGAGCTCTAAAATATAGTAGCTCCAATAGTACATTTCCTGAACACTTAATAGAACACAACCATCACCCAACTAACGTAGAAGCACATTCAAAAACAATAAAATCTAGGCACAGCCACAAACTCACTCCTTCTCTCTCTCTCTCTCTCTCTCTCTCTCTCTGTCTCTCTCTCTCTCTCTCTCTCTCTCTCTCTCTCTCTCTCTCCGTCACACACACACACACACACACACACACACACACACACACACACGCACACACACACAAACGCGCGCTCGCGCACGCGCTCTCACTCACATACATACACATGCAGGGAGAGTGAGGGAGGGGGGGGGGGGGGGGGGAGAGAGAGGGAGAGAAGAGGAAGGGAGTGGGGAGTTAGAGAGAGAGAGAGTAAACGAAGTTCAAATATGGCGTCAAACTGATATGATAACTAGTGAACATTAGCACTGACTGGACTGACAGTAGCATCAGAAACATTGCGTTATCTGTAGTAAAAATATGGTACCTGTAAGTAAAGATCAGAATTAATATTTCGAAACTAACTTTAAGTAATCCAAAATATAGTCGCAAAACATTTTCACACCGTAAAATAACGTTTGTAGAAAAGGCGATTTGTTAATTCGCCAACCAAACTCATATAATATAACTAAATTGCAGTTGATAAGTTATCTATATATATTAATATTGTGATGGTTCTGCAAAACCTTCACCGAAGAGTCAAGCAGTATATTGCTCCCTCCTACGTATAACTCGCGAAGACACCATGAGGATAAAATCAGAGAGATTAGAGCCCACACAGAAGCATACCGACAATCCTTCTTTCCACGTACAATACGAGACTGGAATAGAAGGGAGAACCGATAGAGGTAGTCAGGGTACCCTCCGCCACACACCGTCAGGTGGCTTGCGGAGTATGGATGTAGATGTAGATGTAGAATGCAAAAAAATTTAAGGCAATGTCCATAATGGAAAGAAACTGAGTTTAGGTCTAACTTCATTAGTACAAGGGAAGGACAAATATACTTAAATAAGATTTCTCTGACGGGGCGAAAAAGAAGGAAGTTAGAAGAACCCTAAGTTGATGACAAAAGGCCTACGGCTTGTCAAAAGATTTAGGTTGGTTGATGGTTTAAGGAATGGAGAGTACATTTGCTGATGCACTGTAAGGAAATAGCGCCTGGCTTACTTTTGATAACCGTTAAATATGTTAATGTACCAGGCATTTACCAGGAGGCGAAAAAGCGTCCTTCGACTTCCCTACCGCACGTCTTCAAGCGCATGACCACAGCGATTGGTTACATTGTCGAAAATTATTATCGTTGGTCTTAGAATCTCCTAAGGAATGTTACAGTTTATGTGTCCTTAACTGAAATTTGATAATAACATACCGTGCCGAGAGTCAAGTTTTTGTGATAAATCTTCAATGCGCCATTGCTCTGAAACAGCTTAATGTCATTAACTCAAGTTATAATACAGAAACAACGAATTACGATGCATACTCTCAAAATTAACAAGTGTGGGGCGACACTTGATCTGTTTCTGATTTCAGACGAATGCCAGTTGAAAGTGGTTGTGGCTTTCTCATTTTAGTCACCCGTCATTCTATTTTTTTTTTTTTTTAGAAGCGAGATGGTACGTGCACAAACTTGTAGGATATGCACTTGCGCATTTACATTTGAAATCACGCCCAAAGTTTGCGCAGTGTGTAACAGCATGCACAGAAGCAGTATAACCGTGCGAATATATCTTATTTCATGTGTGTACTGTTTAAAAATGTTATCTGTTGGCGCTTTTGTTCATTTGTGTTATATACCGGTACAGATACAACACCCATGTGTTTAACTTTATGTGAATTTGTGAATTTATAATTTTAGGCTAGGTTTCATGATTTTCTTACATATTATCACGAACCATTTACTTTTGTTTTGACTTCCAAAACCATGGAGGAGGATTATTCCATTTCCTTCACTCTGATAGCGGTGTTGCGTCTCTTTGATATTCTATCTCTTTGATTATAAATATTACAATACTAACTGCATTTGGCAAAAATAAAAAGCAAAGGAAATCAGATTTACTTTCATAAAAGAAAAAGAAAAGAAAGCCAGTGTAGATAATAAAATACATCAATGGCTTAGCTTGAAGTTTAATCTCTGTGAGACTGTGATACATTGAACACAACAAAATTTTTCGCTTGACAGAAATTTCATAAACAGAAACATCATGTAAGAAGCTATTTTTTGCCACTGATATTGACATTATATCCATTCTTAACGTTAATTTAAATGGTCTCAGTCTGAATAAATTTTCGATAACACACTGGTATTAGTCTGCGACATACAGGGTGCAAGTTAATAAAATCGAGAAACTGCAAGGATAGGAAGTGGAGGAAAAAATATCCTATGAACATGTGTCCAGCAATGCATCGTTGCCAAGGTAGATGGCGCTGACAAATGACAGTTCCTCTCACCAAGTGTAGTGTGTTCTTTATGTGTCGTAGGCTGTGTGATTAAGAACTAAGGATTCTTTGCAAGAATATAAAAAGTCGCTTTAAAACTAAAATTGGTTATACGTACACTAAATATTTTGTGCTAAAGAACCGTAATTTAGGGGCGATAGCAAATAGGAACCAGTTAAACTATAGCGTAATGCTAAGTGTCGATCATAGAGCGACAATTACACTTCTCGCACTTGTTTATACAATGTTAAGTAAATTAAATTTTCAGTCATATTAATTTAAAAAGTGGCGCAGTACAAAATAATTTGTAGATCCTGTAGTCAAGGATGTGTTGGATGGCCAAAGACGTAGCTTGTAGACTCAGTGATTCTAGTTGTGCTTAAATAACGTCATACTCTGAAAAGTGAATTTTAAATATTAAATGTTAAATAGCGCAGGAAGTTAATAAATTTTTAGTTATAAGTTAGTTAGACTGTGGTTAGACACAATGGGCATCTCTATTGAGGATTACTGCCAGTCTACAGCAAAGGTGGGATTCTCATACGGTAAACTTACATCCTGAGTGAGATGATCTATGGGACTGGTACATACTCTAGTTATGGTCTAGATGTCGTAACAGTTGAGGTAGTGAGCTGGAGGAGGTAGTTGCTGAAAGACTTATGAGTATAAAATACCATTTTATGTTAAGTGCTTTGGTCCTCAAGTAGAATTTTAATCATGCAAGGTAGTATTGAGTTGTGGTGTTTGTTAGATAATTGTTTTTGTTGGATAGCGTGTCTTAATTGTTCACAATTAATGAAAGTTGGTGATAAGATTAATTTAGGTTTTTAATACCGAATTTTTGACTTTGTTATAAATAAAAACATAGATGCAGAGCATGATGCTCATTTTGAACAGCTTATCAAAAAGGGACAAGAACAAGCGGAAACGATTACTCAGAAGGTACAAGAAAAATCAGAACTAATTATTTGAAAGGGTTAAGAAAAATCGAAGAAGGACAGAGAAAAATCGGAACAGGTTATCACATAAGGACAGGTAAACGCAAAGATAGGCACGAATTTAAAAGATCTACAGAAAAATTGAAAAGCAGACAGGACTCTGTAAAAACCGAAAATCCTAAATTGGAAATTACAGTATGATAAAGTTAATAATTAAGTAGGAAAACAAAAGAATCAGAGGAAAACTCGGTCAGTCTATTACTGCAGGATATTACACACAAGAGAAGTGAAAATAATTAACAAAATAAGAATGAGATTCAGTAGTAGGAAGAACTTTATGGTCTGGGGGTCATCAAACACGAATGCAAATAATGAGCATGTGTGTGTGCCTGATAATAATAGGTGTGGTTTAACATAAGAGTTAAAATTGTGCATGATAACTAGTATCAGTCACTTTCCAAGGTTTAGTCTCGAGGTATCAGTGCACCTTGTAATTTTTTAAAGTCATTACAAGGAGCTTTACCACCTTCCTAGGGTAGTCAAAGGAGTATAAGATTCATGGTTAGTTACCTAAAGAAAGACGCACTACAATAGTCAATGTATCTGAGCCGATTTGCCATGGTTGGTGATTTTTCTCATGCATTTACAGCAAAGTACTGGTTAAAAAAACCTACAGAGCAGTCTTACATTTGGGTTATTTGGACCAAAAACCATACAACGTTAGTTGAGACGGAGACAGAAACTTTGCTGAATACTATCAAAATCAGACTTCGTATTTGAATAAAACAATAAATGAAATTCATTTAACAGAAGTTCTGATAACTAGATTTCCATACGAAATAACGAAAATATTAGTTGGGGCAAGATCGCCTCAAGCTCAACCACTATTAAAATTATTAGATCACCTGGGTTACTTAAATAAAGCAAAAGAAAAACTGGAAAATAGAATGTCAATTTGGGTTCCGTTAATAACAACCAGACTGGATTAAATAGTGGTAAAGCTAATTTATGAAGGAATAACACAGCATGTTATCTTGGATGGATAATCATTGTCAGATGCAGAAGTAACATTAGGTGTGCCCAGGGAAGTGTGTTGGGCCCCATTGCTGTTCATGTTGTATGTTAATGATCTTGCAGACTATATTAATAGTAACATCAGGGTTTTTGCAGATGATGCAGTTATCTATAGTGAAGTACTATCTGAAAGATGCTGCATAAATATTCAGTCATATCTCAATAAGACTTCTACGTGATGCAGAAATTGGTAACTTGCTCTAACCGTTCAGAAAAGTAAAATTTTGCACTTCACAAATCGAAAAACGTAGTATCCTATGACTATAATATCAATGAGTCACTGTTGGAATCAGTCAACTAATGCAAATACTTCTGTGTAACACTTTTCAGGGATATTAAATGGATGATCACACAGGTAATGTCCCAGGTAAAGCGGGTTGTAGACATCAGGGAGTAGAATACTGTGGAAGTGCAGTCACTCTACAAAGAAGATTGCTTACAAATCACTCATGCCAGTGGTTCTAGAATGTTGCTTGAGTGTGTTGGACCCCTACCAGAGAGGCCTAACAATGAGTACTGAACATATACAGAGAAGGGCAATGCGAATGGTCACAGTTTGTTTAATCCATGGGAGAGTATGTCAGAGATACTGAAGGAACTGAACTGGAAGACGATTGAAGAGAGATGTAAACTATCCCAAGAAATTCTGTTAACAAATTTTCTAGAACTGGCTTTAAATAATAACTCTAGGAATATGCTAAAACCCCCTACATATCCCTCACCCAGAGATCGTGAAGATAAGATTAGAATAATTACTGCACGCACAGAGGCATTCAATCAGTTTTCCTGCACTCCATCCGTGAATGAGACAGGAAGAAACCCTAATAACTGTCAAGTGGAACGTGTCCTCTGGCATACACCTCATAGTGGTTTGCAGAGTACAGATTTAGATGTTGATGTAGAACCATCACAATGATGGCGGGAGTTATTGTAAAATTAGTGACACTAAATATACTAATAAAGACAGAAGGGATCTTTGGGGTGGAACGATCCAAATAGAAATAATAACACTACGTTATTAAGTTCTAGAAAAGGAGACAAATGATAGCAATCATGTTCAAATTAGTAGTACAAAAACTGCTTTTTTGAGATATCATGGGCAGCAACTTTTCTATGGAGAATTATTGCCAGAAAGGGAGGAACCTGAGAGGAATGTGTTAACTTAAATAGTGGAGGAGTAGTTGAAATCAGCCAGTCGATTTTATGTTCCACGCAGAAAGTCTGAGTAGTCTGTTGTCGAAAGAAATATGGGGTCAAAAAGATTTAGATTGAACTGTTCATCCTTTCCCGTGATTCATGTTCAAGTAGTTGCTTTTAACTAGTACAAAGAAAAGGTGGAATACGACGTGTTGTTATGTTTATTTTTAAAGTAAAATATTGCAACAGTTTATATTGGTAGTTACTGGCAATAATCATAATGGTTACATATGGAGTTTTGTTAGATTTACGAAATGAAAGGATGAAAACAAATGTTGGCGATCGTTAGCAGAGAAAAAATTGAACAAAAGTACTTTAAGAGAACATCATGAGAGTAATTACAGCTAATGTTAAATTAGATAAACGTATGGAAATGAAGGAGAAGGATGGTTTAAGGGAATAGGTTAGTGTTAATATTGCTGCATATTGGGAAAAACAAGTCGAGGAAAAGTGTTTGGAGTTCTCTGGACTAACAACGAAAGAAAAAATTCGAAACGGTGTTGGTAAAGAATAAGCCAGCGTCTAATGACAAGCTAGGACGTATTTGGGGACATGAATGAAAGCATCAAGTTGCGTTGGCCCATCGCCTTGAGTATACATAAAGCAGAGTGAAATAAATAGAATGGTCTGTTGGGGTATAGTATCAAGATCTAATAGCCTGTGCAATAACCCTATTGTTGCTGTTAAGAAACCTAATGGAGGTATTCGGTTGCTTTGTTCACTTTTACAATGCGAAATATATTCATTCGATTTGACTGCTAGATATTGGCAGATTCTCGTAACAGAAGAACAGAGGAAATACGCCGCTTTTCTGTTCAATAATAACTCTTATCAATTGAAAATTTGCCCTTCAGCCTAAATGTGTTTGTTTTCACTCGACCTCTGGATTTATCTGTAGGGGATGATGTGTTAGAGGAAGTTTTTTCACATGTGGACGATGTATTAACAGTTTCCAAAACTCAGGAGAAACATGCTGAAAGGCGAAGTATCATAAAGATTAACTAAGAAAAGAAAATCTATTAACTTTGCTAAGACTCACTTTTGATGTAGCGAGATTAAATTATTGGGCGACCTAATAAGTGAACAGGGTATATGTGTTGATCCAAAGAAATTAATGGCTATGAAAGATTGTTCTCATCTCAGAAACAAGAATCAGAATCAATTTTTTCTTGGTCTTATGTGATTTCATTGTAGCTACATTCCAAGTAAGATAATGAATTGTACAAACTCGAATGTCTTGTTGGAACTTAAACCTCACAGGCTTTGGAGTTGAAAATAGCAGGCTGAATGGAAAGGCATAAAAAGAAAATTATATAACTCACAGTTACTGTGAAATTCTGATCTTAACAGAGCGTTTATTGTAGGAGCAGATTCTTCAGGATATGGTACTGGACATCAGATGTTTCAAGAATATTATGATCATGGAATCAAAAAACATAGAACCCTTGCTTTCAGTAGCAGAATGCAAACTGTGAGTGAAAGAAATTATTCTGCAGTAAGAAGAAACCTCAGCATTTGTTTGCTACTTTAGACACAAGGTAGTAGCTTATTCTGAACACAGAGAATTAAAATTTCGAATCACTAGCAAACTTTTACACACCAGATTGAAACGCTGGGCGTTCATTTTGCAAGAGTGCAATTTAGAAATGAGGTCTATAAAAGGTGGAAGAAAATAAGGTCTTACATCATTTATCTTTTTTGCCTTAAGGGTTGGATGACGATGAGAATTGTTAAGAGATAGGAAGGAATTTATGCTTTATAAAGTTATCTTTCTGGAATCCGAAAAGGAAATGAATCATTTAGTAAAGAAGTGGAGCACAGAACAACAGAGAGACCCTAGCTGAACAAAGTAAAAATAGGTGGTTAGCGAAAGATGATGATAGCCTTTAGAAGAAACATTGGGATGGTCATAAAGGAATACAGTTTAATAGCAGTAGTCCTGGTCTAACTACTGTAGATGACGAGCCTGTGTATCTGTGTATTGTGATTATCAATTAATATGGTATATACACGGAAGGTAGTGTCACATTATAGTCAAAAAATGCTTAGCATATATCCAAAACTATATTTTTGGCAAGGGGATAAGTAGAACTGTGTGTAAGGAACTATAAATTTGTAGACCATGTCTGAAGACGAAAGCCAGGTCCGAAAAGATGAAAATACACTCCTGGAAATTGAAATAAGAACACCGTGAATTCATTGTCCCAGGAAGGGGAAACTTTATTGACACATTCCTGGGGTCAGATACATCACATGATCACACTGACAGAACCACAGGCACATGGACACAGGCAACAGAGCATGCCCAATGTCGGCACTAGTACAGTTTATATCCACCTTTCGCAGCAATGCAGGCTGCTATTCTCCCATGGAGACGATCGTAGAGATGCTGGATGTAGTCCTGTGGAACGACTTGCCATGCCATTTCCACCTGGCGCCTCAGTTGGACCAGCGTTCGTGCTGGACGTGCAGACCGCGTGAAACGACGCTTCATCCAGTCCCAAACATGCTCAATGAGGGACACATCCGGAGATGTTGCTGGCCAGGGTAGTTGACTTATACCTTCTGGAGCACGTTGGGTGGCACGGGATACATGCGGACGTGCATTGTCCTGTTGGAACAGCAAGTTCCCTTGCCGGTCTAGGAATGGTAGAACGATGGGTTCGATGACGGTTTGGATGTACCGTGCACTATTCAGTGTCCCCTCGACGATCACCAGAGGTGTACGGAGAGTGTAGGAGATCGCTCCCCCAACCATGATGCCAGGTGTTGGCCCTGTGTGCCTCGGTCGTATGCAGTCCTGATTGTGGCGCTCGCCTGCACGGCGCCAAACACGCATACGACCATCATTGGCACCAAGGCAGAAGCGACTCTCATCGCTGAAGACGACACGTCTCCATCCGTCCCTCCATTCACGCCTGTCGCGACACCACTGGAGGCAGGCTGCACGATGTTGGGGCGTGAGAGGAAGACGGCCTAACGGTGTGCGGGACCGTAGCCCAGCTTCATGGAGACGGTTGCGAATGGTCCTCGCCGATACCCCAGGAGCAACAGTGTCCCTAATTTGCTGGGAAGTGGCGGTGCGGTCCACTACGGCACTATGTAGGATCCTACGGTCTTGGCGTGCATCCGTGCGTCGCTGCGGTCCGGTCCCAGGTCGACGGGCACGTGCACCTTCCGCCGACCACTGGCGACAACATCGATGTACTGTGGAGACCTCACGCCCCACGTGTTGAGCAATTCGGCGGTACGTCCACCCGGCCTCCCGCATGCCCACTATACGCCCTCGCTCAAAGTCCGTCAACTGCACATACGGTTCACGTACACGCTGTCGCGGCATGCTACCAGTGTTAAAGACTGCGATGGAGCTCCGTATGCCACGGCAAACTGGCTGACACTGACGGCGGCGGTGCACAAATGCTGCGCAGCTAGCGCCATTCGACGGCCAACACTGCGGTTCCTGGTGTGTCCGCTGTGCCGTGCGTGTGATCATTGCTTGTACAGCCCTCTCGTAGTGTCCGGAGCAAGTATGGTGGGTCTGACACACCGGTGTCAATGTGTTCTTTTTTCCATTTCCAGGAGTGTACATTCAAATCATATAACATCCTTGCACATGTGGAACTTATCAGTTACAGATATTTTTGCTGCATTTTCCACATTAACTGATGGTTCGATGTATGGGTAGTGGTTTTAGAAGTGTGGTTGACAGTTGTTCAGTAGTACCCAGTCAAGGCAGCTACTGGCAAAACCATGACAGGAATACAGGACAAAGGGTATTTCCCCAAGGTGGAGAAGCCACAAAGATTAATTTCTGATAGCGGTGTTCAGTTTGTTACACAGGATTTTAAAGAGTTCATTAAAGTTCAAGATTTACAGCATGACTTCTTGCGAATTTACACCAGAAAATCTAGGCCACGTAGATAGAACCTATTATGCTGACAATTCTATTAAGTGGTCAAATTTTTACAATAACTTTAAACAATGTTGAATCTTCCACACAATAGTACAGGAGTGTCATCCCAAGAAATAATAGAAATTTATTGGAGGACAGGTTGCTGAATCGAAGTGAATACCATCTCAAGAATGATGATTGGGTCAGGAAACTTTCAGAATTTGGTAAATAGGAGCCCACATGAAAGTGCTATTAAAAGACCTGATAGGTTAAATTAGGGCTTTAAAAATGCTAACTTTAAAGTTGGTGATCAAATTTTAGTTAGTGTACATGGAATAAGTAAGAAGAGTGAGAAGCTCTTCAATGAAACTTTTTATCTCTATGGTGGCCCATATGAGATTAAATCAATTCCTCACCCTACAACAGATATGCTTAAAGAAGTGAATTGTGACAGAGATTTGGAAGTATTGTTTAAATGACATAAGATGTTGTGTAGTACCTTACCCTAAAACTTGTCACCAGAAAGAAGATCCTAGAAATGGTAGTAATGAAATAGATGATGTTCCACTTGAAAAGATTTTTCAATGCTAGAAGCAGTTTTATCCGATAATGAAGACATAAAGCAACAGAGTCTAGAAAAGGAGCAAGGAATAAAGGAAAGGTTGTTTACTACTATAATTGAGAAGTTATACTTAGTTAAATGAAAGAAAACGTGTTTCTGTCATAAGAAACCGAATAGACAGAAATCATTTCACAGTCTGAAATGCGAATAAAAGGAAGAGTAGAACTAGAGGAAGGTGTAAATGTCGAAGGCATTTGTATTAGATTTCTCTGAAGACAGAAAAAAGAAATAAATTAGAAAAATTTGCTGTTGAAGGCAGATGGTATAGGGCTTATCGAAAGATTTAGATTCATTGGTGATTAAGGAGCAGAATACATTTACTAAAGCCATGAAGCATTGGAAGTATGTGGAGACTGCCTTAGTTCTGATAATAGTTAAGTGTGTTAGTTTATGCTGTATTATATAGGTGTTAAATGTTTTACTACTCCTATACACATCCAATCAAATAATGAGTTCTTGGTATCTTGTTGAAAAGTATGTGGTTTGTTTAATACAGTTTTAGTTTGAGTGACTTTTGATTAATTTTGCGTGGGAGCTGACTATGTAAAGTTTTACTGCATTAAAATATTCTAGGGAAAAGTTTGAGAATGTAGACTTCAATGTCCTGTAGAAGACGTCGTTTAAGAATATTGTAAAGAGTTATGTATTATAGTTAGCTGAGGAGCAATGTAATGAAGAAAGTTTTACTGCATCTGCAAATGATATTACAAAAGGAGTGTCTGAAAGGTTTACGGTACTCGTGAATTTCCACACTGATCAAAATAAAAATCCGGCACAACCTGCAATATGTATAGAAAACCAAAACATTAGTTCTGTCAATGAAACTAAATTTCTTGGGATTCATACCCAGGAAAATCTTAAATGGAACACTCATATCACAGCCCTAAATTCAAAACTAGCAAAAATGAGCTATTTGGTAAGAAATCTGTGCAACAGTACTAGTGCAGAAACAGTTAGGGCTGTATACTTTACTCATGTAAATTCAATATTGAAGTACAGTATCATTTTCTGGGGAAATGTACATCAGGCCATGACAGTTTTCAGGAAACAAAAGGCAATTATAAGAATAATGAAACAAGTGAGCAGCAGGAAATCATGCCAAACCTTTCTTTGAAGATCTAAAGATCCTACCCCTTCCCTGCATTTATATACTGGAAGTAGTCACGCATATCAAAGAAAGCATACTGAGAAAAGAAAACCTTTTTCCTAAAAACAAAACTGTCCATGATTACAGTACCAGGTCAGACAGTGACATACATATCAATCATTGTAACACCACATTATGCCAAAAAGGTGTATATCATGCAGGAATAAAACTTGACAACAGATTACCAAGACATATAAAATCACTTACTGAACTACAAAGCTTTTAAAAGTCTGTGACATCCTACCTTCTGAAAAACTGCTACTATTCATTCTCACAGTACCTTATGCAAGAAAAAATGTAATTTGTATCTTTAATTGCAGAAATAAGTTATAAATATACAGTATTTCAAAAATTTGTAATTCTTAACTGTATAGATCCAATTTGTCATAAAAATTTATAAAATTTATGTTTGACATTTGAAAATCCAATGGCTAAAAAGGTTTTCTGTCCAATATCCTGGGTACAATATATGTACTTAAAAAGAGATTTATATGGACAAATAAATAAATAAAATAAATAAAGAGTATGTGTGTTTCATGGGCAATGGATTCGCTAAATTTAGATGAGTAACTAAAATCGGAGCAATAGCGATATGTTAAAGTGCTTAGTTCTATGTAAGTAAAACATTTCACTACTATTTATACGACTTGAAGATGACACTTACCTAGAAAATTTGAATCTTATTAGGAAATGGAGGAGGCTGAATCAATTATCAATAAATGAAACGGATGTTAGGTTCCTAAAGGAACTCTATCTTTGAAGCAGATAGAGCACTGAACAACAAATTCGGACAAAGAGTAATTCAGAAAGCCAGCAGAAGCCTTTATCTTCCACACATATACACTCCTGGAAATGGAAAAAAACACATTGACACCGGTGTGTCAGACCCACCATACTTGCTTCGGACACTGCGAGAGGGCTGTACAAGCAATGATCACACGCACGGCACAGCGGACACACCAGGAACCGCCGTGTTGGCCGTCGAATGGCGCTAGCTGCGCAGCATTTGTGCACCGCCACCGTCAGTGTCAGCCAGTTTGCCGTGGCATACGGAGCTCCATCGCAGTCTTAAACACTGGTACCATGCCGCGACAGCGTGGACGTGAACCGTATGTGCAGTTAACGGACATTGAGCTAGGGCGTATAGTGGGCATGCAGAAGGCCGGGTGGACGTACCGCCGAATTGCTCAACACGTGGGGCGTGAGGTCTCCACAGTACATCGATGTTGTCGCCAGTGGTCGGCGGAAGGTGCACGTGCCCGTCGACCTGGGACCGGACCGCAGCGATGCACGGATGCACGCCAAGACCGTAGGATCCTATGCAGTGCCGTAGGGGACCGCACCGCCACTTCCCAGCAAATTAGGGACACTGTTGCTCCTGAGGTATCGGCGAGGACCATTCGCAACCGTCTCCAAGAAGCTGGGCTACGGTCCCGCACACCGTTAGGCCGTCTTCCGCTCACGCCCCAACATCGTGCAGCCCGCCTCCAGTGGTGTCGCGACAGGCGTGAATGGAGGGACGAATGGAGACGTGTCGTCTTCAGCGATGAGAGTCGCTTCTGCCTTGGTGCCAATGATGGTCGTATGCGTGTTTGGCGCCGTGCAGGTGAGCGCCAAAATCAGGACTGCATACGACCGAGGCACACAGGGCCAACACCCGGCATCATGGTGTGGGGAGGGATCTCCTACACTGGCCGTACACCTCTGGTGATCGTCGAGGGGACACTGAATAGTGCACGGTACATCCAAACCGTCATCGAACCCATCGTTCTACCATTCCTAGACCGACAAGGGAACTTGCTGTTCCAACAGGACAATGCACGTTCGCATGTATCCCGTGCCACCCAACGTGCTCTAGAAGGTGTAAGTCAACTACCCTGCCCAGCAAGATCTCTGGATCTGTCCCCCATTGAGCATGTTTGGGACTGGATGAAGCGTCGTCTCACGCGGTGTGCACGTCCAGCACGAATGCTGGTCCAAATGAGGCGCCAGGTGGAAATGGCATGGCAAGTCGTTCCACAGGACTACATCCAGCATCTCTACGATCGTCTCCATGGGAGAATAGCAGCCTGCATTGCTGCGAAAGGTGGATATACACTGTACTAGTGCCGACATTGTGCATGCTCTGTTGCCTGTGTCTATGTGCCTGTGGTTCTGTCAGTGTGATCATGTGATGTATCTGACCCCAGGAATGTGTCAATAAAGTTTCCCCTTCCTGGACAATGAATTCACTGTGTTCTTATTTCAATTTCGCTCCCCACACCATGATGCCGGGTGTTGGCCCTGTGTGCCTCGGTCGTATGCAGTCCTGATTGTGGCGCTCACCTGCACGGCGCCAAACACGCATACGACCATCATTGGCACCAAGGCAGAAGCGACTCTCATCGCTGAAGACGACACGTCTCCATTCGTCCCTCCATTCACGCCTGTCTCGACACCACTGGAGGCGGGCTGCACGATGTTGGGGCGTGAGCGGAAGACGGCCTAACGGTGTGCGGGACCGTAGCCCAGCTTCATGGAGACGGTTGCGAATGGTCCTCGCCGATACCCCAGGAGCAACAGTGTCCCTAATTTGCTGGGAAGTGGCGGTGCGGTCCCCTACGGCACTGTGGAGTCCTCACGCCCCACGTGTTGAGCAATTCGGCGGTACGTCCACCCGGCCTCCCGCATGCCCACTATACGCCCTCGCTCAAAGTCCGTCAACTGCACATACTGTTCACGTCCACGCTGTCGCGGCTTGCTACCAGTGTTAAAGACTGCGATGGAGCTCCGTATGCCACGGCAAACTGGCTGACACTGACGGCGGCGGTGCACAAATGCTGCGCAGTTAGCGCCATTCGATGGCCAACACCGCGGTTCCTGGTGTGTCCGCTGTGCCGTGCGTGTGATCATTGCTTGTACAGCCCTCTCGCAGTGTCCGGAGCAAGTATGGTGGGTCTGATACACCGGTGTCAATGTGTTCTTTTTTCCATTTCCAGGAGTGTATATAACCCATTTTTAATTTCTGTTTCACTCTACAGAGTTCAATAATTAAGAGGGATATTTTAGAAGTATGTAGAAGTATGGTCGCAAGGTGCTTTAAATAAGTTAAAGCAGGCAGGAGGCACTGTGCTCTGTGGACTTGAAATCACAGTTTTCTTAGTGTCGCTTATACTTATTAAATTATCATATGTAAATAGGTTTAACACTCAAGAAAATTAAAAAAACACAATGACTTTAAGAGTTTTCTAGAATATCTCTCGTAATTGTATCGTAGATTTCACATAAGGTGGGGATGCAGACATGTATGTACTCAATATTGGCTGTACTGGATACTGAAATTAAAAGAAATTAAATAAAGGCAAGGTACTTAAAATGAAATTGGACTCCTGGCACATAACTGAAAACAATTTACGCTTCGATAACGTTTTGTTTAACTAAAAGTAAAGTTACTGAAAAATTATACCTTGAAACGCTTTTCAGGTGAGAGCAAATATATAGAGTATACCTTAGGTAGCTGTAACAGCGGAAAGTTTAAGTCTAAGAGTTCTTGTGTCCTCATGACTATCTAGTTAAGAAATGAAAAACATACTGTTTTTTAAGGACAGTTGCCTAAGACTGAAGGATACGCTTATTCTGAATACGTTATAACTTTTACATAACTAACTTCATTTGGCAACTATAAAAAGCAAAGTAAATAACAATTATTGTCATAAAAGAATGTCAGTGTAGATAGTAAAATAGATCGTCACTTCGCTTGTAGCTTAGTTTCTGTGAGACTGTGATAAATTTTACACAAAAAGAGAGAAGATTAAACTGGATAGAAATTTCGTACATAAATAGTTTTATTTGCTGTTGATATTAATATGATATCTATGAGAGAAGAGTTATACTTTTAATATACATTCCCACATTAACTATAAAGAGCTTAGTCTAAATAGGTTTTTAATAGCACACTCATACTAGTCTGCAATACAAAATTCTAGAAGCCATTCAGAAATATGTCTTGGCTCTTTTCAGTACTGAAGGATCCTGTAATATTGTGAAGATTATTCTTACTTCATGTCAGCGACACAGTAATTAGCTAGCCATATATGTCGACAACACAGGATCATAACTTACCTGGGATATAAGATATTTTTATATGTGCCACATAAATATCTGTCATAGATAAAATGCACAAATAAGTAAGTCTAGTTGGAAGGATATTGCTGCTGTCAGCTGCACTATACTAATGGGGTACAGAGGCCGCCATCAGCCTGCAGGCCTGCTGGAGGCTTGACCCGGATGAGTTCGACACTGTTTGCAATTCGCCTTCGAGTGGGTGGGCAGCGTTGTTGCTCATCCCATTCCTGAATCTGACGCCATTGCTGTTGGTGCCCGTTTCCTAAGCAAGCGTGAGCACCGATCCCTGCGTGTCAGTGAGTACTTGAGATGGACCTGGGTCGAGATTACTGAGTGCAAATCTTCGTCGTCCACAATTGCACTTTGACCGATGCCCAAGGCTGAAGGCCACTGGACTACGCAGTCGACAGCCACTCTGTGACCCACTGTGTCTACTCAGTGTTTTCGCCAGCAGTAGTCACTGTGAAATGTTAAGAGCACAGGAAAACAACAGATATGAATAGAGTGCAATTACAGGATAGCGGAATACGAGTAATATCAAACGGCACGACTTGTCACTTAGCAGGCGTAACATTTTGTCTACCAGCTATGATCACTGGAATGACAAACTTTAGTGGGAACAATCTATGTTGTACTAGCCCTAAAAACCACTGGAGGTGCTACCTTTCCAAAACTTGACCTTCCTGAATTATATCCTGAATCCAGACTTTCTATGCTCACTAGACGAAATAGTAACAACGCTAAATGGGAGAATTACAGCCGAATAAATTTTCCAGCACACACAGGAATACTGTGATACACTCCTGGAAATTGAAATAAGAACACCGTGAATTCATTGTCCAGGAAGGGGAAACTTTATTGATACATACCTGGGGTCAGATACATCACATGATCACACTGACAGAACCACAGGCACATAGACACAGGCAACACAGCATGCACAATGTCGGCACTAGTACAGTGTATATCCACCTTTCGCAGCAATGCAGGCCGCTATTCTCCCATGGAGACGATCGTAGAGATGCTGGATGTAGTCCTGTGGAACGGCTTGCCATGCCATTTCCACCTGGCGCCTCAGTTGGACAGCGTTCGTGCTGGACGTGCAGACCACGTGAGACGACGCTTCATCCAGTCCCAAACATGCTCAATCGGGGACAGATCCGGAGATCTTGCTGGCCAGGGTAGTTGACTTACACCTTCTAGAGCACGTTGGGTGGCACGGGATACATGCGGACGTGCATTGTCCTGTTGGAACAGCAAGTTCCCTTGCCGGTCTAGGAATGGTAGAACGATGGGTTCGATGACGGTTTGGATGTATCGTGCACTATTCAGTATCCCCTCGACGATCACCAGAGGTGTACGGCCAGTGTAGGAGATCGCTCCCCACACCATGATGTCGGGTATTGGCCCTGTGTGCCTCGGTCGTATGCAGTCCTGATTGTGGCGCTCACCTGCACGGCGCCAAACACGCATACGACCATCATTGGCACCAAGGCAGAAGCGACTCTCATCGCTGAAGACGACACGTCTCCATTCGTCCCTCCATTCACGCCTGTCGCGACATCACTGGAGGCGGGCTGCACGATGTTGGGGCGTGAGCGGAAGACGGCCTAACGGTGTGCGGGACCGTAGCCCAGCTTCATGGAGACGGTTGCGAATGGTCCTCGCCGATACCTCAGGAGCAACAGTGTCTCTAATTTGCTGGGAAGTGGCGGTGCGGTCCCCTACGGCACTGCGTAGGATCCTACGGTCTTGGCGTGCATCCGTGCGTCGCTGCGGTCTGGTCCCAGGTCGAAGGGCACGTGCACCTTCCGCCGTCCACTGGCGACAACATCGATGTACTGTGGAGACCTCACGCCCCACATGTTGAGCAATTCGGCGGTACGTCCACCCGGCCTCCCGCACGCCCACTATACGCCCTCGCTCAAAGTCCGTCAACTGCTCAAAGTCCGTCAACTGCACATACGGTTCACGTTCACGCTGTCGCGGCATGCTACCAGTGTTAAAGACTGCGATGGAGCTCCGTATGCCACGGCAAACTGGCTGACACTGACGGCGACGGTGCACAAATGCTGCGCAGCTAGCGCCATTCGACGGCCAACACCGCGGTTCCTGGTGTGTCCGCTGTGCCGTGCGTGTGATCATTGCTTGTTCAGCCCTCTCGCAGTGTCCGGAGCAAGTATGGTGGGTCTGACACACCGGTGTCAATGTGTTCTTTTTTACATTTCCAGGAGTGTAGATATCATGGTATCACGACAATAAATACGGCATCCACCAGCGCTGTAGAGGTTTTGATTGAGGTTTGTGTAATCTACTTTTGTTTTAAACGACACTCAGAGCTCCGCTCAGATTTGCCTGTGCATCAGATACCCGTTGACTGGTTTGTAAATAAAGCTCATAGTAATGGAAGTGCATGAAAACTAATGGATGAACCTATAAATATGGGAATAATTGTGTTAGTGAGTAAGAAATGACTTCTGGAAAGACATACTTCACCGATTCAAAATATCAGCCTTGTATGGTAGTGGAAGAGTAACAGAAGTTGTATAATGTGTAACTACTCGTGCAAAATGCATGGGTAGTGACAATACTGTTATAATTCATACCAGAATTTATTGACAGACTTTCACTGTATTACACGCTCTCAACGTAATCGTCCCGCATTCCGACCACGTTTTCCTCACTCAGATGGAAGGTGTCGTACCCATCAGCGCGGCTATCTCTCTCGATGTCTCGTAAGGGCTTGGATGAGTCTTCTCTTGTTCTAAGGCGCGTGCCACGATGAGGATCCTTTATTTTGGCGAACACGTCGTAAACACATGGACTCTTATCAGGTGAATATGGTATATGTTCCAGTATCTCTCCCTCCCCTACCCTCCCAACACACACACATACACACACAGTACGCCGGCCGCGGTGGTCTAGCGGTTTTAGGCGCTCAGTCCAGAGATGCGCGACTGCTACAGTCGCAGGTTCGAATCCTGCCTCGGGCATGGATGTGTGTGATGTCCTTAGGTTAGTTAGGTTTAAGTAGTTGTAAGTTCTAGGGGACTGATGACCACAGATGTTAAGTCCCATAGTGCTCAGAGCCATTTGAACCATTTGAACAAATAGTACCCACCGTAACTGACTAAGACACAGCGGTCACCGCACACTGCGTAATTTCAACCGATATTCTGCTGTCAGCTATAGAAAGCACGCATTCGATTCGATGAACATCCTTCATGTTACGGCAGCGTTGGGACTCCATTTTATCCAACTCTAGTATGTATGATGTGTTTATTATGGGTATCTCAAACTGAAATATTAGACAAACTTTTGAAGGAAGGGGGAGAAATTATGCCCTGGGGTGGTATCCCCGACAGAGATTACAAATTCTTCTAAGTTCTACTTACGCGGCTCCCGGTAGCTGAACGGCATGTGTCAGTGGCTGGTAGGCTGCCAACTAGAGAAAAATGCTGAGCAGATTGCGGCAAACGCGGAAGCTATCGGAACACAGGGGAACGACTGAGCACTGAAATGTGCAAGTAGAGCATATGATAGAGATACCGTAATACTATTGACAAAGCAGAACTTCATAAGAGAGGCTATGTACAACGCAACTTCAAACAGGTGTCGAGCCAGCAGCAAAAAGCTTTTGAAAGGTAACTTGCTGAAGTCTGAAGTCACTAGTAATGCTGACAGCGAAGGAAAAACCAGGATAATAATGTCATAGTCATCCCTATCGTCGCAGAGTACATGGGAGGCGCCAGCTGTCTACCAAGAGGAGGAGTCTATGGAGGTGCACCCTCTGTGTGCCTAGATGTCTTTGAACGTCTATGAAGCTATGAGTTTGGCTGTGAGGACGCTGCTACTGCCAGCTGCACTACCGTCTTCCAGGACAACACTGATGGGACGCATAGCCCTCCATCACCCTCCAGGCCATCTGGAGGCTTTACCTGCGGGACCTTAATGGTGTCCATCATCCACCTTCCAGTGGTTAGGCACCACTCCTGCTCATCTCATTCCTGAAGCTGACACTAATGCTGGTGGCTTCTGTTACCTAAACGGGGACTGAGAACCGATCCCAGAGTGCCAGAGAGTGCTTCACCTGGACCTGCGACGAGACTCCTGAGTACAAATCTTCCATGTCCACGAGAGCACTTTGGAGATCAATAGGCAGAGCCGGAGGCCGACGGCAGCTCTGTGATGTAACAGCCGCCAGCTGACGGTCCTGTGTTCGTGGTACTGCAAGCATGCCAGCATTCCAGTGCTGAATAGGTACTACTCCGTCGGTCTGGTTGAGGCACAACGTTTTGGAAGACAATTCTGTATTAGTGCCCAATAAATGTGTTATTGTCAATGATTTCCCTGGCACTCTTAAGAGCCACTAGGACTGCACCATCATCCATTCAGTCCAAACAGTTGTTTATCACTGTACTTAAAATAATCATTTATATCGTTTATACGCACATTATGATTTCATCAAATTATATGATGTGGAATGCAGTGTAAACAAAGTTACGACGATTTTTCTCGCATTTTTTGGCACTTACATGTTGGAAGGACCATTTTGACTGTTTATAAAGTGTTATTTTCATAGCTGTGGTTCCCTATGCATTACAGATCTAAATATGGATAACTGCTGTAGCTGAAACTAGCTACCAATTAAAATGTTATACTCACGACCTTGACTAATAAAGGAGTTTTCTGAATCCACTTTCAATAAACATAAATCGTCTATCTCCAATTTATTTATGACCAATAACTAAACTTATATTAGGTAACACTCCATTCAGAGTCTCTTGTACGCAGCGACCGTTATTTTGATTTGTAAATAATAGATTTCAGCTATCAGTCGTCCTTTGTAATTTTTATTGGCAGATCTAGATTTCAGCTAGAAACTAAGTATTGAGTACTCAATGAACTGTGTACAAAGCCAGACCAACAGGCATTACATGCATTGACCAAAGAAAGGATAGTGCATTGACAATGGCTAGTTTCTAGCTGAAATCTAGATCTGCCAATAACAATTCCAAAGAACGACTTACAGCTGAAATCAATTATTTACAAAACTTATATCACTTCAGATAACACTTCCACACGACAATTTTTCTTTCCCTTTTTTCTTTCCTGAAAAATGTGCGCCGAAAGTTGTGAATTGTATAATACTAACAACTTATCATGTTTCTGAATATTGCATTTCACCTGCTGACTTAGTTTCCAGGCTAGCAAATGAGATGTTAAGGCACGCAACAGGGAAAACTAGACATCGTAGATATGTCCTGCCATCAGCTAATTGTGTCTGTATTGTTACAGTGTGAAACAATGTATGTATAGTCTGAGTATTGCGGGCACTATTTAAAAGAGAGAAATCGAATAGTGTGGCACTAGCCTTTTACAATCTTCAGTAACTTCTTTGTAAAACAGTATTACACACTAAGCGTAAACCAAATGAGTTAACAAGTTTTAAAATAATCTGACCTTGTATTTTATACTCTCCATCCAGCCATCCTAAATTAAGTTTTCCCTGGTTTCCCTGAATTACTTCAGACACATGCCAGCATGGTTCCTACCACAAGGCCGCCACCGATTTTGGAGCCTATCCTTGCCTAATTAGACCTCTAAGTATGTAAACGCTAGTGCACGTCACTTACGCCACGTTTGTAATACTCAAATTGTAATAACTTAAAATGCCCAACATCCTTGTGAAATCGGTCCTTTTCTTCTGAGCCATCGGTCTTCTGACTGATTTGATGCGCCCTGTCACGAAATACCCTCCAGGGCAAATCCAACCTTTTCATCTCCGAGTAGCTAATGCACCCTATGTCCTCAATTATTTGCTGGATGTATTACAATTTCTGTCTTCCCCTACAGATTTTTCCTTGTACAGGTCCAGCTAGTAACATGGAAGTTATTCCATGATGTCTTAACTGATGTCCTACCATCATATCCCTCCTTCTTGTCAGTGTTTAGCAAAGGCAAAGGTCCCGAGTTCGAGTCTCGGTCGGGCTCACAGTTTTAATCTGCCAGGAAGTTTCGTATCAGCGCACACTCCGCTGCAGAGTGAAAGTCTCATTCTGGAAATATCCCCCAGGCTGTGGCTAAGCCATGTCTCCGCTGTATCCTTTCTTTCAGGAGTGCTAGTTCTGCAAGGTTCGCAGGAGAGCTTCTGTAAAGTTTGGAAGGTACGAGACGAGATACTGGCAGAAGTGAAGCTGTGTGTAGCGGGCGTGAATCGTGCTACGGTAGCTCAGATGGTAGAGCACTTGCCCGCGAAAGGCAAAGATCCCGAGTTCGAGTCTCGGTCGGACACACAGTTTTAATCTGGCAGGAAGTTTCACTTATTAATTTCCTTGCGATTCTGCAGAGAAACTCTTCATTCCTTACCTTATCAGACCACCTAATTTTCAACATTCTTCTGTTGCACAGTGTCTCAGACACTTACATTCTCTTCAGTTACGGTTTTTTCGAAGTCCATGTTTCCTTACTATACAATACTAAGCTCCAAACACACATTCTCAGAAATTTCTTCGTCAAATTAAGGCCTATGTCTGACACCACTAGACTTCTCTTGGGCAGAATGCCCTACTTGTCAGTACTATTTTCTCTTCATGTCGTCCTTGCGCTGTCCAGCATCGATCATGTCCTTGCCTAGATAGCAAAATCCCTTAACTTCTTCTATTTCGTGATCACAAATACCGATGACAAGTTTCTGCTGTTCTCATTTATTCTACTTTTCATTACCTTCGTCTATCTTCGATTTATTCTCTATCCGTATTGTTATTCATTAGACTGTTCACTCCATTCAACACATTCTATAGTTCCCCTTCACGATCACTGAGGACAGCATTGTCATCAGCCAATCACATCATTGATCTCCTTTCAACCTGCACTTTATTCCACTCTTGAACCTTTCTTTCTTTTCCGTCATTCCTTCTTCGACGTGTAGATTGAACAGTATGGACATAATATTACATCCCTGCCTAACACTCTATTTAACCCGAGCTCTTCGTTCTTGATCTTCCACTCTTACTGTTGCCCGTTGGTTGTTGTACATATTGCTTATAACACGTCTTCCTCTACACCTTACCCCTATTTTTCTCAAAATTTCGAACATCTTCCACCATTTGATATTGTCGCACGCTTTTCTTGCTTCTATTATCAGCCGAAAATTCAGAATTGCTTCTCTGCTGCATTTACCGTTCCTAAAGCCAAACTGATAGTCATGTACCAGATCATCAGTTTTCTTTTCCAATCTTCTGCAAATAATTACTGTCAGTAACTTCAATGCATAAGCTGTTAAGCTGATTGTGTGATAATTCTCGCCCTTATCGGCTCCTGCTAGCTTCCGAATTGTGTGGATGATGTTTTTCTGAAAGCCTTTTTCTTAATCGTCAATCTCACACATTCTACACATCACCGTGAATAGTCCTTTTATTTAAACGATTTTAGAAATACCGATGGAATGTTATCTACCTTTTCTGCCTTGTTCGATTTTAATCCCTCAAAGGTCTTTTAAATTCTGATTCTAGCACTTGGATCCCCTATGTCTTCTCCGTCTACTACTGTTTATTCTTCTATCACATAGTCAGACAAATCTTCTCCCTCGTGGACGGTTCGGTGCACTCTTTCCACCTAGCAGCTATCTCCTCTGAATTTACCAGTGGAATTCCTAGTACACTCTTAATGTTATCACCTTGCTTTTAATTTCGCTGAAGGTTGGCTTGACTTTTCTTTTTGCTGAGACAGTCCTTCCGACAGCCGTTTCTTTATCGATTTCTTCACATTGTTAATGCAGCCATGTAGCCTTAGCTCCCCTGCACTTCCTATTCATTTTATTCCTTAGTGAACTGTACTTCTGGACTCCTGAATTTTCCTGAACATTTTTGTACTTCCTTCTGTCGGCGATCAACTGAATTATAAGGAGCGTTCAATAAGTAATGTACCACAATTGTTTTCTACGCCAATTTCGGCTCAAAAATTCGTAATTTGTTGTGGGATATCGTGGAATATTCCGGCTCCAGCCCCTATAGTTCCTCGAGGTTCCGATAGGTGGCAGCGCTGTACGTAGCCTTCAGATAGGTGTTTGTAACGGAGTTGCCTACTAAGCAGAGAGCTTGCATAGAGTTTCTGTTGGCAGAAAACCAAGCATCGCAGATATTCTTAGACGCTTTCAGAATGTCTACAATGGCCTGACAGTGAACCAAAGCACAGTGAGTCGTTGGGCGAAACGTTTATCGTCATCGCAACAAGGCTGCACAAACAAGTCCGATCTCCCGCGTTAGACCGGCCGCGCACAGCTGTGATTCGTGCAGTGTTGGAGCGTGCCGACGTTCTCATTCTAGGTGATCGATGGATCCCAACCCATTCCTACTGCCAAACCCCTATTTTCGCGCAACTATTCTAATATTCTTCTCCATACAACCGCATTCGATCACTCCATCGTTATTATATTTTCATCTCCTTTTACGTACTGAGCCGCGCGGGATTAGCCGAGTGGTCTTGGGTGCTGCAGTCATGGACTGTGCGGCTGATCCCGGCGGAGGTTCGAGTCCTCCCTCGGGCATGGGTGTGTGTGTTTCTCCTTAGGATAATTTGGGTTAAGTAGTTTGTAAGCTTAGGGACTGATGAGCTTAGCAGTTAAGTCCCATAGGATTTCACATACATTTGGACATTTTTTTTCGTACTGAATTACCCGATCGCTATCCACATACGCTTCTTCTGTCTCTTCATCTTCTCCCTGCAACGTCGGCATGTATACCTGAACTACTGTTGTCGGTTTTGATGAGAACAGCCTTGTCACTGAACTCTTCACAGTGGCCCACTCTCTGCCCCACCTTCCCACTCACAAGGAAACCTATTTCGTTATACCATTTTCTGCTGCTGTTGATAATTCTCTATACTCGTCTGACCAGAAATCCGTATCTTCTTTCCATTGCACTTCGCTGACCACTATATCTAGATTTCCCTTTTCCTATTTTCTAGGTTCCACACGATGTTCAAACTTCTGACATTCCACGTCCCGACTCTTAGAACGTTGCCTTTTCGTTGGTTACTCAATCTTTTTCTTACGCAGTCTCCTCCCGGAGCTCCGAATGGGGAACTAGACCCGAATCTTTAGCCACTGGAGAGATAATGACGCTTTTTCAGTTGGAGACCACATGCTTTGTGGATACACATTATACGTCTTTAATGCAGTGGTTTACGTGGCCTTCTGCATCCTTATGGCGTCGACCGTTGCTGATTCTTTCGCCTTTTAAGAGCAGTGTCCTACCGCTAGGGCAGAAGAGTGCCCTGAAACTTTATCCGCTCCTCCACCCTCTCTGACAAGGTCTGTAGCAGAACGAGGGTGACTACTTATGCCAGAAGCTTTCGACCGCTATTGCTGATGAATGTCATTCAAAACTTAAACAGTGGCGAGATTGGAACCCGGACTCATGACGGTTTGGTTAACTCTCGGAATTGCTACCCCTAGACCAAGTGTATCACAGGTGGTTTTTCGGATATATAAAACCACTGCTTCTACTGCATATAAATATTTTTATCTGATACAAGTAATTACATGGCTGGATAAAATGTAATTATGGCAGAAGTTATTTAAAATTATTTTGAGCGTATTTTTTGGAAATAAGAGTAGTATATTCAGTCGTGTGGCAAAAGGGGCGTATGGAGAGAACAATGGTAGTTGCCTAAATGATTGGTCTAGTGTTGATAATAATGCGGAAACTAGTGTGTGTGTGTGTGTGTGTGTGTGTGTGTGTGTGTCTGACATTAAGTAGTCCTAAAGATGCTAGGATGCTAGCTTTTATCTATGCTTTCGTACTGCAGTATTATATAGAAATGTTTCTGAATTAGAAACTTCCAGAAGACATCAATCTGTAGACTTTTTCTGTAACTTCAGAGCCTAACTGCCCGGCAAGACAATGTTGAGCTTCGACCAGTCCTTAAGGATATGGATGCACTGTTTCGCTCCTGCTCTTCAACAAATACACCGAGGAAGCAATGACGATACTAAAAGAAAGGCTGAAGAGTGGGATTAAATTTCTGCATGAAAGGATATCAGTGATAAGATTCGCTCATGACACTGCTATCCTCGGTGAAAATTAAAAAGAAATACAAGACATGTTGAATGGAATGAACAATGTAATCAATAAAGAATAAGCATTGAAAGTAAACCGAAGAAAATAATGAGCAACAGCGGAAGTGAAAACAAGAGAAAACTAACATGAAAATTAGTGATCACGAAAGAGAAGAAGTCATTGAATTCTGCTACATTGGAAGCAAAAGAACCCATGACGAATGGAGCAAGGAGGACACAAAAAGCAGACCAGCACTGACAAAAAGGACATTTCCGACGAAGAGACATATACTGATATCAAAGATACACTATGTCCGTTATAATTATCCGGGCTGTTATGCTGTGGTCGGTTGATGAATTCTGTGTCGATTCCCAACGTTTCGTCTCCGACTGCGGGAGACATCTTCAAGGGGGTCCGTAGCTCAATGGAAGGTCCAACACACCCACTGGCTCGCTACTGACTGCCGCTAAATTCCGTGTGCGCGCGCTCCCACGCCGTGGCGTGGTGTCACGTGTTTTGAAAACGTCAGTGCAATTGGCCGCTGTCCGCCGCCGTCGATCGCCGTTGCCATCACCCAGTAGTGGACGGGTGGTACACATCTTCTTTGACACCGGCATCCATATACCGTTTAATTTCACACCCTCCTCCTTTCGGTTGAAATTATTTGGGTGTTTAGAGATTTCGATTGCCTCCCTGTAGAGCCTTTCGTAATATCCGCTTGTGGCCGCTAGTACTTGCGTCTCCTCGAAACGAATGTTGTTGTTCCCTGGCTGGAAAGCATGCTCCGCAACAGCTGATCGTTCCGTTTCTCCTCTTCTACAATTTCCCTTATGCTCTTCCAAACGTTTAGAAATAGTTCTTTTGGTGGTACACACATAAACACCACAGCTGCATGGGATCCTATACACTCCAGCTTTTACCAGTGGTTTGCGAGCGTCCTTGGCAGGCTTAAAGTATTCCTGCATCTTCCTGATGGGCTTGTAAATTACGGTAATATTCCGCTTCGTCAAGATCCTCCCTATTCTTTCCGTTACATTTTTAACAAACGGCAGGAAAACCTTAGATTTTGCGATAGCAGGATGTAGGTATGCCGAATTCATGGTGAACGCCATCTGCCAGCGTGTGTAGTGCCAACAATAAAATTCGGAAGCGGTGGTGTTATGGTATGGTCGTGTTTTTCATGGAGGGGGCTTGCACCCCTTATTGTTTTGCGTGGCACTGTCACACCACAGGATTACACTGATGTTTTAAGCACCTTCTTGCTTCCCACTATTGAAGAGCAATTCGTGGTTGGCGACTGCTTCTTTCAACACGATCGAGCACCTTGTTCATAATGCACGGCCTGTGGCGGAATGGTCACAAAAATGTTCAAATGTGTGTGAAATCTTATGGGACTTAACTGCTAAGGTCATCAGTCCATAAGCTTATACACTACTTAACCTCAATTATCCTAAGGACAAAGACACATACCCATGCCCGAGGGAGGACTCGAACCTCCGAACCAACGGCACAGTCCATGACTTCAGCACCTTAGACCACTCGGCTAAGGAGTGGTCACACGACAATAACATCCCTGTAATGGACTGGCCTTCACAGAGTCCTGACCTGAACCCTATGGAACACCTTTGGGATGTTTTGGAACGCCGACGTCGTGCCAGGCCTCACCGACCCACATCGATACCTCTCCTCAGTGCAGCACTGCGTGAATAATGGCCTGCCATTCGCTAAGAAACCTTCCAGCACCTGACTGAAAGAATGCCTGCAGGAGTTTAAGCTGTCATCAAGGCTAAGGGTGGACCAACTCCATACTGAATTCCTGCATTACCGATGGAGGGCGCCACGAACTTGTAAGTCATTTACAACCAATTGTCCGGATACTTTTGATCACATAGTGTAGGAATCAGTTTGAGGAAGACATTTCAGAGAATATATGTTTGAAGCATAGCATTTTATGGAAGTGAAACATGGACTGTGAGGAAACGGAAAAGAAGAGATTTGAAGCATTTGGGATATGGCATTAGAGAAGAATTTCGAAAATTAGGTGGGCTAATAAGAAACTAGGAGGTTCTCCTAAGAATCTGCGAGGAAAGGAATATATGGAAAATACTGACAAGAAGAAGGGACAGGTAGCCGAGCGGTCTAAGGCGCTGCAGTCATGGACTGTGCGGCTGATCCCGGCGGAGGTTCGAGTAGTCCCTCGGGCATGGGTGTGTGTGTTTGTCCTTATGACAATTTAGGTTAAGTAGTGTGTAAGCTTAGGGACTAATGACCTTAGCAGTTAAGTCCCGTAAGATTTCACACACATTTTTTGAAGGGACAGGCTGTTAGGACATCTGTTGAGACATCACAGAGATTGTAATACATCCAGTAAATAACTGAGTAATGGAAGGTGCAAGTGCTACTCCTAGATGAAGAGGTTGGCGCACGAAGGGAATCCGTGTCCAGTAACTGAAGAATAATGACTAAATAATATATAAGTAAATTATTTTCCTAGAGGTTTAAAGTCGAAGAAGCAACGATGTGTCGATACAGATGACGACAATCAGTTTTTGCAGAGGTGCCCGCTTACCTCTCGGCCAGGTGCAAGTGGTTGTCGCCGACGTACTTGAGGCCGTGCAGGGTGCTGGCCTGGCAGTACTCGCGCGCGCCGCGGCTCCAGCGTGCCAGCCGACCGGAGGGCAGCGGCGAGAGCGGCGGCGGCGACAGGGACGGCTGCACCAGACTGCAGCCCACCCAGGGCACCGACGGTGGCTGCGGCGGCGACGCTGGCTGCCACGGCGGCACCCGCTGCAAAGGAGGCCACCAATCACAGCGCGCCTCGTCATAAGGAAGCGCCAAACGTGGACACTGTCCTAAAGCTACGATACTCGCTGAATTGTCCAAGCCTCGAGGTAGCCACTGCCAGGTCACCAGATGTGGGTCTGGTGTCAAAACCACTCCATTTCTAAGAAATTGGGCTCTCTCCTATACTTTAATACTCGCTTACAATGAAACTTCGGAGGAATCACTTATGCATTGTACTCTGCTGTAATCTGCACGAGGGGCGTTCAATTAGTAATGCAGCATATTTGTTTTCTCGACCAATTTCCGTTGAAAAAGTACGGAATATGTTGTGGGACATCGTGGGATATCCCCGCATCAGTCACTATAGTTCCGTGAAGTTCCGATTGGTGGCGGTGCTATATCTAGGCCGGCCGAGGTGGCCGAGCGGTTCTAGGCGCTAAGTCTGGAAATGCGCGACCGCTACGGTAGCAGGTTCGAATCCTGCCGCGGGCATGAAAGTGTGTCATGTCCTTAGGTTAGTTAGGTTTACGTAGTTCTAAGTTCTAGGGGACTGATGACCTCAGAAGTTAAGTCCCATAGAGCTCAGAGCCATTTGGTGCTATACCTAGCCTCCAAAGAGGCGTCTGTAAGGGACGTTCGTTCCAAGCTGGGAAACTGGGTTTCTTTTGGCGGAAAACCGGAGCATATCAGACATTCATAGGCGTTTTCGGAATTTCTACGGAGATTTGACAGTGAAAAAAAGTACGGTGAGATGTTGGGAAACCGTCCGTCGTCATCGCGACGTATCACACTCATACACCTCGGTGCACGACTGTATGTCTTGTTAGTGGTGCTGACACAGTCGTCCACCAGTTGGACTACGCTACGTCTGTGGCCGTTGGGTTCCTCGGCGCCTGTCAGAAGACCATAAACAACGACGAAGGACCATCTGTCCAGAACTGCTTTCATGTTACGACGCTGATCGTGCCATTTTTTGTCGAACGTCGTCACGGGACATGACACGAGTCCATCACTTGGAACCGTAAACAAATCGTCAATTCGTCGAGTGACCCCACACCACTTCTCCTCCGAAGAAAAAGTTCAAAGCCGTACCCTGAGCCAATAAAGTCATGGACACAGTCTTCTGTGGCTCTGAAGGAGTTTTTCTGCTTAATACGCTCCCTTATGGTGCAACAATCAACTCCGAAGTTTATTGTGCAACAATCAACTCCGAAGTTTATTGTGCTACCCTCAGGAAATTGAAGAAACCACTTCAACGTGTTCATCACCAAGGAAATGCGAACGAATTTTTCCCTCCCCATGACAATGCAGACCCTCACACAATTTTGTCCACCAGCGAGTAGCTCATAAAACTTCATTGGACTGTTCTTCCTCATCCATCCTATAGTCCGGATCTCGCACCTTATGATTTCCATCTGTTTGGCACAGTGAAGGATGTACTCTGCGGGAAGCAGTATGTGGTTGATGGGGAGTTCATTGATGCAGCATTGATGTCGACCAGTAGATTGGTTCTATGCAGGTATATAGGCCCTCCCAGTAAGGTGGCGTAAGACAGTCGATTTGTATTGAAAACCAGAGTATTGTGCCCAGGAGAGTGGAGAATAACATCATGTACTGAAATCCAGAATAAAATCTACCTGATTTCAGAAAAAATTACTTATGGAACACCACTCCTAAGAACATCCTGATGGGGTAATACGAATGATTCTCAACTAAACAGTGACAGGGCGTCACTGATGTCTCAGAGACAGATCACACATGCTTACACTCAATCCTGCTCAGCAGCAGATCCGTTTACACTGCAATAAATAGTTTAGACAAGAAGAAAATAGAAGCTTTCGAAATGTGGTGCTACAGAATAATTCTGAAGATTAGATGGGTAGATCACGTAACTAATGAGGAGGTACTGAATAGAACTGGAGACAATAGGAATCTGTGGCACAACTTGTCTAGGAAAAAGGATCGATTGGTAGGACATGTTCTGAGGCATCAAGGGATCACCAATTTAGTATTGGAGGACAGCGTGGAGGGTAAAAATTGTATAGGGAGACGAAGATATGAACACACTAAGCAAATTCAGAAGAATGTATGCTGCAGTAGTTACTTGGAAATGAAGCAGGCACAAAATACAGTAGCATGGAGAGCTGCACCTAACCAGTCTCTGAACTGAAGGCCACAACAACATCATCGACGTATTTAATTAATTCGCCAGAACCGTGATCCGATGAGCTCATCTCAATTATATAAAGAAAATGGTGGCATTAATGCATTCCGTCTAACCTGATTTTGGCTGGATTCAATGACCAACTCTCTTAAACATTGCGGCCATCAAGGGTCGACATTACCCACAAGTTTTTGCGTAAACCATGAAGAGAGGAACTCGCTCATCCATTCGCCTTGATCTCGGGCTGCCCCATAAACAACTCAGAGGTGACTGGCCGCCCCCCCCCCCCCCCCCTCGCCTGCGATACCCATTCATGAAGCTCTGAATTCCAGTGCCACACGCTGACCGGTTGCAGTCACATACACTCACTTGGCCTGCTGCTTAAGTCCGTCGTATCACGAATGCATTCTAATATCACACATAGGGTATACTCTCAATGCTAGTCTAATGTACTGAAATTTACTACCGCATATATTTCTTAGTTACCGAGACGAGCTAATACCTAAGAGGATAAATCGTACAACAATGGACCAGCTTAGAAACAATCGAACTGGCCATACTTGCTACCTCCTAATGCAACAATTGAACACCTTAGAAACAGATCAAATGGCCATACTTCCCGTCCCCTAATGTGATCTGTGACCACGATAGATAAAATAATCCCACAATAGCTTGCTATAGTTTCAGTGGTTTTATCCTGTACCTGAAGAACATTTTTCTACCAATCTCTGTATCTGGACAGATCAAGACTGATTACCGATCACAGGGTGAATCCACCACGATAATGATAGCAAACATAAATTGATCTCGTCTCCAAAATTCCTCTAAGCGCATTTGCATTGGTTTTCTGACTGATGATCTGTACCGACTCGTCTATCATAGAGTGATGGACATCTCTGTCAGCTTCTCATATTTTGCTTTCGAAATAGCATTGTCACCATTAGATTTTTTTTTCAGTCATCATAATTCTGACCAATCTGATGCGGCCTGCCACGAACTTGTCTTCGGTGCCAACCTTTTCATCTCCGAGTAGCACTTTTGACATACATCTTGGTGTATTTCTATTTGATGGGTGTATTCCAGTCTCTGTTTTCCTCTATAGTTTCTTTGCTTCCGCTGTCCCCTCCAGTACCATGGAAGTTATTCCCTGATTTCTTAACTGATGTCGCACCACACTGTCCCTTCTTCTTGTTAATGTTTTCCATATATTCCTTTCCTCGCCGATTCTGCGGAGAACCTTCTCGTTTCCTACCTTATCATTCCACCTAATTTTCAACATTCTACTAAAGTCCCACATCTTCAATGCTTCTATTCTCTTCTGTTCCATTTTTCCCAGGGTCCATGTTTACTACCATACAACGCTGTGCTCCAAACGTACATTCTCAGAAATTTCTTCCTCGAATTAAGGCCTATATCTGACACCAACAGACTTCTCTTCGCTATGAATGCCCTCTATGCCTACGCTAGTCTCCTTTTATGTCCTCCTTGCTATGTGTGTCTTGTATTATTTTGTTTCCATTATAGCAGAATTCGTTAACTTCGTGTAATTTGTGATCACCAACTCTGAATTTAAGTTTCTTGCTGTTCTCATTTCTGCTACTGCTCACTACTTCCGTCTTTCTTGTTAGACTGCAGGTTCCATTCAACATATCGTGTTATTTTTCTCGCCTTTCACTGAGGACAGCAATGTACACAGCTGTCCTGCGGTGGATGGTACAAACTCAAAAAAAGTGTTTCGCGAGTGGGCTACAGAAATTATCACATCGTGACCCAAGTTTGTGCAGCTTATTTAAAAAAAATTGATCAAATGGCTCTGAGCACTATGGGACTTAACATCTGAGGCCATCAGTCCCCTAGACTTAGAACTACTTAAACCTAACTAACCTAAGGATAGCACAGACATCCATGCCCAAGGCAGGATTCGAACCTGCGACCGCAGCAGCAGCGCGGTTCCGGACTAAACGGCTTAGAACCGCTTGGTCACAACGGCCGGCAACTTCTTGAAGACTATGTTGAGAAATTTCAAGAATTTAAGATAAGATTATGACCCGGGCAGGTCTTTATCTTACCCACATTCTTGCTGAATGTCTTTTCTTCCCCTGGAGTGTTTTCCGCAGCCCTCGCAGATTAACTATGGCTGGCCATTAATCTGCCGGTGATTCTGACAACAGTTTGCCATCGACATGTGCTTGGTGTTCCATTCTGCATCTCTGTGACTCGAATACTGTGTGTCTAAAGTAACACAGTCAGGACACATATACCTCGTCGCCTGCCAACATGACTGTTGGGGGCACAAAATGATATACTTTACCAGAAAATGTAGTTCGTGACTTAATTAGCTTTCTTTTTCATATTACATTAAGGTTTATGATACACATTAGTTTTTGATACTAAGGTAGGTCGTTTAATTTTATCTTATGTAATGTGTTAATGAAGGTAATTTTTATTTTTGTACTTTATCCTTTCATGTTGTCCTGCTAAACTTCAGTCTTGTTTGTCACCATGGATCATCGTTCGGCCTTATCTTAGAGTGGTGGTACGTAACATCTGTGCTACAGCCCTCACATTCACATGTTCTGCTTACAGCCTGTTACCTCATGTTCGCTGATCCAAACATGACATTAATTAGTGTACATGGAACATACACACATAGCCTGACAAAAACAGTGGAACACCCAGAAGACGTGGCCGGAAGTCAATGTAACTTCGTACACACACACACACACACACACACACACACACACACACACACACACAACACACACACAACCATCCATCGACGCGTATGTAAACTATCAGAGCTGGAATCCTTTGTGACAGGTAGGATGTCCACCAGAGTGCACCATTGTTGTTTGTAATTAGAGTCGTTACCACACCTGGTACAGTATACATGGGGCGTGAACAAACGAGTGACCACTGTGAAGAACACGGGGATGCCGTATACTCCTATGAGACAGCGTTACCGCAAACTGACAGAGGTTGAAAGAAGGCTCATTGTAGATCTCTATTTGGCCGAGTGGTCGAATCGTGCACTATCTGGATGTGTGAGGGTTTCGGATGTGACAGTGGGCCGATGTTGGACTGATTGGCAACGTGAGGGCGGGCTTAATTGTCGTCATGTGTGAGGGTTTCGGATGTGACAGTGGGCCGATGTTGGACTGATTGGCAACGTGAGGGCGGGCTTAATTGTCGTCAAGGTCCCGAGCGGCCACATCGGATCGCCACAAGGATGGTCCGCCGTATTGTCCACCAAGCACATTGTAACTCCTTCGCATCGAAACTGCGGCTGCCATCCTAGGACAAGTAATGGATTCCCAACAACAATTTGCGTCATCTCGCTCCACTGGACGGAGTTTACCGGCAGCCGGACTTGTGTATTAGGATCCCACGCTTAGGCTGCCGTTAACACGACAACATAAACAACTGCCTCTGGAGCGGTGCCGTGAATGGGAAGCATGGACTGCTGATGAATGTCAACACATTGTGTTCACCGATGAGTCGCGACTCTGCACTACCACTGACGACCATAATCAGCGAGTAGGTTGACAAGTTGCGGAGCGATCTCATTCTTTCAATGTTTGGAGAGACACAGCGGTCTTACTCCTGGGTGTCATGTTGTATAGAGCAATTGGTTATGACTTTAGGTCATGTCCGGTAGTGACTGAGGGAACTCTTACAGCACCACGTCTCATTACTGATATCCGGCGTCCCCATGTATTACTTCCTATTCGACAGTACCGTGGTGCTAATTTTCAAGACATTGTTCGCGTCTCTATTAGCGTCTGCGTCATCCTGAGATAATTTATTGCTCAGCAATATCCCCAGATCTGTCCCCGATATAACATATGTGGGGGTGGCTTGGTCATCAACTCCATCCCAGAGCCACTATCTATAATTTAGGGGCAGTTATAACAGTTGTGGGCCAGCTTGCCTCAGGAGAGGATACAACGCTCTATGACACCATTCTCAAGTGAATCCGTGCCTGCGTTCAGGCTAAAAGGGGTGTATCGTCGTCCTGATAAGCGGGGTCATTATACCAAGTTCTTTGTAATTTTGACTCATTTGTAATCACTGGATTAACATTACATTCTTTCTCAACTTGTGAAGTTCCTTATCTTTCCCCCTCTCATTCTGTGTGCTCAACTTTTTTTTTCAGGCAGTGTTGTACATTAGAAACGAAATGGTAATGTCAGATAACCAGCAAGTGTGATTCTGTAGGGCTCTCGTACTTCGAACGTTGTCACGTTACAATGTTACTGATGGCCTTACAATAGTTACCGGGTTATTTCCCCTTTCACTATTGTTTCAACTCTTCTATCGAACTTTTCGAATAAATTTCATCGCCATTCAACAATACCATACAGTATTCAAATAGACCATAAATATGTAGATAATTATTTGATGGTACTTACAATACAAAGAATAACCACACGACAATTTCAGAATATGTGTTATCCGAAGCAGCAACGTGTGGAACCAGTAACATTTTGGTGGTCGAGAATCGGAGGAACAGCTATAAAATCGTATAAATGATTACTTCAGGCACTCCCAGCTTGTTGCAAGAATACTAAAAGAATTGTTTCCGTTGTTCTCGAAGTTTTCCTGGCTGCAGCTTCATCAATCGTGACGAATGGCTACCTTCTGATGGTACAGATGCTTATGACATTTTGCTAGATACTTAGTCATATAAAGTGACGTAAGGCACTATTTTTAAGCCCTGACGAAGAAGTGATACCCATTACGAAAAACTGTTTCAGATAGTTTGTTGAATGGCGTGATATCACCAGCGTAGAGCCATCTTGAGAAAATTGAATGCACATTTCATACCAACAGTCACGAATAATTATTCGATTATTCGTATTTCTATCGAACGAGTTATTTTACATTCAAGTTATACACCCATATGTCAATATGGCTAGGTGGAAACCATACCATTTACAAGTGGTACATAAATTACTAATTCCCACCCACCACTGTTTGCATATTCCAGATATATAGACATTAGGCTTTGTTTCATCATAAAATTCTAGTTTGGTAATTATGTTCTTCCATTTACACCTGGTCCACCACGGCAATTCTGATAACTTTTAAATCATAATAGGTCTGGAAATATAGTTTTTCTGCTTATTTCTTTGTTATCCATTAGATATAGGTCTGTTTAATAAACACCTGCAAGTTTCCACGGCGTACAATTTACTTGGACTGTGCACAGTATTGAAGATAACGTGGCCTCACGCGCAACCACTTAAACTGTCCCTAGAAATTATTTTTTGATCTTCTTTTGCGTCTCCAGAGAAGATATACTGTGGGGTACCCTCTGCTCAGTATTTTAAACATAGTTGTCTTATAATAAACTTCTACTAAGAAATGTTTTAAATCTTTCTCTTAACTTGCTTAATAAGTATGTTTTTTATCTGAAATCTCTTTCTCAGTGCTACCTTGACTGCCTGTCTAATGGAGGTAAAAGTGTAATGGAGATAGAAACAATACGTGCATTCTCAGTGCAGTTCACTTGAACGTGCTTTGTCAACAATCATCAACGAATGACTGTTACTTACATAAAGGGTGATACAGCTGTACCTAGCTTTAGGTTTTATACAATCCACAGCGCCTTCAAAAACCACAGGCGATATTTTCATGTTCTCTCGCTCGCTACGTTCAAACTATTAGCGCTACAGAAAAAATAAACAGGACCTTTTTGTAGGAAATTTAATGTAGTTAAATTCTGTAACAACATAGATTTTCAATGGAGGCTACTGTTTCAGAGTTATTCAAGGAAAACGTACAAAAGTGAACTGCAAAGACGCTTCATTGATTAACTCAGATGGTTTGTAAGTTAAACAAGGAGGGCACAACAGATCCACTCTCCAAGAGAGTACGCAACCATCTCAGCGAGGTCAGTTGTCACCAATTGCCTTTTACCAACAACAGCATAAAACCCACAGCATCTTGCAGCGCAAAGAAGGTGAGCCACAAAAATACAAACTTGGCCAATGGTATCTGGTTCTTGTCGCAGATGAGCACAGGATCAATCGTAAAAGATTACAGTAGTGGCCAGGTACCAATGCAATTCTCAGGGACTCACTCTTCACGAGGTCAGCACGAAAGCGATTGGAATGGCCCCCAGTAGCTGCTGACATGGCCTCAGCTGAACATGCTTGGAACCAGTTGAAACTAGCAGTGCATCACAAACTGACCGGTCTCAGGAAGTCCGGCATCAGTGAGTGTGACAGGCTCGGGCATTAATGTATCGACCGCCCACTCGACAAAAATCAAGGTGGATGCAAACAAGTTGCAATGTGTGGGGTGGATCAACACCGATACTGAATGTCTTCTTTTTTTTCAAAAATGATTGATTTCACCAGGCAGTGTTTTAAATTACTTTATTTGCACTACTAATTTCAGACACTGTCCATTTTCAAGTGCATCTAAAAATGTACTACACACTACAGTAAAAACTTTTAAAAAAATAGAGCAAAAACGTGATAGTCGTGAAATTACATTGGATACAGCGTTAAACAAACATAATACTTACGTATAGTAACAGTTACTACAAGGTACTATGTTTGTTTAAGACTATATCAAATATAATTATGCGACTTTCATGCTCTTTTCATTTTTTATTTGTTTTATAGTATGTCGAAAATGGCGTGTTTGAAACAAGTAGTGCAAATAAAGTAATTTGAAAAACACAGTCTGGTGTAATCATGTCTTTTTCAAAGTTATTAAGGCTCTGGGGCCCACCCAAAAGAAAATAAATGAATGTCATCTAACAGCAGGCTCCAGTATCACACAGGTACATTTTCGAACTGACTATGTATATTTCGGTATTTGTTTTATTTTTATTTCGCTCTAAAATTATATTTTTGTTTATAAAACCAATTCTTTGATGCCAGGCTTCTCTTGAATTTAATCCCACACACCTTAGTAGATAATCTGGTAGTAAAAACTATTTTGAGCAGTTTGTCTGAATGTCTTCTAATCTTTTCCCTTTAGCACACACATTTTTCTGCTACGTAAGTTAACAGCAAACCAATTGCGCCTATTGGTAAGCACCTTTTCTGCTATAGATTTCTTTTCTTAAACTAAGCAATAACAATGGGCAGCATTGTAACTATCTGCACAGCTACAGCTTTTCACATCAAGAATCTCAGGCCCTGGACTGGTCGGCTTGCAGTGTACGAATGTGCGCCAAATGCGTTTCAGCAGTCTCTGATATCAGCAGTTTTACAGCCCAAACTCACCAAAGTAGCATACGTTTATGTGTCAACTAGATCCGATGATAAAGAGATCTAAAAAATGTATAAGGAGATAAAAGAAATTATTCAGGTAGTTAAAGGAGATGAAAACTTAATTGTGATGTGGGAACTGGAATTCGATAGTGGGAAAAGGAAGAGAAGGAAAAATAGCAGATGAATAATCACCGGAAGGAAAGGAATGAAACAGGAAGCCGTCTGGTATAATTATGGACACAGCATAAATTAATTATCGCTAACACTTGGTTTAAAACTCATGAAATAAGGTTTCATACGTAGAAGAGACCTGGATATACCGTTAGGTTTCATGTTCATTAGACAATGGTTAGATAGAGATTTCTAAACCAGGTGTGGACTCTGACCACACTCTTGACCATGAACTGTAGATTGAAACTGAAGATATTGCAGAAATATAGGAAAGTAAGGAGATGGGACTTGTGTCAATTGAAAGAACGAGAGGTTGTTGAGAGTTTCAGAGGGACCATGAGGCAATGATCGACTAAATCAGGGGAAAGGAATATAGTAGAAGACGAATGGGTAGCTTTTATGAAAGAGTAAAAGCAGCAAAGGATCAAATAGTTAACACAACTAGGCCTAGCAGGAATCTTTGGATTTCACAGGAAATACTGAATTGAATTGATGAAAGAAGAAAACATAAAAATGTAGCAAACAGGAAAATTAAAAAGCCACTCAGAGAAAAGAGAAGCAGTTGTATGAATATCAAGAACTCGGATGGAAAACCAGAACTAAGCAAAGAAGGAAAAGCTGGAAGGTAGGATGGGTGTAGCGGCAACTGGCAATCCGATGAAACGCGCAGCAGCAACACTTGTCTCACAAACAGTAAATTAATGTGGTCTTTATTTTTTTCTCACGTGCTTCTGCAAAGAAGTGAAACATACGTGTGTATTTTACTGAGTAGACCAGTGGTTCGAAAGTTAATCGTAGTTTTTTTGCGTAAGTCTTGTGAATACACTTGTGTAGGGCGGCTTCCCATCACCAGAAACTCTGTCACGCCACAAAGTTTTAATTTTGTGCTAGTTGACAGCATACAGTTTAGATTAGTGCATTCTAGTTTGAATATTTATCTCGTGCAGTAACTTTTCAGTAATCAGGATTTCCGATGACAGGTATCTGTAAATACATCAACTTCAGCAGAGAAGTTTATTTCTGTTCAATAGCTTGCGGTCTCAGAATGCAGTGAGAAATCTGCACAGCAACTTTCAGTGTTACTTTATTCTCCTTTGGAAAATTTTGTATACATTTCAAACTCAATAACGCCATTTGAAACCTTATATCTATTTTTTACACAGGACGATATGGCTAGGGACTGTACCTGTTGTAAACGGACACCAGGGGAGTTGGCTGCTGTCCGTAAACAGCTGGAAGCTGCGTTGGCTACCGTCGACAACTTCTAGCTAATGCTCAAAGTTGCCAGTGACGAGAACTGCGACACCTTTTGTGCCACTGGTGACCCGGACATCGCTCCGGCTTCTGGTACGCAACATCTGACCGGTCCGTCCACACTCCAGAGTGGGTGGCAGACAGTGGTGGATTCGCGTGTAACTGGGCGGGAGGCGAAAGAGGGAGAAGGCTGTGCGGCCGGCTCCCTACATCTTAGCAACAGGTACGAGGTGCTACCCAGTGTTGATGATAACTCTGAGCCAGTACAGGTTGCCTCCTCTGTTGGGCCAGCGGTCGATTTTCTTGCCCACTCCGGACAAGTACAGAGGGTGGGTATGCTAGTCACTTGGATCTACAATGTTAGGCGAGTGGTGGAGACGCTCAGGGAGATAGCAGGCAAAGAGGGAAAGAATTTCAGTGTGCATTCTGTATGTTTGCCGGGAGGTCTCATCCGTGATGTGGTCGGAGGCTTTGCTGGTACACTGAGTGCAACAGGCGGAATGTAGTGGCACATGTCGGCAAGAATGACGCCTGCGGCTTGGGTTCTGAGGCAATCCTCGGCTCCTTTCGGCGGCTGGCTGATTTGGTGAAGGCAACTAGCAACGCACGCGGGGTGCAGACTAAGCTTGTTTGTAGCATCGTATCTAGGGTTGGTCGCGGTCCTCGGGTCTGACGCACAGTGGAATGTTTATACCAGAGGCTCAGACGACTCTCGGACGATATCGAATGCGAATTTCTCTACCTCCGCTGTCGGGTGCAGAATTGTAGAGTTCCCCTTAATAGGTCAGGCGTGCAGTAGACACAGGAAGCAGATACTAGTGTAGCGGAGTACGTGTGGGGTCCACATGGGGCATTTTTAGGTCAGAGAACACCTCCCTTTCTATCAAAGACGATTTACCTGTTAAATCAGCCACAGTGACCTCAGAGGATCTTGGTCCTTGCAGATCAGATATAGAAAAGATTAATATGATTTTGGTAAACTGCAGGAGCATATAAATAAAGGTCCCAGAATTAGTATTGTTTACTGAAGGTTATAATGCACAAATAGTTTTGGAAACAAATAGCTGGTTGAAACCAGACGTCACTGACAACGAAATCCTAAGTCCAGATTGGAATGTTTATCGTCAGGATATGTTAGTCGCCAATGGTGGCGGCGTGTTTATTGCAGTAAAAAATTCGATAAAATCTAGTGAGGTTATCACGGATTCCGAAGGTGAATTAATCTGGGCGAAACTGAGTATCAAAGAACGGTCAAAAATAGTGATCGGATATTTTTATAGACTACCTGGGTCAGGATCTGTTGTTGTAGAGTGGTTCAGACTGAACGTATAGAATATTAAAAATGTTCAAACGTGTGTGAAATCTTATGGGACTTAACTGCTGAGGTCATCAGTCCCTAAGCTTACACACTACTTAACCTAAATTATCCTAAGGACAAACACACACCCCCATGCTCGAGGGAGGACTCGAACCTCCGCTTGGACCAGCCGCACTGTAGAATATCATTAGCAATTTTCCGATCATACCGTTGTAGTAGGGGGTGACTTCAACTTAAAAGGTATACATTGGGTGCGTAATGCCATAAAAATTGGTGCCAGAGACAGGGATTCGTGTGTTATTGTTCTGGAAGCCTTGTCCGAAAATTACCTTGAGCAGATAGTTAGAGAACCAACTCGTCACGGTAACGTTTCAAATGGTTCAAATGGCTCTGAGCACTATGGGACTTAACATCTATGGTCATCAGTCCCCTAGAACTTAGAACTACTTAAACCTAACTAACCTAAGGACAGCACACAACACCCAGTCATCACGAGGCAGAGAAAATCCCTGACCCCGCCGGGAATCGAAACCGGGAACCCGGCATCACGGTAACGTCTTAGACCTCCTGACAACAAACAGACCTGAACGTATCGAATCAGTTAACTTAGAGGAAGGTATCAGTGATCATAAAGCTGTGACAGCATCTATGACGACGGGTCCTACAAGGAATATTAAGAAAGGTAGGAAGACATATTTGCTCAGCAAGGGGGATAGGATACAAATTTCAGAATATCTCAGCAGTCAGCATAAAATATTAGATGATGAGGACGTAGATGTGGAGAACTAATGGAAAAAAATTCAAAGGCATCGTTCAATATTCCTAGACAAGTATGTTCCGAGTGAAGTTTTAAGGGATGATAAGGATTCGCCATGGGTTAATAGCCGTGTTAGAAAAGCGCTAAGTGAAGAAAGACCACTTTATTCAAATTCAAGAGAAGTAAAAACCTAGCTGACAAACAAAAGCTGAACGAAGCGAAAATGAGCGTAAGGAGAGCAATGAGAGAAGCATTCGATGATTCTGAAAGTAAGACGTTGTCAACCGACATGAGTAAAAACCCTAAGAGATTTTGGTCGCATGTAAAATGAATAAGTTATATTGAATTCGGTCTTCCGAAGTTGTTTCACCGCGGAAGATCGTAACACTGTCCCTCCTTTCAATCGTCGTGTTAACGTCGGCTGAGATAAACGATAGCGGAATTGAAAGACAGCTTCAATCACTTAGCATTGGAAAGGCGTGAGGACCTATAAGATTCTGTAAAGATTAAGCGAAAGAACTTGCTCCCCTTCTAGCAGCAATTTATCGTAGATCGCTTGAGCAACGAAAGGTACCTAACGACTGGAAAAACGTGCAAGTAAAATATCTAGTCGTAACTATCCAGAGTGAACTTAAGTGGAGTGACCACATAAAACAGATAGTGGGAAAAGCAGACACCAGAGTCGGATTCGTTAGAAGAATCTTAAGGAAAGGTAACTCATCCACGAAACAAGTCGCTTCTAAAGAGCTTGTTTTCCCAATTCTTGAGTATAGTTCCTCTATCTGAGGTCCCTATCAGGCAGGACTGATGGAGAAGATAGAGATGATCCAACGAAGTGCGGCGCGTTTCGTCAAAGGATCGTTTAGCTGGCGAGAGAGCGTTGCGGAGGTGATACACGTCACAAGAGAGGCGTTGTGCATCTCGGAGAGATTTACTGTTGAAACATCGGGACAGGACTTCTCAGGAGGAGTCGGACAACATATTGCTCCCCCCCCCCCCTTCCCATATACGTCTCGCGTATTGACCACGAGGAGAAAATTCGAGAAATTAGAGTCAATATACAGGCTTACCGGCAATAATTCTTCCCACGCACTATACCGAATGTCCCCCCGCCACTCACAATTATGTAGCTTGCGGTGTATCATGTAAATGTAGATGAGAGCATATAGAAAGCCTATACAACGGAGATGAACCTGAAGGAAATATTACAGAAACCGAAGAGAACGTAGATGCAGATGACAAGGAGAGATATAATGCTACGAGGGTAATTTGGCAGAGCACTGACAGACTTGAGTAGAAACAAGGCCCCTGTAGTTGATGACATTCTGTCAGAACTACTTATAGCCTATGAAGACCCAGCCATTGTAAAAACATTCCATCTGATATGCAAGATGTATGAGACAGGCAAAATAATCTCAGCCTTCGCGGCGCGGGAATAGCCGAGCGGTCTAGGGCGCAGCAGTCATAGACTGTGCAGCTGGTGCCGGCGGAGGTTCGAGTCCTCCTTCGGGCATGGGTGTGTGTGTTTGTCCTTAGGATAATTTAGGTTAAGTAGTGTGTAAGCTTAGGGACTGATGACCTCAGCAGTTATGTCCCACAAGATTTCACACACATCTGAACAACAATCTCAGCCTTCAAGAAGACTAATAATTCTACTTCCAAAGAAAGCAGGTGCTGATAGATGTGAAAATTACCGAACTATCAGATTAATCAGTCACGGTTGTAAAATACTAAGACAAATTCTTTACAAAAGAATGGAAAAACTGGCAAAAGCCGGCAACGGGCAAGATCAGTTCGGATTCCGAAGAAATGTAGGAACGCTCGACGTAATACTAACCCTACCACTTCTCTTAGAAGATATGTTAAGGAAAGTCAAATTTGTAGTCTTAGGGAAAGCTTTCAAATAAAATACGCTTGCTGAAATTCTCAAGGTACAAATTTGTAGACTTAGAGAAAGCTTTTGAATGGAATACGCTTGCTGAAATTCTCAAGGTAGAAGGAATAAAGTACAGGAAGCAAAAGCTATTTACAACTTGTACAGAAACCAGACGGCAGTTGTAAGAATCGTGGGGCACGAAAGGGAAGCAGTAGCTGAGAAGGGAGTGCGACAGGGCTGTACCCTATCCCAAACGCTATTCAATCTGTACATTGAGCCAAGCAGTAAAGGAAACCAAAGAAAAATTTGGAGTAGGAATTAAAGTTCAAGGAGGACAAATAAAAAACCTTGAGGTTAGCCACTGACATTCTAATTTTCTCAGAGACAGCAAAAGACTTGGAAGAGCAGTTCAACGGAACGGACAGTGTCTTGAAAGGAGGATATAAAATGAACATCATAAAAGCAAAAAAAGGATAATGGAATGTAATCGAATTAAATCAAGTGATGATGAGGGATTTAGATTAGGAACGGGGAAATGAGACACTTAAAGTAGTAGGTAGGTTTTGCTCTTTGGGTAGCAAAATAATAATGATGGCCGAAGGAGAAAGGGTATAAAATGAAGATTGGCAATTGAAAGGAGAGCTTTTCTGAAGAAGGGAAATCCGTTGATATCAATATTGGCTTAAGTGTTAGGAAGTATTTTCTGTAGGTATTTGTCTGGAGTATAGCCATGTCTAAAAGTGAAACATGGACGATAAAAAGTTTAGACAAGAATAGAATAAAAGTTTTCGAAATGTGGAGCTACAGAAGAATGCTGAAGATTAGTTGGGTAGCTCACGTAACTCATTAGGAGATGCTGAACAGAAGGGCGGAAAAAAATTTGTGGCACAGCCTGACTAGAAGAAGGCATCGGCTCATAAGACACATTCTGAGACATCAGGGAATCGTCAGTTTAGTGTTGGAGGGAAGTGGGAAAAAGGGGTAAAATCGTCGAAGTACACCAAGGGATGAATAAAGTAAGCAGATTCAGAAGGATTTATGTTGCAGTAGCTATTCGGACTTGAAGAGGCTTGTGCAGGACAGAGAAACATGGAGAGCTGCATCAAAGCAATCTTGGAATTGAAGCCAACAACAACAGTTTTACAGTATAAAGATGGTGATGGCGAAAGAAAGACTGAAGATGGAGAGGTAATCATTACGATGGGGAGCAGAAAAGCTGGAGGACGCTTACGGCTCTAAGCAAGAACAAGGATGGGGATGGCTCAAGATAAATTAGACGCTAGACATAGGGAGACGTGCGTCAGGGTGAAATACATAATAGCAAACAGTAACAGAAGCTGGAGCACACACTGTAATAAAACGACGCCCGCCGTCACATTTCTTTGACGTAAACAGGTGGTGTTTTTTTCATGTATCTCGGTTATTATACTAAAAATAATTGCAGAACTTCTCAGAAGGAAACCAGAATGTCGAGCTGAAAAATTATCACTGAAATAATAAATCAAACAGAAGTTTCCCTCGTCTTCACAGACAGCTGTCGAGAATTTTCTGTTAACCACAATGCAGAGAGGGAGAGGGACTAATTTTTAAAATGGCTCCACCTTAACGTCTGTCACTGGGAGGCAAGAACTGATCTAAGATTATACAGATGTAGACACAGATAATTAGAAAAAATGATGGACGATAAGCTGTGTTGATACAACTTTGCTTTTTTCACGTGGTGTTACAATGTACAACATAATTACTGTTCCAGAAATTGGCGACCCGTGAGATATTAAAGTAACGTGCGGTACGTGAATTCCACCAACTGTAATGAATGCAATATAATGTGAACTTTGTTGCTATGTTCCGCAGTTAAACACTCCATATCTATGTTCACGCAAGCATTTTGGGGTTAAATCAGGCCTTTTAGTCACTGATCGATAGCACAACAGCGACAGTTGATTACAAAACACATTAGGGAAGCCAGCCACTGCTTCCAGAAACGCCCCTGACAATGGACTCATTTACGAGTATACTTTTCCTGGTAACTAATTCGCCCGAATTTGTTAGATACATGGAATTAGGTCGCTCATCGGTAGAATTCGTATCCTGAACAATTACGACTACTCTGAGTTGCTAAATAAACTGTTTTGCTTGTATTCTTTCCTATTTGATATGCACTGTAAGGATAGTGTTTTGTTTTTCTTTTTATTCTAGAATTGAGAACAACTGTGAAGTGAAATGATAAGTTTAATGTCGCAATATTTCTCACCAAATTACATCTTTTCGCACAGTTTTCAACTCGCCAACATAAAAACAGCGTAGTGGACAACTCATCTTGCCAACATCAAAAAGTGAAATAATTTTATACACAACAATGTTAAATATTAACCCTCTGAAAGAACAATCATAAGCACAATATTATGAAAGTTTAATTGGAAGTTTCTTTACATTATTCCTAAGCACAGTAATATGAAAGTTTAATTGGACTTTTTTTTACAAAAATGCTCCTACACATACGTTATGCTGCTGTCAGTAATACGAAAATCGTGGGATTCCAGTTCAAAGTTCGGTACTATTTAGGATGACAATCAAGCCTAAGGTGAATGGTTAGTAAAGTGACAAATTTTAGTGCAAGATTACCCAAGGCCACTCGAGTTTACAGTGGATGCAAGTCGGTGAACTAACAACGTCACGCCTCTGCACACATTATTTACCTTAAGCTGCGACGTGCTCCTGGCTGCAAGGCCACTCTCCCCCACTGAAATTCCTACAAACCTAATCTGGCCTATGCTGAACTTTCCAGCAGAAACTTTGCCTATGTTTCTTGTTACGTGAGAAAGCATGTACTCAGCCCTAGTCTTATTATGTGGCGATATGCACGCACATGTTTGGAGAAGTATGCATGTTATAGTGCCCTCTCAGTTCATGCGAGAACAATTCATTTGGCTCGTTCGTTTCTCCACAGTTGGAGATAAACGTTGCTACAGCTAATTCTTCAGCTGTAGTGCAGCTGCTGTGATCGTAGTGTCCACACAAATTTCTTCTCTGCGGCGCACGGAGCGTTAAGCAATCTGTTCTGCACTTGACGCCAGTTCAGAGAAGAATCCCCAAAAATTTCTCTCTTGTCCTACTCCTGGCAGAACTGCCTCCCTCCACTGGGGTTCCTTTTTCATGCCACGGCTTTTTTCGACCAATAGGAGCGTTCCTTTTATTTTGTAGAAACTCCCTCTACCAACTGCAATGTCCCTTCTATCAAACTGCATCGAAACTTCAGTATTTTTCTCCTTCCTAGTGCGTTTCTGCCAATCGGGTGTTTTGTGCCCGTTCTAGAAGCCTAAAGTACATTGACCTTACCGTGTGTCTCACTCGCTGGAAGAAAATGCGTCCCACTCTTGTTCGTATCCCGCTAGAATTCCGAAACACAGTTTTCCAAAGCTTCTTCTCTGCCCTTGTACAGATGTCCCGCTACAGGCAGCCCTCCAGCTTGAATCACCTGGCCCAGGGTCGCTGCCCTCCTTCCTGCCACCCCTTTAATTGGTTTCCGGCATAACTGCCACTGCACAGCTTCGATACGCCACTGTGGAGCTGGCTTTTTAAAACTAAAAGTGACTCGAATCGCATTCCCTGTTCTACCTTCCTCTCAAAGACATGCATTGTATAGGAATGGCGGTTTAATTATCGTTGATTGACTGTCATCACTTTTTGGATAAGATATTGATAGTCAAATGTTCTCATAACCGTCGATTTACGTTAGGTGTCATCTTCAACTTCTCATTGCGATTTGTAAAGGTCTCGTGTAAGGTGTCAATCTGACCATTTATCCTGCCACCTTACAACACTATGTGATCAAAAGTGTCCGGATACTCTGCAAAGAAACATTTTCCATACTAGGTGGATTGTGCTGCCACCTACTGCCAGGTTCTCCATATCAGCGACGTCCGTAGTCATTAGACATCGTGAGGGAGCAGCAGAAAGAGGCACTCCGCGGAACTCACAGACTTTGAATGTGATCAGGTGATTGGGTGTCACTCGTGTCATACGTCTGTATGCGTGATTTGCACGTTCCTAAACATCCCTAGGTCCACTGTTTCTGTTGTGATTGTGAAGTGGAAACGTGGAAGAGACAGGCACAGTACAAAAGCATACAGGTCGACCTCTTTCAATCATAAGAGACCACTGACAATTGAAGAGGGTCGTAATGTGTAATAGGCAGACATCTATCCAGACCATCACACAGGAATTCCAAACTGCATCAGAAACTACTGCAGGTACTATGACACTTAGGCGGGAGGTGAGGAAACTTGGATTTCATGATCAAGAGGCTGCTCATAAGCCACCCATCACTGCGGTAAATGCCAAATGACGCCTCACTTGGGGTATGGAGCGTAAACATTGGACGGTTGAACAGTGGAAAAACGTTGTGTGAAGTGACGAATCATGGTACACAATGTGGCGATCCGATAGCAGGGTGTGAGTATGGCAAATGCCCAGTGAACGTCATCTGCCAGCGTGTGTAGTGCCAACAGTAAAATTCAGAGGCTGTGGTGTTATGGTGTGGTCGTGTTTTCCATAGAGGGGGCTTGCACCCCTTGTTGTTTTGTGTGGCACTATCCCAGCACAGGCCTACACTGATGTTTTAAGCACGCTCTTGCTTCCCACTGTTGAAAAGCAATTCGAGGATAGCGACTGCATCTTTCAAGATGGTCGAGCACCTGTTCATAATCCACGGCTTGTGGCAGAGTGGCTACATGACAATAACATCCCTGTTTTGGACTGGCCTGCACAGAGTCCTGACGAGAATCCTATAGAACACCTTTGGGAAGTTTTGGAACGCCGGCTTCGTGCCAGGCCTCACCGACCGACATCGAAACCCCTCCTCAGTGCAGCATTCCTTGAGGAATGGCTTGCCATTCCCCAAGAAACCTTCCAGCATCTAACTGAACGTATGCCTGCGAGAGCAGAAGCTGTCATCAAGGCTAAGCGTGGGTTCAAGTGGCTCTGAGCACTATGGGACTCAACTTCTGAGGTCATCAGTCCCCTAGAACTTAGAACTACTTAAATCTAACCAACCTAAGGACATCACACACATCCATGCCCCAGGCAGGGTTCGAACCTGCGACCGTAGCGGTCTCACGGTTCCAGACTGTAGCGCCTAGAACGGCACGGCCACTATGGCAGGCCAAAGTAAGTGTCGGCCAACTCCATATTGGACCCTGCATTGCCGATGGAGCTGTCATTGCGTTTCTTTTGGGGAAATCCAGTTCTTTGCAGCTATTCATAGGCAATTGCAGAATGGTTACGGCGACCTGGCAGTGAACAAAAACACTGTGAGAGGCAGGTGAGGCTTCTGTTATTATCGCAACAAAATTGCGCAAACCTGTCCGATCTTCCGCATTTTGGTTGGCAGTACGGAGCTGTAATTCCTGCAATGTTGGAACTTGCGGACACTCTCATTCGAGGCTATCGACGGATCACAATCAAACTTCTGTTTCTCCATGACAACGCAAGGCCTCAAACAACTCTGCGCACCCCAGAGGAGCTTACAAAACTTCGTTGGACTACTTCGTCATCCACCCCACAGCCCGGATATCGAATCTTAAAACTTCCATCTGTTTGACCCACTAAAGGATGCACTCCACGGGAAGCAGTATGTGGATGACGAGGAAGTTATTGCTGCATCAAGACGTTGGCTCCTACATCGACCAGTAGAGTGGTACCACGAGGGCATACATAAGGCCTGACGTATGAGCTACCTTAAGCCCGCCGCGGAAGCCAAAAGAGTGGGGAATAATATGGTGCAGTGGAATGCTGAATAAACCTATGCTGCTTCCAGATGCGGCATCGGTCTGAACAAAACACATAATCTTAATTCTTCTCGACACTCCTCTCACTAAGTGGAAAAAAAAAACTTTTTCGCAAACAGGTATTAACATCTAGTTTGTTACAGCGTAACTGTTTTCAGAACACACAATTCCATTATCAAAGGCAAACCAATGTAGTTGATGTATCCACTGTATACATTTTATATCACAATCTGCACATTACATCTGATGTATATATGGTGCAACTAAAGTACTTTTACGGATTTTGAAGACAGAAACAAAAGTCTAGTAGACATTTGTTCTAAAATGCACACTTTAAGAGCTATGAGTACTTCTCCATGTTCGATACTGTGAAGCATATCCCTTCTACTGCAAGCTCTTCGTTTCCCATATTTAGGAAGGTGATAGTATGGACCAAAATAAGAAAAAAAGTCTAGTGCAATTAACTGTAAAATGCACTCCTGAAGAGCAATGAGCGCTTTCTCAACAGCAGAGATTTACTTCACAGTAGCGTAGATGAGCAAGTGCTTACAATACTTCAAATATGAGTTTTAGAGCCCATATTTACTGAAATTGTTTTGCTTGTTTGCACCATACTACCTCCTCCAAAAATATGGAAAGCAAAGAGCTTGCAGTAAAAGAGATGTGTTTCACAATATCGCAGATGGACTAGTGCATTTTAGAACTAATATGTACTCGATATTTTTTCTTGGTTTGGTGTAAAGAAATTGTCCTCAAAGTCTGTAAAGGAAATTTTTGTTACATCTTATATATTTATACACACTTAAGGAAATGAAAAGTGCTACACTCTAAAGGACCAGTCTGATAATTGTCAAACTTCGTGGAGATGTACATCAGAAAAAGAACACATTCTTGAACTCGTTACGTCTTAAAAATAAACCACTTCTGAATGCCATCTTGACGAACTTCTTGTCACGCCTGACACTCATACCGTGTCTTTTTATAAAGATTTCTGCCTGGAAATTAATTTGAAATAATGTCTTCCAACGTACTGTGGGTAACAAATCAGGTGATGGAACAAATTAGCCAAGGATCCACACAATCCTCAAGATGTTTGTTGAGTGAACTGTGGTGTATGTACTAACATTATCCTACTAGAATGTGTAATTTGGTATACCGATCATGAAAGGTGTGACAGAAGGGTTTACCATTCACGGCATATACATGTACCTGCGAGCATTCAGCCCCCTTACGAAAATTGCCAAGTGAAAGAGTCCTGCTATTATATCCAGTAGCTCTTCACTCCAAGGTTCTAGAACCTGAAGTGGTTTGGGTCTCGAGAGTCGCTGTTTTCCAGGACCAGATCGTATATGGGCAGGTTGGTGCCGATCTTATCACCAAAAACAGAAGCGAAAAAAAAATGGTCAAATGTGTGTTAAATCTTATGGGATTTAAATGCTAAGGTCATTAGACGCTAAGTTTACACACTACTTAACCTAAATTATCCTAAGGACAAACACACACACATACCCATGCCCGAGAGAGTACTCGAACCTCCGCCTCCGACAATCTATGACTGCAGCGCCTGAGACCGCTCGGCTAATCCTGCGCGGCAAAAAAGAAGCGAGACTCATCACTGAACACCACAGAATTCCACTCAAAGTACCAGTTGACTCTACCTCTACATTACGAGAGTCTCCTTTGTCTGTGGTCTGGTGCCTGCGGTAAACAGTGGACGGCAGCTTGTGGTGTCAACCCGGCTTCAAGTAATCTGTTCCCAACAGTTCGTGGTTAAGCTCTGTCTGTAACATCTGCCAAGATTTCATAAGCTGTCATCCGTCTGTTCATCAGAAACACTGGAAGAATCCTAAGATCGTGTGCTGAGTTCATCTCATCTTTATTCGGTCTACAGTCCCAGCAGGTAGCCAATTGTCTTTTCGATTTGTCAGTATGATACTCCAACGTCCGTCACACCACATACCTGCAGTGAAGTCTTCGAGGAGGATAAAGATGGGGGAGGGAGTCTAAGTGTCATTGCCGATGCTTTCAAGAACTGCATCGTCAAGGCGACTATGCAGTAAATACACTGCTGAAAAAAAAGTTAGTACACCGTTTTGAGATTCCCAACTGACTTAAGATTTATTGTTGCAATTGTGCACATGGTGTACATTAAATAACATTTATAGATCAACAGCACATGCAGCTCTGAGGTACCAAGTACCGGCCAATACTGACACAACCTGCGCAAGCGGCACTGTAGGCGCTGACTCTGGCTTCCATTCGATCATACAGATGGCGACTACTGTCCTCGGACATGCCACGCCTGCTCGATCTCTTCACGTAAGGCCTCTTGATTGACGAGTCACTTCTTGTCCCGTCTTATCCCAAACGTGCTCGACTGGAGACAAGCCCAGAAATCGTGCTGGCCAGGGAAGCTGCTACACGTCTCGCAGAGCACTTGAGTTTCATGGGCAGCGTGTGGGAGAGCATTATCCTGTTCGAACAGCACATCACCTTACTGTTGCAAGAACGGTAAAAGAACGGGTCTAACAACATTCTGCACGTACTGTCCACTGGTTAGCATCCCTCCCGGAAACACCAAAGGTTAATGAGAGTTACAGCTAATAAGTCTTGGACGAATGCACTCTAAGAGACACCGCCCACAAGGTCTACATCGTACGCAGAAACGACCATCACATGAGTACAGGTAGAATCTGCTATCATCTCTGAAGACAATGGCACGACATGCCATCTCCCAAGTGATCCTCTGACGGCTCCAGTCAAGCCGTGCTCGTCCATGCTGTGGCGTGAGTGGATAACGGGTTATTAGTGTGCATGCCCGTAGTCGCACTGCTAATAATCAGTTCACAGCAGTTCGTGTTGACATCTCTTGGGTCGCCAGCCCTTTTAAAAGGGTTCAAGTGGCTCTGAGCACTATGGGACTTAACATCTTAGGTCATCAGTCCCCTAGAACTTAGAAGTACTTAAACCTAACTAACCTAAGGACATCACACAACACCCAGCCCATCACGAGGCAGAGAAAATCCCTGACCCCGCCGGGAAGCGAACCCGGGAACCCGGGTGCGGGAAGCGAGAACGCTACCGCACGACCACGAGATGCGGGCCAGCCCTTTTATCTATGCTGTGGTAGCTGCATGATCTGCCACTGCTACCCTTACAGTACGACGACGATCCTGGCGGGCGTCTGTGCTGCGTGCACATTCAGAACCTCGTTTACGGGAGTGAGAATGTTCACGCGACCACTAATTCCAACATCGATGCAAACTCACGCAGCACGTCCAACTTGTGTCGTAATACTGAGAAAGGACCATCCTGCGCCTTGGAAGGTCACGATTTTATCTATTTCAATCTCGTTCAACTGTCTATAGCAAGCACGCTTGGGCCTCCGTGGCATGGCTGCCTGCTTGCTTCACACGTTTGCACCACACTGAGCCTTGTGGATGTGAGCATTTCCTAATAAACGGTAAGCTCCAATGGCCCTCTGGCAGCTAGGCGACTAAGCTATCTGTTTTTTCATACGACATTGAAACCGTTATCATACTACCATTATTCCCAGGTAGAATATCTTGTCGTCGGATGAAAATCTACATCGTCTCTCTAGGTGTACTAACTTTTTTCCAGCAATATACACTACTGGCCATTAAAATTGCTACACTAGAAGAAATTCAGATGATAAACGGGTATTCATTGGACAAATATATTAACTATAACTGACATGTAATTACATTTTCACGCTATTTGGGTGCATTGATGCTGAGAAATCAGTACCCAGAACAACCACCTCTGGCCGTAATAACGGCCTTGATACTCCTGGGCACTGAGTCAAACAGAGCTTGGATGGCGTGTACAGGTACAGGTGCACATGCAGCTTCAACACGATACCACAGTTCATCAAGAGTAGTCACTGGCGTATTGTGACGAGCCAGTTGCTCGGCCACCATTGACCAGACGCTTTCAATTGGTGAGAAATCTGGAGAATATGCTGGCCAGGACAGCAATCGAACATTTTCTGTATTCAGAAAGTTCCGTACAAGACCTGCAACATGCGTTGTGCATTATCCTGCTGAAGTGTAGGGTTAGGCAGGGATCGAATGAAGGGTGGAGCCAGGGGTCGTAACACATCTGAAAAGTAACGTCCCCTGTTCAAAGTGCCGTCAGTGTGAACAAGAGGTGACCGAGACATGTAACCAATGGCACCCATGCCATCACGCCAGGCTCATACGCCAGTATGGCGATGACGCATACACGCTTCCAATGTGCGTTCACCGCGATGTCGCCAAACACGGATGCGACCATCATGATGCTGTAAACAGAACCTGGATTCATACTAAAATATGACGTTTCGTCACTCGTGCACCCAGGTTCGTCGTTCAGTACACCATCGCAGGCGCTCCTGTCTGTGATGTCTGTGATGCAGCGTCAAGGGTAACAGCAGCCATGGTCGCCGAGCTGATAGTCCATGCTGCTGAAAACGTCGTCGAACTGTTCGTGCAGATGGTTGTTCTCTTTGCAAACGGCCCCATCTGTTGACCCTGGAATCGAGACGTGGCTGCACGATCCGTTACAGCCATGCGGATAAGATGCCTGTCTTTTCGACTGCTAGTGATACGAGGCCGTTGAGATCCAGCACGACGTTCCATATTACCCTCCTGAACCCACCGATTCAATATTCTGCTAACAGTCATTGGATCTCGGTCAAGGCGAGCAGCAAAGTCGAGATACGATAAACCACAATCACGATATGCTACAATCCGACCTTTATCAAAGTCGGAAATGTGATGGTACGCATTTCTCCTCCTTACACGAGACATCACAACAACGTTTCACCAGGCAACTCCGGTCAACTGCTGTTTGGGTATGAGTAATCGGTTGGAAACTTTCCTTATGTCAGCACGTTGTATGTGTCGCCACGGGCGCCAACCTTGTGTGAATGCTCTGAATAGCTAATCATTTGCATATCCTAAAATGTTCAAATGTGTGTGAAATCTTATGGGACTTAACTGCTAAGGTCATCAGTCCCTAAGTTTACACACTACTTAACCTGAAGTATCCTAAGGACAAACACTCACACCCATGTCCGAGGGAGGACTCGAACCTCCGCCGGGACCAGCCGCACAGTCCATGGCTGTAGCGCTCTAGACCGCTCAGCTAATCCCGCGTGGCAAGCATTTGCATATCACAGCATATTCTTCCTGTCGGTTAAATTTCGCGGTGTGGCAATTTTAATGGCCAGTAGTCTATATGAGAAACACATTATACACTCCTGGAAATGGAAAAAGAACACATTGACACCGGTGTGTCAGACCCACCATACTTGCTCCGGACACTGCGAGAGGGCTGTACAAGCAATGATCACACGCACGGCACAGCGGACACACCAGGAACCGCGGTGTTGGCCGTCGAATGGCGCTAGCTGCGCAGCATTTGTGCACCGCCGCCGTCAGTGTCAGCCAGTTTGCCGTGGCATACGGAGCTCCATCGCAGTCTTCAACACTGGTAGCATGCCGCGACAGCGTAGACGTGGACCATATGTGCAGTTGACGGACTTTGAGCGAGGACGTATAGTGGGCATGCGGGAGGCCGGGTGGACGTACCGCCGAATTGCTCAACACGTGGGGCGTGAGGTCTCCACAGTACATCGATATTGTCGCCAGTGGTCGGCGGAAGGTGCACGTGCCCGTCGACCTGGGACCGGACCGCAGCGACGCACGGATGCACGCCAAGACCGTAGGATCCTACGCAGTGCCGGAGGGGACCACACCGCCACTTCCCAGCAAATTAGGGACACTGTTGCTCCTGGGGTATCGGCGAGGACCATTCGCAACCGTCTCCATGAAGCTGGGCTACGGTCCCGCACACCGTTAGGCCGTCTTCCGCTCACGCCCCAACATAGTGCAGCCCGCCTCCAGTTGTGTCGCGACAGGCGTGAATGGAGGGACGAATGGAGACGTGTCGTCTTCAGCGATGAGAGTCGCTTCTGCCTTGGTGCCAATGATGGTCGTATGTGTGTTTGGCGCCGTGCAGGTGAGCGCCACAATCAGGACTGCATACGACTGAGGCACACAGGGCCAACACCCGGCATCATGGTGTGGGGAGCGGTTCCTACACTGGCCGTACACCTCTGGTGATCGTCGAGGGGACACTGAATAGTGCACGGTACATCCAAACCGTCATCGAACCCATCGTTCTATCATTCCTAAACCGGCAAGGGAACTTGCTGTTCCAACAGGACAATGCACGTCCGCATGTATCCCGTGCCACCGAACGTGCTCTAGAAGATGTAAGTCAACTACCCTGGCCAGCAAGATCTCCGGATCTGTCCCCCATTGAGCATGTTTGGGACTGGATGAAGCGTCGTCTCACGCGGTCTGCACGTCCAGCACGAACCCTGGTCCAACTGAGGCGCCAGGTGGAAATGGCATGGCAAGCCGTTCCACAGGACTACATCCAGCATCTCTACGATCGTCTCCATGGGAGAATAGCAGCCTGCATTGCTGCGAAAGATGGATATACACTGTACTAGTGCCGACATTGTGCATGCTCTGTTGCCTGTGTCTATGTGCCTGTGGTTCTGTCCGTGTGATCATGTGATGTATCTGACCCCAGGAATGTGTCAATAAAGTTTCCCCTTCCTGGGACAATGAATTCACGGTGTTCTTATTTCAATTTCCAGGAGTGTAGTTTACGAAGGTATATAAATCTGTGCAACTACTGCCTGAAGTTTCACATGTGAGAAACGAATCATGGAAGAATATCGCCACTCGCTCTCTCTCTCTCTCTCTCTCTCTCTCTCTCTCTCTCCCTCTACTTGCCAGAAATTATACTTACATTTTAAAGAAAATTATTTCCGATGTTGAGAAGACAACTAAGCTCTGCTGGTGATGATAGTATCATACCTTCCTGTTTAAATTAACTGTAGGGGGCGATCAGAAAAGTTGCCGTTCGAATGCCGTACAGTCCAGAATCCGTATGTCAAACGTGTAAAATCTCCTTGAGCATTGACGAAATCGTCCCACGGATGCACCAGGCTGAAGATACTCGGCAAAACAGTGTATCCTGCTGAATGAAGAAGTTCGTAAATGTCTCCTGCACATCATCGTTCAATTGGAATCGTCGAGCACCCAAGGCCATTTTTCAAGGGATCGAAGGAGTGATAATCGCATGGGGAGAGATCAGTACAATAGGGCTGGTGCTCGAATGTCTGCCACTTGCGTCGGCGTAACTTCTAGTTGGCTTCCCAGATCGACCGACATCTTGTGTCGAATCGCGACCTTCACGGAGCTTGGTGCACCATACCCCAAGCGGCAGTTCTTTCTACTTATGGTTCAAGTTACATCGAGCTATGTTACTTGGCAGTGCCACACCATGTAAAAGTTAATTTCGTCCTTAAGTTTTACATAACACTGTAATATATTAAATCTCATTTAGGTTTTCTAGTTTCCTTTACAGTGATCAACAGTGCTCCACATTGCTTGAACCTTGTGCCTCCCTTCAATGAATGATTTTGTGAAAAATTTTAACAATTGGCAGCTGGGAAGAAAATCGGGAAAACGGTTAAAGTAGCAATCACTGGGTAATGTAACTCACACTGAGTTCCCCTAAATCACCTGTATCATTACAATTCCCAATGGAGCTGTATACACAATCTTCGAAATTATTAACTATGACTCACAAGATGTATCTGGAAGTCACTAACTATTACCACCTACTGTTTTCGTTTGTAGCTTCTTAAAGTGCGCTTAGGTGACATAAGTCATGGGATAACGATATGTACATACACAGACGGCGGAAGTGGCATGCACACAAAGTATTAAAGAGCAGTGCATTGCGGAGCTGTTATTTGTGCTCAGTTGATTCATGTGAAACAGTCTCCGACGTGTTTATGGCCCCACTGATGGAATTAATAGACTTTGATCACGGAATGGTGGTTGTACCTAGATGCATGGGACATTTCATTTCGAAAATCGTTAGCGAATTCAGTATTCCGAGATCCACAGTGTGAAGAGTGTGTCGAGAATACCACAGACAATGGAATGGCCGACTGCCTTCACTTAACGACCGAGAGCAGCGGCTTTTGTGTAGAGTTGTCAGTGCTAACAGACAAACAACTCTGCCTAACATAATCGCAGAAAATGTAGGATGTACGATGAGAGTATCCTTTAGGAAAGTGTGGCGAAATTTGCAGTTAACGGGCTATTGCAGCAGACGACCGACGCGAGTGCCTTTGATAACAGCAAGACATTTCCTGCAGCGCCTCTCCTGGGCTCGTGACCATATCGGTTGGACGCTAGACGACTGGTAAACCGTGACCTGGTCAAATGAGTCCCGTTTTCAATTTGTAAGAGCTCATGTAGGCGTTCAAGTGTGGTGTAAATCCACGAAGCCATGGACCCAAGTTGTCAACAAGGCACTGAGCAAGCTGGTAATAGTTCCATAATGGTGTGGGCTGTGTTTACACGGAATGCACTGGGTCCTCTGGTGCAACTGAACCAACAATTGACTGGAAATGATTTTATTCAGCTACCTGGAGGCCTTTTGCAGCCATTGATAGACTTCACGTTCCCAAGCAACAATGGAATTTTTGTGAATGACTGTGTACCGTGTGAGAACATCTGGACAATCTCAGCGAATGATTTGGCCAACCAGATCGCCCGACATGAATCGCATCGATTATTCGTGGGACGTAATTGAGAGGTTAGATAGAGCACAAAGTCCTGCAACGCCAGCACTTTCGCAATTATGAACGGCTATAGAGTCAGCATGCCTCAGTAATTCTGCAGGAGACATCCAACGACGTGTTGAGTCCCTGAGTCAAATCGCAGCACTACGACGTGCATAAGGAGGGCCAACACAATACTGGGAGGTATTCCAAGACTTTTGTCACCTCAGTGTACCAATATGAATTTTTAGTAAATTAACTGCAGGAGGGAAGCAGTGTAGTAACAGAGTGAACAAAGATACAATTAATAATAACGGCTGTGAAGTGTTAGAGCGTACCTTACTGAGTGGGATGATGGCCTTCCTCATTGCCTCCAAGTTTGCCTTCGGGTTCGGAAGGCCCAGAAGTCGGTCGCGTGCTGTCTTTGCGGCAAGAGCCCCTTCTCCCCGGCCCTCAAGTTCCTCCTCCTTAATTGCCGCCACTTTAAGGCCGGCTTAGGGTACGATCGGCTCGTTAGTGATAGACCGCACGACAGGACACGTGTGTACACTGGTCGATGGCCTGATGTACGCGAACGGCACGTACAATGAGGTCACAATTATCTCGTCCCTTCCCACGTTGCTACAGCCTCGCAAATTTATGACGCGATAAGGAAGAGCTACGAGACATTCAACCGAATTTATAGTAATACAACATGTACTCTGCAGGATGTCTGAATTTTAATTGTTGTCAGAAATACTGCATGCGCTTACACACAACATCGATGTGTCTTATCCTGTATTCCAAAGTTGTGTTCATTTACACTCAGCTTCATGGATAAGATTGGGTTCTGAATGTATGTAATCTATTTAAATTTTCAGAAACCAGATATGAGAAACATGTTGGTGGATTGTTTTACATTTTCTAATGTAAAAAATAATTCCTAATGATTTTAGGATTTGTCTTCGTTCTGAGACGTTTTATTGTCATCAAATTGAGTCTTTTGTCTACTGAGGTTCCATATTCTTCATTCTCAATCACGAACAGCGACAGTCACTTACGATCTCGTCATTGACAGGATGTTATAAGTCTTTATTTCCTCATTTTCAAACGTTTAGCGTCAGTATTTCCATCTCTGCTTGGTAAATCTGTGGTCAGTGATTAAACACTACTGCAATGACCAAAACCACTGTACTGTTACTAACATTTCATCATCCGTAAGAATGCGTTGGCAACGAGAGAAATTTTCTGGTTGATAAAACAGTATCGAAAACGCCGAACTCATTCACTAGCCAGACAAAATATAGTTCATACTTCCATCACCAGATGTTGCTGGCCAGGAACCTCATTTCATGAGATTGTTTCTATCCATATTTGCTGTTTGCAGTTGAGGCATGAAGTACACAATATGAACAATAGTGACAATGAAGGTAAAATTTTCTCTGTTGTATATATTAGGACAGAAGCGACGAATGAAAATATGAACCAACGCCAGGATTCGAACCCAGGTCTCCTGGTCACACCACTACGGCACACTGACACAGTGGCTTTGTACAAGTGTATGGACTACCCTAGCAGCCTCCCTCCTCAATGCATGTCCCCATTCACGCCTGAGACCATTTGGTATTCCCTCTAAAGTCGAACAACACTGTGCTTGAGTTGTGTAGTGGTTAGCCGTTAGCACATCTGCCTAGTGGTACAAATTTTCGTTCGTCGCTTTAGTCTGCATATACAGGGTGTTTGGGGAGGAAAGGTCAATATTTTACACAATGATAGTATAAGTAATTCTGAACCAAAAAATGTTATATGAACAATAGTTCCGCAAATGCTTCGTTAGGGAGGTATGGGTGTTGAATGGAACTTTAATTCTGCAAAATTGATGTGCACTCGCTGGACAGTGTGTCTAAGGCGTTCAGCCTGACCGGGTTGCGTCCAAACGTCACCGACGATTGTCTGGTTGAAAGCATACGCGACACTCATCGGTGAACAGAACGTGATGCCAATCCTGAGCGGTCCATTCGTCATGTTGTTGGGCCCATCTGTATAGCGCTGCATGGAGTCGTGGTTGCAAAGATGGACCTCACCATGGGCGTAGGGAGTGAATTTGCGCATTATGCAGCCTATTGCGTACAATTTGACTCGTAACACGACGTACTGTGGCTGCACGAAAAGCATTTTTCAACACGGTGGCATTGCTGTCAGGGTTCCCCGAGCTGTAATCCGTTAGGTAGCGGTCACCCACTGCTGTAGTAGCCCTTGGGTGGCCTGAGCGTGGCATGTCGTCGACAGTTCCTGTCTCTCTGTATCTCCTCCATGTCCGAACAACGTCGCTTTGGTTCACTCCGAGACACCTGGATATTTCCCTTGTTAAGAGCCCTTCCGAACACGAAGTAACAATGCAGACGCGATCGAACCGCGGTATTGACCGTCTAGGCAGGATTGAACTACAAACAACACGAGCCGTGTACCTCCTTCCTGGTGGAATGACTGGAACTGATCGGCTGTCGGAGCCCTCCGTCTAATAGGCGCTACTCGTGCATAATTGCTTACATCTTTGGGCGGGCCACCACTCTACAGTCAAAGGAACTGTGTCTGTGATAGAATATCCATAGTCAACGTCTATCTTCAGGAGTCTTGGGAACTGGGGTGATGCAGAACTTCTTTTGAGGCGTACATTTTTGTCGAATATCATCTTCTTCAGAGCCCACACACATTCCTTCATCCTCTTTTCCCTTTTTTTAATGTTCTGTTCATAGTGCGGCCATTAAAATGGGCAGAGACGTGCAACAGAATCGCCTTGTTCGCTTTCTGGTGACCGATTAACGTTAAACGGTTTTCGGACACATCGAAAATTTTAAGTGCGAAACACAGTTAAAGAATATGAAATAAATTAGTCTCATAAGCGAATACAGTTTGTTAGCACTGTGGCGTCCCACTTGTCACGAGGCTGAATCTGGATTCTTTACAGATAAAGCATAAAAATTTCGATGCAATTAGAGTGTCAGTCACATCGTGGAGCGCTATGTGGTCAAGATCAATTTTATTTCCTTTGTGAATAAAGTGGTCAGAATCACCCGCGATTAATTATTTTAGTCAGTAGCAATGGGAGACAGCCACAATGTTTTCGTACTGTATACAGGTTTTTGTTTGATGTCTCACTGGGCAGTATAATGCAACACGAGCTGATCACATCAGTTGACCTGTGATGATCACAGGTGATTCTTACAGAGCAGAATTACGTAACTTAAGCCCAAAACGTATCGTCAGGCATCCAGTAGTCGTCAACACGACTGTATTAGTCGATCATAGTGTTACTGCACCTGGTGGCGAGGGCGCCTCGGTCGGGTTATCGTGAGTTTTTAACGTGATATTTCATGAGAACACGCTGAACCACTTGATAGTATATGCACAGTTTTCTTGAAAATATTCGCAAAGCAGTGAGCTTCTCTCAGTCACCATGTACTTGTTAACCGTAACGTCACCACGTGTTTCCGACAATGTTCACTGGCGACCAAGTGCTAAATAACGTAATAAAACTGTTCTCGAATGACATATTTCTAAACTTCGTTTGAAATACTTCCGTTTACAGATAATATTTCAAATAAAGACCAAGGAAAACCAAGTAATCAAGGATAGCAAATTTGTTTCTCAGTAGTTCAGCAGCGCGGTTTTACATTCGTCGACTGCAAGAAATGGAAACAATCAACACTACTGGCCACTAAAATTGCTACACCAAGAAGAAATGCGGATAAACTGTTATTCATTGGATAAATATATTTTACTAGAACTGACATGTGATTACATTTGCATGCAATTTGGGTGCATAGATCCTGAGAAATCAGAACCCAGAACAACCACCTCTGGTCGTAATAACGGCCTTGATACGCCTGGGCGTTGAGTCAAACAGAGTACAGTTACAGCTTCCCATGCAGGTTCAACACTATATCACAGTCCACCAAGAGTAGTGACTGGCGTATTGAGACGAGCCAGTTGCTCGGCCCATATTGACCAGACGTTTTCAGTTGGTGAGAGATATGGAGGTCAGCAATCGAACATTTTCTGTATATAGGAAGGTCAGTGCAGGACCAGAAACATTCGGTAGTGCTGAAATGTAGTATTTCGCAGGGATCGAATGAAGGGTAGAGTCACGGGTCGTAACACATCTGAAATGTAACGTCCACTGTTCGAAGTGCTGTCAATGCGAACAAGATGTGACCGAGACGTGTAACCAATGGCACCCCATACCATCACGCCGTGTGATACGCCAGTATGGCGACGACGAATACACGCTTCCAATGTGCGTTCACCGCGATGTCGCCGAACACGGATGCGACCATCATGATGCTGTGAACAGAACCTGGATTCATTCGAAAAAATGACGTTTTGCCATTCGTGCACCCAGATTCGTCGTTGAGTACACCGTCGCACGCGCTCCTGTCTGTGATGTCTGTGATGCAGCGTCAGCCATGGTCTCCGAGCTAGCAGTCCATGCTGCTGATAACGTCGTCGAACTGTTCGTGCAGATGGTTGTTCTCTTGCAAACGTCCCCATCTGTTGACTCTGGGATCGAGACGTGGGTGCACGATCCGTTACAGCCATGCGAATAAGATGCCTGTCATCTCGACTGCTATTGATACGAGGCCGTTGGGATCCAGCATGGCGTTCCGTAGTACCCTCCTGAACGCACCGATTCCATATTCTGCGACCAGTCATTGGATCTCGACCAACGCGAGCAGCAATGTCGCGATACGATACACCGCAATCGCGATAGGCTACAATCCGACCATTATCAAAGTCGGAAAAGTGATGGTACGCATTTCTCCTCCTTACACGAGGTATCACAACAACGTTTCACCAGGCAACGCCGGTCAACTGCTGTTTGTGTATGAGAAATCGGTTGGAGACTTTCCTCATGTCAGCACGTTGTAGGTGTCGCGACCGGCACCAACCTTGTGTGAATGCTGTGCAAAGCTAATCATTTGCATATCACAGCATATTCTTCCTGTCGGTTAAATTTCACGTCTTTAGCACGTCATCTTCGTGGTGTAGAAATTTTAATGGCCAGTAGTGTAGTACGCTGGAATGATCGCTCACAATGATGTGCACAATACGTCTGTCGCAACCCTAGATCATCCTGTGAGACAGCTATCATACCAATTAACTGGAAGGTCATCTAATATTATCGGCTAACATATCCCACAAGTGGTGCTATTTGAAAATCGAGGAGATTCAATTGAGGCCTGCCACCGTGAAAGATAAGGTCACTTATGCCTGAAAGTTTTAGACAGTGTTTCAGAGCATAATTATTTTGAGAAATGCTGGCTTGAACCACCAAAATCTGCACAGCGTACCTGCTCTTTTCCTAAACGACAGACCTAACTGCCGGCCGTTTTGACCAAGCCGTTCTAGGCGCTTTAGTCCGGAACCGCACTGCTGCTGCGGTCGCAGGTTCGAATCCTGCCTCCGGCATGGATGTGTGCGATGTTGTTAGGTTTAAAGGGACTGATGACCTCAGATGTTAAGTCCCATAGTGCTTAGAGCCATTTGAATTTGAACAGACCTAACTGTCAGTTTTGCGCAGGCTGTTTTGGGAAACTGTTCGTGCATTCCCTCGAAGTGTGTTTAGTTTGCCTTTAACTGTTTTGTCTGTCGTCTCTGCGTCGTATGCATCGATACGTTTGTTTTGAGCCTAGCACACTGCCGAAGCAGATTGGGCCACGTGGTGGTCCATCGTTGGTGCTGCTGGTTTCCCAGACTTGTCAGACTTCCGCGTCGTTCCATAGAGCCACCGGGCAGTCTGTTTTATGCAGTCTCTTGTCATGGGGATGCCTGTCCCTCGTGCAAGGCTCAGGTCGAGTAATATCGCGGTAAATGCAAGTCGAGCTGCAGAGCTCTACCTTGCACCCCCTGGAGCTGACGAATATGGGTATAGCCTGCATTTCCCCACACTGCGCACGTATATTCTAGCAGTGATCAGATCAGTGCTAGATATAGCGTAATCCCACAGTGTGGAGAAAACGTTGGCTCCGGAGTTAATAGGGGGTAAAGCACATTCAAATGGGCATGCGCTTTCCCCCAGACCTCACGAACGTGTGGCGTCCAGATCAGATTCCTATCAAGAGTTATCTCTAGATACTTAGCCGTGCGATACCAGGGGATGGGATGTCCCATGATGCGCAACGGCTGAAGGTCCATAGACAATCTATGTCGCATTATTATGACACTTTGGCTTTTCGCAGCATTTAACTGGAGGCGCCATTTCCTAGCCCAGGCTCCTAGGATATCGCATGCCGCCTGTAAACGACGACAAAAGACGTCGATTCTTCTGAAACGCGTGTAGAGCACGCTGTCATCCGCATATAATGCTAGGAACACCATATCTAACTGCGGTACATCGGCTATATACAGAGAGCACAGCAGTGGGCCTAGAACCGGCCCGTGCGGCACACCCCCACGTATAGGTCTAACAGTTGAGGTGCTGTCTTCGGCACGAAGGTGGAAAGTCTGCACAGCACAGCTAGTGACAGACTGGGTTGTTGATCGGTTAAATTTCGTGTCTTTAGCACGTCATCTTCATGGTGTAGCAGTTTTAATGGGCAGTAGTGTAAAAAGGATAATCCAGCCACTCTGCAACACATTAAAACCTCTACCCTAAAAGCACTAGGGTGGAGGACACAGAGGGACAAGGACATGCTCTAAAACTTAGACCAAATGATAAATCCCACCCTCACCAATAAAACGTAAAACTAAAGCTGCTGTTGAGACATTGCCGCCCAACATCGAAGGTAGGGTGCTGGGAAAGTTTAAAGTGGAGCGGCTAAAAGTGGACATTGCAGCAAGAGGTGGGCAATCGTCATTAGTGAGCCACAGTGACACCGTGGTGCGTCCTCGCGAAGGAGGACGTAGCCATGTGTTAGTCACGTATGGCCAATGCGGAGCTGGCAGGGGGCAACCGATTCCTTGCGAGTGGATTGCATGGAAGACCTCCACACATTCGCAGTTTCCTTATCGGCACTCAGTTTGTTGTGCGTACTGTTAGGCCATTCCGTCTTCCAAAGCCGGAAAACCCAGTGCCGTAAGACAGAACGCTGGTCAGTTTCGGAGATGCCCTTCTCCAGAAGCGGTTTCCGCGTAGCCTGTTTGGCCAGCCTGTCAGCAAGTTCGTTGCCTGGGATTCCAACGTGTCCTGGGGTCCACAGAAACACCACTGAATGACCGGTCCGTTCCAGGGCTTAGATGGAATCCTGGAGGGACGTTACCAAAGGATGGAGTGGGTAGCACTGGTCGATAGTTTGTAGGCTGCTCAAGGAGTCAGTACACAGGAGAAATGACTCGCCAAGACATGAGCGGATGCTCTCAAGAGCACAGATATGGCTGCCAGGTCTGCAGTGAAATCACTGCTGCCATCTAGCAAGGAGTGCTGTTCAATATGTCCTCCATGAACATACGCAAGGGCTACGTGACCATGAGCCATCGAGCCGTCGATGTAAACCTCTTCGGGGCCCAGGCACATGTCGAGAATCAAGACGACGTGAGAGCGGGGAGACGCAGGGTTAACAGAGTCCTTAGGGCCATGCGAAAGGTCCAGAAGAACATGCGGCCTAGGCATACACCATGGAGGTGTAAGTGAATGGACCTTGAAGAGAGGTGGTAATGGGAAGCACTCCAGTTCAGGGACTGGACGCGAACCGCAATCGTAAACCCTGATCTGGGCTGCCGATGCGGGAGATGAACCGGCGTAGTTGGGAAAAGGAACGGTAATTCTGATGCGCATGAGAACTACGAACGTGTGCAACGTAACAGGCGAGCAGTTGTGCACGCCTGACCTTCAATGGAGGGACTCCGGTCTCCACCAGGACACTGGTCACTGGACTCTTTCTAAAAGCTCCCGTCGCTAGGCGAACGCCACAGTGGTGCACTGGGTCGAGTAAACGCAACGCTGAGGCCGTCGCCGAACCGTAAACCACACTGTCATAGTCAAGGCGGGATTGAACAAGGGCTCTGTAAAGCTGCAGCAGCCTAGAGCGATTTGCACCCCAGTTGATATTGCTCATGGAATGGACGGCATTGAGGTGCTGCCAGTACTTCTGTTTCACCTGACGAAGATTGGGACGTCACGGCAATTGGGCGTCGATAAACAGTCCTAAAAATCGATATGTCTCCACTACGGTGAGTGGATCTTCATTAAGGTAAAGTTCTGGTTCTGGATGAATGGTACGACGCTGACAGAAGTGCATGACACACGACGTATCGGCTGAAAACTGGGAGCCGTGGGCTAGAGCCCATGACTGCGCATTGCTGATGGCTCCTTGTAGGCGCGACTCGGCAGCACCAGTACTGGAGGAGCAGTACGAAATGCAGAAATCGTCTGCAGCAGAGAAGGTGAGACTGACAGCTCAACATCTGCTGCTAAACCGTTAATGTCCACTAAAATTAGAGATACACTCAATACAGAACCCTGCAGGACCCCATTCGCCTGGATATGGAGGGAACTATGGGAGGCACCAACTTGGAAAGTACGGAGCGATAGGAAATTTTGGATAAAAATTGGGAGCAATCCCTGTAGATCCGACTCATATAATGTGGCAAGGATATGATGTCACCGGATGGTGTCGTAAGCTCTTCATAAATCAAAAAAGACAGCAACCAAGTGTTGGCTTCTGGAAAAGGCTGTTCGGATGGCAAACTCAAGGAAAACTAGATTATCAATGGTAGAGACACCTTGGTGGAAACCGCCCTGGCATGGTGCCAGTAGGCCACGTGACTCCAGGACCCAATACAACCGCCGACTTACCATAGTTCTAACAGCTTACAAAGTACGTTGGTGAGGCTGATGGACCGATAGTTATCCACATCAAGCGTGTTTTTACCGGGTTTGAGCACTGGAATGATGGTGCTCTCCCGCCATTGCCATTGCCATTGCGATGGAAAGACGTCACTGCACCAGATCCGTTTGAAGGTATCAAGGGGATGTCGCTTGTAGTCGGACGAGAGATGTTTGATCATCTGACCTTGGATCCGATCTGGCACAGGAGCTGTGTGGGGGCAATGTTCAAGGACGCTGAGGAGCACTATGGGGTTCACTGTGACGTTCAGTCAACGAAAGGACTTTCCCTTCCATTCGCCGTTTGAGGGTGCGAAATGCTGGGGGTTAATTTTCTGACGTGGATGCTCGAGCATAGCGCTCAGCAAAGTGATCGGCAATTTCGTTTGCGTCGGTAAGATAACACAACTTTGATGTTAACACCTGTCGGGGTGGGTCTGGCAGCCACAAACACGTCTGATCTTCGTCCTGATTTTGGAAGGTAACGTATGACACCAAATGGTCGAGACGTACCCCTCCCAAAATGTCTGTTTCCGTCTTTTTATAAGCTGGCGAACACAGGTACAGAGCCGATTAAAATTTATTACGTGCTCTAGGGAAGAGTGCCGCTTATGTCGCTGTAGAGCTCGCCGACGCTCATTATGGCCTCAGCGATTTCCGACGACCACCAAGGTCTGACTTTCTCCAGGGATGCCATAAAGAACAAGGGATATTGTTTTCCGCCGCGGAAACGATCGTTCTAGTGACCTGCTTAACTACCACATCAGTGGTACCGTGTGGCAGAGATTAAAAAGTGACAGCAGAGGTGAAAGCTTTCCAAGTCTGCCTTGTTTAAAGCCCGTCTAGGTAGACGTCTGGGGTAAAGGCGCTGGGGGAGTGACAGGAAGACGAGAAAGTGGTCACTACCATACAAGTCATCGTGGGCTCTCCAGTGGACAGATGGGAGAAGGCCTGGGCTGCAGAGCGATAAATCACACTGAAATATGTGGTGTCCCCAGTATTTAAGAGGCAGAAGTCAAATTGAGACAGTAAAGTTTCGACATCTCACCTCAGCCAGTAAGCACAGTGCCGCCCCACAAGGAATTATGGGTATTAAAATCCCCCAATAGTGGGAAAGGTTTAGGGAGTTGATGAATCAGTGCACCCAATGCGCTTAGGGGTACTGTACCATCTGGAGGAATATATACGTTGCAGACAGTTATTTCCTGCGTCGGCCTTATCCTGACAGCCACAACATCAAGAGGTGTTTGAAGGGACACAGGTTCACTGCATCCTGAGTTTAGCACATAGACACAAACTCCACCTGATCGCCTATCATAGTCGCTACAGTTCTTGTAATATCCCCTATAGCCGCAAAGGACAGGGGTCCACATTGGAGGGAACCAGATTTCCTGGAGGGCAATGCAGAAAGCACTTGTAAACGGCAGAAATTCTACTGGAGGATGACGTTATCGTGAGGCTGGGAAGGCATGAAGCATGCAAGGAGGCAGGTTACGCCTCAGAGTCACCTGCTGCCACTGATTGAGTATTTGCATCGATTCCTATTGTGGATGAGGCATCAATGAGATCCAGATCCTGATGGGAAGCTGAGGTAAGTGCAGAAATGGTAGGGAGTGGTGGTGTTGGGGCCACCAGAGGGTCCTTTTTCTTAGCAGACTTCTTTGTTTTCTTGCCCTCTCGCTTCTCTATAGGGGCTTGCTGGGAGAACTTCTCTTAAGTAGCTTCAGGCACGAGGAAGATTGTGAAGCTCTTTGTCCAGAAGCTTATGGCTCCTTATGTCTGCTGTGGCATTAGTGGAGACCTTGAGACAGAGGATCCCACGGGACCCTTTCCACACGAGAGGTGCCAATATTGCTTCTCCAACTTGGGGGAGCAGACTGATGTCCCCTGTGTTTGGGGGGTGGGGGTACCTTGCTCCCAAAATAGGTACTTTGGGAGCAATGGAAGGAGATTTTCCCCCTACCACGAAGGGGAAAGATGTATTCTGGAGGCCCTGAGGCCCCACTGTTCATGGCACAGAATGTGGAAAGACTTGTACTTGTGATGGTGATGGTAATGTAGCTACAGCATATGTGGGCGTCAACCGAAGAGGGTGTAATCGTTAAAATTTACGTTTAGCCTCTTGGTAAGTCAACCGGTCCAGGATCTTGTACTCCATGATTTTCCACACCTTTTGGAGTACTGTGCAGTCTGGCGAGCATGGGGCATGCTGCTCTCCACAGTTGATACAGGTGGAAGGAGGCGCACAGGGAGTATATGGATGCAGTGGACGCCTGCAGTCTCGACATGTGGCGTTGGAAGTGCAGCGGGAAGACATGTACCCTAATTTACAGCATTCAAAGCACCACATTGGGGGAGGGACTATGGTTTAACGTCACAGCGGTAAACCATCACCTTGATCTTTTCAGGCACCGAGTCACCCTCAACGGCTAAGGTGAAGGCACTGGTGGATGCACTATTGTCTTTGGGTCTTCTGCAAACGCGCTGTATGAAATGAACGACCTGCCATTCTAGATTGGCGCGGGGCTCGTCGTCAGACTGCAAGAAGAGGTCGCGATGGAAAATAATCCTCTGGACCATGTTGAGGCTTTTATGGGGAGAGACGGAAACAGGAATATCACCTAGCCGCCCACAAGCGAGTAACGCCTGGGACTGGGCGGGGGACTCTGTCTGTATCAAGGCTACACCGCTTCTCTTCTTGGACGGCGCTGTCACTTCCCCGAACTATTCCTCAAGATGTTCAACAAAAAACTGAGGCTTCATAGGTAGAAAGGAGTCCACATCCATTCTGTTACAGACAAGATGCCAAGGTGAATACGGCTCTCTTCTTTCTGTAGCCCTACGTTCCTCCCATGGTGTAGCGAGGGAGGGAAACGATTTAGAGTCGTATATGTCAGCATTGTACTCGAGCTGACCCTTCTTAGAGACTGTTGGCGATGTATGGCCACCAGCAAGAGATGACTTAGTCCGCTTCAATGCCGGTCACCCACCCTGATGCCACCCACACCAATCAGGGCTTCTCCCCACGGGCGCAACCCAGCCACAGCCAAGTCCATCTGGCATTATGGCCCTTGCCGGGAGTCCTGATGCCCCAGGAAGACAGGCATCTACTCCTTGGCATAGGTGGGGAGGTATCAGCTCAGGTATCAGCAGTGTGATCCCTGTGTTGTCAGGGGGCTACCACCAAATGAGTACATGACGGCCCCACTACAACGGACTGGCACCGTGCTGGATATTGGGCGCAGAGAAATCCAATACTATCATGGGGGCGGTAGAGGAGAGGAGACAACGGGAGAAGATGACATAGCCTGGAAAGTGTCCTCGCACAAATAGTTGAATTGCACGTGGACTTCACAAGAGGTTAAGGAGGTCGAATCTAAGGGCACTACGGATAACTCATGCAGCACGTAAGGCGCCCTTCCCCATATGGTCCGCAGTTTTGTAGAATTTGGAAAGCGGCAGGTCAAATCATAGAATGGGACCTGAACTTACAGGGCCGAAAAGTGTGAGACTCCTTTTAGTCGCCTCTTACGACAGGCATGGATAACTAGGGCCTATTCTAACCCCCGGACCCGCAGGGCTTTAAAATGATGTTCTTTGTCGCCGTAGGCCACGACTATTTTATCCGCTGACACACTTGTTTCATTGAAGATCGTTTTAAATCTCCGTTTGGCGTGAATTCATGTTGGGTTTCATCCATCATTTATTTGTTACATTCGTCTCTCATATACGCTTTAAATGGTTTATTTATCGAGACATCAAGAGGTTGCAATTGTGAAATAAGTCCCCCCCTCGGAATAACAGCAAGCTCTGTATTTCCCTGTCTCAGCTTCTCTTTCACTGATTTTTTCAAATGACTACTAAACCGATCTATTACAGAGAGAGAACTCTTCTTCAATAAAACACCTTTTACTTCTCTCCCACACTGTTAAACCATAGTTTCATGCCAGTCTTTGTCATTTACATGAACAACAACACCTCGTGTTATTTCAGAAGGTTTTGGCAATTTTTTGCGCTTGAAAATGATCATTTGATTAAGTTTAGAACCGTCAGCAGAACACGAAAGGACAACAGTGCAGTGCTTTTTATTTTTTCATGTCGACTTGTTTTTTTAGATACAGTTCTAGCATCTTTCACAGCAACAGCTCTGTTACTCGACACATGAAATGTCAGAGGAGTTCCGTCCATATTCGCGATTTGGCTTAGTTCCACATTGGTTTCGTTCGATGTTAAATAATTAACCGGTGGAAACGCAATGTTTTCTCTTCATACTCCTGTGGCATTTTCTGAGATATTTTGTGTTTGGTTCTGATGCTAAGATCATGACCCTGTATAAACCTGTAGCCCAACCAACTCCACCCTTAGAGTCTGTTAAGATACATTGTAGCTCTACAAGTGTATACTTGAATCATTTTTGTACTAATTCCAAAACCATTTTGACGGTGACCTTGACTCCACTTCAATACACCTTCCAGATTTGGCTATTTTATATTCAATCCTCTATTTACATGTTTAGTTTTCCTCTTTTTTTTCAGTTCTTCTTTGCTAACCCGCCAATCGCGAATGGTCTTTTCCTGTTGGTGGCGGGCCGAAATGCCGGTCAGCTGCTCTGTCTCCATGTTCTTCTGCATATGCCGTTACTTTCAATTTAAAGCCCGCATCATATGAATACCTTTTATTTTCGTCTATTAAGAAACTGGCTACTAACAAAAAAATTGTTCTCTTACCGATAACACGAATCACTTTCAGTTCAGATTCATTGGCACTGTAGACTGCAATGGCGCATCACAGCCTAGACAGTGTTCTGGGTTTGTGATGGTGGGGCGGGAGGCAGACAGTATTAGCAAGTTTGTGAGTCCCTGAAACTTATGTTCGCCACACCGGTGCGCTGTTGGTGCAAGTTGAATCCAATATTGCCAGGTAGAGATACGTTTCCAGTGGCATCGAATATATGGCCATTTTTAAAACAGGCGGAAATTTTAAATCAAACATTTGACGTTTTTATATTAATTTCGAGTGTAAGACGCACCTGAATTCTGGTGGCTATTTTTCGAAGAAAAAAGTGTGTTTTATAGTCCGTAAAAGACGATATGGTACGTGCTGTGACAATTGACGCTGAACAGTGAATCGGACAACGAAAAATTTTTCTAATATTGTGTCTATGGCCTTTTTAATATACGACAGCGTACTTTCCTAGTTGTCAGGATAAATTGAAATGGGCAGCATTCCAGACGACATGTTAATCACGTTTTTAATCAGTGTAATGACGAATATCTACTTTTAACTACTACCGATATTATCCAGAGTCATTGGCTACAAAATTTCCTCTGCTTGGCTCCACTTTTCTATGTGGCTCTCCTCCTACCTTAATAGTAAAGTAAACGAGCTGAAATGCATTTATTTGCACGTATTTGCAACTTTTTAGTGGACGGTCGTTTCTGTATCGTATGGCGGTGTTGCACGGTAAAAATGGATTTCTGAGAGTTGCAATTATCTATGAACTGTTATCTGCACAAAAATGTCATTATGGTTTCCTGTAGAATTCTTATACAGATATGCGAAATTGTAAGCACAATTTTTTTACAAATTGGCACAAATTTTTTTACAAGACTAAAATTTGTTCTTGCAATATTGCTTTTTTTGTGAAATGCTTTGAGGCAATTTAAATTTTGTACAAAGAACTCTAGAACTAAAACGTATCTATCAATAACTCTGAAAAAATAAATGTTTGTCAAAAGTCAGGTGCCAACTTCTCTAGACTAACAATATTCTGCAATAATGGCCCGGGCCGACGTCAGTCCACGTAGTTTTGATACACGGATATGCCACAATCGAAGCTGCTCCGTTGCCGAATAGTCAACTATCCGGAGGTGCGCGGGGAGCTCAGAATAAGGGCTCTGGTATTAAGGAGAAGATTTTACTCACAAGTATTGCTGTGAGAAAACAATTTATGTCGTATTCCATCGGCGTCTGGCATCTTCGGATCCGTTCATCTCCAAGTCCTGAAAATGACAATTGTAGAAGATAAACAGAAGCCACCTACTGTAAAAGATCTACTTTTCGAACCATTTCCCAGTGGACAAGCCAACAACGACCCTTTTGAAAGCAACACAGACGACGAATATGATTTCAATTGAAAAATGTAAATTATCGAGCAAAGAAATTCAGCACGGCAATTTACTCATCCAGATCGTTGACAGCGGCCTCGAAATATTTTACACCTGAAGTTTTACTCTAGTCCACTAAATTTATAATTTCTCATCCGCCTAATTGGATCCGCCATTTTGAATTTTGTAATTCCGACACCGGATCCCAAATCATCGACATAAATAATCTAAAAAGAACACAGTTTTATAGGAATTTTTATCACTTTTTCTATTATGTCCAGGATCTGAAGCGAATTGGCCCACTGTGCGTCGCCTCTCCTTTAGTGCTCTGTTTTGACAATGAACTTTTCTTTCTCCAACCGGTGTCTGGAATGCATACCTACGGGTCCAGCGTCACTACACCAGCGTGTGTTAGTAACTTAGTTTATGAAGACATATTAACGAAACGTAAAATACTGATCGAGTTGAAGACTAAATTTCACTGGTACTCACAATCCACGTGAAAATTCCATACACTATTCCTCAATCAAACGATACACCCAATAAAGACACCTAATCGTTTCTGAAGAAAATACTATATGAAATCTTCCAGAAAAAATACACACTAAGAATGCTGAAAACAAATATTATGTATTGATTTAAGCGTTACTTAGCGATAAGAACAGAGAAATATTACATCTCATTAATTATGACATATAAAACGTTTAATAATACAGTCTTTCAGTAAGAATCACCTGATGGAACGACGTGTTACTGTAACAGGTGCCCACTGTCATGCATTTCACAGTGGTCTCTGGGGTTACCAAGCAAGACAGAATTATTTTTGTCACAATGACCTCTAATAAGCTCTTTGAATTTCCTTCGGTTGACGTTTCATTTTTCATCTGAACAACACGTTCTCTGATATATGGGGTGTTAGTAGTATAAATGCAGATAATGTAATCATTGGCAACGTCTCTGTGTTAGATTTTTTCCTCTGCGTTTAACAGTCTTCCCGCAAACAAGTCACACAATTCACTAGCTGATTTTGTCTGCATGGTAGCAATTGCAACACTAAGTGGACTACATCTGTCTGTATAGACTACCAGTTTTGTATTCATATAAACACACTTCAACATCTGACCTGGTGCACAGGGGAAAACAAACATTAACTTTTGCACTGCCACATATACTTGAAGGTACTAAACGACCTAAAAACATACTACTTCAATAGCTATAATTATTAGTCTGCAAATGAAGTAAATACTGATTTAATGGTGTTCAGCACACTGTCCCCACTCACCGATAAAAATATCTGCGCTTCTAACCCTGGCAACCTGTATTTATAACATATCAAATGCATATGTTCAGTGATACATTCAAGATCCTTGATAATCATGAGTATGTCCTAAACGAGCAGGAGCATCATCTCTATACCGCTGAATAAGACGTATCTTGTTTATTCTCCATACAAAAGGAAATCACTTCCTCCACGTTACTGTCACAAATTCAAAAACTCAGTTGAAAATTAATTTGGAACGAGACTGTCTGCGAGACTGGAGTAAGAATCCGATGACAAAAGAAACTGCACTTTTTTTCTCCGACGGCTCATAATAAAAAATATTAGAATTACGTTGTGCAACGTGAAAGAAGAAAAATAATGGTTTCCCCGTGGGAAAAAAAAAATTCTGTCGGCGGCATTGCTCGCAACTTCAGATGTAGACAGAATTCACGCATTACGTGAGGCTTAATTATTGATCTTCGAAAGGAAAACAAGAGTTCTTGCACCTAAAGAGACGAACGCTGCACGAATGTCGTGGTCATTACGTTTGCCTACGTTGCTTATCTCTGTTCCGACTTAGGTCACGCAATGTTGACCAGAACTGCTTTTTTAGGTCAGACACGAATATCTGTTTTCGCTACGACAATAGGGTATTAAGTACAAAATACTGATGTACCGTCGAGCGTGTCTCACCGTAAGTGAAAGGCCTTTTAAGTGAAAGGCTTGAAACAGAATGAGCCGTAAAGATGAGAGAATAGTTTTCCCGGTGTCCTAGCGTTTGTTATTTCCGTGAATTTTCTCACATAATAAGATCACTTTCTTAGTTTTCGTAAGAAGATGATCGACGCAAAGCAGTTATTGAACAAATTCTTTTTAATCTCCAGAATATTTCTAGGATGAAACTTTCACTCTGCAGCGGAGTGTGCGCTGATATGAAACTTACTGGCGGATTAAAACTGTGTGTCGAACTCGGGACCTTTGCCTTTCGCCAGCAAGTGCCCTGCCTACTTCTTCCTCTTTTTCTTTTTTTTTGGCATTTTTTGTTCGTTATGGCTCGTTGTTTTTGATCGTTGCGGACGTCACATGACATGCTGAAGTTCGTTTTTGATCCCTTCACTCAGTTTTGTTTATTACAGAGACCAGCCACCTCTCCGACCGAACACGCTGAGCTGCCATGCCGGTGTCAGCTTTTGTTTGGAAATTAATTCCCATGCTTCTTGACAGACCATAGGGGAACGATGCGGGAGACCCGCAGCGCTATACTCAGACAAGGTCCTAACAGAGGTGGTTTGCCGTTGCCTTCCTGCGACCGTGAAGGGGATGAGTAACGATGATGAAGAAGACGACACAACACCCAGTCATCTCAGGACACGTGAAAATCCCTGACCTAGCCGGGAATCTAGCAAGGGACGCCGTGCTCGGAAAGCGAGAACGTTGCCACGAGACCACGAGCAGCGGACGAGCAAGCTACCCAAGCACGACTTTCGCACTGTCCTAACAGCTTTAATTCCGCCGGTACCTCGTCTCCTACCTTCCAGACTTCACAGAAGCTCTCCTGCGAACCTTGCAGAACTAGCACTCCTGCAAGAAAGGATATTGCGGAGACATGGCTTGCCACAGCCTGGGTGATGTTTCCAGAATGAAACAAACTCTTTTTAAGCAAGTATTTTGTCCTTATAATTATCGTCACGGGAAATTCATATCCCTAAGCATAAAAACATCAAAAATAGCGAGATAATACAAATGTATATCAATAAAAGTAGGCAGCCATAAAATGCCACGACTTAACATCTTTAAATTCCGATAAACGGGAAATAAACTTTAAGGAATTCTTATTGAAATCTGATTCCATCTACAGGGTGTTAAATAAATACTTTATCAACCTCTGGATACGTTTTCCTCACACAAAAACAAAGGAAAAATTCAGTATCAGCATATTTCCAAATATTCTTTTTTTCAGTTATAGATATAATAAAAGCTTAAGACAAATTCATTCAAGGTAAAATTAACCAGCTAAGTCTACAAATTCAATTTGTTAGGTAATTAATAAGAAATAAATCAATTTCCTGATGCAGCCATTGTATCATCAGTGGCGGTGTGTTACTGCGAATTCCATTTATATTGGACTGTCGTGTACATTTGAGTTCAATCTGTCTTCAACGGTTCATGTGCGTATTGGCAGTGAGTTACCCGATGAGAACTCTGTTTACTTATTGTCGAATATTCATTTTGTGACCACGCAAATATATGTTTGAGAACGGCCACACGAATTGCAACGGACGCGAAGCATCATGGATTTGTTGAAACGTGTTTCCATACAGAACACAGCTCATTTATCCAATACTGTTGCCGTTTATCGTTGCATTGCTGAGAGATAATGTATATCACCACAAACGATAGCTGAATGTAGACCAAGATTTTTCTCGTAGACGCGAACGAAAAGAACGCACCCCACAGGCTGTTGACAAAGAATCAGGCATACGCATACGTCACGTCAGCGTTGCATGTGACACATTTCATAGCAACACGTGTAGAAGACCTCGCGTTTCCTTATCTGCACGCGGTGTTTCGCCTTTCGCTCACCTGTCGTGCAGGAATTTTTAGCGATAGTTCACTGTTAAATCTGATAATCCGTTGTTTGCTTGTTCTGTTTTGTTTCCATGCTTGTAAGAGACGTAGTGTCATATTTTTATGACCAATTTTTGTGACCGCAGAAAAATTTTCGTACTATCGGTATATGTAGATACCGATACCAGTTTACGATCCACACATTTTCCCACAATATCTTAAATACACTGTCTGTAAGAACTTTATTCAGAACAATCTTCCAGACTTATTAAAGAAAACATCCGTGAAAATAAGAGAGCCCGTTGGTTTTTACGCTGTGGGTTCTGCTACATTTCACTCTGTTCGAGTTCCATAAGATGAACAGGTAGGGAAGGCACATTTTCTGATCTCATTCTTTCTCATTTTCATCTGTAGGGTCACCTAAACTAGTTGTTTCATCCAGTAAAGATTTCTAATGCAGAGACGCTTCATTGAAGCGTCATGAAAACCTGCGAAATCTTTTCACACCTCATTCCAGAACTGATATACATGATTTAAAATTTGTCCAATCGAGTCAACAACCTTGAACATCCTGGAATTGATCCAAGACGATCATTTTTTCATCATTTTGATAAACTGTCGTGCTGCAATTCGTGGGTTACAGTATTTTTAATTGTGGTTGAGAGTAATATAATATGCGACTATTTCAAGGAATACATAACGATTTGCAATGAGTAAATTTTGTTTCTACTCTTCATTCCATAGGAGATTTACTTTAGAATGCTTATGGGTGCTTTTGCCTTAGGTCAGAGTGCCAGGCAAAGTACCATGTCATTAGGCGCAGATAAACCTTCCCGATACAGGACTCGTTGGGAATAGAATAGCGTGTCATTTGTTCCACTGTAATAGCAGATGGCTATGAGGAGAAGCCAAAGACAACTGAGTTGCTGCAGACAGGAAAAAATGAGCTGTTTCATTAAACGATGATGGACCGTATGAATAAGGTCGCACTTATGAATGAAATTATAGAATCTTGAACTAGGTTTTTTAGGTAAATTTTTTTTCTTTGTATCTCTGTGAACACTATACTTTCCAATGACGCTCTGCTCGACCCAACGATTGTGTTTATGCTTCCTTATCTTTCATCGAACATAAGGTACCATTTTACCAGAGGCCAATCCACAAATTAATTTCTGTGGCCTGTTGGTTCCACTACTACACGAAAACAAAGTGAAAATCCACGACCTGTATCCCGTAGTGCCTGTCTGACCCACTAATTGTATACTGTGTACAGGCCTTTAATGCTAAATGTAAAAGTGATAAGTGTGCACTGCTCTTCATAACTAACATCAAGAATTAAACCATCTCTGGTTTCTTTCCTCTTTCAGCATTTTCCACTGTCCAATTTATTAACGTTCCAGGTGAGTATCAGCCGTTATATTAAGGCATCTTCAGTGGATTTAATCTGCTTATAGGTAAGACACTTCATGGCGTAATTTTTACATATTGTGGTTTTGTGTTGTAGTTTGTCTTTGAATTTTGCCGTTTAACTTTGGACTATGGTACTATTACACATTGTCTGTGACTATCAGCATGATCAACTCCAACCCTTTTTGGTAATTTCCTTTGTTGAGTAGTGGTGTGTTAAGTCTATGATGCAAGTTCGAAACACTGTTTTTTTTTGTTGGTTTCGGTAGTTGAAATTTTGGAGTTTGATTATGTTCGTCATAGTGCGTTAACAGTAAATTTCCAATATATGCTTGCTATTTTCTTTTTCAATTGCTGTGTCTAAAAAGGTGATTTGAGTATTGTGCTGTTTTTCTATTGTGAATGAAATTTTATGTATCTTGTAAATATCAGCATGTAATGGATTAGTTTTTTTAGTTGTTCATTTATTAAGCAGAGGATATCATCAATACATCTGACAGACTATAATATGTTGTGTTCTTTTGCAACTATTTTCCTAAAAATGATCTTTCAACGTTATTTTAAAAGTGTTCGGTAAGGCTCTTAAGGCTGGGGAACCCACTGATAATTCAAACGTTGTTATGAGCTGAAATAATTTAAGTGTTTCATTAATGCACCAACTGTCTACCCAGATGTCCGTGCTTGTTTAGAACCGCTTCTGGCACAGGGAAGTGCAACGGTCCCAGATCGAATACCCCTGGAGTTAACGACGAGCCACGGTGCGCTGGTTAGCCTGGATGTGGTTTTTAAGTGGTTCCCACATTCCACTACGTAGATACTAGGCTGACATCAAGTCCCGCCTCAACTACACTTTCGCTGGTTTTCACACGAATAACACTACTCGAAGACAGTTGGTGAACACATATTCCCTCCCAGGGAGTAACGGGGTGGCAAGAGGAGAGGCATCCGGCCACCCATTAAATTAACCATGCCACGTCCCTTCATAACCATATGGACCCTGCGCCGACGCTAGAGAAAGACAAAAGAAAAAGAAGATTAACACACCACTTAACAAAAGAAGTGAAGTTCTCCGTAAGGCAGAAGGAAGCGAAATGAAACTTCACGGGTATAAAAATTATCTAATGTTACTACAGTGCTAAAAGAATCGACTCAAATTTACAAAGAACTTAGCTGTATGAGCACACTTATCAGTATGACTTCGCACCCCTTCTGTCCTGGAAGCATGCACTGATTCGCTTGGGAAGTATGCCATCATTCTGAAGTATCATCTCCTGTGGCAGGCTGCCCCACAACTGTTGACGCTGGTCCTTTATATCTCAGATACTGGTTCTGGGACGGAGTTGGCGTCCGAGCTGGTTCCACACATGTTACATCCAGGACACATCTGGGGACCTCGCTGGCCACAAGAGTGCCTCAACATCATGCAGGCATTTCATAGAGACACGTACTATGTGTGAACGAGCTTTACCCTGCTGAAAAGTGGCACCAAGGTACTGTCACATGTGATGTAGCACATGAGGACACTAAATGTGCGTCACTTAGCATTGTGCTGCCACAGTTCCCTTAATCACTCAGGCCATGACCTGAGGTAATAACCAATGGCTCCCCACACTATGACTCCAGGGGTAACACTACTATATCTCTACAAAATATTAAAATAGTGCAATGTGTCCCCAGATCGCCTTCATACTCATCCGGGATAGTGCAGAACCGCAATTCATCACTGAACACCAGATGACGCAGTTCATCTGCAGTCCATGACTTGTTCATGGCACCGCTTCTAACGAAGCCGTTTGTTCTATGGTGTTAATTGCAGCCCAAGAATGCGACGGTAGTTTCATAGTTCTGGTCCTGCTTGTATCCGACCAATGGTGGGCGATAACTCAGAATGCTGCGGGGACTCCATTACTTGTTCTTGAATGGCATGAACAAATGTGAAGTGACTGAGAGTATGGCAATCCTCCAGTGTGGTGGTCACACGTGGCCGACCTCATCCTTGATGACACACATGTCCACACATTCCCATACATTCAAGCATCAGGCCACTGTCACATCTGAATGCCCTTTTTTTTTAGTTATCAGTCTTCCGAATGGTTTGATGCAACCAGCCGCGGCTGACCGATGTGGCCTAGCATTTCAGTCTGGAACCGCGAGACCGCTGCGGTCGCAGGTTCGACTTCTGCCTCAGGCATGGATGTGTGTGATGTACTTAGGTTAGTTGGGTTTAAGTAGTTCTAAGTTCTAGGGGACTGGTGACCTTAGATGTTAAGTTCCATAGCCATTTGTAACATTATGGACCAGCCGCGACTTCCTCTCTTGTGCTAACGTCTTCCTGTCACCCTGCCTCTTCTTGTTGTTAGTGTTTTGTTGTTAGTGTACCTTCTTTCGCTGAATCTATCAGCCTATCACCCTGTCTCGTCTCCTTACCAGTGTTTTCCATATGTTCCATTCTTCTACAGTTGTGCAGGATCTCCACTTTCCATGTCTTATCAAACTACCTGATTTTCAAATTTCTGCAGTAGCATCACATCTCAAACGCTTCTGTTCTCTTGTAATACGGTTTTCTCATTGTCCCTGTTTCTCTACCATGCAAATATTGCGCTCCAGGCGTACGTTCTCAGAATTTTCGTCCTCACATTAAGTCCTATGTTTGATACCAGCTGACGTCTCTTGCCCAGGAATGCTTTCTTTGCACAACGCTAGTCTGATTTTTATATCTTTCTTGCTTCGTCCACCACGGTTTATTTTGCTTCCAAGATAGCGGACCCCGTAATTTCGTGACCACTAGTTTTGATGTTAAGTTTCTCGTTACTCTCGTTTCTGTTACCTCTAATTACTTTTTCTTTCCACGGTTTACTCGCAGTTCACGTTCTGTATTCATTACACTGTTCATTCCATCCAGCAGATCCTGTAATTCTTCTTCAGTTTCATTGAGTATAGCAGTGTCATCAGCGAATCCTATTATTGATCTCTTTCACTTTGTCTTTGAGTCCCACTCTTGAACCTTTGTTCCAGTTTCGTTATTACTTCCTCCCCTTTTTAATCATAGCATTTCGTTCTTGGTCTTCCAATTTTATTGTCCCCTCTTGGATCCTATAATTATTGCATATTCTCAGTATTTCCCTGTAGCTTACCGCCACTTTTCTCTCACTTTCCAATATCTATCACCGTTTTACATTGTCAGACGCTTTTTTCTTGATCGACAAATTTTACGAGTGTATCTAGATTTTTCTTCAGTCTTCCCTCCATTATCAAGTGCAACCCCTAAACTACCTCTGGTCCCTGTACATTTCCTAAAGCCAAACTAATCGTCATCCAACTGATCCTCTGTTTTCTTTCCCAAACATCTGTATATTACTCTTGTCAGCAGCTTTGATTCATTAGCTGTCATCTGACTGAGTGATAGTTTTCGCGCTTATCTGCTCTTGTTACCTTCGGAATTGTGTGGATGATATTTTTCCCAAAGTCTGATGACACTTCGCCGGTTTAGTAGAGTAGTAAATGATCCTTCTTTTGATATTACCGCCAATGATTTATGATGGAGCTTTATCTGTCCCTCCTGCTCTACTTGCTCTCAACTGTTCCAGAACTCTTTTAAATTCTGACTGCAAAACTAGAACCCCAATGTCTTCCATATCGTCGCAAGTTTCTTTTTCTGCCACCCCAGCAGACAAGTCATCCCCCTCATAAAGCCCTTCGATCTATTCTTTCCATGTAACCGCTCTCATCTCCGCAATAACAGTGGAATATCCATTTCGTTCTTAATGTAACAGCTCATTTTAATTTTACCCAAGGTGAAGGGGGGGAGGGGGAGGGAGGCAAGGCACATACGGTCCCATATGCCCGTGTGGGCGTGGGTCGGAGACAGGATATGCCGCCCCAGGTCCGTCTGCTCTACCTGTAAATTCTACCTGGGCAAAACGTAGGAAAAAATCTGACAGAAGGATGCGGAAGGTCAAACACCTATGGACGAGTCGGATCTGTGGAAGAGGAGGCTGCTGCAGACACTCTGTCACTGAGGTTCTCCTGTGAATCGTCTTCTCCTAACTTCAGATGGTCAAGCGTGACAGTATATAAATGACGGTCACGAAAATAAGGCACTACTAAAAATGAAAGTGACGAATGCTTTGTAACCTAGTAATACACTCCAGGAAATGGAAAAAAGAACACATTGACACCGGTGTGTCAGACCCACCATACTTGCTCCGGACACTGCGAGAGGGCTGTACAAGCAATGATCACACGCACGGCACAGCGGACACACCAGGAACCGCGGTGTTGGCCGTCGAATGGCGCTAGTTACGCAGCATTTGTGCACCGCCGCCGTCGGTGTCAGCCAGTTTGCCGTGGCATACGGAGCTCCATCGCAGTCTTTAACACTGGTAGCATGCCGCGACAGCGTGGACGTGAACCGTATGTGCAGTTGACGGACTTTGAGCGAGGGCGTATAGTGGGCATGCGGGAGGCCGGGTGGACGTACCGCCGAATTGCTCAACACGTGGGGCGTGAGGTCTCCACAGTACATCGATGTTGTCGCCAGTGGTCGGCGGAAGGTGCACGTGCCCGTCGACCTGGGACCGGACCGCAGCGACGCACGGATGCACGCCAAGACCGTAGGATCCTACGCAGTGCCGTAGGGGACCGCACCGCCACTTCCCAGCAAAATAGGGACACTGTTGCTCCTGGGGTAACGCGAGGACCATTCGCAACCGTCTCCATGAAGCTGGGCTACGGTCCCGCACACCGTTAGGCCGTCTTCCGCTCACGCCCCAACATCGTGCAGCCCGCCTCCAGTGGTGTCGCGACAGGCGTGAATGGAGGGACGAATGGAGACGTGTCGTCTTCAGCGATGAGAGTCGCTTCTGCTTTGGTGCCAATGATGGTCGTATGCGTGTTTATCGCCGTGCAGGTGAGCGCCACAATCAGGACTGCATACGACCGAGGCACACAGGGCCAACACCCGGCATCATGGTGTGGGGAGCGATCTCCTACACTGGCCGTACACCTCTGGTGATCGTCGAGGGGACACTGAATAGTGCACGGTACATCCAAACCGTCATCGAACCCATCGTTCTACCATTCCTAGACCGGCAAGGGAACTTGCTGTTCCAACAGGACAATGCACGTCCGCATGTATCCCGTGCCACCCAACGTGCTCTAGAAGGTGTAAGTCAACTACCGTGGCCAGCAAGATCTCCGGATCTGTCCCCCATTGAGCATGTTTGGGACTGGATGAAGCGTCGTCTCACGCGGTCTGCACGTCCAGCACGAAAGCTGGTCAAACTGAGGCGCCAGGTGGAAATGGCATGGCAAGCCGCTCCACAGGACTACATCCAGCATCTCTACGATCGTCTCCATGGGAGAATAGCAGCCTGCATTGCTGCGAAAGGTGGATATACACTGTACTAGTGCCGACATTGTGCATGCTCTGTTGCCTGTGTCTATGTGCCTGTGGTTCTGTCAGTGTGATCATGTGATGTATCTGACCCCAGGAATGTGTCAATAAAGTTTCCCCTTCTTGGGACAATGAATTCAGTGTGTTCTTATTTCAATTTCCAGGAGTGTATATTATGTTACAGAGTGCATCATTTAACGTACCGTCAGACTGGTGTAAGTACAGCAACAGTAAAAGTATGCAGTCCACAAGCAAAGCTTTACAGGCTGTAATAGAACGCAAATGAAAACGTTAAATCTATAACATTACTAGAATCACATCATAGTTAATACTGAAGGTTGCATACATGGAAGAAGCCTGGAGATACTGAGAGGCTTCAGATAGATAATATAATAGTAAGACAGAGATTTAGGAACCAGGATTTAAATTTTAAGACATTTCCAGGGGCAGATGTGGACTCTGACCACAATCTATTGGTTATGATCTGTAGATTAAAGCTGAAGAAACTGCAAAAAGGTGGAAATTTAAGGAGATGGCATCTGGATAAACTGACTAAACCAGAGGTTGTACAGATTTTCAGGGACAGCATAAGGGAAAAATTGACAGGAATGGGGGAAAGAAATACAGTAGAAGAAGAATGGGTAGCTTTGAGGGATGAAGTAGTGAAGGCAGCAGAGGATAAAGTAGGTAAAAAGACGAGGGCTAGTAGAACTCCTTGGGTAACAGAACAAATATTGAATTTAATTGATGAACGGAGAAAATATAAAAATGCAGTAAATGAAGCAGACAAAAAGGAATACATACGTCTCAAAAATTAGATCGACAGGAAGTGCAAAATGGCTAAGCAGGGATGGCTAGAGGACAAATGTAAGGTTGTAGAGGCTTATCTCACGAGGGGTAAGATAGATACTGCCTACAGGAAAATTAAAGAGACCTTTGGAGAAAGGAGAACCATTTGTATGAATATCAAGAGCTCAGATGTAAACCCAGTTCTAAGCAAAGAAGGGAAAGCAGAAAGGTGGAAGGAGTATATAGAGGGTCTATACAAGGGCGATATACTTGAGGACAATATTATGGAAATGGAAGAGGATGTAGATTAAGATGAAATGGGAGATGCGATACTGCGTGAAGAGCTTGCCAGAGCATTGAAAGACCTGAGTCGAAACAAGGCCCCGGGCTTAGACAACATTCCATTAGAACTACTGACAGACTTGGGAGAGCCAGTCCTGACAAAACTCTACCATCTGGTGAGCAAGATATGTGAGACAGGCGAAATACCCTCAGACTTCAAGAAGAATATAATAATTCCAATCTCAAAGAAAGCAGGTGTTGACAGATGCGCAAATTATCGAACTATCACTTTAATAGGTCACGGCTGCAAAATACTAACACGAATCTTTACAGACGAATGGAAAAACTAGTAGAAACCGACCTCGGGGAAGATCAGTTTGGATCTCGTAGAAATATTGAAATACGTGAGGCAATACTGATCCTACGACTTATCTTAGAAGATAGATTAAGGAAAGGCAAACCTACATTTCTAGCATTTGTGGACTTAGAGAATGCTGTTGACAGTGTTGACTGAAATTCTCTCTTTCAGATTCTGAAGATGACAGGTGTAAAATAGAGTGAGCGAAAGGCTATTTACAATTTGTACAGAAACCAGATGGTAGTTATAAGAGTCGAGGGACGCAGAAGTTAAGCAGTGGTTGGGAAGGGAGGGAGACAGGGCTGTTGCCTCTCCCCGATGTTATTCAATCTGTATATTGAGCAAGCAGTGAAGGAAACAAAAGAAAAATTGGAGTAGGTATTAAAATCCATGGAGAAGAAATAATAACTTTGAGGTTCGCCGATGACATTGTAATTCTGTCAGAGACAGCAACGGACTTGGAAGAGCAGTTGTACGGAATGGATAGTGTCTTGAAAGGAGGGTATAAGATGAACATCAACAAAAGCAAAACGAGGATAATGGAATGTAGTCGAATTAAGTCGCGTGGTGCTCAGGGAATTAGATTAGGAAATGAGACACTTAAAGTAGTAAAGGAGTTTTGCTATTTGGAAGCAAAATAACTGATGATGGTCGAAGTATAGAGGATATAAAATGTAGACTGGCAAGGGCAAAGAAAGCGTTTCTGAAGAAGAGAAATTTGTTAATTTCGAGTATAGATTTAAGTGTCAGGAAGTCGTGTCTGAAAGTATTTGTATGGAGTGTAGCCATGAATGGAAGTGAAACATGGACGATAAATAGTTTGGACAAGAAGAGAATAGAAGCTTTTGAGATGTGGTGCTACAGAAGAATGCTGAAGATTAGATTCGGTAGATCACGTAATTAATGAGGAGGTACTGAATAGGATTGGGGAGAATAGAAGTTTGTGGCACAACTTGACTAGAAGAAAGGATCGGTTGATAAGACATGTTCTGAGGCATCAAGGGATCACCCATTTAGTACTGTAGGGCAGCGTGGAGTGTAAAAATCGTCGAGGGAGACCAAGAGATGAATACACTAAGCAGATTCAGAAGGATGTAGGTTGCAGTAGTTACTGGGAAATGAAGAAGCTTGCACAGGATAGAGTAGCATGGAGATCTACATCAAACCAGTCTCAGGACTGAAGACCACAATAACAATAGAACCACTTCGTGTCGCATTCACTTAACCAAAATGTTCAAATTCTATTAGTTCGTCCTTCTATTAGTACTAAAAAATAATCCTCATTTACTGTATATTTCGGTTTCGAGATCAGTGGAGCAAAGCGTTCTAACGAAAATAGGTGCAAGCAGATACATCAAATGTGAAAACATCGTCCTCCGATAAACAGAACAGGACTAGAGCTCAGTGTTTCGTGAAATCGTGTTCAAAATGCTGTAAAAAGGGTAAACGTAAAAACCCAACATTTGTGAAAAACACAAACAAATGGTGCAATATATGCCTGAATTCAGATGGAACAAATTGCAGATAAGTCACGAAGAGTCATTTCGAAACTGTTTCACTCCAAGCAAGTTAATACTGAGTCGTAGAAAAGAAAGAAATTTAGTAGTTAACATTTGTCGACTTCTAGTTTATTAGCGGTTGATACTTATACGGTGCTTAGAAAACTTTTTACAAAATAATTAATAAATTTAAATTTTTATATGAAAACTACCAACGCTGAACCTAAATAGGTGATTCGAGGTAGCAACCATTCAAGGCAGAAATAGACGTAAAATCTACCGACACTGTTACGTCAGTATGGAATAAAAATAGTTAATAAATCCGAAAACTATACTTCTGAGAGCTTGGTTTTTCTGATGAATTCTAGCACGGGGCGATAATGACATTAGTGTACAAAGTGAATGGCTAGAGTAGTATATTATAATGTTATATCATCAGGACATGCCAAGTGAAACCAGTCGAAGGGACATGCTTACTGATATCAGTTTTGTGTTGAGAACGATCTGAACAAGTACACTAGTTTTAATAAATCGATGATGTGATAATTATAGATAACTCATCATCAGGATAAATTATTAGTAGAGACACAAGGCCAACTTTACCATATTGTGAAAAAACCCACTCATGGACAACTAAGTTCTTTTGAAATTGTACAACAGTCATATAACACTTTCTTTGTGAAGTTACAACATTCCGCCTAGCAACGTTTATTTAAAACAAGTAGAAAAAGCATTGAGATAAAACGGATAAAAACAAATTCAGAAGTATGGTTTAGCAAACCATACCAGAAATAATAAAGTAGGCTAGCAAGGCCGGCCGCTGTGGTCGAGCGGTTCTAGGCGCTTCAGTCCGGAACAGCGCTGCTGCTACGGTCGCAAGTTCAAATCCTGCCTCGGGCATGAATGTGTATGATGTCCTTAAGTTAGTTACGTTTAAGTAGTTGTAAGTCTAGAGGACTGATGACCTCAGATGTTAAGTCCCATAGTGCATAGAGCCAATTGAACCATTTTTGAGCTACCAAGTCGATGTGACGATTTATGAAATTTTTTTCCTTTATCATAAAAGAAATGGACGAAAAGAGACAGGTACGCTATGCTGGAGAAGTGACGAAAAATAAGAGACCAAGAGACTAATCAAGAAATGGAGTAGAGTAAGCAAGATATAGATGATAGAAAATTAATTGGCAGCAGGATGTCTTCCTCGATACAGCAAACTAGTGTGCCAGGAAAACTGCAACCAATCCATCATTATGGTGATCATGATTACGGTGATGATGATTATCATAATAATGGTAAAGATTAATAAGCGTCCCATCAAAAGAGATGTCTACAGACATTTCTTTCTTAATAACACACCAGAAACAAACCAGTCACAACCCGTTACTTGCTGTAGTGAACGGAACGACGCTCCGACTTGCCGATAAGGTAGACTCTCTCATACTTGCAGCAACATTGTTGTAATCGTACAGTTGTTTTGTACAAACTGATTAATTTCAGTCATTGACGAATTTTCATCTATTATCTATATGTTCTATCACGAGAGCGGAAACTGCTTCTCGTTTGAACTGGTTCACTTCGAAACGGTCTTCTGGAATATTTCGCAAAGGTAACGTACGCTGTTTTTGAAAATATGTTTAACTTTCTCCAGCACTCACCTTATCCAGTAGAGTATCTTTCGTCGATTTCTCAGGTGCAGGAATCGTTTTCATTGAAATGAAGCCAGTCCGATGAGCGAACCTCGAGGTGTCGCACGGCTGACACAGAATGCTGCATTCTCCCCATTGATCGTCACCGACGGCCAGCTATAGCCCCACCTATGACGCGCCATCAGAGCATGAGATCACAATTACCGGCCAGGGACGTAAGTGCTGCCTGCGGTGCGGCACGCGTTACGGACATACGCGCGCTTGGCCGTCGGCTCTGAGTGAGCGTAATAGCTCCCCTGTACGGCAAGCCATACCTTCAAAACTTAGATTGTGTAGATAAAAATCATGTCAACTACATCACAAGACGTATTTTAACCAGAAATGACAGGCTGCCAGAAGACAGGAACACTTTGGGAACTATGAAGTGAAAATTCGTCATAATAACGAATATTTTTATTTTTGTGTTAAGTTATTCCCTGGTCCTTTCTGAATAAGAATATGCATGAAGTAAGTTTGGAAGGTAGGAGACGAGGTACTGGCAGAAGTAAAGCTGTGAGGACGCGGCGCTAGTCTTGTTTGGGTAGCTCAGATGGTAGAGCACTTGCCCGCGAAAGGCAAAGGTCCAGAGTTCGTGTCTCAGTCCGGCACACAATTTTAATCTGCCAAGATGTTTCAAGAATGTGTATGGTTTTTGTGTGTTTGGTGTATATGGATAGGAAAGACAGAGCCTTTTCTAAAATACGCCTAGCCTCCGTTTGTCTGCTGTTCTTTCAGCTGCTTATCCCGGCTTCAGCAGACATTCTCTGTTCTTATTTATTCTTTGAGCACTGCTTTTCAAATTGGTCAGCCAGATGCTAAGCGAGTGAAGGTAAAAGTTGAACATGAATTCAGCTTTCTGCTTACGTTCTTCTCGTCGTAGTGATCTGAAGAAGATACTTGTTTCAGGAAATAATCGTATTATATTTATATTTATCTATATTAAGAATGGGCAGAAAACACAGTGAAATACTAATAATTTAGAAGAAATGAGAAAATCTGTACGGACAACCTTCTTTCTTAGGACTACTACAGGCAAAGACCCTTGTTATTCTCTCTGTCCACAGGGCCCTGAGTCATGGTGTAAATATGAGACAATTAGTGTAACCGCTAATATACGAGGGTAATGCCAAAAGTAAGGTCTCCTAATTTTTAATAAGTACATATACCTGTTCATTTCTACAATTGTTTACATCAGTTTACAGCTTGAACATTTAGCTATTTTTCGACATAATCACCATTTCTGTCGATGCAGTTTTGTAGATGCTGTGGCAGTTTTTGTATGCCCATGTCATACCAGCTCACCGCCATGCTGATCAGAAAGTTATGAACTTCTTCATTCACCCTGTCGTCGGAGCTGTTCGAAAACCAGACTTCTGCAAATCCACAAAGCAGTGATGCGTAAATCTAGTAAATGAACACCACCAACGACCATAAATCTGATTTAACTAGACGTTCGAGCCTTTCCGTGCACGGAAGTGAGAACACTGACATAGTTAATTTGTAATTACATATTGTATTTAATAAGACATAACGAAACAACGTGCAGAGGTTTCCAGGACCACCTAAGTAAGAAAGATGGATTTTACCAACAAATCTGAAACTGGGATCAAAATGCAAACCATACACAAACGCAGTCCCTTTACAAACGCCGTCATCATCGTTGTCAGCAGTTTGAAGAACCATTTGCACACCGAAGAGAATACAATGTTCTGCTTATTGTTTGCGAATTTTTAGCTATTTTAATCACGTTCCTTCCTACTAATTTTCGTATGAGTGCTGAAAACCATGCCGTTGAGTGCGTGTAAACTGAAAACACACATAAAACGTTCTGCAACGACATATCATATGTCTGTTAAAACAAAATGTATAAATTCTTGTGGATACAAGAGTACAGTGGCATTGTCTCTCTCTTGTTTAAATTTTTTAAATCATTTCTTCTTTCATGTAATACTTTCAAATATGTGTTGGTAGTGCTTAAATTGTACATCAATGCTTGTATAAAAATGCCATTTATTGTTTTTCAGTACGATAAAGCTGAGTAGTCAGGGAACTTAATGCCATATGAGAGACCTTGTTTCAATTCCCGACCGGGTCGCAGATTTCCTGTGCTTAGGAACCGAGTGTCGTGTTGTCCTCATCATTTCATCATCATCAACACGTAAGTCACCGAAGTAGCGTCAAATAAAAAGACTAGCACCAGGCAGTCGAATTCCCCTGAAAACTCCGGCCAAAATATGCCGTACGCACATTTTATTTTACCTAAACCTATTTCCTTGACGTAGCTGTTCTTCTTCAAATATACATGTGCATAAATTATCAGTTTGAGGAGGTTAGCGCTAGTCATAACTTGTTGTCAATGTAGCAAGTGGTGGCGACTTCAGCCTTTAATGATTAACTTTACTCATCGGACACCGCTGGAAGGTCTCCTTCCTGGCGGGATGTACGTAACACAATTGCTAGCAGAATGAACGGCTTGGTTCAGGGGAAAAAAACTGATTCTGGCAATCGCTCAACAATTCTGCCCCTCCGAAGACGTCAAATTTGAATGTGACTACAGTTTGCATGCACTCAGTGTTGGAGCATAATTTTTTTGACAAGTGTGTGCTTTTTATAGTTCTGGACAGATCACGATACTAAATGAAACTACGGAGTTTAAGGAATGCATCTGATAGGACGGTTGGGTGAGACGTTTCAAATAACTAGTTTATCCACCATTTTCAGAAACGAATTGATTGGAACTATGCGCGTACTCTTTTCGCTCCAGAGCCCACCAGATGAATTTCAGTGACGCCAGGAATCTACTGCTGAGACGTCATTATTAACTCTGACTTCATTAACGACATTCACAAAGGAAGAGTCTCAGATACTGCCAACTGATACGGCTCATATTTGACAGGCTGCTTGTGCACAACCTAAAATGAAAGACTATGACATTTTGGCTCAATACCACCCACCCGCCCCATTTTTCAGAAAACGCCCCAAGTTCATGACGATCAACCGACAGAAAATGTACGGTATCGACAGATAAATGAAAACTAAGCATTTTTCATGATCGTATATGGTGTCTCCAAACGCTTATTAACCTAGAAATCGAGGAAACATTCTGTTACGACTTCCACTTATATACGTACCGACGAAGTACAAGGCAAGTGCCACTGGCGTAGCGACCAGAGCATCTGGCTGGAGAGCAGAAAATGTTTGCTTGAATCCCAAATGCATTTTCCAGTTTTTTTTCATTTGTATCTTAGGTAGGAACAGTAGTAATCATAAGGTAAAGAAATCAATAATGAGAAATAACAACGTAGGCAAATTAATACCTCAAACATTTATGGAATATACAGGGTGTTACAAAAAGGTACGGCCAAACTTTCGGGAAACATTCCTCACACACAAAGAAAGAAAATATGTTATGTGGACATGTGTCCGGAAACGCTTACTTTCCATGTTAGAGCTCATTTTATTACTTCTCTTTAAATCACTTTAATCATGGAATGAAAATACACAGCAACAAAACGTACCAGCGTGACTTCAAACACTTTGTTACAGGAAATGTTCAAAATGTCCTTCGTTAGCGAGGATACATGCATCCACCCTCCGTCGCATGGAATCCCTGATGCGCTGATGCAGGCCTGGAGAATGGCATATTGTATCACATCCGTCCACAATACGAGCACGAAGAGTCTCCACATTTGGTACCGGGGTTGCGTAGGCAAGAGCTATCAAATGCCCCATAAATGAAAGTCAAGAGGGTTGAGGTCAGGAGAGCGTGGAGGCCATGGAATTGGTCCGCCTCTACCAATCCATCGGTCACCGAATCTGTTGTTGAGAAGTGTACGAAAACTTCGACTGAAATGTGCAGGAGCTCCATCGTGCATGAACCACATGTTGTGTCTTACTTGTAAAGGCACATATTCTAGCAGCACACGCAGAGTATCCCGTATGAAATCATGATAACGTGCTCCATTGAGCGTAGGTGGAAGAACATGGGGCCCAATCAAGACATCACCAACAATGCCTGCCCAAACGTTCACAGAAAATCTGTGTTGATGACGTGATTGCACAATTGGGTGCGGATTCTCGTCAGCCCACACATGTTGATTGTGAAAATTTACAATTTGATCACGTTGGAGTACATACTTACAAAACTAAAATGAGCTCTAACATGGAAATTATGCGTTTCCGGACACATGTCCACATAACATCTTTTCTTTGTGTGTGAGGAACGTTTCCTGATAGTTTGGCCGTACCTTTTTGTAACACCCTGTAGACATGTTAAAAACTTGAATCCATAGTATTATTATTCGACAATTATATTTATTTAGTATGTCGTTATGAACAAGCTTTCGGCTTCTTAGGCCGTCGTCAGGTAACTTAATACTAAACAGACAGTTCACACAAATTCAGCGAGAGTTCATAGCTGTATAAAGATGTACAAGTGAATAATGACACAGGCTACAAAGCATACGGACAAACTGGTGAATGTGATGAACAGGCCCAAAAAAGGAGAAGGGGGAAGTAGGGGAGAAAGAAGTCTATAGAACAATTATAACAAACTTATTGTCTAATGGTGAGAGAAATAATAACTGCCTGCTGCTACTTTAGTAAGGGTCAGTAAAGGAACTGTGTTTTATAAAGCTGCGCTATGTCGCGAATACAAGCAATGATCCAGGTACTGTCAAATGTTTTTTACTCCAGTCTTCGATCAAAACATAAGGTCCTTCGATGATGACCAGTTTCAGTCAGTAATGATCATCTTCAGATCTGTTCTACACCATGTGCAGAAGCGGTAAAGCCGAAATGGCGTAGTCAGAAGATATAAATACACTCAGCAAAGCGTCGTCATGTAGAACTAAAATATGGTGTAAAATAGGCCACATCGTCCACACAGTTATTTTGCAACTGGCGTTACTGTACAACACATACTGAAGTGCAGTAGCTCCCAGAAATATTTTATACCATATTTTAGTTCTACGTGACGATGCTTAGCTGAGTGTATTCATATGTATCGACGACCCATTATGGCTTTATCACTTTAGGACATGGTGTAGAACAGATCTGAAGATGGTCATTACTGACTGAAACTGGTCATCATCGAAGGACTTTATATTCTGATCAAAGACTGGAGTAAAAAACGTTTGACTGTTTTATTATTAACGTCCAAGTCAGACCACATGGTCCTTTCTGCTGATGCATTTTCTCATTCTAATTAGATGACAAATCATGCGAGCGGGAATTTCACGTGCTCATCGAATCTACTCACAAGACTCGCTACTTCTCAACTTAATTTGGTAAAATTTACCTTTGTTAGGTATATTTTGTAGCGGAATGATGGTGTTATGCATTCCAAGTAAATTAAGGGGCATTGACAACTACACCAGTTCTGTCAAACTGTAGATCAGATTACGAACTTAAAAAAAATAGTGATAAAAAAGAGACAAAGAAACGTAGCACTGAGTATATTCCTAATTTCATTTGACAAAATTATTTTACTAAAACATAAACAAAATAAATAAGTGAGGAGAACAAGGGAAACAAAAGCAAATATCAAATATACATTGTGACCTTTAAGAATTCTCAACACGAGTTTCTATGCCGTATACCTTCTCATTAACTGTGAGTTCTGGTAAAATTGTTATGATTCCAAAACAACTTTTAAGAGCAACAAATTCAAAATTATTTCTCTTGACGCTGGAGAGTGCTGTGCTACGAATTATTTTTCAGATCCTGTCCGACGTGATTCATTGTTTCTTTAGAGCAGCCACACAGGCCAGCGTTTACTTCACCATCTCGCACGCGGCTATGTTACGCACACGCCGGGTGCACTATCGCGGATAACACGCAATACTTTACATTTGATAACATACGTCTTCGTTCCACGTCACTCTCGACTCGCACGTAGAAGTACCCATAATAGTGTATGGCCTTTTGTTGTCGACGGATTTCTGGCAAGCGAAAGGACGCAGACGCATCCAGTCGATCAGACTCATATTTTGATGGTCGTTTGCGTACAACATAAAATGAAAGACTAAGATATTTTGGCTCGATACCCCTATCCCCTTCCTGTCTTTGAGCAAACCACTCCTAAAGTTTACGACGCACTGTCGACTCAAAAGTTAATGGATCGATACATAATTAAAAACTGAGAATTTTGCATCATCCTATATAGGGTCTGCAAACGAATATTAGCCTAGAAATCGAGAAAACAAACCGTTAAGACTGCGGCTATGCACTCACAAGGTAAATGCATTGTCATTCACAGCCGATAGGTGTCACTCATGCTGATATGGAGGGCTATGTGGTCAGCACACCGTTCTCCGGGCCGTTGTCAGATTTCGTGACCGGAGCCGCTACTTCTCAGTCAAGTAGCTCCTCAATTTGCTTGACAAGGGCTGAGTGCACCCCGCTCCCCAACAGCGCTCGGCAGTCCAGGACCGTCGCCCATCCATGTGCTAGCCAATCTCGACAATGTTTAACTTCGGTGTTCTGACGGGAACCGTTGTTACCAATGAGACAAGTGATAAATGGCCTCCATGCTGCACTTGGGTAGGACTTCACATGTTCTTTCCAGTACGCTAAAATCCATCAAATGTACTCCAGCTTTTTACACCAGGAATGCTTTTGCCCATCGTCCGCTCAATAGTGTAGAGAAGATTCCACGTTTAGAACATAATGGAAAGTATAGGATTTCCTGCAATCTGTTAGGCAAATTTTACGTCGGTCGATCAGGTAGGGCTATAATTACTAGACTGACTAAGCGCGAAAGGAGGTAGAGACTGAAAAAGAAAGAATCCGTTTTTGCTAAATATGCTCTAAATTGACTGTCATTCAAATGATATGAAATATGATGCTCTGCATAGCGGAACTAAAGGCAGCAAACCAACATACTCGAAATTCTCGTCATTAGTAAACACCAATCAAAGAATCCTGACTTGGACGTTATTAATTGAACACAGTTCCATTACTGTCCCTTACTAAAGTAGTAGCAGCCAGTTATTTCTTTCAGCATTGTATAATAACCTTGTTATAACTGTTCCATAGACTTCTTTCTCCCCTACTTCCCCCCCCCCCTCCCTTCTCCTTTCAGCCAGTTCATCAATTCACCGGTTTTCCGTATGTCACAGGAGCTTGTGCCATTACTCACTTGTACAACATATTTGGCTTCTACACTCATATAGTTTTAATATTTGAATATACTGTAATATAAGATTTATTTTCTCAGAGTCTCTTTCGATATTACATCATGCTTGCGTTTTGTTTCGATTTAATAATAAAATGCCACATACTTTGTACAACAATTTTTGTACAACTATGAACTTTCAGTGAAGTGTGGACTACTGTTCAGTATTAAATTATCTGAAAGTGGTCTAAGAAGGCGAAAGCGGATTCATAACGAACTACTGAATAGATAACATTGTTGAACATTAATGTTGTGTATTCAGCTTTAAAAAAAATGTCTCAAACGTCTTGGATTAATAAAGACCAATATCCCTAACTTCTTTTTGCTGCACAAAATTTGGACATATTCTCAGTTCGAATATAATAAAGTTTCTTGAGACAGAGAGGCTTATGTCCACGAATCGGCGTGGTTTTAGAAAGCATCGCTCGTGAAAACTTAGTTTCCCCTTTTCTCATATGTATGAAGGGCAACAGGCAGATTCCATATTTCTAGATTTCCGGAAAGCGTTTGACGCGGTACCTCATTGCAGGCTGTCAATGAAGGTACGAGCATGTGGAATAAGTTCACGGATATGTGAGTGGCTGAATGGCTTGAAGACTTCTTAAATAACAGAACGCAGCATGTTGTCCTCGACGGCGAGTGTTCTTCAGGGACAAGAGTATCGTCAGCAGTGCCCTAAGGAAGTGTGATGGGACCTCTGATGTTCTCTATGTACATAAATGACTTGGCTGACAGGGTGGGCACCAATCTGCGGTTGTTTGTTGGTGATGCCGTGGTTGTTGGTGATGCCGTGGTGTAAGGTAAAGTGTCGAAGTTGAGTGACTGTAGAAAGATATAAGACAGACAAAATTTCCAGTTGATGTGATGAATGGCAGCTAGGCCTAAACGTGGAAAAATGTAAGCCAATGCGTTTGAGTAGGAACATCATACCTGTAATGTTCGGATACAATATTACTAGTTTCCTCCTTGACACACTCAAGTCGTTTAAATATCTGGGCGCAACGTTGCAAAACGATACAAGGTGGAACGAGCATGTGAGAAATGTGGCAGGGACGGAGAATGGTCTAAGATTTATTGTGAAATTTTAAGAAAAGAATGGTTCGCCTGTAAAGGAGATTGCATACAGTACTCAGCTGAAACTTATTCTTGAGTACTGTCGAGTATTTGGGATCCGTACCAGCTCGGGTTCAAGGAAGACATCGAAGCAATTCAGAGGCGGTCTACCAGATTTGTTACCAGTAGTTTCGACAACACGTAAGTGTTCCGGAGATGCATGGGGAACGCAAATGGGAATCCCCGGAGGGAAGGCATCGTTCTTTTCAGGAAACACTATGGAGAAAATTTAGAGGACTGGCATTTGAAGCTGACTGCCGAACAGTTCCACTGCCGCCAACATAGGTTACGTGTAAGGATCACGAAGATAAGATATGATAAATTAGGGATCATAAGGAGAGGTACAGACAGTCATTTTTCCGTCGCTCTATTTGCGAGTGCAACAGGAAAGGAAATGACAAGTAGTTGTATATGGTGTCCTCTGCCATGCACCGCACGGTGACTTGCCAAGAGTCTACGTAGATTTAGATGTGCACTGAGGTAGGGACAGTTATGTTATCCTCGTTGCCTGTTAGTCATATCTTAGTTTTCAAATGAGAAAAAGAATAACACTGTAGAATGCTTTCGAGAATCGAACGCGAGTTCACTGCTCCCCAGCCAGATGCCTCGGTCATCGCACCAATGGCGCTTTCGTTGTGCGCCATTTACCTTGTGAGTGCATAGCCGCAGTCTTAACGGTTTGTTTTCTCGATTTCTAGGCTAATATTCGTTTGCGGACCCTATATAGGATGATGCAAAATTCTCAGTTTTTAATTATGTATCGATCCATTAACTTTTGAGTCGACAGTGCGTCGTAAACTTTAGGAGTGGTTTGCTCAAAGACAGGAAGGGGTAGGGGTATCGAGCCAAAATATCTTAGTCTTTCATTTTATGTTGTACGCAAACGACCATCAAAATATGAGTCTGATCGACTGGATGTGTCTGCGTCCTTTCGCTTGCCAGAAATCCGTCGACAACAAAAGGCCATACACTATTATGGGTACTTCTACGTGCGATTCGAGAGTGACGTGGAATTAAGACGTATGTTATCAAATGTAAAGTATTGCGTGTTATCCGCGATAGTGCACCCGGCGTGTGCGTAACATAGCCACGTGCGAGATGGTGAAGTAAACGCTGGCCTGTGTGGCTGCTCTAAAGAAACAATGAATCACGTCGGACAGGATCTGAAAAATAATTCGTAGCACAGCACTCTCCAGCGTCAAGAGAAATAATTTTGAGTTTGTTGCTCTTAAAAGTTGTTTTGGAAACATAACAATTTTACCAGAACTCACAGTTAATGAGAAGGTATACGGCATAGAGAATTCTTAAAGGTCACAATGTATATTTGATATTTGCTTTTGTTTCCCTTGTTCTCCTCACTTATTTATTTTGTTTATGTTTTAGTAAAATAATTTTGTCAAATGAAATTAGGAATATACTCAGTGCTACGTTTCTTTGTCTCTTTTTTATCACTATTTTTTTTAAGTTCATAATCTGATCTACAGTTTGACAGAACTGGTGTAGTTGTCAATGCCCCTTAATTTACTTGGAATGCATAACACCATCATGCCGCTACAAAATTTACCTCACAAAGGTAAATTTTACCAAATTAAGTTGAGAAGTAGCGAGTCTTGTGAGCAGATTCGATGAGCACGTGAAATTCCCGCTCGCATGATTTGTCATCTAATTAGAATGAGAAAATGCATCAGCAGAAAGGACAGGATACCAGATCGTAGTACAGTCTAACTAGATACAATGATTTGGGTCAGACATTTATCTATTCTCTACGAGAGTAGTAACTATAATTCAGTATAAGAAAAGAGAAACAAATGAATGAAACATTTAAAAGTACAAACACTATCACTAGTACATAAAGGGCTAGGAAAAGTTACTGATATCTTCTAAAACACATCAGCTTGTCCTCAAAAGAAGGATACCCTAAAATGCCAAAGATGCGACAGGAAACCATTAGTATCTGTTCCGTAAAAAGGATATCAACAGGAGGACATAAGAACCAAATTCGCATTTTTAGTTATCCAGTTGAAAAATTTGATGTTATAGGGAATCTAAGTTGCCTGAATAATGTGAGGAAAATTAGGGTCGTTGCATGAGCTAGAATTGGACAAAGACGGGAAATTGAATCGAAGTGTATTTTCAATAGAAGATTTGGTTATTTATCTGAAGAGATTCAGAAAAACTGCGGAGAGTCAAAACCTTGATGGTTGTAAGGAGATTTTCAGGAAAATAAAACGCTACGTACTAGAAGACAGAAGTGGAAATATCAGAAACTAAATGTTGTAATGCCGATATTATGTGTCAAAGGAAAGGAAAATAAATGATAACTGTAGATCTCAAGTTAGTACGACAGAGAACAGCTACCCCACGGAATGACGCAAAACAGGAGTTTGATGTTTAATAAGTAGGTTTTTCCACAGGCGTGGTGAGACATTTTGTTGACCCTGAATGATATGAGCTCAAACAAGTCAGTGACAGTCTAAAATGTATCTTCGCATTTATAAAAATCGATGGAAGTCGTTACTTCATTTGGTAAGAAGGGAAAGAAAAAAAATAGAAGAGTGTATTGTGTGAAGATCAGTTTAATAATAAAAATTTTAATATTCCGCAAAAGATTTTTTTTCACTTCGTTCTCCGTAGCGAAAAACAGTATAAAGAAAAGAAAATGGGTCAGTTGCAAGTAGCACTCGCGCAATTATTTATGTATGTAGTTAATCCATTCCGGGAACCGATGAAATTGATGACTTTTATCTGTTATTGACAATAATAGTGGCAAATATCTGTCGCAGGTATTCCAAGACTTTGGAGGGCGTTTTATTTCAAGTTTGAAGTCGAATAACAAATGACAATTTTTTCGTGTGATATAATTATAGACTAACAATTACGAATTTTTCCTTTACTTGAATTGTGCAACCTTGCATTTTGCCAAATTTTATGATTCTAGGGCAACGAGAATTACCCTATAGAATTTGAGGACTGATTTTTCGAGTACAAAAATGTGTGACATAAATGATCCAATGTAAGATTGGATTGACTAAGGAGCTTAAAACTGTTACACTGCAAATAGACCACAGACCTTAGTATGTGACGTAAATTTGAACTAGATTTTCCCACCTCTTCCAGAGAAAAAGGGACAGACAAAAAATATGTTTTCGTGTTATATTATTACACATTGAGAATCTTCGGGTTTTTTCTTCTGAAACCTTCCGTCTTGCCAAACTTCATGACTCTATGTCGACGTGAAGTACCCTACAGGCTTTTATGAGTGAGTTTTCGAGTATAAAATATGTGACATAAATGGGCTATCTTTCAACTGCAATGACTTCGAAGCTTAAATTTTTTATACCGCCCAGGGACAACAGACATTAAAAAGTGACATAAATTTAAACTTGGTAGTACACTTGTTCCTGAGAAAAAGACTTCCTAACAGTCCCACAGACAGACAAAAAAAGACGAATAACAAAGTGATCTGTAAGAGTTCCGTTTTTACAAACTTAGACCAGGAAACCTCATTAAATAATGGTGCCAAGGTATTTCTGAAAATAGAGGAATCCTTTGAAAGTGTTCACTAAAATAAAGTGGTCTAAAATCCTCAAAAGTCTCTGAATAAAGAGCGGAGGAACACCTGTAATGTAAAATACACTCGAAAACTGAATAAGATTAATCACACTATGAAATGAAAAAAGGTAATTCGCTTTATCAAGTATGAAATATAGAGTACTAGAAACAGCGGAAAAGGAGAGAAATCTGAAGAAAATTCCGAAGATAAATAGCTTTCCGAAGCTGACGGTAAAGAAAACTCACGTCAGTAGTACGCTGTAATACATTACGACAGCTTTACATTGTATCCCCATTATATGGCTATAGTGTTTACAGTAACTGAATTGTTTACGGGTGCAAAAAATATAGACATCCTTCGTATATTGTGTTGGCTCTATAAGTGAGATTTAGGATAATTATCGTAAAAGCACAAAACACTTACTTATGTTTCTATATACACAGCTAACTGAGTTAACGTTGCTCCTCGTATCCCATGTTTCTCGACATAATTCACGACCAATTAAATTTTATGACTCTCTCCAGATCGAGGCGTACAGGGCTGTAAAAGCAAACACACTTAGACACGCAACAACAAACAGGAACAAATGATGACATGAGTAAGGCATATAGTTAGGACGATTTCATTTAATAATGTAATGTATGTAAGTGATCCATTTTGGTAGTAACGTGATGTATGTAATAAGAACGTATTCTCACTCACTCAACGGAATCTGCAAGCACAAAATTTCTTCTAAGTTAATTTTAATAGATGATGTTTCTTCGTAAAATTTAGTTGAAATGGAACATCATTTATGTAGCTGTACACGTTCTATCTGTCTAAGCCGGTCGGAATGGCCGTGCGGTTCTAGGCACTACAGTCTGGAAGCAAGCGACCGCTACGGTCTCAGGTTCTAATCCAGCCTCGGGCATGGATGTGTGTGATGTCCTTAGGTTAGTTAGGTTTAATTAGTTCTAAGTTCTAGGCGACTGATGACCTCAGAAGTTAAGTCGCATAGTGCTCAGAGTCATTTGAACCATTTTTTCTATCTATCTAAGGTAAGGGGAGTAGAACCGTGTAGTGAAACTGAGGAATAACGGTGAGTGACTACATAACCGTGTTTTATTTGTCACTTCAAGTCGCAATAGTCGCAGAAGTAAGGTAATATCCATTCTGGAAAGTATTAAATTAAATACACTATTTTTGACCATACAATAAAGAGTAATGAGGCCCCTTTGCTCACTTTCATTCGTATTTGATAAGTACCTCCGTTACGTTCGTCATGCAGAGCATTCATTACGTTTCTATGAACCACACAAAACGCTAGTAAAGCTAGCCACATTAGTATTTACTATGATCTCCGCTAGAATACAAAACATCACGTTGACAAAGAGTGTGATTTTAAAAAATGGTTCAAATGGCACTGAGCACTATGGGACTCAACTGCTGTGGTCATCAGTCCCCTAGAACTTAGAACTACTTAAACCTAACTAACCTAAGGACATCACACACATCCATGCCCGAGGCAGGATTCAAACCTGCGACCGTAGCAGTCGCACGGTTCCGGACTGCGCGCCTAGAACCGCAAGACCACCGAGGCCGGCAGTGTGATTAAAATCGACACCAACGCCCAAAGGTGAGTAGGGTGTCTATTGAGACCCTGTACCAAACAGTGTGTTTTTCCAACCAACAAACGGCTTCCCACACTTTTCTAGAACAGGTAGAACGGTTGACAGAGGCCAGGAACACATATCATAACCTTACCTTGCCATCCTTAATTATGCTGTATTTTAAACCATGCCGCTGACTCATCTATCCCAAAGTACTCAGATCATCTCAGATGGCAGCCTACACCTTGATGGAATAATGAGTTCTGCTCAGTAATCCATGTAAGGAATGTAGCTCTGTGACAGTTTAAAATCTGATTCTCTTGATGAATTTCATCGAACCTGTACAGTTCATAATGATCTCCAGTACTCTAACTTGTGTTGAACAGTGCTTTGTTTCTCAAGGTCTGTTCATATTTCGTTGCAGCAGAGTCAAAATCTTACTCACACTCTAAGAATGCCTTGCGTGTAAATCCTACTCTGAGACTGGCATAGCAGACGAAATAGTGATTTGGTACATCAAAGCAGTCAGGAAGAAAATGAAAAATGTCAGAAAAAAGTGGAGAATTTCGTTACCAACTTGCAAATGAACCATTGTGGTTTGCTCGCGTCTAAAGCCAGTTCGTTGCTTTGCCTGGTTAAGATTCTGTATCTTTTATCTTCTGTGCGGCTGGTGACAACTTCAGTGAATATAGTTTCCATTTGTGCTGTCATTTATATGAGTGCTGTCATTCATGAACAGCATTCCAGCTGAAGTTTTCCATCTTGATAACGCTCAGCCACATATCACTTTTGTAGCCCAACATGCTCTGCAAAGTGTTGACATGTTGCGTCGGCCTGCTCGTTCACAAGATTTATTTCCAATCGAGCTCATGTGAGACATCACCGGAGGACAAGTGCAGCTTCATCCACAACCAATATTAACCGTCCTCGTATTGACCGGCGAAGTGCAACAGCCACGTACCTCCATCCCAAAAACTAACATCCGGCAATAGCACAGCAAATGCAAGCACTTTTGCATGCTTGCATACATTCTGGCAGCGAAACCGGTTATTAATGCACCAGCATTTCACATTTGCAATAGTTTATATCATGCTAAATTAACCTGGGATCTTGCAATGATAATCACTTAAATGAGTTACACAGAAAAACGTATCCCAGAAATTTCATTACTCTACATTAATTATTTTTTGGTGCTGTAATATTTTTTCCGTCAGTGTACACATCGAATAAAGCAATGACGGAAATAAATGAAAGCTTCAAGAGTGGATTAATATTCAGAGTTGATATCAGTGATAACATTCGCTAAGTACATTGCTATCCTATGCGAAAGTGAGGAAGAAAATAAGGTCCTATTGCCTAGAATGAATCGTTGGGTATAGACCATGGACTGAAAGTAAATCTAAGAAAGATGAAAGTAACGAGGAGTATCATTGTAAGTAAGCTGTTTAGGTTTTTTTATTGGTAACGCCGCCGCCACGTAGCGCTCTGTATAAAAATCACTGGCTGTGCCGTGCGCAGTCTGTGTATAGTTTGCATTGTTGTCTGCCATTGTAGTGTTGGGCAGCGGCAGCTGGATGCTAACAGCGCGTAGCGTTGCGCAGTTGGAGGTGAGCCGCCAGCAGTGGTGGACGTGGGGAGAGAGATGGCGGAGTTTTGTAATTTGTAAGACTGGATGTCATGAACTATCATATATATATTTTGACTATTAAGGTAAATACACTGTTTGTTCTCTATTAAAATCTTTCATTTGCTAACTATACCTATCAGTAGTTAGTGCCTTCCGTAGTTAGAATATTTTATTTAGCTGGCAGTAGTGGTGCTCGCTGTATTGCAGTAGTTCGAGTAACGAAGATTTTTTGTGAGGTAAGTGATTTGTGAAAGGTATAGGTTAATGTTAGTCAGGGCCATTCTTTTGTAGGGATTATTGAAAGTCAGATTGCGTTGCGCTAAAAATATTGTGTGTCAGTTTAAGCACATTCGTGTATAATTGTTCAAAGAGGACGTTTCACATAGACCAGTCTTGTATAAATTTTCCAGAGGGGACGTTTCATCATAAATGAGTTTAGCGTTAGCTTATCATCACAATTAATGAATTGAAGTAGACGAAGTAAAAGAATTCTGCTTTCTTAGACTCAACATAAAAAGCGAACTAGCTCAAGTAAAGAGGAAAATCCTAACCAAAGAAAATCTGCTAGTACCGAACATAGGTCTTAATTTGAGGAAGAAATACTGAAACTGCTGAGCTGAAGTACAACATTGTCTATTAGTGAATCATGAACTGTGTGAAAACCAGAAAAGTAGAGAATCGAAGCGTTTGAGATGTTGAATATTAGATGGACAGATAAGAAGTCAGGACGTTCTCCTCAGAGTCAGCGAAGAAAGGAACGTATATCGTGATTCAGTAGCCCCTATCGATGTCGGTTTATACAACCCGCAATGTTATACCTGGCCTTAAAAACCACGAGTGAGATTTTCATACTTTTCACTCGCTACGCGCAAACTGTTAGTCCTACACAAAAAAATCATCATCATTTAAGACTGATTATGCCTTTCACAAAAAAACAGGGCTTTCTTGTAGGAAATACAATGTAGTTAAATTTTGTACTGGAATACGTTTTCGCTGGGGGCCATAGTTTTCGAGCTATTCATCGCTCACCAATCAGGGTTTCTAGTAAGTTGTTCGTGGCACGCCCTGCTTCATCCGCACAAATATTTCCAACTACACGAACTACTTCCGGTATTCGACCTATTTTGCCACTAGCTTAGTCGGGTATTTCGTTAACATTATTAATTTAAAAGTATATGTGAGGATAACGAAAGAAAATCGATTTTCATAAACGTCACAATAAAACTAATGACGTTGACAATTCAATCCAAACTTAACCCTTACAAGCACAGTAGTTTCGCAGTCAGAAGGCCTGACGAATACGATGATGCAATTGTAGGTATTTTGTAGTGTCAATGTTTGCAATATTTACACAAGCGTCAGTTCTACAATTTTTAAGTGCTCGGCTAATCCGGTGACTTAATAAGGCCAGTCAATGAAGAAAAAAGTGGTCGAATGTCTAAAATTCGTGCAGTTGCAAATTTTTGTATAGTGGTGGAAGAGAGTGCCGTGAACAACAGACTAGAAATCCTAACCGATGGTGGCTGATTGAGGTAATTTGGGTACGTTTTAAGGTAACTTTTGTATGTCTTTCTTGAATAACTCAAAAACTACGGCCTCTAGCGAAAACTTAGCCGAGTACGAAATTTAACTACATTGGAATTCTTACAAAAAGGTCCGGTTCTTTTTTTTTCTTTTTTTTTTTTTTTTTTTTTTTTTTTTTTTTTTTTTTTTTTTTTTTTTTTTTTTTTGCAGAACTAGTAGTTTGCGCATAGTGAGCCAGAGAGTATGATGATTTCGCGCGTGATTTTTGAGGACCAGGTATAACATCGCGGCTTGCGTAAAGCGACAAGTGTAGGGCCAGCTCAATCATCCTGTATTGCATACAATGACAAATAGGAGGGAGGATGACCGGAGCCGGCCGTCGTGGCCGAACGGTTCTAGGCGCTTCAGTCTGTAACCGCGCGACCTCTACCGTCGCAGGTTCGAACCCTGCCTCGGGCATGGATGTGTGTGATGTCCTTAGGTTAGTTAGGTTTAAGTAGTTCTACGTTCTAGGCGACTGATGACTTCAGCTGTTAAGTCCCATAGTGCTCAGAGCCATTTGAACCATTCTGAAGGATGATAGGAGGTGTGTTACGATATCAGAGATTAATTTCTGTGATACTAGGACCTGTAGAGGATAAAAACTGTAGAGGACGATAAATGTTGGAATGTATCCAACAAATAATGAAGACGTACAATAAAAGTTCTATTCTGAGATGGTGAGGGCCGCCATGGGCTTCTTCAAACCGGACGGATGACTTTTGACTCAGAAAAATAAAAAAAGAAATCATTACATACCACAACAGTAGGTCTTCAGAAGATGAAACACTTGGCAATAAATGTCGTTATTAGAGATGTACCACAGTGTACTCAGACAGTAGCGGATACAGAAAAACCTCGAACCTCGGTGGTGGTGGTGGTGGGGGGTGGGGGGGGGGGGGGAAGGTATCTTGAGCTACTGTAATAAAAAATAATCAAGTCACATCCAGAGTTTAAGAAAGTTTTATTTAAATTGTTTATACACATATACAAGACTATGCCACCTTATGATATAAACGAGGTAGGTATGGGAAACTATTGTTAAGTTATTAGTAAAAATATATAGTAATAGTAAACATATACTCTTTACAATATATTGTTACGAATATTTTTACTGAGAAATTACTACGATTTGCTATTATTAAAACTTCACAATCAACTGATCACTCTCACTCTTGACTAATCTTCACACTTGCACTTGCTAAAACTAGACTTTTTACTTAGTCATTCTTCAGTCTTAATATTTCTGCTTCTGAATGTAAACTGGTTTCCGATTCGGCTAATAGTCCGTATTTATAACGCTACGTATCTAAGGTTCTCTGTACAGGAAAACAGTAGAATACTGGCGGCTTTTCTCGAACAAATGCCACACAGAATAATGTATCGAGATCACTCGAATGGCCGCGACTTTTCTCGTCTGTGTTAGTTAGCTATGTGCCATACAGAAACGTATAAAATACGATGACGCGGATGCGCGTGCTACATATGAAAGTAAAACTACTCGATAACTCGATTCAGCGTGCGGGCTGACTGACGGGGACGGCGCGAGTGGCTATGCGTGTGACTCGTCAAGGGTGGGGGGGGGGGGGGGGAGGGGGTAGGAAGAGGCGTCCCGCGTGCCCCCCATATGTACCCGTCTCGTCTCAGGCATGTAAACAGAATATCACTTTATTGAACAGCACGTGCTTGTCGTTTGAGTTTGTGGATGGTTTCGTCATATGACGCCATTCCAACTTCACTGACATTCGGTGGCAGTTAAGCAGTCACGAAAAGGACTTTTGAAAGAGACATTTGCCAATAACAGTTAAATTCACAGTCGAGATGGGCAAACACGATGATTGAAACGCGAACAATGGGAAAATAAGGCAGAAAACGACTGTAAGCACTGAAGATTTGGAGCTACAGGAAGGATGATGAAGATCAAATGGAGAGAGAGAATTACCACTGAAGAAGTGTTGAGAAGAGCACAGGAAACCAGATCTCTCAGAGGGCGCAACAGAATCGTAGCTTACCTTTCAAGAAACAGTAACATCCGCGGAATGATAGCAGAAGGAGCTAAAGACGGAAGGAAGGAACCGACCAAGAATGCCATACACACAGCAGATTATGTATCATGTGCGATGTGCTACGTATGCGGAAATGAAGAGGCAGTAAAACAGGAGAGTGGAATGGGATACTGCTACAAACCAACACTTAAGAAGGAGAAGACGGAGACATTGTCACCATCATCATCATCAACATTCCGTTTTTTATGTCATAACCATCACATGCATGATCAGGTAGTTGTACACAATATGGATAAGTTGCACGCTTGCGTGTCCGCGTATTCCGGAAATGAACAGTGATCAGTTAAAAGCTTCGCTTAGGCTGATATCCTCATGAGCCTCTCAGTTGATTACTCACAGGTGTTTACTTACCGCGGAGACACGTTACCCAGCAGTTAAGAGTAATCGCGATAGTTAATTGGATTGCCTGAACGCGAAATTGAAATTCTAGGAATTCGCGATCCCACATGTCATCTTATATTACTGATTAACTGCACGGGGTAGATCTGTGTTAGACGGGTTTGAGCGACACACACTCTGAATGGTGGGTGCATCGTTCTGCGGAAACTATACACTCGATTTGACGTCGTTCGTCAGATGTAGGGAGCTGCTACAGCAAGCGAGGCACTCGGGCAGCGTTAACGAGGCATTGTCACGGGAGCACAGGTGGTTAACGAGCGCGAGGTGTTTTCCTTCGGAAAACTCCAGGGATCGATGGCCTCGTAGCCTGCTGCTGCATCGTTTTAGGAAGTTCCATTGCTCCCTTTGTGCATGCAAACCGCCGATCGAGATGCTGTTTACTTGGAAGTGACGTGTCTTGTGTCGCGTCAACAAAGAAGTAATTAAACGTTGACCACTACTTCTCCAACACACGGAAGTATACCGCGCATCGCACAGGCTCTCTTGTGTTCTTCCTCACCCCACTCCCTCTTCAACCCTCTCCTCCCTCCTGCCACTCATCCCTGTCTCTCTCTTTCTCCCTCTATGAACACATACACACACACACACACACAGACACACACACACACGCACCCACGCACGCACGCACACGCACACACATACATACATACAAGTAAAACAAATTAGAGGTTATAATGGAACAAAAGAAAATCGAAACGAGGCTGCTGTTACTGAGGGAATGAGAGTCAGAGTCAGTAACCTCAAACGACGTTATGTTGTTAGTAGAATACGCTTAACTGTACAGAATTACTCGACATGCATCCGAAAGGATGTGAGAAGATACAATGAAAATATGACAAGAGGAACAACAGAAAACAATGAAAGTATGAAGCAAGAAATCACAAATTTGAGTTAAATAGTGAGCACATATTATTCGTTAAGATATCATAAGCCAAAGTAACTAGGAACAGAAAAACAATTATACAAGCATTGAAAAACTTACTCAAATGTTTGTGAAGTTCAAGAGAGGAAAGTGATATAAAGATAGTAATGAAGATAATGATAGACCAAATGAATAAAACCATGTAATGTTTGAATACTTGTGAGAGTTTAAAGCTGGAGGAAAAGTAATACAAAAGAAACTTGCAAAAAGCTGTACAGACTGTCAACAGAGAAAAGTAATTTCTCCGAGTACTACACTTAAAACAGGGAGACCGATAAGACATAAAACACTATAATCCTATTTTAAGAGCGTGGATGTCACTTTTCTCGTTTATTAATTAGCTGTGATGACCAGTGTACAGGACACCACGTCAGATCTTTACTTGTCCATCTACCAATAAACTGTAATTTTCAACAGTGGATAGCATCGCAATAACGCCACTAAATGCTCCGTTAACATGACAATATATCTCAACTTGTATCAGACAGACAAATGCAGATCCACCACAATAAATGGCTGAGTATTCTTGCTTTAGAAGGTGTTTTCTAGACAGAAACATGTTTGTAACGTACCACCACCTTTACCGTATGAAGTCACGTCAGCTCTCCTGAAAGACTGTCTGCTGCTACAGCCATGGAAACTACTATCTGAAGAGTGATACTGTCCATCGCTTAAAATGAAAACAAGCTACGCTATTATCCCAATCACTTTATTTCGTCCTTATATAGACTTGTAGCAGACAAAATCGAAGCCTTTGGAAAAATACTAGTCCTGGAAGGATCTGAGTAACCCCAGCTACTTTCACATCCAACGCTTTCTGCAGGAGCCTGTGTTAGTGACCAGACAGATACACAATGTAAATGTAAGACGTAACACGGTGTATGGTTGTGAGAAAATTAGTAAACCGCTCTTTTAAGAAAATGAAAAATGCACTAAACGTGCTACGTCTGAGAAACTTAAAATAGCCTCGAATTTTAGAAATATTACTTACAGATTTAATAAATATCAAATCGCGTGATGAAATTCAAGACGCTCTATACGAACAGCGCAAGAATTACAGCAAAATTTTGTTGTTCACTTCATTCCCGGTCTTAGTCCCAAATGTTGCCCGCAACAGGTAATGTTCGGAGCATAAAATACCGTTTTCTGAAATATCCTTGTCAGTCGTTTGACACCCAAAGGAGAGGTCACAATTAGACACTATTTGGCTCTTCGATCTTTGGCTATCCACATTCATGTCAAGCAAGGTCAAAGTAGTGAATTAAACAAAGTAATTTTGTTTACTTTTTCTGCTGCATTTCACCGAGCCACATCACAGACCTGCATCGTGTACCGGTACTTCCTTCGTTACGAGTCTAATTAGCGCCGGTCGCAGAAACCGACAAGCCGGCGGCCAGCTCTCAGAAGAAGATGCAACTGGACAACAAGGATTTCCATCTACTCCCATTGCATTCTCCGCCTTATCGCCACTGCACTTCGGTGGAACCTGGTGGCAGACTAGGGAGTAACACTGCATCACACACAGCCAAGTCTAAGACTTTATTTCTGATGACATGTCGACGAATTACAGTACCTACAGTTTGCTAGAGTTGGCTGATCCGCTCCCTAGTTCTGAGTCGGCAGAAGGTAGAAGTCGGAGAGCGTTTCCCGGTAGTCATTTGCGTAGCCATTGTTGTCTGCTGTGATACTTTGTTGTATTCTTCTGTACTTCTTACTGTTTCCTTTCCTTGCGATAGGCTATGAGTATACGAGTGCTGCAGTTAGGATCTTCGTGCCAGCACTGCAGGGAGTGGAGACGACTTGTTTCCCCTGTACGGTTCCTTACCTAGTGTAGCCTGCTCTCTCTGCTCCCCGTGAACCCTTCTGAAGTCGGCCAACTTACAGTTAACACACTGTAAGTGCGACCACATCCAAAAATGGAGTTACGTAAAGGCAACTGCTTATAAGCATGAATTTTAGCAATTTCTGCATCGTCGGACGCAAGTGAGAGCGATTCATCAGCAAGAAAATATGGTTACTGGCGAGGGAGAAGGAGATGAGTTGTGGCATGGACTTTTGGAAACAGACCGTCCACTCTATGGACACTTTCACAATTCCATAAAGAGCCTAAAAATTGTTCGGAGCGCTTCTGCAGACTGTTGTGGAAGTCACAACAAACTTTCCACTTTTATACCCACTGTGAAGATATATTTAGCCAATTTTTATTTACATCTACTTCACCTACTACATCTGGCACTTGTAGATTTTCGTTCTGATACCTTATCGAATAAAAATCATAATTTAGATGTAACAATGTCTTGTCTGTAGTGTTTATACTGTCTAGTACAGGATACGGGCTTTCAGTGTTTGGTAAAATTTATTTTATTATTTGGCTTTGTGGCTGGATTCCCAACTAACGCCACCCTAATCAAGGGATCTCATGTGTACTATCTCTCTGTGAACCTGTAAACATCGTTCGTGTGTTATTGTATTATAAATCTTCGTGTACTGTATTCTCTGAGGCGAAATTTGAGAACCCGTCCAGCATTTGCCTACACATACAAGGGAAGCCACCTACAAACAACAATCAGGCTGACCGGTGTATCTGCCCACGATCATTCATCTGCCACATGGTTTCGATCCGAGTAGGTAAAACAATGGTTCTAACTTTTTTTTAATGTATCCAATTTTATCCAGCATGAACTGGTTGTAAAGATACATGATTCTGGTCACATACTGATTAGCGCTCAAAACCCACTGCAACTAACGCCTGCTTAATACCGCCACACATAGTCTCACTCTTGAAATTATCTTTAAGTGTCAAGAAAAACTAGTAACTGCATATGGTGCCAAAGAGACAGCAAGGCGTTGCTAGAGTGACCTAGAAGTAGCCAATCACATATCAAGTTTCAAGGTGACCACCAATGGGAGCTGCTCCAAACACGAAGCAGCTTGATATCCCCGTCTAGTGGGCCTCAAAGCTTCTGTGTACAGGTAACAGACGTCCGCCAGGATGGGATTGGGATGGGGAAGGGAGAGGTGGGTAAGAGGAAGCACTAGCTTCCCCCCTCCCCACAACCCACATTTACGCCCTTGGAATCTGGAGTACAGAGTTTTTCCTCATATACTGTGTAGATAACCATCAGTTCTCTAGGATGTAATAAAGTTTTTAGTGTCACCTATAAAATTTCGTTCTTAGAGCACAACTGGTCTCGAAACTCAACAACTCATTTGTATTAAAAGTGGCAATTATAGAGCCCAGGACCAGGAAAAATTTCTGCAGACGCCTATCAGGTAAGTGAGCTTTTTCATTGTCATCACGCCATCCTAGTGATGTGTAACCAGCAAGGTTGAGGCATAATCGTACCCAAGTTTACTATAATACGCATTAAGTATCACAGGAGGTGTATGTAGCATTGACGTCACAAATGACCCAGCATCCGGCCAGTAGCAGAACTTCGCCTTAATCTACTGAGTTGTAATTGCTGTTTTGAGCGAGTATGATGTTGTTCACGTGTGTATGAGTTCCTATCAGCTGTGTATGAGTTCCTATCAGCCACTGACAATTAAGTACTGAATTACGCTAGAGTTGCTAGTGAATATGGGGATTCTGTGAGTATATTTCGAATTGTTTTCAGTGAAAAATAATGGTTTTCTGTTCGGTAACAACTTCTATTAACCACTGCCGAAAACTTGTAAGGCATCTGGATTTTACGGACCTCACATGTGCTTGATCGATAACGACAGTACAACACAGTATGAGTTCTTCAGAAAATAATAATTCTATTATATCAACAAAAGGCAATTGCAGTAATCTCATGTCTACAACTGACTAGCAGAATCCACCACCACTGATCGACAGCAGCATCAGGAAGCAAACACAGCCCAGACATTAAAGTGTAAAGTGTGTTAAGAAAGAAAGTGATTTGTGTGACGAATTCATTGTAATATTTTAAAGAGCGCTAAAGGTAATCACTTCAGCAAGGAGTGGAGTTGCCTGTCAATATTCAGTCACACCTGTACCACTGAGAATTTATAAATTATGTGTTTCATTTGTATTCTATAATTCGATTTGTAAATTGTTAAAGTATATTCATAAATGTACCAAGCTTTATATTTTGTATTTCATGTATAAATTTCTATATGTCCATTCAATCTAAAAATGTGTTAATAAGAAATAGTGTATTGTAGATATTTTGAAAACATGTGTTTTTAATTATAAATAGTGTGAATGAATATAAAGTTTGTGTTATGCAAAAATATTAACTGTTTTAAATATGATGAAAATTCAATATTGATGTAGTATTTACATATTGAAACAAGATAAGAGAAACAAATGCTTCCTTAACTTCACTCATCTTTCACAATCATCAATATCATGAACGTCTGAGAATTGCGGAATGCTTGAAGTTATTGTAAAGAAAGAATCCAAAGGGCAGATGAACCATTTTAATAGAACTTAACCACAAGTACTAGAGAAAAATGTTGTAATATTAGTCAAATAACTGGTATAAAGGACTGTAAAGCCATATAATAATCATCTAAACATAAAATGCCATGTAAAGCAATACATTTCAACTCAAAATTGAATGTTAAAACGATATCATTTAGCATAAGATATACAAGTAGCTGGACAATGATTAAAATTGATTGAATTTATAATTTTGCACTGCAATGAGCAATGCCTCAACCATTGATCACAGCAGCACAGAAGGTACGGGATGTGTAAGGCGTCTGGATTTTACAGACCTTACATGAGCTTGATCTGTAATGACAGTACAATAGAGAATGAGATCCTCAGAAAATAATAATTATATTATATCAACAAAAGGCAATTGCAGTATTCTCATGTACCAAAAACTAACAAAACAATACCTACCAATATGGTCAGTGTCATGAATAAATAAGTTAAAGTGAAACGCATTTGGAGTCGAACCGAGCAAGTGGTTAATGGCATCAAAAAAAACCATTTAACAAGAGAACTGCGAGCTTCAGCACAGAAAGGGATAAGGCCAGGACAATACTTTATTCCTTTTAACGTAAATATGGCAGAGACTGGTGATAAGTGGCTGGACAGCTTTAACAGGGCTAGGCTGTGACCCGGAAAGAAAAATAAAATTCACCTCTAGCAAGAAAGCGACTGGCTGAATCCATACTGGGTGACGTAGATGCAACACGATGTGGAGATGCCCATTATATAAAAGCATTTTGAGAAGTAAAATTTTTACATATCTCTCTCATCTCATGGCAGACCGCACTGGTGTGTGGAAAATAGCGAGGGCGTTGAGAACTTTGCTTTCTGCGAAGTGTGAATGATACGCTTCACATATCATGGTGACAGATAGCAAAGAGATAGTTTATTATTCCTGTGAGAATTTTTGGCGTAAAGAAATTGTGCACATCACTCCAACCCTTAGAGAGTGTGCAATAGCAATTATTTTAACTAGGGAAAAATTAACATTCTACAGAACGCAGGAAAGTTGAGACTGAGTGAATTCAGTCAAGGCCAGAGTAGGGAATTAGCATTTCAGATGGAAATAGAAGAAGAGGAAGAGATGGACAAAGACAGGGGAGAGGAGAAGATGGACTCAGAATCGACAAGGAGGAGATAGGCAGAGAGAGAGAGAAGGGAGCAATGGGTGGGCAGAGAGAAGACCGAAGGAGGGGATGGAAAGAGAAGATGGAGGAGGAGATAAACAGAGAGATGGGAGAGGAGGAGATGGACTCAAAAACGTCAAGGAGGAGATAGGCAGAGAGAGAGAAGGGAGCATAGGTTCGGCAGAGAGAAGAGGTAAGGAGGAAATGGAAAGAGGAGGAAGAGATGGACAGAGGGAGGGGAGAGGAGGAGATGGACTCAGAAAGCAAACAGGAAGATATGGACAGAGAGATAGTGGAGAAAGAGATGGGCAGAGAGAGGAAGCCGAGGATTTGTACAGAGAGTAGGGTAGGAGGAAACGGACAGAAAAAGGGAAGAGAAGGAGATGTACTGAGAGGAAAAAGGAACACATGGTCATAAAAGGTAAAGAGGAGGAGATGAACAGAGAGAAGAGGAAAGAGGACATGGAGACTGAGAGGAGGAGGAGTAGATGGACAGAGAGGGAACGAGCAGATGGAGCGGGGGATGGAGAAAATGGAGAGAGAATTTGGTAGGAGGAGATAGACAGAGAATTGGTGGTGGAGGAGATGGAAGCCATATGTTGAAGGTTTGACATAGTAAGGCAGGTGTTACTCTCACAAACTGTGTATATGTATTGAGGCAGCATAGATCATGCGGAAATTACTGAGACTATTTACATCTAGCATTTGAGAATGAGAGCATTTAGCAATTTCCAACTACCTTTACACATAATTTCAAACATTTACCAGACTCTTTCTCTGGTGCACCGCCCAACCTCCAACCCCACCCTTCCCAACACACATATTTTCGCTGTTCATGCAGTAAAAATTAAGCATCCGTTTTTACGTTTTAATATATTTCTTGTGTTCTATTTGCACACATGTCATTTATTTTACTTGGGAAATTATATCATTGTACGACACATAGTTCTGGAGATATGTCATAATCGTTGAAATTCGTGATAACTAGGTTTTTCTTGAAATGGAGTGCAAGTAATCGGCACTATATTCATCCTGTGTCTTATAAGGTGAATAACTGAGGAGTTCCAACGAAGTTTAAAAAGAATTTCAAACCTTTTCTAAACTCTTTCACAATCATATCGTTAACATCAGATGTTAAACACATGAATTCATTAGCAAGGCAACCAGCCGTTTAAGCTGTTTTATACCAGGAAATCTACTGATACGCTTCTGTGTGGTGTTGTGAGGCGAGAGGGTCAGCTATTTTGTCACTCCTCACAGAACATCTGTTCAATGCGACAGCCTTACGCCACCTTATTGGGATGGCCTGTATTCCCGCACAGTACCTCTCTACTGGTCGACATCAGAGCCAACACCTCGCTGCGTTAATAACTTCCCCACATCCATGTACTGGTTCCCGCATCCTTTATTGCGCCAGACATATGAAAGTCAGAAATTGCGAAATCTGGCTGTAGGGTGGATGATAACAGTCCAATGAAGTTTTTTCAGCTTCTGTCTGGTGGACAAACTTGTGTGGGTCTTGCGTTGTTATGGAGAAGGAGAAGTTCGTTTGCATTTCTTGTGGCTACAAAAACGCTGATGGCGTTTCTTGAATTTTCTGAGTGTAGCACAATATACTTCAGAGTTGATCGTTGCACCATGAGGGAGGAAATAAAAGATTTCCAAAAGAACTTCCCCAAGACTTTACCGGCTAAGGATGCGGCTTTTAACTTTTTCTTCAGAGAGAGGTGGTGTGTTGCACTCCATGGATTGGCGTTTTGTTTACGGTTCGAAGTGATGAATGCGTGTCTCATCGCCTGTGACGATGTTCGACAAAAAGTTGTCACAGTCAGCCCCGCAATGGACAAGCAATTCCACACAGATGGTCCTTCGTTGCTCTTCGTGGACTTCTGTTAGGTGGCGAGGAACCCAACAGGCACACACCTTTGAGTAACTCAGCTGGTGGACGAGTGTGCCAGCACTGCCAAAAATATCGTACAGTTGAGCAGGGAAGTGTTTGTTTGTGATCCGTCGATCACCTCGAATGAGAATGTCCGCACGTTCAACACTGCAGGAATCATAGCTGTGAATGGCTTTTTTTCCTTTATTGATTTTCTATTCACCCCCCCCCCCCCCTCCCACCTGGAGAGGGGTGGGCTGACAACAGATTTATACGTTGCTCTACAGCTGAGAGAAAAGTTAAACAAATAAGGGTGAGAGAAGAAACAATATAAAACGGTGACTTTGTTAATAACAGTAAAATGGTGGAAAGTTGCAGAACTTAAAATACAAAAAAAGGCGTTGACGATGCAGATGAAGACACACAGGAAGGAGACATGCACAATTAAAAAACACAGTGACAGTCTGGTTTCTGTTCACATGAGATAAAAACACAACTGGAGACAGTATGGTGGCTGTTCGCAACACTGACAGGGGGCACACAACACTGAACACTCACTTAAAACAGCATTGTACAGGCGACACGGCGGCAGACGGAGGGGGAGAAGGACCCACACCGATGAAGGGGAAAAAAGGCGGAAGGAGAGGGAAGGAGAAAAGGGGGGAGCCAATCGAGGGAGGGGACATAGAAGAAAAGGGGGGCTGAGTGGACGAAAGAAGGAGTGGGAAAGGCAGTGGACAGGAGAGCAGAACGACTCAGGGGAGAGAAAGGAGGCAGAGAGAGGATAGGTGGGGAAAAACAGGATGGAAGGGGCAGAGGGAGCCTAGAAAAAGGACAGAGGAATGGAGGGGCAGGTGATGATCAGAGTTCATAGGTTCATAGGAGGGATAAATGGAGGGAGAGAGGACATCATCTGGGAGGGGGAGTCGACGGAAGCCACCTTGGGAAAGGACATGATGGGTGTAGAGGTGGAGGGTGGGGGGACACAACAGTGAAGGTGCGGCAGAGGGCGTGGGTTGGGGAGGAGAGAAGCAATCAGGGGATGAGGGGAATTAAGGCGGCAGGAGGTGTAGAGGACATGGATATATTCGAGGAATAGGAGCAGATGGGGGGGAAGGAATCAGGTCGTAGAAGATCTGCGTGGGGGATGCGAGACGTATACAGAAGGTGAGGCAGAGTGCCTGATGCTTGAGGATCTGGGGATCTGGAGGGAGGAGAATATCCAGGTGGGACTGGCGTAACAGAGGATGGGATGGATTAAGGATTTGTAGGTGTGGAGAATGGTAGAGGGGTTCAACCTCCATGTCCGGCCAGAGAGGAGTTTGAGGAGTCGGAGGCAGTTGTCGGTTTTGGTTTGGATAGAGTGGAGATGAGGGATCAAAAATTCAAATGTGTGTGAAATCTTATTGGAATTAACTGCTAAGGTCATCAGTCTCTAAGCTTACACACTACTTTACCTAAATTACCCTAAGAACAAACACACACACCCATGCTCAAGGGAGAACTCGAACCTCCGCTGGGACCAGCCCCACAGTCCATGAGTTGAGGGATCCAGGTGAGGTGATGGTCAGTGGTAAGGCCAAGGTAGGTGAGGGTGGGGGAGAGGCAGACAGGATGGTTGCAGATGGTAAGGGAGAAATCAAGGAGCCGGAAGGAGCGAGTGGTACGATCTACAATGATTGTCTGGGTCTTGGAAGGATTGATTTTCAGGAGTCACTGGTTACACCATGCGGCATAAAGGTCAAGGCTGTGTGTGGCCAGCCAGCATACGGAAGATAGAACAGATTTGGGCGACCTTGTAGCAATGATGACAGACTCCTCGCCCAATAACTCACAGTGCATTTGTCCACTCTCAGATCTCTGTAGACATTCTGTAAGTGCCTATGAATGGCTCTGGTTTTCCGCCAAAATAAACTCAAAGACTTCTCGCTGCTTGGAACGCACGTCCGTTACAGATGCCACTTTGAAGGTTACATATAGCACCACCACTATCGGAACAACACTAAACTACAGCGACTGAAGCGCTGCTTGGAACGCACGTCCGTTACAGATGCTACTTTGAAGGCTATGTATAGCATCGCCCCGTATCTGAACAACACGAAACTACAGGGGCTGAAGCGGAAATATTCCAGCTGACTCAGGATAAATTCCGCAATTTTTTCAGCCTAATTGTCTGAGGAAAAAAGTATTACTTTACTTATTGAGAACTCTGGTACTTACCGTGTATTCTAGTAACAATGATCGTACCGTTACAGTAAGGGCTCGTGAAAGGCTCGCGGTACCTGCAGCTTGAAGCTGGGCATCTGCAGGGTCTCGGCGACGCCCATGGGTATCGCAGAGAGGGGCTGCTGTCGACGCCGCTGCACAGTCACTGGCTTCTACACACGCAGTGGCGGCCGCGCCGATAGTCCGGGAGATAGTGCGATAGCGCTCCCACGACCACGCGTGTAAGCTATGTCGCCAGCCCGCGTGCACCCGAGCCTCCATGCTCTGCCTCAACACAGGCTATAATAGCGCTGGTGTAAATCATTTTTATCTATCAATATCACTTTTGCGTGTTTCCTTACTAGTGGCATCGTCGGTAGCTCAGAATAAATGAATGAATGACATGACAATTTTCTATTAAACTACTTCTTATCTCCAAGTGCAAAGCTCCAATTTTATTACTGGGAAAGAGCACTAGGGCGGCTCATCCGTCGCTGTACACACAGGTTTCTTGGCCTTACATTAGTATTAGCGAACCTGTCAATGCTACGCAAATTGCTAAATATGTTTGGGAATTCGATATACGCCCTAAACTACTTTCTCCACCCTCTCTGCCCATCTCCTCGCCCCCCCCCCCCCCTCTCTTTGTCCATCTCACGCCTCTTCTCTCTCCCTGTGCATCACCTTCTACCCCATCTCACTCTCCATTTCCTTCCTCCACCCGCTGCACCCGGCTCCCTCTATCCACGGAACCCTCTGCCTTACCTTGAGCTTTGTTTATCGTTACTGCAAAACCTTTATTAGCAACTGAAGCCGCTTAAAATTAATCGATAAATCGGTTGGTATCATAGCTGTGTAGGGTATCAGAGAGTCCTCTCCAGCAGCTATGTCTGTCAGTAGCTCCAACGACGTATTTCGCATAGTTTTTATCTGTGAATCGATAGGTTCGGACGATTAAGATAGCCAAAAAAGTGCCACACCTACTTAACATCGTAACATCGTCTAGGGCCCCTGCGAGCACGCAGAAGCGCAGAACCATGGATTCGACTAATGTCTGAAGTAGTGCGGGAGGGAATCGATACCATGAAACCTGCAGGGCTCTCCATAAATCCGTAAAATCACGAGAGGGTGGAGATCTCTTCTAAACAGCACGTTGCAAGGCATCCCAGACACGCTCAACAATGTTCATGTCTGGGGAGTTTCGTGGCCAGCGGAAGCGTTTAAACTCGGAAGAGTGTTCCTGGAGCCACTCTGTAGCAATTCTGAACGTTTGGGGTGTCGCATTGTCCTGCAGAATTTTCGAAGTCCGTCGGAATGCACAGTGGACATGAATGGATGCAGGTGGTCAGACAGGATGCTTACGTACGCGTCACCTGTCAGAGTCTTATCTAGACGTATCAGGGGTCCCATGCCAGTCCAACTGCACACTCTCCACACTCTTACAGAGCCTCCACCAGCTTGAACAGTCCCCTGGGTTGATGAGCTTGTGTCCATAACTGTACACGTCCATCCGCATTACACAATTTGAAACGAGACCCGTCAGAGCAGACAACATGCTTTCATTCACCAGAAGTCCAATGTCGGTGTTGACGGGCCCAGGCGAGGCATAAAGCTTTGTGTTGTGCTGTCGTCAAGGATACACGAGGGGGCCTTCAGCAACGAAAATCCATATCGATGATGTTCCGTTGAATGGTTAGCATGTTGACACTTGTTGATGGCTCAGCATTGAAATCTACAGCAATTTTGAGGAACGGTTGCACCTCTGTCACGTTGAACGATCCTCTTCAGCCGGCCGTGGTAGTCTCGCGGTTCTAGGCGTGCAGTCAGGAACCGTGCGACTGCTACGGTCGCAAGTTCGAATCCTGCCTCGGGCATGGATGTGTGTGATGTCCTTAGGTTAGTTAGGTTTAAGTAGTTCTAAGTTCTAGGGGACTAATGGCCACAGCAGTTGAGTCCCATAGTGCTCAGAGCCATTTGAACAATTTTTTTGATCCTCTTTAATCGTTTGACCCGTTCTTGCGGGATCTTTTTCTGGCCGCAGCGATATCGGATATTTGACGTTTTACCGGATTCTTGATATTCACGGTACACTCGTGAAATGGTCGTACGGGAAAATCCCCACATCATCGCTACCTCGGAGATGCTATGTCCCTTCAAAATCAGTTAAATCTTGATAACCTGCCAGTGTATCAGCAGTAACTGATCTAACAACTGATCCAGGCTATCACAGCTGAAACTATCAGCGAGAAAGAAAACGAAACCTCTCGTTTTCACAGCACAGCATTTTCTTTCTCATACGTGGTCTGAGCAGAAAACCTGTACATTGTCGTTTAAAAAATATGTATAATCGATATCCATCTGCAAGCTTATTAGCCTATAATGTAAAAATTTGAAATGAGTCGGTAAAGAGCATTTAGAGATTTTTGGCAACAATGTTAGCTGTTTATGTATTACATATGTATTAAAAACGCAGCCTACGTTTGCCAGAATGTTCGTCAGAGTATCGTATACAAATCTGAAACAAGTCAGTTAAGAAATTTTCGAGATATTTCGTAACAACGTTAAACTACGATTTGTCTTTATACAGGCTGGTCCATTGATAGTGACAGGGCCAAATATCGCACGAAATAAGCATCAAACGAAAAAATTAAAAAGAACGAAACTCGTCTAGCTTGAAGAGGGAAACCAAATGGAGTTAAGGTTGGCCCGCTAGATGGCGGCGGCATAAGTCAAACGGATATCAACTGCGTTTTTTTAAAAAAAATAGAACCCCCATTTTTATTACATATTCGTGTAGTACGTAAAGAAATATGAATGTTTTAGTTGGACCACTTTTTCCGCTTTGTAATAGTCATAAACCTATAAGTACGTGGTATCACGTAACATTCCGCCAATGCGGACGGTATTTGCCTCGTGATACATTACCCGTATTAAGATGGACCGTTTACCATTTGCGGAAAGGTCGATATCGTGTTGATGTTTGGCTATTTTGATAAAAATGCCCAACGGGCGTGTGCTTTGTATGCTGCTCGGTATCCTGGACGACATCATCCAAGTGTCCGGACCGTTCGCCGGATAGTTACGTTATTTAAGGAAACAGCAAGTGTTCAGCCACATGTGAAACGTCAACCACGACCTGAAACACATGATGATGTCCAAGTAGGTGTTTTAGCTGCTGTCGCGGCTAATCCGCACATCAGTAGCAGAGAAACTGCGCGAGAATCGGGAATCTCAAAAACGTCGGTGTTGAGAATGCTACTTCAAAATCGATTGCACCCGTACCATATTTCTATGCACCAGGAATTGGATGGCGACGACTTTGAACGTCGTGTACAGTTCTCCCATTGGGCACAAGAGAAATTACGGGACGATGACAGATTTTTTGCAAGTGTTCTATTTGGCGACGAAGCGTCATTCACCAACAGCGGTAACGTAAACCGACATAATATGCACTACTGGGCAACGGAAAATCCACTATGGTTGCGACAAGTAGAGCATCAGCGACCTTGGCGGGTTAATGTTTGGTGCGGCATTATGGGAGGAAGGATAATTAACCCCCATTTTATCGATGGCAATCTAAATGGTGCACTGTATGCTGATTTCCTACATAATGTTCTACTGATGTTACTACAGGATGTTTCACTGCATGACAGAATGGCGATGTCTTCCAACATGATGGATGTCCGGCACATAGTTCGCGTGCGTTTGGAGCGGTATTGAATAGCATATTTCATGACAGGTGGATTGGTCGCCGAAGCACCATGCCGTGGCCCGCACGTTCACCGGATCTGACGTCCCCAGATTTCTTTCTGTGGGGATTGTTGAAGGATATTTGCTATTGTGATCCACCGACAACGCCTGACAACATGCGTCAGCGCATTGTCAGTACATGTGCGAACATTAAGGAAGGCTAACTACTCGCTGTTGAGAGGAATATCGTTACACATATTGCCAAATCCATTGACGTTGACGGACATCATTTTGAGCATTTATTGCATTAATGTGGCATTTACAGGTAATCACGCTCTAACAGCATGCGTTCTCAGAAATGATAAGTTCACAAAGGTACATGTATCACACTGGAACAACCGAAATAAAATGTTCAAACGTACCTAAGTTCTGTATATTAATTTTAAAAAACCTACCTGTTACCAACTGTTTGTCTAAAATTGTCAGCCATATGTTTGTGACTATTACAGCGACATCTATCACAAAGTGAAAAAAGTGGTCCAACTAAAACATTCATATTTCTTTACGTACTTCCCGAATATGTAATAAAAATGGGGGTTCCTATTTTTAAAAAACGCATTTGATATCCTTTGACCTATGGCAGCGCCATCTAGCGGGCCAACCATAGCGCCATCTGGTTTCCCCCTTCAAGCTAGACAAGTTTCCTTCTTTGTAGATTTTTGGTTTGACGCTTATTTCGTGAGATATTTGGCCCGGTCAGGATCAATGGACCACCCTGCATAGTAGCATAGATTTCAGGCTACAAAAACTGCAACATTAAGAAGGGTAGCAAGTAACTAACTTTTGGTTATTATGTGCAAACAGTATAGTAGGACGTTTTGTAGGGAAATTGCGGTAAACCGTGTATGAAATGAAGTGTACAGAGGTGCCACCTTTGGCAGCAACTACAGTTCTGGCCTTGCTAGGCATCGAGTCAAACAGATACAAGGTATCTGAATGACAGATACAAGTATGTCCTGTTTTGCTGCCTTAGCTCTATGCCAGAATTCAGCAATCATAGTGGCTGTCGAGTGGTGGCCTGCTCGTCTCCCGACAAACCTTGACCAGATATTTACTGTGGCGGAAAGATATGAATACGTGCTGGCCACGGTAACGGTCGAACGACCCCTCTATTATCGTAGGTCGGGACAGCACGGTATCCCTCGGTATTGCGTCATCCTACTGAAAGACGTCACACATACCTCAGAGATATGGTAATCCATCAAGTGGGACTGCAGTCGAACATGTAGTACTTGAATAATGAAAAAAAAAAAAAACAGCGGCTATATAGGAATCTAACGTCACTTATTCTTTTTAAAACATGCCACCAGTTTCGATACCATGTGGTGTTATCTTCAGGCCCCGAACGTATCCTGCCATCCACAACCGTTTTCGTGTGCAAATGTGCAGAATCTCATGCGGTGGGCCAAAGTTAAATGGATTCCGTACCTTCCGTGCCAGTAAAAAGCCCAGCATGGTCAGACGACAATTCCAAAGTAGCTATATCGGCACAAGACTCATTTGTACTGTCAGGCGTTTTTTGTACCCAAATAGATTAAGGGGAATTAAGCTTTATCTTAAAATTGGCTACTAAGCCCTCCCTGAAGGGAAAGCCGTCATCTTAAAGTAGCTTTGACTACTGAAGTTCTATAATCAAATTCTTTTGGTTTAAATGTAACATGTGTAGCACATCTATTTACACGCCTCAGTAGCAACCAAAGACAGATTCAAAAGTGATTGCCTCTCATAGATATTTGCCCACTTTTTCGTTCTTGACATACCAAAACATAAAGCAGGGAATAACGAAGATTAGACAGTGTTACAACTTTTGTACTCTGGGTGGAAGAGATGCAAATTCTAATTGCCTTTCCTTTGCTTAGGACGAGGCAAGGATGACGAGATAAATCGACGGAAATCTTTGTTAAGGAGACATCTTGGCATGGCCCCAAATCACTTGGAAACTTGAATCAGGGTTTCCGAAAGAGTATTGAAACCCCACTTAACGGAATACGAATTCAATATCATAATCACCCCGTCAGTTCCCACAAATGAGTCATTAACAACAGGCGCATTTTTTTCAGTCGTCAGGATATGCTGCAAAGGTATCATTTATATGTACAGTCGTGCTCAAAAGTATCCAGCGACCTGAATTGCATTTCGCCTGATTCGCATGCAACACACATAACGCAGCTGTTTTGCAGGTCCTCTAATCGCCCCTCAGTACAGTCGTTTGTCTATTGAAAATGGTCCCAACAACTCACCACTAGAAAATACTGCTCTGTGTCGCAATAACTCAAGATGTGAAGTAGTACTACGATACTACAAATATCAGGGAACACCTTATCACAGATATGACTGTCATTAAGGCTTGTAAGCTCACATTTATTACAATAAATGACATACATGCAATGTTACGACTCTCAGCATTACGTCAGTTAGGTAAAGCACGAAGTAAGTACGTCGTTCTCATGATTTCCTCTTCAAAGTAACATACCGTACTTATTATTTAACACAAAATTACATTAAAAATGTACGTTATTCACGAGCAGCTAGTTCAGCATATGTATAAACTTCAAATGACACGACGAACCGTCTCGTTCTGCATATGGATTCAAACCCACCTCACGCAGGCTAGGCAAACTTTTCGTGACTGACGGAAACTAACAATCATTCCTGACTATGCATACAGAGAGTGATATACCTCGATTTTAGACAGTATTAGTTAGCAAATATTAACTTTAAATCACATAACATAAACATTTTTAACGGACGGGAATTCCTATCCAGCATCTATTGTCCCCGTTAACGAACTACGAGAGATGGTAAATATTGCTTCTTCACGAGTAACTTGCTTGAAATGCCGTGAGGTAAAGCTTTGTGTTGGACAGGGATTCGAACCCAGAACCTAATCAAATTGTTATCGCAGCACAATCAACTGTGCATATCGGATTTTCTCAGCAGTAGCTAGATGTTTTAACTGAAATCACGAGACGAAACATTAATTTTTTCCTTCCCAGGAGTCCAACCTGACACATATTGCTGTTATATTCTAGAGAAAACGAACGTTAAATATGGGTTTGTTACACCAACAGCAACATGTGAGTATGTTTATTCTTCTGTGTCTTCGGCGTGCAGTATGAGTTGTAGATAGTCTTAAACAAAAAAATTGACCGCCAAGTCGTTCACGTAAGCCTGTATCTACAACAAATACTGCACACTGAAGACACAGAAGAACTAGAAAAACAAAGTTAGTTTATGACAGCAATGTTAACTATAGCGTTCGAAGTATTCATAGTCTTGTATACGTGTGTGTAAACGCCCTCCAATTACCACTCAAGGCAGACAAGGATACACAGTACAGCTTCAGTAATATAAATACGCCTCAGTTTGTGGATGAACTCAGACTTAGGTTGATAATGATTTTGAATATTTATCAGTATTTGTACCCATTGGTGTTAGACTCGTTTCAACCAATGACTCCCACAACTACAGGAACACTAATTGTGATGCCTCTTAGACTAAATACTTACACAGTGCTATCAGACGAAAAGATCAATCTGACACAAACTCTGTGAAGTTTGTTTTACAACCTTCGTGCCTGGATAAAGAGCTTTTCCCGTTTGAGATATCTATGAACGATGCTGCATAAGACGATTTAAGAAGAAACTTAATTCCTTCAGCTACGACAATGTTTAAAGAAATTGTCTTAACGGCACTAAATCGTGATTTGTGAATCGTTTACCGGACGTACTCTGTCGAATTTTGCTCGTTGGAAGACAAAAAAACTTAGTGACAAATTTCACAAAAGGAAAAGGGGGACGAAATGTCTCCCACTGGAAGGTCATGTTGTTTTATTTAAATGATTACAAAATCAGGTAAAACGAACAGTGAGGTTGTCAGTATAAGCATATTACTGTTGTCAGTGTGATGTTTCACTGCCCAGGGCCTGTAATGATAACGGGCCCGTTTAGGTCAGGCATATTGTATACAGAAGTGGAAGAGAAAGCACCAGTAAATTCAACAATCCAGATGCATTGCAAACACACAGAAATTACTGTTACAGTGTACTTATGGAGCCCAATGAGTGAATTGCATATTTTCCGGTGAGAAAGAGCACTGGCAAACAGTCCTCGCTACATTAGGTTACTTAAACTGGTGTCACTCTGAGCTAGAATTTATGGTCACCGACTAAGTGTAAGGACAGTGAGTCGGATGAGGGTTTTGCAACTGTGAAATACTTTCCTACATTATAGAAGCGAATATTAAATGTGAACTAATATTGAGAAAATTTTGATCTTGGATAACTTAGAATGAAAATCTTTCTGTTTATTGAAAAGGAAAACAATTGATTTTCTAGAACATTCTCTGTCGTACACAACTTCAAACAGGCCACGTCGACCAAATTATATGGAAGAACTGCCAGCGACGTATATCGGAAGGCAGTAATATCCCTTGGCTTTTGATTTGGCAGTATTCCACAGGCATTTCTAGGCGCAAGTAGATGAAGAAAGGCAGGATGTTTATGTTATCAAGTAATGTCTTCATAAATTACTTTAGTTTTAATGTAATCTACGAGTAATTGCTGATGTTTGATATTAACATGAAAAGGATTCCATAGACAGGGAAAGAACCTGTTCTCGAGCAACTACTTCTGTAATGACCAAAAGGCATTAAATGATCTTCAAGCACATGTGCTCCAGCAGCGGTATGAAAAAAAACGGTAATGATAATAACGGTACTAATCTAACTATCCGGTAACTTCACACTTCACAGTGGATTTTCTCGAACTAAGAAATTTGTTGAATTAGCGAAAATTTCAAAATGGCTTCACATTGAGGCTGTGATGCCTAGAAGAGTCTTTCCATTCTGCTGACATGAGAATAGCATAATCTCCGAGTCAGAAGTTTGTTTCTACTTAACTATTTAATAGACTTGCATTTTTTCCACCATGACTAATTTTGTAAACGAAGCACATCATGCGTTACAGCACACTCCTGTGGCTGAGGAATGTGGCCACAATGGTCTGGTGGAACGAACTATCACAAGTGCAATGTGTAGGTTCAGGAATTTACTTTTAAGAGGCACAAGCAGATTTACTTTACTTCTGGTAACCTCAAGAGAAAGACGTTATAATCCGGAATCCGCATTAAACATCATGTTCCTTTATTTCCAACTGGTCAGAGCCGGTTTACGTTGAGAAATGACATAGGTGGGGGTCATGGTAAACAGAGATACTGTCGCCAGTAAATTTACTTACCTTTTTTTTATCAACGGATAGCCATTTAAAGGAACAGGGCTCTTATTTTACTAGTATTTGATTGAACTAGAGACTTTGAAAAATTTGGTGCTGGACTGTATTTCGAATTTGTATCTCCTTTTTCGAGGATCTGAATCTCTCGGAACAGTATAGTTCAATCATTTTGTTCCTTTTTCCAAGACTGCAATCTTCTCTAGGTCACCTCCAAAGGTAAGGATGTGGATCCGATTCCTAATACAGTACAAAAATATTCAAAACTTCTGCCCTATTACATGCACACCGGTCTGCTTCTGAAAATTAAGGTGCATTTTTAATGTCTATCCAAGTGTTTCCAAAAATTTCTGGTCAAACACGCACACATCTTACTGTTGGTGAGTAAGCAATTGATACTTAAGCTATATACGTGGACGATAAAGAAGAATGTTAGGAGTGCGGTTCGATTGTCGCTCAGGCACAAAAATTTGTATTCTTCAAATCTTCAAATGTGTGTGAAATCTTATGGGACTTAACTGCTAAGGTCATCAGTCCCTAAGCTCCTAAGGACAAACAAACACACCCATGCCGGAGGGAGGACTCGAACCTCCACCGGGACCAGCCGCACAGTCCATGACTGCAGCGCCTAAGACAGCTCGGCTAATCCCGCGAGGCATTTGTATTCTTATTTTAGATTCAAACACCTAGCAGCTGGTAAGAAAAACCGAATAGTAACATTTGATTTTACTTAGTTAATAATCCTATTACGTGTGGGGTTCGTATCTCCGCCACAGAATTTCACATCATGCGCATCATCTTTAAATGCATGCACACTTTGTTGCCTCTGAATGCAGGTACATCAGACATCTTTCGTGGTTAGTTCACAGGGATGAAAGTGCCTTGATAGGAGTACTGGTTTATTATAAAAACTGTCGTCTTTTATTTTCAAGTTTAGATTTGGTTACTGATATTAGCGAAAATTTCGGCAATTCATGACTCTTCACAGCTAGTCAGCAATATATGATTAGATTCGATTATATTAATACTTGTCCCATATATCATGACTACGACATTTCATAATGATGTGGAACGTGTTATTTTAATGAAAGATTTCTTTACATACCAGTATTCAATTTCTTTACAACAAATTTTTACCCTCTCTCTCATTCTTTTCAATTTCTCTCTCTCTCTCTCTCTCTCTCTCTCTCTCTCTCTCTCACACACACACACACACACACACACACACACACACACACACACACACACACACACACACTTTTCTTTTTATTTGTTTGGTGTGCACAACTATCGGCGAGGCACGAAAACGTCTTTGAATGAGTTTCTTAGGTTTGAGTACAGTTACGAAAGAAATACAAAAACAACAATGAGAGTTACTTATTCATGATGTTTAATTTGCAGTCAGTTCTGAGTAACTGCGCTCCAGTCCCTAAATCTAGTTATAGAAATACGAATCAGACGCATTACGTATTCCTGGCCGTAGCAGCCGCAACTTTGAGGCGCCAGCTAAGGTCACGTTCGAGCCCGCTGTAGGATCACATCAGTTCGTCTTCTTCCTGCTGATACTGTAGCTGAGATTGGGCAACAAGGCAACGTATGTTTGGCAACTCTGTGGTCGACGAGTTACTTCCTGGTGTGTACGGAATTACGCCTCAAAGTTCACTTGATTTTTCCTATCATTTTCATTGAATAAACTGAGCTATTATCGCTTGAGGTGCAACGAAAGATTGTAAATTTACGGTTTTCAGCCCAGGAAAGTCGTTTCACGCGGAAATCGCAACTAATTTCGTCCTTTAAATAGCTGTTTACGAGTTCTAGACAATATTGTCCTCGTAAGAGGAAGGCACAACACATACCTCTTTGCTAGCTGCATGGGGATGTGCTGACCTGTGACAAAGCGTCGGGTATGGTTCACGGTTCCAATCTCGCAGACTATAACGATTTTATCCCTTCTGCGGAGGAGCTACAAGCAGTCAAATCAAACATCGATAAGGAAATCGCAAGAAAATACTTTCAGGTCGTGGTGCGATGGTGAAAGAGGTAACGCCTCTTTCCGCTGCTGAGAAACACATTTTGGGTTTCTAGGAACACAGAACTTTATTTATGAAATGTCACATTTGCATACCTGTTGAGTAGGACACAGCATACCAATTAAACACAGACCGAATCGAAATCTAAGTGAGTAGTAATTTACTAATTCGTGCCAATAGAGACACGCTTGTGTGGAGATACTCAGTATTATTAAAACAGACTTTCGTTGTAAGGTTATCTTGGGTAGTTTTAGTTCATTTCTTATAATACAGTGCACAGTATTCGTATGGTTTCTTTAAGTGTTGTTAAAACAATACTAAACGTGAGAGAGGATATATGCGAATTCTCTGATGTTATCTATAACAGTGTGACAATGCACATGCAGTTTATTGATTACATGCATGTAGAAAACTTGTTCTGAGTTAAAGCTGTCAAACAAGGTTTGAAGAAGAATAAAATGCCACTACTAGCGCCGGCACGATAGCTCAGCGTTTTCGGTCGGAGGGCTGCAAGCTCTCTGTAATAAAAAAAAAAAACTAAGTAAAGGAGTCAACGATCAACTTGAATGGATGTCTTGTGACGTCCGCCCAGACAAAATGCGCCCAACTACATCGCACAAAATGAAAAAAAAACGTAGAAAATACTTTCCTGAGTATTTTGGCATGATTCGCTCTCCCCACACACAATACAAAAGCTTCGAGGAGTATCTACTGCCTGGCCGTCTATTAAACCTGAAAAAAAAACAAATGTCGCCGAACGTTAGCCCTTTTTCCACATGGGACTATTTTCGGTTGAGAAGTGAAGGAAATTATATTCAAAGTTTCATTAAATTGATAACTACAGCAGGCAACAGAATTACGTTTTAATAAATGTAACAGCCAATGTAATACAACTCGCGACATCTTATCTACGGTGCGCGACACTTACCATTACGCTACTTGCTGTCATGTAGCTACAGCACCTCCAGAAGTCAACTTAATTTCCTCCAGAACTTGCGCATTCCAAAGTGCTGTGAGATAAAGCATATGGCCGGATCTAGACTTTTGAGGGACAGACAGTTACAGCTTTTCTTTTGCACTGCACGACATTTTCAACAAACAGATAGCGCAATACGGTAGCTCAAATAGAAAGGAACACATCCTGTTTAAATTTCTGAATCCTACAGCGTTGACAGTACTGTATAGGTGGCAATTACGTGATTTTATTTCGGTGATTAAGAAGTAGAATGGAATGTATGCACTGGGTAGCCGAGGCAGCTAGTTCATGGCGATTCAATCAACCAAGTAAATGAATGTACCGAACATGCCTCAAACCACTATAGGGAGTATGTGTGTCAGAATTCTCATCGAGTGTGCCGCAAAGGTATTATGATAGAAGAATAAGCCTTTGAGAAGAGGGTTTGGTGGTCTGTTGGATTGATAATGGGTTGCTATGATGATGGTCTGGGTTCAATTCCAACTTCTGCTGATGGTTTTTAATAGGGAGAGGCAGATTCTATTCTCTTCTGGCTATGCCAAGTGAAGAAGGTGTAATGGCATTGTGGTCTGAAATTCTCGTTAAACATGATATTCCTTCTCTACCAAGTAGACGTTCGGTTGAATCACAATAAAGTCAGGAGTGACGAAATGTGGGAACTCTACCACCAGTAACCTTTCTTATACTAGTTATTTATTTCTAGTGACGAAACAAACGCTATGTAGGGTTACAGAACACTTATTCCATCTTTTATTTGAGCTTCTGTATGTCGACAAAATTGATTCTGAACTGGGAATGCAACTCAGACCGCCCTTAATGCGAATTTGATCCCTTCGTGACAATACAGCTCGACTGCATTTTGTTGTTTGTTCAAAATTGCAGATTCTTCAACATCTCCACATATTGCACGTGAATGGGTTCGAATAGTGGCCTGGCTCTATAGTTTTCAATATGTACTATCAAGCTCTAGTATGAGAACACCTATCTGCTAGTGGATAATAATTTTGATTTTTAATGCATTTTCATTCGTTGTCAACACTAACGATATCTGACGTTTTTGACTCCTAGCGAGACACAGAACTATTTGAGTTCTGTAGTTCAGGGATGTTATTCCGAGCTGCTGGCGGTCAAAAAAGCTGTAGCTTATGTCTCTTTGTGTGTAGTCAACAACGATACGCGTGGAGTTTGATTCCCAGTCAGCACTGAACTCTTCGTCATATTATTTCTAGTTCAAAAATGCTCACATGTCGCTGCTGGTGTAACAAACCCATATTTAACGTTCATTTCCTCTAGAATATAATAGCGATAGGTGCCGAGTTGGAGACGTGGGAAGGAAAAAGTAATGTTTCGTCTCGTCATTTCAGTTATAACATCTAGCTACTGCCGAGGAAATCCGATATGTCGCAGTTGATTGTGCTTCGATAACCATCCAATTAGGTTCTGGGTTCGAATCCCTCTCCAACACAAAGCTTTACCTCACGGCATTTCAAGTAAGTTACTTGTGAAGAAGCAATATTTAACATCTCTCGTAGTCCGTTAACAGGGACAATAGATGCTGGGTAAGAATTCGCGTCCTTTAAAAATGGTTGCGTTATGTAATTTAAATTTGATATTTGCTAACTGATACTGTCTAAAATCGAGGTATATCACTCTCTGTATGACTAGTCAGGAATGACTGTTAGTTTCCGTCAGTCACGAAATCTTAGTCTGCATGACCTGGGTTTGAATCCATATGCAGAACGAGATGGTTCGTAGTGTCATTTGAAGTTCATACATATTCTCCATTAGCTGCTAGCGAAAAACGTAAATTTTTAATGTCATTTTGTGTTAAATAACAGGTATGGTATGTTACTTTGAAGAGGAAATCATGAATACGACGAACTTACTTCGTGCGTTACCTATCTGACGTAATAACAGGTATGTCATTTATTGCAATAACTGTGAACTTACAAGCCTTAAGGACAGTCTTGGCTGTGATAAGGTGTTCCCTGATATTTGTAGTATCGTGGTATTACTTCACATCTTGAGTTATTGCGATACAGAGCAGAGTTTTCTAGTGGTGACTTGTTGGAATCATTTTCAATAGCCAAACGACTGTACCAAGGATCGGTTAGAGGATCTGCTAGACAGCTTCGTTATGCGGGTTGCATGCGAGTCAGGCGAAATGCAATTCAGGTCGTTCGGATACTTTTGAGCACGACTGTACATTCGTAATACGAAGAATTTTTTTTATTTCCGAACTAGCTTCCAAAAATACTTGACAGGAAGTTATGTGCGTGACTATCATTTCTATTTCACACAGTTCATTGTAATAGATGGGGCAAAAGTGAAAGACGTAAATGCTTACAGGATGACTTACAAATCAGGAGTATACAAGCAAAGCCAAATATAAAATACGTTCATGGCAAAATTCATTTTTGACACTCATAAATCAAACAGGATCGTGATGTTGTACCTACATTTCGGAATGTCCTTCTCGTTTTGTCAGGCCTTGTCAGAAACTACTAAAAATTTGACTATGGAATGTAGTTCAATTTATCTGAACGGTGTCCGCTTAATAGCAAAATATTTACATAGACCTCCGTGAAGCACAATCGACACCATGGTGCTTTACTATGTGTGGTCGTGCTAGAAGTGGTCCGCTCTTTACTACCCCGATCTCAAAACGCATTAATCCAAACATTTACATGGGAACCAACAGTTTTATACAGGGTCTGGACTACAGGGGACGGTAATTTCTCATACTTACAAGTACTGCCAGAAGCAAATTTCTCTACTAGTATCTAAAAACATTACAAGGCGCAGCTACGAATTCGTCGTTTGTAGATTTGCTCATAGGGCCAAGAAGCGAACGGACAACCCAAAACGTGGAGTACATGAGATACTCTGCTTCTTAGCGGCCAGTGTCTCGTTGATAAGAAGTCAATGTCATTACATACCACTCTTCGTGCCCGAAAGATACGGGAATACGGTATGGTTGAAAAGCGTCGTGGCCTCGTGACGGTCAACATGACGCAGTTGGTTCTGGTAGCGCTGTAACACCCTGGTGTTGACTTGGCTGCAAATGGTATTGGCGCTGATTTCTCAAGATGATCCAGCGTTGAGGATTCTGTAGTAAATTGTTCTCTACCTCAAAACTCTAGCAGTGCTTCGTACTGCTGGACAGCCGCAGATCTTAACAGTACGTCCATTGTTATGTTAGTTGATTATGAAATGTATTACTAATGATTTTATAACTACATTTCCTTCCATAGTTTACTGTTTCGAATGCAGCTTCAGTCCAGTGCTCTTTACCTGTTTGAAGTCCAGAGGAAGTCTGGTGCTGGGACCAGCGTCTAATGAGCTTCCATATAACACCGGATCTGGCGAATGTCAGGACTAGAGTCTCCACGGTTATCACTAGAGTGGTACTTGCACTGTCTACTGTGAGATCTGAGGTTTTCTGAAACCTGGGCCTGGAGAAAAGCTGTTGGTGTCAACAAGCGCTCCAAGCACTCAAATGAAAATGGATCACGTATTGTGTAGATTTCGGACTGCCCACTAGAAGTTTATGTTTGTGTGTCTGTTGCTGTTCAGATGTTGCTTTCGAAATGACAGTGACTGTGTCTTTACTGCATTTGTTGTTGGTCGATATACTAACCTTACTATTGAGAGATGTTGTCGCTTGAAACAATTGTTCTGTCCATCGCGACCCCCCTATACGTGTAACGGTTGCTTGAAATAACGCGTGGTGGTAGTGAAAGATGATTCGTGATCTGTGCTGCGGGATCATTGCACTGTGAACTTCAGCAGGAGAAGATCGTGATACTGACTTCGCCTGGTGCTGAGTCACTTGTTGAGACCAGTATCTTGAGATTCTTGGGGCGAACCCGTGAATGAAAACGCCGCACAGTTAAAAAGTTAAGTTAGAAACCCATGCAAAAATGTTTGCTACAAGAGATGAACAACCACCTGGAGCGTGAGTCAATGTGTATCTTACTTGTATGTAACAATATTTTTGCCAAGAGCCTAAAACGGGAATTTCATCACAGTAATGGACTACATGACAGCAGTATGCCCAAACTGCTAGAAGAATACGGCTGTAACGAGCGCTTCTGTTGCATAAATTTCCACATGAAAGTAGACCTGTTGACAACAAATAGTGAGACTTGGTCTCAAAATCACTACCTTTTTGTATTCCCTCAGAGTACACGTGACCTGTTGTAGACACTTGTTTCTGTGTAACGTTTCTGGTGCGACATTCCATCTGCTACTGTGACAGATGGATGCTGTGCGTCTAGAACAACTACGGCTACCAAAAGAGGCACCCGGGAAGGAACACTCTCCTTTCATGCAAATTGAAGCACTAAGTACGGGATGAGGTTTGCAAAGCATACCAACGCCGAGATGATTTAGGAAGCGTCGATCGCCTGTCTGAAGACAGATGTCACAACGGTCGCTATGTTCTGTGCCATGTTACAGTCACCAGTGTATGTAATGTGGAATAAATCTTAATGGCCACCTCGAACTACCGACACTCCAATCTAGTCTTCCACGCCCTTGTGTGATACAGGTGTTTCCTGTACGAGGTTATCAGCGTGACTACATTCCCGTGTAGAGCAGGCGAAGAAGGAGCCTCACAAGTCGGTGACTTCGTTCTGTTAATGAACATCCTGGGTGTTAGAACCTTTAAGAGCAACTGTATTGCCAGGCGGGATTAGCCGAGCCGGCACGGTAGCTCAGCGTGTTCGGTCAGAGGGCCAACTGCCCTCTGTAATAAAAAAAACTGAGTTAATGGATCAACAACGAACTGAAACGGGTGTCTTTCGACGTCCGCCCAGAGCAGATACAACGAACAAAACGAGATTTAAAAAAGAAAAGAAAAAAAGCGGTCTAAGGCGCTGCAGTTATGGATTGTGCTGCTGGTCCCGGCGGAGGTTCGAGTCCTCCCTCGGACATGGGTGTGTGTGTTTGTCCTTAGGATAATTTAGGTTAAAGTAGTGTGTAAGTTTAGGGACTGATGGCCTTAGCAGTTAAGTCCCAAAAGATTTCACACACATTTGAACTTTTTTTTTATTACAAACATCTAGTGCATGCGACGGCGAATGGAATAGTTTGTCATTAACAGAAATGTTTTCAGACGTTGTACTGACTACAGGAGTGACGATCGCATGCAGGATGCACAAGAGGCAAGGCAACATTGGATTTCAAACGTGGACATTTCATGGATGCCTGGCACATAGGGTACTTAGTCTCCACCGTGGAGCAAGCAGGGGTATTTCACTTGCCCCTATATCAAGAGTCTGCCTTGAGCATCTCCTTTGGAAAAGAGCAGCCTCTGTGACAGTGAGATGTCGACGACAACAAAGTGCAGGTAGCGGATATCCACGTCAACTACTTGCAAGTTGTAACAACAGATATACTCGCCACAGTTCACCAAACACTTCGAGAATCGATATTGAACAACAACGACAAGTGAGCAGTCACGCCTTCCAGATCGATCCCTGCTGGAGATTGTAGAAGCCACCACCCGCAAGTGTGCCTCTACTCACTGCACGTCACAGAGTGCAGACATTAGCATGGACACATGAACACTACCATATTGCGGATGGAAATAAGTCGCCTGGAATATTGAGTTCCGATGCAAATTGGTTCTGCATCTACATTTACTCCGCAAGCCACCCAACGGTGTGTGGCGGGGGGCACTTTACGTGCCACTGTCATTCCCTCCCTTTCCTGTTCCAGTCGCGTATGGTTCGCGGGAAGAACGACTGCCGGAAAGCATCCGTGCACGCTCGAATCTCTCTAATTTTACATTCGTAATCTCCTCGGGAGGTATAAGTAGGGGGAAGCAATATATTCGATACCTCATCCAGAAACCCTCTCGAAACCTGGACAGCAAGCTACACCGCGATGCAGAGCGCCTCTTTTGCAGAGTCTGCCACTTGAGTTTACTAAACATATCCGTAACGCTATCACGCTTACCAAATAACCCTGTGACGAAACACGCCGCTCTTCTTTGCATCTCCTCTGTCAACCCGAACTGGTACGGATCCCACACTGATGAGCAATACTCAAGTATAGGTCGAACGACTGTTTTGTAAACCACCTCCTTTGCTGAAGGACTACATTTTCTAAGGACTCTCCCAATGAATCTCAACCTGGCACCCGCCTTACCAACAATTAATTTTATATGATCATTCCACTTCAAATCGTTCCGTACGCACACTTCCAGATATTTTGCAGAAGTAATTGCTACCAGTATTTGTTCCGCTATCATATAATCATACAATAAAGGATCCTTTTTTCTATGTGTTCGCAATACATTACATTGGTCTATGTCAAGGGTCAGTTGCCACTCCCTGCACCAAGTGCCTATCCGCTGCAGATCTTCCTGCATTTCGCTGCAATTTTCTAATGCTGCAACTTCTCTGTGTACTACAGCATCATCCGCGAAAAGCCGCATTGAACTTCCGACATATCTACTAGGTCATTTATGTATATTGTGAAACGCAAGCCGGCCGGGGTGGCCGACCGGTTCTAGGCGCTACAGTCTGGAACAGCGCGACCGTTTCGGTCGCAGGTTCGAATCCTGCCTCGGGCATGGATGTGTGTGATGTCCTTAGGTTAGTTGGGTATAAGTAGTTCTAAGTTCTAGGGGACTGATGACCTTAGAAGTTAAGTCCCATAGTGCTCAGAGGCATTTGAACCGTTTGAAAAGCAATGGTCCCATAACACTCCACTGTGGCACGCCAGAGGTTACTTTAACGTCTGTAGACGTCTCTCCATTGAGAACAACATGCTGTGTTCTGTTTGCTAAAAACTCTTCAATCCAGCCACACAGCTGGTCTGATATTCCGTAGGCTCTTACTTTGTTTATCAGGCGACAGTGCGGAACTGTATCGAACGCCTTCCGGAAATCAAGGAAAATGGCATCTACCTGGGAGCCTGTACCTAATATTTTCTGGGTCTCATGAACAGATAAAGCCAGTTTTGTCTCACACGACCGCTGTTTCCGGAATCCATGTTGATTCATACAGAGTAGATTCTGGATTTCCAGAAATGTCATGACACGCGAGCAAAAAACATGTTCTAAAATTCTACAACAGATCGATGTCAGAGATATAGGCCTATAGTTTTGCGCATCTGCTCGACGACCCTTCTTGAAAACTGGGACTACCTGTGCTCTTTTCCAATCATTTGGAAGCTTCTGTTCCTCTAGAGACTTGCGGTACACGGCTGTTAGAAGGGGGGCAAGTTCTTTCGCGTACTCTGTGTAGAATCGAATTGGTATCCCTTCAGGTCCAGTGGACTTTCCTCTGTTGAGTGATTTCAGTTGCTTTTCTATTCCTTGGACACTTCTCCGCTCAGAAGTGACAAAACACACCTTTACGACGCAACTGTTTATTACTGTAACTGATCAAAGTACGCTTCTGTCAGAGAATGACTTTAGAGCGCGGTAATTGAAAACTATCTATCGTGGATAATATATGGAGGAGCAGGACAGAGCGTTCAGCGCGGTCCTACGAGGAGAAGAGCTCGAGACAGCCAGAGGTAACCACTGCGAAGCGGCGCCTAGTGAACGGCTGTTGGAAGCGCGACAGCAGGTGTGGCTCACGGCGAAGACGTCACGACAACTCGGCGAGCAGCGGGAGCGGCAGAAAGGGTCCGGTGCGGAGACTTAAAGCGATTGTGTATCAATCGGAGTCCAAGACATGTTTGACCTCCTCCCCGTCTGAGTATCCATAAATTTATATGTTAGAAGCACCATAGGGCTATGCCCACCTGACTTCTTGAATATATTTGGTGATGTATGGGAAATCGGTTTTTCGGAGCTCGATATGATTTGAGACGTCTTCCCCTCGTTATCTGGAGATAACTTCCTGACTTCTTAGGCAGAGCTAGCGAGTTGGAATGACCAAATGATTAATCACTATTTTCTTGAGAAGAGAAGGTAAGATAAGACGACTACGGCCGGGCAGGTTGGGACAGGAAGTCTACTTCCTCTCAGGACTCGTCCGTTGTCAGACTTTCGCCGGGGTCTGAACGAGGCACCCCCGTTGAGAGGGGCCGAGATCTTGTGTTGAGTTCCTTGAGCACCCCTTTGACGTCTTGCAACACTTTTTCTGTCCTTGTGACCTCGGGTCGTCTGAAAGGTGAAGCTGGCAACCGCAGACGCTGTGGTAGTTCCTGGCGGCTCGATTGTAAACATTGCATCGCCTCGTCTAGTAACTAACAACCCCGTAGGTGAGGCAGAGGTCTTACCTGGCCGCTGAACGTGGCCGAAAATGTGGTGGTCGAAGTATACGAGGGGCACAGGACAAGTAGAGCTCGAATACCTCGAAAACATCGAAGGGCGATGCGTGACACTTAGAGCAACGGTATTTTCATGTGTGGATGAATTAGTGCCCTTAATACACTCATGGTCATAAAGATTGGAGCTCCTTGAGCAGAGATAGTACGTTCATATTCACAGTATATGCACATCAGTATGTCCCGCAGAAATGATAAACATTTGAACCATGTCGAACCGCGGATTCAAGGTCAACATTAACATCGCGGCGCAACACCACCTACCGGTGCCTGCGGCTCTTGTAGTTTCTGAAGACCGAAGGTAATGGATCAGCGTGACTTGAACTACGTGTAGGATGCCTCGCAGACACGTGCGCGAACCGTACCATCAAAATAGTAAGTTTGAAAGAGGGCGCATTATTGGCACTCGAGAGTGTGCGTCCATCCGGGAAACTGCTGCTTGTGCGGGACAAAGTGTTTCGGCAATGCAACGGGTGTGTGCAGAATGATCCACGGAAGGCCATAGAGCACGATAAGATGGGTCAGATCGCACCACGCAGATCATCCCCCGAAAAGATCGATGCCTCATCCGAATGGCATTGCGTGACAGATCTGCGTCCGCCTCTGCTCTGGTGCAACACTGGAACACATCATTCACTATCAGAGGTGACAGTTCATTGGCGTTTATTATGGCGTGGGTTAGGTACACGTCGTCCACTTCTCCGCCTATCTTTGACGAATGTCCAAAAACATGCTTGATAGCAATGTTTTATGGGACCACATGACTGGGTACAGGAATGGCACTAGACTGTGTTTTTTGGACGCGTCCAGGTTCTGTTTGTTTGAAAATGATGGTCGGTTTTGGGTTCGCCGCAGGCAGGGGGAGCGGAAACACAGTGACAGCATCGCACATGACGTACAGAGCCAACTCAAGGCCTTATGGTGTGGGGTGCTATTGGGTACAACCACAAATCACAGCTGGTGCGTATCCAGGACACTGCGACAAGTGTGGCCTACGTGAATGAATCCTGCGGCCCTTAGCCATACCCTCTCTACAACATCCCAGACGCCATTTTCCATCAATACAACGCACAACTACCTGTTGCCGCACGAATCCATCCCTTCTTGGTGTTATAGGATATCAGCCTTTTGCTGTGGCCTGCCAGATCACCAGACTTGTTGCCATTCGAAAATGTGTGGATATAGTGAAACTGTGGGTGCAGTGCTGTGACCCAATGCCAAACACCATCATCCATAGAACAAGTTATCAAGGCCCATGGTGGACCCTATACCTGCTAGTCAACAAGGCTCAAGTTGAGCCGAGGTGATTGAAACGCTAATCATTTCTGCAAAACATATCAACGTAAATTTCCTGTGAATATGAACATCCTACCTCTAGTCATTCAAGGTGTTCTGTTTTTCTATGAAATTGAGTGTACGTTTAAACTTATACATTATGGATGCCTGCTAGCCTACAAGACTCGTGTTGAACTGAGGTGACTGAAGTGCTAATCATTTCTCTACAACATACCACCGTACATGCCCTGTAAACATGAATGTCCTATCTGTAATCGTTCAAAGTGCTCGTTTTTTTTCTGAAAATGAGTGTATATTTACTGTTTTCTCTCGCTGGCAAACGATTCAGGAGCCCACTATCCGCTCATCTACACACATTTATTCGTGTCTGGAAATATGGTAGGTGCGAAAAGCAATAATGTCTCTGTCCACAAAGCTTTCAAGTCCAGGAACATTTAGTACTCCAGTACCGCCACGAACAATGGCTACGGTAAACCATCCGTTACCATGACCAAATGAATCATTTATATCTAAACTAAAATTAAGTCTGCAACTGACGAAAACAGCAGGACCATCCAGCAGGGCTTGAGCAGCGACAGACTTAACTGGAATACGATTCTTCTTGTCTCCAGCTGTTGTAGCAAATTCGATGTTCTCGATGGTCTTGTACAAATATTCTAAGTCCGACGCAAGGTCACGCGCGTTCGGACTTGTATATAAGCCAGCAAGCGCCGCTCAGCGGCTATGTCGCGCTGCTGCTGCTGCTGCACAGGCAACTGCATTGAACGCTGCCAAGATGCCGTACAGAAGATATCGTCGCCGTTCGAGACAGACAGCCTGCTGGCGGAGCGTTATCCCGGACGCGAGCACTAGCCTCACTAGGCGCTCGCGTTCCTGGACTTGAAAGCTTTGTGGACAGAGACATTATTGCTTTTCGCACCTACCATATTTCCGAACTGGCTAATAAGGATTTTGGTAAATCAGCATATGTTTCTCCATCTTCTGTACCGTAGCGAAAACGTGGGAGCACTGATTCAAATTCGTAAAACGGGGCGTAGTCCCCCTCTTTCAAGCCTACCTCACTCCATTCCCAAGTCAACAAAACTTTCCCCTTCACAGTTTCTCATAGTACGTTCTAGCGAGATATAAGACGTCTTGCTTAAAGTCCTGCAGTTTAAGGTTACTCAATATCTCTGTTACTCTCACTCGTCAGCAAAACAGTCCTCTGACCATAAGGACAACTCTTCCCTTAGTCATACATCAGATGACCGTTCTTCACTAGGATCTAGAGCATATTTAGTAAGAAAAAAGCTTTTTCAGCAGTTGTAAATTCTGTTACATACATCAGGACGTTTGTATACACGTCAAAGTAGCTTGATATCAGCGCTGCTAAGTCTTTTGCGTCAGAATTTAAATATTTATTCTTTAACGTAAGTCCTTAATTAAATCATCTTTGCTGGAAACAGATGAGAAAGATCGCAGAAAAAATTTAAGTGCTTTATTCTTAAAATGTTCGCCTAAGGCAGAGCAATGAACACAGATAGTATTGCTCAGTTTTCATCTATAACTTAATTCATTTGTTATAGCAAATTATTTCTTTCCGAATAAGTACTGACAATCTTTGGATAAATAAAATGTGATTCTAAGTCTAGTTATTGGCTCTGTCAACACCCCTTATACTCGCATAGCTCGTCGATGTGTCTCTTTACTGTGTTTGTTAGAAAATGGCTCATCTTTCAGAAATGTTGGATTTTTGTCAACTGATACGTTCTGACAGAACCGTTCGCAATAGCTCATGTATAGCTGCAACGTTCATATTTTCAGATTTCAAGGCTTTATGTACTATATTGATTCATTCCAGTTCATTGCATCTTATACCAGACTGTAGGCTCCAGTCACGAACTGTAGGATTCCACTATTTTTTTGGGACCTTATTACTATGCAGCGTTAGTTATATTTCTTTCAGGCAAGAATTATGCTTCTCAAATCCTTAAGAAATTCAGTGAATCTCCCCCCATAAGTGCATAAATGGCGTAGCATCTGTCAGACCAGCGCGTTTGGTTTAGTCTCTTTAGCGTTATCTCGGGAGTACTCATGATAATCCTACCACCGTAGCAATCTGTGGCCAAAAATATCTGCTCTCGACTGTTACAGGTTTGACTCTAAAGCTGCTTAAACGTGTAATTTTAAAAAGGATCTTGCAACATTTACTCACACCTAATCTCCGTTCGTTCTATAGATTCAGTTAACAGATACGTGGGTAAATAGGTAAACGTAAAGCTGCACTCAACTTGAAGGTCGGTTTGAACACCACAGTTGTTTACTAGGGATGCACCGATTAGAAGTGGTATGCGCCGTTTACTCCCTCTGATCATCGAACTGACTTACTCACCCAATTAAATGGGATCTATAGATAACGCAGATTCCGAACCACAGCTGCATTTCGACATTTTTTAACATTAACAGACATTGCCTTAGCAAAATAAGTACAAAGTGACAGACGAAAACCCTAGGACTGACAGTGGATCGAAGCCCAAAGCTCTGGGATCATAGTCTGCCACTCCACTACCATTTTTCCAAGCTTCACTGTTTTGTGTGTCATCCTTGCTCAGGGGGCATGCTCATCTTCTTTTGTATCGCTCCAATTTTAGCGTATGTACCGCCAAAGCAAGCACACACTACTGAGCCAGCGAGAAAACGGAGTAAATGATTAGAATTTGTTTACCTCTCAGTGATTTCCAGAATCATCTTTCATCATTTTAAAGTGGCAAAAGACTTCACTTGACTTTTACTAATTTTTGCACTTGTCCTCTCCATTGCAAATTTTACTGTTTTTCTTCATATATCATTGGGTGCTTGTTCTCGGAGGAACCTGGGCGTGGTCCCGCTTACCCCAGCCAAATCACGTCCTGCTGTTACCACAGGGTAGTTTCCTGAATTATGCGGGGATTATTTTCTGCGTGTCCGTCAAGATAAAATAACAAATCGCAACGTGAGGCAGTTGTCAACATTGTAGAGGTTCCTGCAATGGTCCATACTGTTGCTGAACGTCGGATCAGACTACACAATTGTCGATCAATACGGAATATCCATCACTAGTCAGCAAAGAAGAAAATCGCGAAATGTAGTAACAGCAAGGAACAGGTAAGAAAGTCAGATGGTAAGCTTCCAGCCAACATCCGAGTTCTGCCAATCCCTGGCAACCATAACACAGGTGTCAAACCAACTGCACCCTACTGCAAATGGCCGGACGGAGTGGCCGTGCGGTTCTAGGCGCTACAGTCTGGAACCGAGCGGCCGCTACGGTCGCAGGTTCGAATCCTGCCTCGAGCATGGATGTGTGTGATGTCCTTAGGTTAGTTAGGTTTAATTAGTTCTAAGTTCTAGGCGACTGATGACCTCAGAAGTTAAGTCCCATAGTGCTCAGAGCCATTTGAACCATCCGAACCTACTGCAAATGCACAATGTAAATTATCACAGACATGTAATACGTGTAATGAATAAGGACATTTCTGACGTGGGAGTTATACTCAGATTAGTTTGGTTTTGCAAACTAGTCATCCAAGCTGTTTATCATGGCTTGTCTGAAAGAGTTTGTGTTGAGAAAACCTTAAATCTTGTAATTTCAGCAAAATCGAACTATCATAATTTATTCATTCTCCTACAAAGTTCTAGGTGCAGATTTCATCTATCACGATGTGTTTTTGTCACAAAACTGATTTACTTTTTCAATTACAGGTGTCTTAAAATTTTTGGCTATTAACGGAAATGAATGTAATTTGCAGCTGTTGCTTCTGTTGAAAATAAATTCATTTATTTTCTTTATGTGCGTGCTGTTCACGTCTACAGTCCCAGCTCAGTGCATTCATATTTTCTGGGCTTTTTAATCTTTCTAGTACTGGACAGGCAGAGGTCACTGCCAACTCTAGCGATTAAACGATACTGTGCACAATAGGTGCAATACCAGGGTCGGCCACGGCATGCAGAACTTCACGCGTGCACGGCGTGCAGCACGCGTGAGGTCGGAGGCTTGGCCTGTCCCCGCATGTATCCGATTTATCGGATCCTTCTCGGAACTGCCCGGTACAGAGCGACATTTCATTTAGCAGTGCGAATGCCATACAGTTTCTTCCGACATTTGGAGTGGCATTTTGTGATTGGCACAACTTTCTTCAGTTTTCCGGTATCATTGTGTCCACGCTATTTATCCTCCACTATTTATTTGTGGTATAAAGGAAATTCATAGGTCCAATTGCTTTTGCACAAAAAGGGGTACTCTATCGATCTACCGCCCCAACCTTTAAAAATGAAAGGGAACCACAAAAGGGAGGGGTGAAAATTCTCCAAATCTATTATGCAGTCGCATAATAGACGGGTACTGCGAATCTGCTATGGAAGGGCATGACATCACAAGGCAGAAAGAACTTAAAGAATTACTTGACGACGAAAGGGCAAAATAATACAACGATCGACGGACGATTTGTGTGTGTGTGTGTGTGTGTGTGTGTGTGTCTGAATTCCTAAGGGACCAAACTGCTGAGGTCATCAGTCCATAGACTTACACAGTACTTAAACTAACTTACGCTAAGAACAACACTCTCCCATGCCCGAGGGGGGACCCGAACCTAAGGCGGGAGGAGCCGCGCAGTGTGTGACAGGGCGCCTCAAACCCCGTGGCCACTCCAAGTGGCCAGACGATTTGTATGGGGTTCATTGTTCTGGACATCAAGAAGCACTTTGTACTTAATTAGCAGGCGTGGAACACGTGATGTAATTGAAGGTACCAATAGCAAATTTTCTGAAGCTGCGGGCACTATTTCGTCGTCAGTTGCAACGGTTACTGATGGAACTGACCTAAGAGTATGGGGAATGTAGCCTATATATTACGTTTGTTAAGTCAGGGAGCATACCTCACACGATCGTTCTGTTTAAAACTTGCTTTTTTGTTTATGAAGGAAAAAGATAAGCAGAAACGAAAATTATAACATCCAGAAGAGACTGCAGACCTCTCACTCTAAGTGCACTTGACTGTACACTATCCACAAGAAGACACTGCTAGGTGGAAACCAATTATATATTATTTGGTGTGGATGCAGTTAAAAACAAACTCACATTAGGAGAGGCAACTTTTAACCATAAAAGCGTCCATTTCCCTGAGCTCACTGGCGTGAAAGAAAATGCTAAATTTGAAGACTTCATTGTAGAGTCGAAAAAATTACTCGAATGGTCTTCTAAACGCTTTGAGGAAACTGCTAACCTTAAATCTGTTTACGAGGCGTTTTCCAGATCTTTTGTCGTTTGACAATATGGTGAAGCGCCCCTGAACGTTTTCAGAAGCAACTGATCGGTCTGCAACGCAATTCTCGTTCAAAAGACAGATTCTTTTACGATAGAACTGTCCAGTAGTTCTGTATTGCTGCCTTCGGAAGAGTTTCTTCGTCTCCATAATGAGGTTGCAAACGTGATAGAATGTTTCAATCAATACAAGTGCGTTAAAAACTTTTTTTCATTTATGAGACTAATTGAGTCATGAATATACGGCAAGCTGAGTGACAAAAATCTGCAAAATTCCCTGTGTCTGCTCGTGTGTCGACAGTTTGTACCAGATATATATTTTATTATGTCTTCAGAAAGCCAAAAATAATTAAATAATACTGAAATGTTTTTGTCTGTGATCTATGTTTTATGAAACATGAAACCAAGCTGCATGTAAGACGTTCAGTGTTCTTTGCACTACTGCATTGCCACCTAAACGTAGCGCGTTCGCAGATTCCCACTACTGCCTTTCAGACATCGTGGACTGATAGCGGGGAGAGTATGCAGCCGGGTGACAGAACTCTGTACACGACCGAGAGCAGTGCACATGTAAATCCTTGGTCGTCCCCGCGCAACACTGTCGGAGTAATTGGTTAATCCAGAGTTTCCTTTCAGTGGTAAGTAATTTATAGCAGCAAGTGTCATTTTTCCATGACCTCTTATACCATTGTATAGCTCCAGTTCTTGGTGTCATCAAGTAGTCCCTTTGATGACGAGTTCATTCAGGGCACAAAATAAGAACGATATATCGCTAGCAATCTCGGCAGCAGTATCACCTGCCATTGATCGCTATCATGGACCCCTCCACATACGAGCGATTTATCATGTAATTTCAGTCAGTGCTTCGAACGCCTAAATCAGTTCCCTTTTGACGTTCCTTTAACTAGACTGTGAACTGAATGACTTACACTTGGTACCATTTTGCCAACATAAATAAAAACTCTGCTGCAACCGCAATACTGCCTCTTCGCCGTATCTTAATGCTTTGATGCCATGTGCTCTTTAACCTGACACATACAAACAACGCTGCTGTTAACTCCCTTTATGTCTATTCAATTGGTAATTACTTGCTCTGATAAACAACTTTACTGTTAGTGCATTGTCTCACACCCTCGCTAGTTAATAGACCAATATACATACACATACACACACACACACATTCATACTATACAGCAGAACATAAATGCAGAATAATAATAATAATATTGCAGTGCCTGTCTTACTCCGAATTACGATGCAAAATTCCTTCGGACGTGCATGCTTGTCCAAAGAAACAGACACTGAGGCGACTACAGGCGTTACGAAATACAGAAATGTATTCGCTGTTGAGAATATGAAAAAACATCAGTTGCATAATGGAACGACGACAATAAATTTTTGTGCCGGACCGTGAGTCGAAACCGGATTTCATGATTATTGCGAGCGGTCGCCTTACCATTAGGCTATCCGAGCACGACTCAAGGCCAGACCCAAACTTTCATATGTCGCCAACCATGTGTCTACAACCTGTACTCGTACATTCATTACGTATATTCCCGTACAGGGGAGACACTTTACTTGAGAGTCGCTAGCCCGGTGTTGGCGGATCAAGTGCCTGTATTATTCTGAATTACGTTGCAAAGTACCTTCAGACGTGTGTGCAGGCACTGAAGCGGCAACAGCTGTTACTTTCATTCTCGGCATTCCGTTACGCAGCTGATGGTTGCTCATACAACTGCGAATACATTTCATGTACAGAATAATAAGAATTGTATCAATTATTTGAGTAAATGATGTAGTCTGCATTATGTATTGGATAGTGTCTGTGTTTAAATTTTCGTTGAACCACGATACATTGACATTACGATCCAGTTACTCTTAATGCTACAGAATTCTAAAATGTTCGCTTGCAAACTGTGCATAAGTAACTGTATTTACATTGAAGTTATGCGAGAGAAGTCTCTATTGTTGTATACACACACCGAATACTGATATCGTATCTTATCGAATTTCAGTATAAAGTCAAAGATGTTATTCGGCACTGTTTATACCATGGAGGTAAAAAAGAAGTGAGGCGTCATGACGTGTTGGATGCTTTTATCTTGTGGAGATGCAGTTGTTTCATCAAAAATGCGTGGTTTATGGACTTAATAACCGACCCGACAGTGATTTGAAGTTTAATGGAATCACATTTCATTCGGAAGTGGAGCATTTTAATCAATATATTTTTCTGTGTACATGGATTATTGTTGCAATATTTACTTTTAATGTACTAGTGATTGTTCTATTTCTGTCATTTAACTTTAGATTTTCCTTTCTTTACTCACTGTCCGTTCTTTCTCTTCTTTCCTGCGTTTTTCGTTGCCTTCCAAACCGCAGACGCTTCGACATCCGACCAACACAGCATCAACGGCCTCGTCCTCGAACAACACATGGCTACGTAACCGCGCTGATTATTGGGGCAGCATCTGATGCCTTTTTTGCAACCTGCATTAAGTTAATGGGCTCTCCAAACCGCTTTAATCTGCTATCTGTCTGTGAAACTGCCAGTCCAGCCAAACGTAATTCTAAAGCGCCTATAAGTACTTCATGTCTCGGCAATCAATACCAGGTAATCTTTATTAAAAAATCAAGGTATATATTATTTTCAAATCAAATTAATTCGATATACATCCCATTCTACACAATTTGCATCTCAAATATAGATAATGTCGAAGTCGACAAAGCCATCAGTTTACCGTCTTTCAGGTATTACTAATTTTTCCAATCCTGCTCTCCATTTTACTTTGTCTTTCGTTTTTTTTCGTCTCGAAGCCTTGGGATATTTCTCAGGTTGTCCCAGCCTAGTTATGCTCCTGGGCCTTTGCCCGGAAAATGATAAGGCACCTCCGCTAAATGTAGGTGAGAACCTATTGCAACACTGGGTCTCTGACAGAGGAAAATCATCGAGTGTCAGCTGTAAGTTTTGATCCATCTGAACACAAAGTGCCTCTATAGAGCCAAATTAGCCATCTGAAGCCATTGGAAGGCATAATAAATTATTAGCGTTGGATTGTTCTGCAGTGGCATGTTAATGAACTGAATATTGAAAATTGTCCAGATAGAGCACCTATCTTTGCATTTGTTGAGACTTCCTTTGCTTTTCTGCCCGATGTGCGTTGAATAAAACAGAGTGATGAGGTGCTTGCAGTCTGTTACCAGATTAAATACATTACCACATAAAACCTTGAATTTCTGAATAACAAATAAAGCCACTCTCTCAGTCTGAGAACACTTCGCGCCGCCTGATGATGTGCCAAAGATTACACTAAACTATTCTCATTTTTGAGCTTTGTGTGAAAGATTCTTCCGAGCCTGCATGTGGATGCATCTGTCGCTGAAATCAAACATTTCTTTCAGTTACACATGGCTAGACAAGTGGCTGACGTATTATTTTTTGTGTGTGTAAGAAATGTTTTTTGACATTCCTAACACCACATGAATTCCACACCTTACTTTCCTGGGACATTAAAAAGGCGACATATCTGGCCAGTTTTCGGTGTGAGTTTGCTGCCATAATCCATTTTTGCCAAGTGCCATATTTTTGGAACAGGAACTTCGATGACTGTCACAATAAGCAGTCTTAGTGATCTCAGACTGCTCTTGCTTTATGTGTTACCCACGTATTCTCATACAGGCTGAAATTGCACTTTAGTCCACAGCCATGTGTGAAATATATTTTCTAACTTTTTAGATGAATTTCTGGGAATGAACCAGTTATGATTACGCACTGTCGTAGTTGTCACACTGGGGAATGTTGTGAATTCATTCCTCTAAATAGCGACAAAATACTGCTGGAGCATTCTGTAACCAAACCCAACAATTCTAGCCAAACCCACCGATTCTCGATGTGACCGATTAGTCTTTTAATATCAAAGTGCATGAATCAGATGTAATTGAACTTCTTAATGTTTTCGTAGCAGGGAAAGTATTTCTTTTTAACCATAAAACCAGCAATTTTAACTAATGCAATAGCTGTGTTTCCCTTAAATGTTGCTTAATATGTTACAGAATAATGTGTTAGGTTACTGGAAAGTGAAAGGCTTGACACTTATCGAGTTACGAAAAACTGTGTCGTTATACCGGCCGCTTTTACGGCAGCTTGGCCCATGACCCCACTATTGTCTCACGTATTGTCATAAAAAAACTGGTTTTTATCTTTCCAAAAATTTACAACCTATCGCTTGCTCAGTTGAGCGTTAGTGTTAAATCTGCACGATGTCTCTGTAACCGCTTCTACTGATTCTAGCAGTGCTTAAGTTCTGAACTGACCATATCCAACGTAACGGAATATTGTTGATTTTAGGCAATTAATTTGTTTTGGACTTCCCTTCTAAGCGCGATGAAGATAACGGGGTTCAATCTGTAATCATTTCGGCACACAGCAAAGAATATTACAGTGAATACACGACCCTGCCTACCTGGCAGTTTTATCCGCAACACAGCAACCGAAGGATTAAAGACTGGTATAATCTGACCTTATAATAGTCCTTATGAAAAGACACTAATACTAATACTAGGTAGAGAATACAGAGGTTATTGTTACATAATAAGTCGAGCAGGCCGTTACGAAAGAAAAACAAGATTCAGGTGAGGAATGTCAGTGTTCGTTAGACCACAAGCAGAAAACCGAAGAGATGTTGTTTGAAAAGCAAGAAGAAAGTTCATCATATGAAGAGTTTCAAAAATTTTCTTGTAAAAGCACCGGTCTAAAAGCACGAAAATAAGAGTGGATTTTATTTGCAATGACCTACACTATCTGAGATATGACAGAATGTACGCAGAATTTTCGAAAAAGGAATTAAGAAGGGATCAGTAATTTTAAGTATAGTATAAAGAAAATAAGTGTAATTTAAAGTTCTAATTTTTATTCTCTCTGTAATTTAATGAGCGTTTTATTAATGTGATTGTATATAATTATTCATTGATTTTTATTTATGGTTTGGTTTAGGGATTCCTTTTCACTGTTTGCTCCTTTTATTTGAGTCCTTTTAATTATTTTTAGGTTCCTGTTTCACACACATATGAGATAATGTCTGTAAATTGTGAAAACTCCAAGGGAGTTCTGAAGGCATTAATTTTAGATATGATGGAATCACAGTACGCTCAAATAACATGTGGATGTGGTAAATCTGGATGGAGATTTCTGGCAGTAGCTTAGTCATTTGGTTGAATGTGTTGCTACATAACTATTCGAAGAACAAAAAAAAATTCTTGTGTTGGAGAGAAAGCACACAAAAACAGCTGAATGTTATGTAGCTACAAAAAGGCGTACGAAGGTTTCAATCTTTATATCACAGTAGTGATGTAAGATAGTAACACATTTCAGAATTAAAAATTGTTGCCTTTCATTACTAGTGTGACAGGTAAAAGACAAACAAGTTACAACAGTAGAGTTTAAGAATAGGTAATAAGTGTTTATTTGCATCATTATATGGGTACCAATATTAAATTGAAATGTAGCTTATTAAAGGAATCCTATATACCACATTTTGGTTGACATGTAAATTTCACCGTTTCATATATATATATATATATATATATATATATATATATATATATATATATATATATATATATGTGTGTGTGTGTGTGTGTGTGTGTGTATGCATGCAATATTAAATATTATAGTAACAGACAAAATAATTACAAAGTGGTTTAATGTATTATACATGTATTTTATGTGTGACAAACAATGTGCAGTACAAACTCTGTCGTTAATCGTTTATGTTGTTAATTTCTAATACACCGATACTGAAAATCATGTAACAGTATTTTACAGTAAGTTACGGTTAATTTATATGAGAAAATATAATCACATGAGTCGAATTTGATTTACGTCTGCTTACGAATTTGCCGCCTCACTGCCTACTCAAAGTGTGATGTCATTAAATCTGTACTACGGCCGCTACGGTCGCAGGTTCGAATCCTGCCTCGGGCATGGATGTGTGTGATGTCCTTAGGTTAGTGTTCTCGAAGGCAATGCTGCTTCCCTCACACAGCCAACCCTACATGAGAGGGCTGCGCAGTGGCTACATTCACATCTCGTCTGGGTTGCTGGAGACCACTGACTTTGATTCACATAGCAGGTGCCAACACGCCGACCAACCTAGTTACCGCCAATTACCAACTGTGTGCCGCAGGCGGAAACAGCATTTCCTGTCACCCCTCTTGGGGAGAAGCTAAGTTCACCGCTGTAACACTTCTCTGTGACGACATTATGACATGCACAGCGGGTTATGACAAATACAGGCCTGAGCTCACATCTGTGTGATGTCAGCAACGTAGCGTCATTGCCGGCCGACCCAAACACCTGAAGCATGAGGGCCGTATTACATTGTAAAAGATCTTTGTCAAAGATTTCATCGAACTCCTCTGACCAAACTACTTCATTGGAGGTATTACACGCTCGTAAACTTTTTCACCATAGTTGTTTGGGAATGGAAGCTGAACAGTTAATCGCCCCTGCAACAGCATATGTTAGCGGCGACTGCATTGCCTGAGAAAAAAGAGAAATGGAAACGCCTGCGGGTGAATTTGCCTTGTCAGCTACAGTGAGACGAACGCTTATTTGATCATGGGTGAACAAACATTTCAATTTGTCCTTATGAAATTAGTACCTCATATTTGCATAGGCCATTTCTTAATTTTATTCATCATAATCAATGTTCTAGGATAGCCTGCAGCTGTGTCATTCATGATTTTAATCCTGTTGTTCTGCCTCTCTTGCCTTGCAGTTGTATGTTTATGTTTTACTGCAATCAGACAGGCTTCTTTTGTCCAATTTTTCCAAACATTGCATAACATACCCATGTAAATACTTGTACTTGATTCTGAGAATAAATTCTCGCAAGGCATCGTGCAAATCATGAGAAAATACATGACTGGTGCAGTGTTTCATAATTTAAATCATGAATGCTAGTTCTGCTAAAGATACCCTCATGGTTAGTTTAAGATTTTTAGCAACAGGTGAAAGCTATTCTAGCTTGTAATGTAGTACCTGAATGCTACAGTGTACTATTTTACGTATTATTCCAGAATTGTGTACCAATATATAAATCACCTAAAAAATAATTCATGAAGGTTAAGTACTGTTTCTCCACACTTCCGTCAGATCGAAAACCACCTAATTTGTTGACATATTCATGCTAGAGGATTTTGTCTACAACTTATGTATTTGTTTTTGATTCAAGATCATCATCATCATCATCGCTCAAGGACTCGGTATTGATGATAACTTCATCAATGGTCATTTCCATTATTCCGCCTCGTGTCCAATACTCTTGCTTCAGCTGCTGCACTTTCCTGCAATAATGTGCTGTGCAGTAACTGAAAGGAAAGCAACGTTACTAAAATTGTGCAGACTTTCCTCCGACACGTCACCAGTGACATTGTTCGTCCTCAAATTATGTTTTACTTTGGCCTAAGCCAGTTCTATCGGATTTAGATCGCGGTTGTAGGGCGGTAAACGCACTACTTTGTGACCCCTGCTGTCAGCCATTTTGCCATTTTATCCATGACGCACACTTTGAGGGCTGGTTTGTTTCCCTTTATTACAGATAACAGTTCAGCCTTCCTCACTGACTCGTTGCAGTTTATTTGACCGTCTTTCAACCACTGTAACATTGTAAGCCTGAAATCGTATTTATTAGGCATTCTGTCGAACTTCCTGCTGTGGTACGGCGCATTATCCATACAATCACAGAACTGGGTGGAATATTACTAACCATCGAATCTGCAACCCCCTCCCATCGACATCAGCTAGTTCCGTCAACTTCAACAAGTTCGCAAGTTAGTAAAAATAGTTTCTTGCATCAGACTTCGTGAAAAATTAAAACTGTGTGCCACATCGGGTTCCCAGGTTCGAGTCTCCGTCCGGCACACAGTTTTAATTTGCTACGAAGTTTGAAATGAGAACACACTCTGCTACAGGGTGAAAATTCTTAAATTCGTTCTACTCCCTTGCATCTTGCTGCAAGAACTCGCCGATTTTGTCTAGTCGTGGAAGCTCTCCTCAAATATACAGAAGTTGTGTGCTTTCAGTACTGGTGCTAAAATATCATTGTCGAATAGAAGACTGGGCTGAAACAAATGTACCGTTGGAACCTCCAAAACACGCATAATTGGCACCACCAGTCAAGGAATTGCGAAATGATTTTACCAATCAATTTGTTTCACCAGTAGGGAAAGTAGAATGGCAGGACAGACGTCTTTAACTTTAGCTGATTTTCTAATGTTACCGCAAACATAAACGCATTGCATTTGTTATAAAAGTAGTAAATACTGCTTGCAAAAATCGAAAAGTAGTTAAAAGGCAGTCCCCTGGTGAGATACTGCCCCGCGTTTTGGTTTCCCGTTATCGAGTACTTGATTATAGAATAGGCAAAAGATGTTCGGAATTTGCATATGACATCATCAAAGTTTTTAATCTAAGTGTAACCTCTAATTTTAGTTAACTGAATAGTGTTTCATGGGAACATCAATATGTACTCTCCTACATTTTTCTTTTTTTGTGTTTCGTCACGATTTTAGTTAATTATAGTTATTCAATCTGTATATTGAGCAAGCAGTAGAGGACACAAAAGAAAAATTTGGAGTAGGTATTAAAATTCATGGAGAAGAAGTGAAAACTTTGAGGTTCGCCGATGACATTGTAAATCTGTCAGAGACGGCAAAGGACTTGAAAGAGCAGTTAAACGGAATGGACAGTGTCTTGAAAAGAGGATACAAGATGAACATAAACAAAAGCAAAACGAGGATAATGGGATGTAGTCGAATTAAGTCTGGTGATGCTGAGGGAATTAGATTAGGAAATGAGACACTTAAAGTAGTAAAGGAGTTTTGCTATTTGGGGAGCAAAATAACTGATGATGGTCGAAGTAGAGAGGATATAAAATGTAGACTGGCAATGGCAAGGAAAGCGTTTCTGAAGAAGAGAAATTTGTTAACATCGAATATAGATTTATGTATCAGGAAGTCATTTCTGAAAGTATTTGTTTGGAGTGTAGCCATGTATGGAAGTGAAACATGGACGATAACTACACTCCTGGAAATGGAAAAAAGAACACATTGACACCGGTGTGTCAGACCCACCATACTTGCTCCGGACACTGCGAGAGGGCTGTACAAGCAATGATCACACGCGCGGCACAGCGGACACACCAGGAACCGCGGTGTTGGCCGTCGAATGGCGCTAGCTGCGCAGCATTTGTGCACCGCCGCCGTCAGTGTCAGCCAGTTTGCCGTGGCATACGGAGCTCCATCGCAGTCTTTAACACTGGTAGCATGCCGCGACAGCGTGGACGTGAACCGTATGTGCAGTTGACGGACTTTGAGCGAGGGCGTATAGTGGGCATGTGGGAGGCCGGGTGGACGTACCGCCGAATTGCTCAACACGTGGGGCGTGAGGTCTCCACAGTACATCGATGTTGTCGCCAGTGGTTGGCGGAAGGTGCACGTGCCCGTCGACCTGGGACCGGACCGCAGCAACGCACGGATGCACGCCAAGACCGTAGGATCCTACGCAGTGCCGTAGGGGACCGCACCGCCACTTCCCAGCAAATTAGGGACACTGTTGCTCCTGGGGTATCGGCGAGGACCATTCGCAACCGTCTCCATGAAGCTGGGCTACGGTCCCGCACACCGTTAGGCCGTCTTCCGCTCACGCCCCAACATCGTGCAGCCCGCCTCCAGTGGTGTCGCGACAGGCGTGAATGGAGGGACGAATGGAGACGTGTCGTCTTCAGCGATGAGAGTCGCTTCTGCCTTGGCGCCAATGATGGTCGTATGCGTGTTTGGCGCCGTGCAGGTGAGCGCCACAATCAGGACTGCATACGACCGAGACACACAGGGCCAACACCCGGCATCATGGTGTGGGGAGCGATCTCCTACACTGGCTGTACACATCTGGTGATCGTCGAGGGGACACTGAATAGTGCACGGTACATCCAAACCGTCATCGAATCCATCGTTCTACCATTCCTAGACCGGCAAGGGAACTTGCTGTTCCAACAGGACAATGCACGTCCGCATGTATCCCGTGCCACCCAACGTGCTCTAGAAGGTGTAAGTCAACTACCCTGGCCAGCAAGATCTCCGGATCTGTCCCCCATTGAGCATGTCTGGGATTGGATGAAGCGTCGTCTCGCGCGGTCTGCACGTCCAGCACGAACGCTGGGCCAACTGAGGCGCCAGGTGGAAATGGCATGGCAAGCCGTTCCACAGGACTACATCCAGCATCTCTACGATCGTCTCCATGCTAGAATAGCAGCCTGCATTGCTGCGAAAGGTGGATATACACTGTAGTAGTGCCGACATTGTGCATGCTCTGTTGAGTGTGTCTATGTGCCTGTTGTTCTGTCAGTGTGATCATGTGATGTATCTGACCCCAGGAATGTGTCAATAAAGTTTCCCCTTCCTGGGGCAATGAATTCTCGGTGTTCTTATTTCAATTTCCAGGAGTGTACATCAAATTGGAATGCGACTGATTACTGCAGCTGTTTACTTATACGATTTCAACCGCTTATTACGGTTTCATGAAGAATTTCGTATACTTCATACATTGCAATGAACGGAGATTTCAATTGTGCTGCCAGAAACGGAGAAAATCGGCATTAATTGATAGATATTCATTTGTCTCCGAGCGCTGCTAACGTCAAGCTGCCGCTAAATGTTAACACACAAACCTTCAGATGTCAGCTACTCAGATCGATACCAAACGGGCCTCGTTCTCAAGTTTTATCAAAGATCTTTGTTACAAGCTTGAAGCTTCCCATTACACTGCCATAGGGCTTTGAAACGTGTTAATCGTTGACCACAAACACTACATCGCTGACATCAGAGACGTGCACTCGGGCTTGTATTTATCGTTGGCCACGGTGCATGTCATAATGACGTCACGAAGAAGTGCTATTGAGGTGACTAGCTTCTACCCCTGGTAGGATGTGAGAAACAATGACGTTCGGCTGTGCTGCCGGCTACTACGCAACAGTCGATGTTCACTGCTGACACCTGGCCTCTATCGCCTGGTGTCGACAATCAGCTGCTACGTCCACTTATCAGTGAGTGTGTTCACTGCTAAAAGTGTACTCTTGAGATAGAAATATTTTATTTTTGCCATTGCGCGTATAGAAATAACTAATTCCACGAAAAAAATTTTGCGCTTATTTCGTTTCCCTTTCTTCCATTGACATAAACAGATTAAATTAATTTATCTCATGCTTAATGATATTTTCTAGATTTTGGCATGTACAGTTGTAAAAAGTATTTTCAGTAACTTAATGATTTGTTAATGGGACTTTTTCTGTGCATATCACTTTATAGATTTATATTATTAAGCTTTAATATTAGTAGGATTAAGCTGTGCTCTACGCTGTAGACATTTTAAATGGACCGCATGAAGTACCTTTTGGCATTACTTTCATGGACGTCTGTACAAAAGCATTTCAATATTTTTGTCGCTGTTTAGTCTAGTTCTTGGACAAATTTTATTTTTATGTATACTCTGTGCCTGCTCAACAGATATTCAAACAAAAAGTGTAGGGAAGAGAGAATGTGAGACGTTTGTGATATTTATGTCATATTACAATATAAAAAATCAGGTGAACCATTACTGGGTTGGTCATTGGTTATTCATTTCTTTATGCAGCATTTCTATTTTCTTTGGGATCTCAAAAAACAACTTGCTCATGTTACTGAAAAAGTTGTTCTTGCGGGAAGGAGGCGGCGGGGGGGGGGGGGGGGGGGGGGGGTACTGTTATCTTCGATGTCCATTACTAATCACTGGTTTCTGGAACTTTTGGTGTCGGGCACATCTTTCCTGCGTGAATCATTGTAGTGTTGTATAACAACAAGACACCCGTTTGAGTGCTCATGCACCGTCTAGGCATGGAGAGAAGCTTCCATATGGAGCATTCGTGCACTGCAGCACCACAAATAACTATTGTGCAAAATTTGGTAGAAAGTGGCATTAAAACTTAAAAGTTTTAGGTCGGTTTGTAGAAGAAAAGTATTTCAGGCATTACATGGAAAGCTGCATAGGATTTATTAAGAGATTTATGGTTGATACAGTGCTGTGGCTGAGAATCAGTAATTGCCATGGAGAAACATGCTAATACTATGGTAAACTCTCACTAATCCTGCTCTCAGCAGTCTGATCTCTCAGTAATCCGGCCTACAGTTATGTGTCCTCGGAGTTTTTTGCGACGGCATACATGAATAAAACGTTCTCGGTTTTGAAGCCGCGTCAATTCGAATAAAATCCTCGAGCTTTCGATGACCATCTCCGCCATCATCGTCAGGAGTTCACTGATTGCCGGGGCTGCTACGGTTTCTCACTTGTATAGGCATGGTGGCATCATCAACAGCCAATCAGATGGGCCCAATGTGGCGCGCTCGTGTAAGTCAACCCGGGCAGCTAGCGGAGCTATTGCCCGTGGCAGCACCGGTGACGTCAGGTGGCGCCAGGGGCAGGCGCCACGTTTGAAACTGCCGCTCCCGCGTCGCGCATCTGTCTGCTTTCTTTCGATGTCGAACGCCCGACCCCATGCCCTGCTAACAAGGGAACCTCCCCATCGCACCCCCCTCAGATTTAGTTATAAGTTGACACAGTGGATAGGCGTTGAAAAACTGAACACAGATTCAGTCGAGAAAACAGGAAGAAGTTGTATGGAACTATGAAAAAAATAAGCAAAATATACAAACTGAGTAGTCCATGCGCAAGATAGGCAACATCAAGGACAGTCTGAGCTCAGGAACGCCGTGGTCCCGTCATTAGCGTGTGCAGCTGCGGCACGAGAAGTCCTTGGTTCAAATACTCCCTCGAGTGAAAAGTTTAATTTATTTAATTTAATTTTTGATTATCACATCCAGAAGAAAACCTAAATCGGGCAATGTAGAAGAATCTTTTTACCCATTCGCCAAGTCTGCCCGCATCTCGTGGTCGTGCGGTAGCGTTCTTGCTTCCCACGCCCGGGTTCCCGGGTTCGATTCCCGGCGGGGTCAGGGATTTTCTCTGCCTCGTGATGGCTGGGTGTTGTGTGATGTCCTTAAGTTAGTTAGGTTTAAGTAGTTCTAAGTTGTAGGGGACTGATGACCATAGATGTTAAGTCCCATAGTGCTCAGAGCCACAGATAATCGCAAACTTTAAAAGCAGTATGCTTTCGGCTGCGGTGGGGCGAGGACGTCCGCTGCGCCCCGCCGTGCGCGATCGTGAGCGCTTGCTTGTGTTTACCTTCTCGCGGCGCGAGTTGTATTAGTTCCAAGTTCAGTGCGACTATGGCACACACATGGCGCCACGATACGATCAAAATTACTTTCCAACCAGATCACGCGCGTCCTCGAGCCTATGAAATAGAACAGTTCATACGCGACGATCTACGTTTAGATCCGGCGACTGTCGTCGGAATACATTTTTCTATAACGGCGAGCGTGGTTTACGTTAAAATGACCAGTGCAGAGGTCTGCGCGACAGTGGTGTCTAAATACTCGAACTCTCTCAGATTCAAACATTCTGACGGGCATATCGGTGCAGTGACGGTGGGTCATGCAGGCATGGGCCTAAGGACTGTGAGGGTTTTTGAGCTCCCCTTCGAGGTCCCAGAGGAAGTTGTCAAGGACGCCTTCCGACCATACGGCAATGTTATCAGCCACGTTGCATAAAAGTGGCAAATTTTTTCGAGCTCAAGAAACGTGCCGTCCTATTTGAACATCGGTGGCTGTCGTGCAATCATCATGTACCACGGTCAGCCGTGTACCTGTTCCGGATGTGGGTAGGAAGGCCATGTTCGATCGAGCTGCTTACAACGTCGAATTGCGCAGATACCAGTGGGAGCCTCCGTTTCCCCGACGGGGACGACAATCCTGCCCCTCACGTACGCTCAGACGACGATGCGCACCATAGTTGAGGACGAAACGGGCGATCAGCCACACCCATCGACGCCAGAAGTACGAAGGGAGGAAGAGGAAGGACCCCCGATCCCAACCCATATGTCGACCCCTCCACAGCAACAACAGCAGCAACAGTCCCACGGACTCCAGACGCAACGTAACATTCAGAACGCGATGGACGTGGACGCAAACATTGTCCCAACCGCGGCTTTCCTAGCGGAAGGTGATACGACTCTGGATTGCCTCCCACATTCGGATACGGATGTCCACGTTCGAAAGCAACGTTCACCTCGACGACGGAAGCGACGTCGGCGGACCCCTTCTGACGATTGCCTCCTACACACGGCCGGTCAAGAAGGTGACATCTCATCAGACGGCATGGATGCTGCGCCTGCTGAGGATCTAAGTGGTGTAGACGGTTCACTTTCCCATACCACAAGTGCCAAGTTACTTCTTGCACCACAGATGCAGCAGGTCGCGTCGATGGATGGCGCTGCGTCTACCTCTACCAAAGACGACGTACGTGAGGGAGATTTAGGTGCCGATCAGCTACACAGCATGGTGTTGCAGCCACTGTGGTCGGACGATGTTGAAGAACTACCTGAAGAGGGCACGGGTGACAGGGGAGGGGGTGGCATTGGGGATGCCACTCCTAGCATGAAAGACTCTTAATTTGTAACTGGTTTGGTGGGTCCGGCATCTCTCGCGGTTAGCTTTGATTGCTATGGCGTCTACCCTAGGTGAAGAGGCTAGGCAGCACACCTTTCGCCTTGCCACAATCAATATCAACGCGATAAGGGCACCACACAAACTGACAATTCTACAACGCATGCTTGATGCGGCGGACGTCGACGTGGCCCTCTTACAGGAAGTATGTGTCGCTAGTTTCCCTGACTTCTACGGATATACCGCCCACATCTCCCACGCCTCTTCTACCGATTGTGGTGTAGCTGTTCTGCTACGAGACGGTCTGACGGCTACGGACGTACTATACTTACCGAGTGCAAGAGCCATGGCGGTAACTGTCAACGGTGTACGACTCATTAATGTATATGCCCCTTCAGGATCAGGGAGACGGAGAGATCGGACCCGCTTTTTTTCGGAAGATATTACGCGTCTATTTATGGGCCGCCTAGATGATATGGTGATCGGAGGAGATTTTAACTGTACATTATCTCCGTCTGATCAGCAGCCACATCACGTCCCGTGTGCGGAGTTGGAAATGCTAGTGCGTGACCTTCACCTGATTGACACGTGGCGCCACATCCATGGCCCAGCTCCTGGATACACCCATTATACAAGTCATTCATCAAGTCGGTAAGACAGGATTTACGTCACAAGCACCCTTTCGATGACGACGAGAGGAGCAGAGCTCTGGCCCACTGCATTCACCGACCACACCGCCTATATTTGCACCATTGCCCTCCAACCTGCACGTGTGTGGCGCAGTAGGCCCCCCTGGAAACTGAACGTCGCCCATCTGGACGAGCCGGCATGTAAAGGTGCTATCGAAGAGTCGTGGAACGCGTCCTTACAGCGTCGTGGTCGTTACCGATCGACCCTCAGTTGGTGGACTGAATGTGCAAAGCCTGCTCTTAGGCGCACCTTCATGGCTTACGGCCGGGAAGCGGCGGCATGGAGGAGGAGCACGAAAAACTTTTATTACACCATCCTGCGGGAATGTCTGGCTATGGAGCCCTCACTGACCGGCAGATCATCGTCAATCGCGCGAAAGCGCAGCTCGTCTCCTTAGCACGCCAACATTTACAAGGCGCTGTTATACGGTCGCGTGCTCCAGACATGATACAATCAGAAAGGCCATCTATGCACCACGTGCTCCTAGAACGCAGGAGGCGCCGTAGGGCACTGGTAACCGACATGATAACGGACGACGGACGACACGTGGCAGAACAAGCAGATATAGCAGAAGCCTTCTATGGGCATTACGCTCAACTTTATTCAGCAGTGCTCCCTGATATGGCGACGGTAGACACCGTTACAGCACATGTGCACGGTACAGTTCCACCAGACATGGTACTGACTTTACTGGGAGAAGTGACAGAAGAGGAAGTGCTCGACGCCATTGGTAAAGGTACTCCCCATAAATCACCAGGAAACGATGGATTACCATTAGAGTTCTATCGAGTATTTAAACAACTGTTGGTACCGTGTTGGGTTGCAATTCGTCAGGAATTGATGTCCCCGGGTATACCGTTGCCTGCACCGTTCTTGGAAGGACTTATTGTTCCCATCCATAAGCCGAAGGGACGGCATCATGTCCGCGATTATCGCCCCTTAACGTTATTGAACAGCGACTTCAAGATCTTTTCGAGGCTGCTATCAGGATGTCTTCGGGGCACACTATTTCACGTCCTGTCCAGCGATCAGATGTCCTTAGGAGGACCCAACAACATCAGAACTGCGTTATGTCGTTACAGAGATCTCATCTCCCTTGCACGGGTGAGACGTTTGCCGGCAGCCCTGGCGTCTATCGACTTTAGCCAGGCTTTTGACCGTGTGAGCCACACTTTCCTCACGGCCATTCTACGGCGCATGGAATATCCCGACCCCTTTATCACAGTGTTGACACGCCTTCTGCATGGGGCTACTTCTCGAGTTCTTGTTAATGGAAGACTGACGGCACCTATGCCTATCCGCCGATCAGTACGACAGGGATGTCCATTATCAACGTTGTTATTTGCATTGACCTTAGAACCTTTGCTGTGTGGTCTCCGAGACAGGCTCACTGGGATACAGTTCGGCGGCTCCATCTATCGATGCACCGCATATGCGGATGATTTGATGATCGTCATACGAGGAGCTGACGACATGGCCGCGGCATTGCACTGGATTGCAACCTACGGTACAGCTTCTGGTAGCCAAATCAACGTTGACAAGTCTGTCGCCTTGAGCATCGGGATTGGTTCTACCGCAGGAACACATTGCTCCCTTACGCTTCAGTGATACAGTCCGCTTCTTGGGCTTATAGTTCATGAACGACATGCGACGCGCGACGACGCTCAATTATCGACGCCTTCTTCACCAAATTAGGGCCGGAATTGCAAATCAGCGCTTGCGATTCCTGAACATCGTTCAGCGGGCGTATTATGCCAATGTATACCTTGCATCCCGCATATCGCATGTCGCCCAAACGCTACCCATTCCGAAACCTTTGGGTCGTAGCATTATGGCAGCGCTGGGATACTTCGTCACCGCTGGTATGTTACTGAAGATCAGATACGTATCTCTTACCCTCCCCAAGGGAAAAGGTGGTCTCGGCCTAGTCAACGTCCATGATAGGGCCATTGCCCCCTATGTTAGTTCACATTTATGTCTGCTGCGCCGTTGTCCTACGAGCTTCACGAGTCTGCTTCTGACGGCGCTACGGCCTGCTTCACTAAGAGCGCCGGTGCCACTACAGGACATCCCAGCACCCCTCTTTTATATAGGACGTTTCTATTTAGAACAAAGTTATTGCAGTGTAGCGCTCACGACACCACAAATGTCCACGACTCGACGCCTATATCACGACATGCTGCAACGCCGCCCCCTAAATGTGGTCGAACTAAAATATCCTGACGTACGGTGGTGCGTGGTGTGGAAGACTGTACACGATGCCATGCTTGATTCCGACGTTGTTTCCCAATGGTACGTAGTAGTTAATGGGAAGCTGGTGACGCAAGAACGTCTCTACAATATCCACATGGCAGAATCTCCCAATTGTGTGGGTTGTAACACAGTAGATTCTGACGAGCACCGCATCAACTGTGGAGAGGCGGAACCGGTTTATCACCTAGTGCGGCAGATGCTGGCTTATCTCTTGTGAGTTAGGCCGGAGCATATATCTGCACGCACGTTATTATTTCCGGATGAGACATTTTACCCCAAGACTCGAAGCAACTCCGTCACCTGGATACGTCCATTACCTCTGTCGTGACGCACACAAGAATTTCCTTGACTTCTGGCTCTATTTGCAAGAAAGACATCATGTTATTTCCGGGCATACCAGATATCTACAATGCTTTGCAAACTACCTATGGAGTGCCTTTCACAGCCCGCCGCGCAGCTGGAATGTTCCAGGCAGCGGCAGATGAGGTCAGAACGAACTGCAAACGAGCATATATTGAACAATCTTTATCAGAGGGCGAAGTCGCTGGGAAGCCTAACTACGACGTGGTAGCTATCTTTTCATGTTATTTACGTTTAATATCTTCGATGGTGTCTTCATTCTGGTTTAGGTTTTCCAGGCTTGATTAATTATGACTGTTCGGACATTAATACCTATATAAATAAAAAAAAGATTAAAAAAAAGTGGGCTGGTGACCTGCGTTTCCAATCCAAATAAATACACAAGAACAAACTAAGAACAAAATGAACAACAAATAAAATATAATAAAGTATTATACCCTTTTCCTTCCTCCTTTTATTATTATTTTTGTAAAAATTTCAGAGGCATATTTAATTTTTGTTGCGTTGGCGAAACCTGAAGTGGTGGCGAACGGCCGTCCTAGTTAGCTTTAGGATGAAAGTGGCGGTGGCACTAGCTTTGTTTTTGTTTCTAGGCTAGATAGGTTTTTGGGGGTAGTATGGGTGATAGGGGCCAACGCCTGAAGTGGAAGAGGTAATTTTCTTTCTTTATTTATAAAAAAATAGGGTAAAAAAATAAAAAATAAAAAAGAGTGGGAGGTCCTTGGTTCAAGTAAAAAAACAAAAAAATAAAAAAGGTGGTAGAGCACTTACCCGCGGAAAAAAGCGGTTCAGGCGCAAAAAAAAGGGGGGGGTAGCGTCACTAATAAAAAAAAGTAGTTCTATGTTCTAGGGGACGAAAAAAAAATATTCCCTCGAGTGAAAAGTTTAATTTATTTAATTTAATTTTTGATTATCACATCCAGAAGAAAACCTAAATCGGGCAATGTAGAAGAATCTTTTTACCCATTCGCCAAGTGTACAAGTTAGGTGGGTCGACAACATATTCCTATCATGTGACACACATGCCGTCACCAGTGTCGTATAGAGTAAATCAGACGTGTTTTCCTGTAGAGGAGTCGGTTGACCTATGACCTTGCTATCAAATGTTTTCGGTTCCCATTGGAGAGGTACGTCCTTTCATCTACTAATCTCACGGTTTTGCGGTGCCGTCGCAAAACACAGACACTAAACTTATTACTGTGAACAGAGACGTCAATGAACGAACGGACAGATCATAACTTTGCGAAAATAAAGAAAGTAATCTTTTCACTAGAGGTAAGACTTGAAGCAAGTACCACTCGTTCCGCAGCTGGTCACGCTAACCACGAGACCACGGCGCTTCACAGCTCAGAATGTCCTTGATGTTGCCTATCTTGCGCATGGACTACTCAGTTTGTATATTTTGCTTATTTTTTTCATAGTTCCACACAACTTCTTCCTGTTTTCTCGATTGATCTGTATTCAATTTTTCAAGGCCTATCCACTGTGCCAACTTATAACTAAATCTGAGGGGGGTGCGATTGGGAGATTCCCTTGTAAGTGTTTACCCCTGGTCTCCGTTGAAATTATTGTTTAAACGTATCTCGGCCGCATCCTTTATAACGGAGTCCCAATATGTAGAAGCATGAGCCAACACTTTTGTATTTTCGAACTGTATTTTATGTCCGTTTTCTACGCAATGCTCCTCTATGGCCGACTTGTCAAGCTCCCTTTGTTTTATATGGCGCTTGTGCTCAGTATAACGCTCCGCAACCGTGCGAATTGTTTGTCCTATATACATGCTGCCACATTCACAGTGTACACCATATAAGCCGGACACTCGAAGAGCAATGTCGTCTTTAACAGGGCGCAACGTATCTCGTATCTTGGGGGCGTGCCGGAACACTGGTCTCAGCCCACGTTTCTGCAGCACACGTCCTAACGTGCTCCCAGTTACTCCACAGTATGGCAGAAATGCAGTCCGTTTGGCCTCTTCTACTGATTCACCAGGTGTCTTTCGTCGGCGGTCCTTGAAAGCGTTAGCGATATCTCTTTTGCTGCATCCATTCTCCCCAAAAACACGTTTTAAGTTCTGCAATTCAGATTGTAGGAGGTCGTAGTTATAGATAATCTTGGCTCTATGAACCAACTTTTTCAAGACCGCTTTCTTGTGTACACGGTGGTGGAAACTATTGTCGTTCAAGTACCGACCAATGTGTTGTGGTTTCCGGTACACTGAATGATCAAGCTGGCCTTCTGCCTTCCGCCCAACCAAAACAAATGGTTCAAATGGCTCTGAGCACTATGGGACTTAACTTCTGAGGTCATCAGTCCCCTAGAACGTAGAACTACTTAAACCTAACTAACCTAAGGACATCACACACATCCATGCCCGAGGCAGGATTCGAACCTGCGACCGTAGCGGTCGTGCAACCAAAACATCCAAGAATGGTAGCTTGCCGTGCCTCTCCATCTCGACAGTAAATTTAATGTTGAGATGGACACCATTCATGTGATCGACGAACTGCTACAGTGTAACTTCACCATGAGGCCATATCAAGAAGGTGTCATTAACGTATCGTAGAAAGCAAGACGGCCGCAATATCGCAGTTTGCTGAGCCTACTCCTCAAAATGCTCTACGAAGAAATTTGCTACTGCTGGAGACATTGGTGATCCCATGGCTGTGCCGTCCGCCATCTCATAATATTCATCGCAGTACTAAAAATACGTTGTCGTTAGGACTTGACGAAACAACTTAATGATTCCAGGTGGAAAATGTTGGGCGAAAAGATCGAGCGTATCTTGTATTGGCACTCTCGTAGAAAGTGACACAACGCCCAGGCTAACCATTAGGTCGTTTGGGTCTAACTTCATTCTCTTGAGCGTCTCAACAAATTTCTGCGAGTTGACAACATGGTGTTCACATTGTCCCAATTTTGGTGCTAATAGTCCGGCCAGATGTTTAGCAAGTCTGTAGGTGGGCGAACTGATTGCACTAACAATAGGCCTCAGAGGAACACTTTCCCTGTGTATCTTTGGTAATAAATAAAGGCTGACAGGTGTGGCGGCACGAGGCGTAAATTTCTTCACCACTTCATCTGGTGAACCAGAATCCTTTAATAACTTCCCTGTCTTTCTGACAACGGCCTATGTGGGATTACGACTAAGCTTGTGGTACGTGGCGTCTTCTACTAAATGTAGCATCTTCAGGTGGTAGTCTGCAGAATTCAGAACCAAGGTGGCATTCCCTTTGTCAGCTGGCAAGATAACCAAGTCTTCATTCTCACGTAATAACCGTAAGCCACATCGTTCCTCCTGGCTAATATTAGATTTCGGTGGCTTAGCTTTAGCCAGGATATGGCTGGCAGTTAGCCTGACGTTCTCAGCTGCATCGTGCGAAAGATTCCTAATGCACTGCTCTATTCCACTAATTATATCCAATATTGCCAGACGTCGTGGAGCTCTGTCTTGAATGCTGTCCTGTCTTCCACCTTTAAGCTCTCAGGCCTTCAAATTTCGTCTGGTGCAGTCCCCAACACACACGCGCACTCCGCTGCTCGTCGACTCGCTGCGGCTCACTTCGTTACCGTCGCTGGCGATGGATGCCCCTGTGGGGCGCCCGGTGGGGGTGGACGCCGCCACGCAGACGCCCATGCAGGTGGCGATGGACGTAGAGTCGCGTGGACCGCCCCACGCTGCGGAGACAGTCGAACGAACCGAGGAAGGGACGCCGTCCGCTTCCTCCAACGTCGAGGAAGAGACATTTGAGGAGGAAGAACCGCCCCTGTGTCTGCCGCTCCCAGATGAGCGCAGTGTGCGGCAGTTCCTTAAGAAGATCGCGGCGTCCATAAAGGATGGGTCGTACCCGCACCGGAACAATCCATATCCTTTCACGCCGCCGAACATCCCCAAGCCTCCCCTTCCCCACCAACCACGTGATCTCCACCACACCCGTGGAAGGAGCGATCAACGCCCTCCCTATCTTCACCCTCAGAAACTGGGAGCACATCTACCAGGTCGCAGAGAAGTGGTTGAAGGAGGAGTGGTGCTCCAGCCGAAGACGGCCTGCCCCAGAAGACGCAGTCTCCGTAGCGTACTTCCAAAACCTACAGAAGTAGCCTGAGGACCATCCGAAACAGAGGCCATCGTTACCACCAATGACTACCATGGAGGAACAACAGCTATGCTGCTTACATTCCTGATACATTGGACTAGATGCACATTCTGTGACATAGTGAGACCATGAGACCCCAACGATCAGTCTTTACTTCTCATCCCATTAGGTAAGAGTGCCGTGACGCGGCGTTGTGGATGACTTGTCAGAACTCTAACCTTTTCCTAAACCTCTCCAGTCTCTTTACTTCGACCCTCTTCATTCCCCATCAACCATTCTGCTGGAAGAAGGAGCCACTGGCTCAAAAGCTTGAATACGTAAAATCTTTTTTTATATGTTTCTCCTGCTGCCGCTTAGTGAGTAGATTTTTTTATCTATACAATTACACTATATAGTCAAAAATAGTCAGTTAGATCCGGATAAGATTTCAAAGTGGTGCCAAGATTGACAATTTGCTTTAAATGTTCAGAAAAATAAAATTATGGATGTCACTATACAAAAAAGCACTGTATCCCTATGGCTGTCGTATTACATAGGCTCAGTTGTGGGTAAGACAGAAGACGTGTTTTGTTGCTGCTGCACATTTTCGTGACTGATCGAGATAAACTTTAAGCTGCACTGTTCTTCTGCGCCACTCCTGTGTATAAGTGTGCACAGAAATAGCTAAGCGAAAATTGCCTTTATTTAGGCTATAAATAAAAGCCGACTTACGAATTTCCCTTTATGTGAGACCGCATGTCCAAGATCGTGTGTCGATGTGAACTTCTATATTGGCATATTTTACTGTTAGTGTCGCTTCTTCGGCATAATCTTTCTTTGACTGCACCAATACGCGTTTGCATTGTGACATACTGTGCAACTTCGAACATTCGCGAGTGCTGCGAATAACTAGTATTGTTATCGTCAATTGTAGGATTAAACTAATTGTGCTCTTTTAAAATTAGGACAGTAGGCGTATCCTCGTTCAAAACAATCTTCCTCTAATTTCATTGTCCAATTACGTGAGAAATAGGTTACTTTTCAGAATTTTGGGGCGCTTACAAAACTACGTTCGTATGTTAGTGGTAACGAGGGTTTTGGATACGTAATTTATTTCGTAACAAGTCAGAGTCTGTGGTTCACAGCTCAGCCAAAGTATATATCACCTCAGAATTTTATTGTATATCAACACCAATAAACGTGCGTTTTTGAGAACTTTCGGGAGCTGTCATTGTCCTTTGCATAATCTACGAGCAATCGGGGTTTGTGATTTAGTTATTATAGCAGATTTTCTAGGTAACATTTTGTGTTACATCTAGTTTTCCCTTAAAGAGTATTAGCCCTATACATTATCTGCATTTTCCGCAAATTAACTTGGTTTTCGAGTTTGCTAATAACTATAATTAACATCAAACAATTTTAGAAAACTACTAATTTCTACCACAGGTTTTTGTGTTGCCATAATAGAAATCTCGTTTTGTGTATCTACTTCAGATCTTGTAGGAAATTAGCAACTTTTTAGATCAAGAAATTATAAGATAAATCAGCAGGTTTAGCTTAAAGCCCTCTGTTCACTGCCCTGTAAAACAGTGCACCAGCCAAAATGCAGCCCCACTGTGATTGCTGGTCTCAAAAGCGGGATGAGTTGGTTGACATTCATAAGCACCTGAAAATCGCCCCGACCTCTGTCAAATGATTGACAGCTGCTGTGAATTTGTGTGATGGAAGAGCTCCTGAGAGATGTGTACCTGTGATACTTGCACCACAGGTACCTCAAGTACTAACCTTCCCTGTGGATCCTGTCTTCTGTGTAGAAAGTACAGGATCTGCCATTACTCGTCCACTTGACTGCAAGAGGCGTGCCAATGACAGATCTATGCGTCCTGTTCAGGGTGGATGGGGGCCAGGGAGGACTTGGGGTGTTCTACTGATCCCCCTAACCAACAAGTTTGAGGTGCTGTCTTTCACTGAAACTGAGCCAGTGGGACTCACCTCGCCTGTTATGGGGAAACCTGTTTTGTCTAGCGTCAGTAGGAGGCAAATGCAAAAGGTTAGGGGTTGTCAGAGGTCAAATGCATGGTGAATGTTGGTACCCCTTAGGGAAACGGCAGCAAGGGGCAGGAAAGAACCCCATGAGCACTCAGTGTTTACGCCCAGGAGCCTCATTCAACTTGTTGAAGAAGCTGCTCCAGCAGCCATTGAGGGAACAGGGTGGAACCAACTACAGATTGTGGCACACATTGGAACAAATGATGCCTATCGTCTGGGCTCAAAAGTCATTCTTGGGTCATTCCAGTGGCTGGCAGAGGAGGTTGAGAAGACCATCCTTGCATGAGTTTCAACTAAGCTCACGATTTGCAGCATTGTCTTCAGAAATGATTGTAGCCCTTTGGCTCTGAGTAAAGTGGAAGGACTGAACTGGAGACTTTTAAAGTTCTGTGACAAGCTAGGCTGGGACTTCCTGGACTTGGGCCTTAGGGTTGAGAAATGAAGGGTCCCCCTAAATGGGTTAGGTGTGCACTACACATCAAAGGCTGCCACTCAGGTAACTCACTGTGTGTGGGGTGCACACTGAGTTGCCCCCTAAACCTGCTGGGCAGAACAGGTAATAGGATTATGGAAAGGGCCGAGGGTTGAGGTCAGTTTCTGCTTCTAATTGTCATTTATAGTAATTTAATAACCCTTACAACCAAAGCAGCACATAGCTGAATCTTTACTGAATGCAACTCTTCCATGGCTGAAGGTCCCCAACAAGAAATCTTAACAAGATAAAAATCCAATTAAGATAGCAATAAAATAATTCAAAAAACCAACATACACCAGACACAGTACAAATGACTGAGGTTCCAGAATTTTAGAATATATTACCATAAACCTTTAAGGTAGACGACCAACAAGAAATCTTAAAAAATCAAAGATTCAATTAAGATAACAAGAAAATAATTTAAAACCCAAAAAGCAACATAAGCAAGGTGAAACACAAATGGCTGAGGGCCACAATTAAATTTGAAAACTTCAGAATATATTACCATAGATCCTTAAAGGCAGTAGGGCAGCATGTTTAACAACAAGAAATCTTAAAATCCAATTAAGATAGCAATAAAATAATTTAAAGAAGCAACATATGCAAGGTGCAATACCAATGGCTGAGGGCCACAATTAAAGTTCAAAATTTTTTAAATATATTACCATAATCTGTAAAGGCAGAAGGCCACAGTGGTTAAGCTTGAAAGGTAAATCAAAAAAATTAATTTTGTAAAATTTTAAGAAAAAACAAATAACCATAAGCCTAAAATTTAAAATAGCTGACAACAGATAATTAAACACCAGTGGCACTCAGAAAGCCTCCTGGAGGTCTGTCTGCACTCTTTCATTTATGTGAGACAGGTGGTGAACCCAACTATACTTGATCCGTCGGAACCCAACCCGGGGACTTCCATGGACCAACCGACACAACGACTTGCTTCCCATCAATCAGGGCATGTGAACTCAAACAGAAAAGGTTACAAATGTGGTAATTCACAGTGGAGTATGAATTAGCTACCAAAATTACATACCATGTTGGACAGCTACAATAGGTGAGGGAGGATGCTGCCTGAAAAGTGGCCAGGACAGGTAACCAGAACACTAATGGCCACAAGGCAGGAAATTACGCTGGTCCGTAGCAACCGACCGACTCCTCCGAATGCCAACATCATCTAAAAGAGACATCAGTGGAAATAACACCAACTACACACAACGTGACAAACACTTGCACAAAGACCTTAATGATATGCAACAGTAACTAAACACTTATAAAGACAAGTCGGGAGTCTATGCACACACGCCCAGTTGAATCACAAAAGATCGGCAAGCAAAAATGCGTCGTCCAATAGGACGACCGACCGATGATCCACCAAGACTGTGGCCCAGCTCAAGTGATGCGTGGCGGCAATAGTTGGGCAAGACATGTCAACGCAGGCCTGACTGCTGCTCCAACGACTGCACTAGTGCCGCATTGCAACTCCCAACTGGCAGGTCCGGACTGTGCGCCAGACGTGTTCCAACTCACTGGCAGACCCGAACTCACGATCCGATGATAATTGGATCCTTCTATCACCCACCAGACTCTTCTTGTGATGTAGGTCTAACTGAAAAATGCAGAGAAAACCTCATTTCACTTGTACATAAGTTCCCCAATCATACTGTAATCATTGGTGGAGACTTCAATCATACAACAATTAATTGGGAAATTTAGAGTTTTGTTAGTGTCGGGAGTGGTAAAACATCCATCAAACTTTACTAAATGCCTTCTCTGGAAACCATCTAGAACAGATAGGAACCCCACTCATGATGAAAATATATTGGATCTAATGGCAAAAAATAGACCTGACCTCTTTGAGAATGTCCACATCAAAACTGGTATCAGTGATCATGATGTGGTTGTGGCAATAATGAGTACCTAAGTACAAAGGACAACTAAAACATGCATAAAGACATATATGTTCAGTAAAACAAAGATGCTGTAACTTACCAAACGAAAGCGTTGGTATGTTGATAGGAGACAATAAAAAACACACAAACACACACACAAATGTCAAGCTTTCACAACCCAAGGTTGCTTCATCAGGAAAGAGGAAAGGAGAGGGAAAGACGAAAGAATGTGGGTTTTAAGAGAGAGGGTAAGGAGTCATTCCAATCCCGGGAGTGGAAAGACTTACCTTAGGGAGAAACAGGTCTACACTTGCGCGCGCACACACACATATCCATTCAGCACATATACAGACACAAGCAGACATATGGCATTTACATGCCGAATGAAACACGTTTGGCTGTGAAGAGAGCAATGTGTGATGCTTTCAATGACTACTGTAGCTTCATATTGTCAAATGATATTTCACAAAATACAAAGAAATTCTTGTCATATGTAGAGGCTGTTAGTGGCACCAAAGTTAGTGTCCAGTCCCTAGAGAATGAGACAGGAACTGAAATTGAGGGTAACAATGCAAAAGCTTAAATGTTTAATTCCATTTTCAAATGTTACTTTACAAAGGAAAAAAGAGAAGAATTGCTCCTTGTACCACTGAAAAGATGAATTAAATAAGTATTAGTGTCAGTGGTATTGGGAAATGGCTGAAATTGTTAAAATTGAACAAAGCTCCAGGTCCAGATGAAATTTCTGTGACATTCTATACTGAAATTTTAGATGAGTAAGCTTCTCTTCTCACTACAATCTATCATAGATCCCTTGAACAAAAAAAAACGTGTCTATTCCTTGGAAAAATGCACAGGTGGTACAGGTACAAGGATAGTAGAAGTAATCCACAAAACTACTGTCCAATATCCTTGCCATTGATTTGTTGTAGAGTCTTTGAACAAATTCTGAGTTCGAACATAATGTTCTGACATGACACACTGAAACCTTTAGATCCAGGCAACAAGGTAGATGCAGTGTTTCTTGATTTCTGAAAAGCATTGGACTCAGTACCACACCTTTGCTTATTGTCAAAAGTACAATTGTTTGGGTTACCAATTGAAACTTGTGACTGGTTCAGGACTTTTTGGTAGAGAGAACACAACACGTTATCTTGGATGGAGAGTCATCATCAGATGCACAAGTAACTTTCGGTGTGCCCGAGGGAAGTGTGCTGTGACTTTTGCTGTTCATTTTGTATATTAATGATCTTGCAGACAATATTAACTCTGAAGTCAGGTAATGAAGTACTATTTGAGAGAACCTGCATAAATATTCAGTCTGATCTTGATCAGATTTCGACATAGTGCAGAGATTGGTAACTTGCTCTAAATGTTCATAAATGTAAAATTGTTCACTTCAAAAAACAGAAAAATGTAATATCCTATTATCATATAATCGAGTCATTGTTGGATTCAGCTAGCTCATACAAATAACTGAGACTAACACTATATAGGGACATGAAATGGAATGAACACATAGGTTCAGTTGTGGGTAAAACTTGCGGTAGACTTTGGTTTTTTGATAGAATACTGGGGTAGTGCAATCAGCCTGCTAAAGAGATTGCTTACATACCACTTGTGCGACCCATCCTAGAATATTGCTCAATTGTGTGGGACCTGTACCAGATATGACTAACAGGGCATATTGAACATATACAGAGAAGGGCAGCATGAATGGTTAAAGTTTTGTTTAATCTGTGGGAGAGTGTCACAGAGATACTGAAGGAACTGAAATGGCAGACTCTTGAAGACAGACGTTAACTATCCCAAGAAAGTCTATCAGCAAAGTTTCAAGAACTGCCTTTAAATGATTCCTCTATGGATATACTGCAACCCCCTACCTATTACCTATAACTCACACAGGGATCATGAGGAAAAGATTAGGATATTTACTGTGTGCACAGAGGTATTCAAACAATCATTCTTCCCACACCCCATATTTGAATGGAACAGGAAGAAATCCTAATAACTAGTATAATGTGATGTTCCCTCTGCCAAGCATATCATGGTGGTTTGCAAAGTGTAAATGTAGAAAGTAGGTGGCATATTTTGATTTTGTTGTAGAATACTGGGGAAATGCAATCAGTCTGCAAAGGAGATTGTTTACAAATCACACATGTGATTCATCCTAGAAATTGCTGAAGTATATGAGACCCATAGCAAACAGGACTAATGGCGTATACTGCATGTATACAGAGAAGGGCAGCATAAATGGTCACAGATCCCCCCTCCATGGGAGAGCGCCACATGGAGCTGAAGAAACTGAACTACAGACCCTTGAAGATAATTATAAACTATCATGAGAAAGTCTACTTCAAGTTTCAAGAACTGGCTTTAAATGATGACTCTAGGAATATACAACCCCATACATATTGCTCACAGAATGATCATGAGGAGGAGATGATATTAATTACAGTCTATTTAGCAGTTTAGTTAACAGAATTGTGATGTCTACTATACTGAAGGCTTTGCTGAAGTCAAGGAAGATGCGTATTATACGATCCCCATTGTCTAGTGCTTTCAGAACAACATTTCTAAAATGAGCTATACTGACTGTGTACTTTTACCAAGTCTGAACCCAAACTGTTCTTTACACAGAAGACTGTACTTTGGTAGGCATCACATCAGTCTGATTTTCATTATGATTTCCTTTACTTTTGAAAATGATGACAGAAAAGAGATGGGCCTACATTTTTCTATATGATAGGGGTCTCCTTTCTTATGTAGGGGCAGGACCTTTGCATCCTTTAGTGCCTCTGGGAAGCAGAATGGTGAATGATTTATTTATTATGTACATTAAAGGATCTACGATACTGTCTGTTCAGTCCTTCAGCAATCATACAGACACTTCATCTATTCCTACTGAGGTTTTATTTTTAACATTCCGAACAACACTGCATTTTTCTGAAGTGGTGGATCACAGCATCATTGTGTTTGGAACATAGTTCAGTGCTTGCACATGCTGTATTTTGTTAAATTTGTGTTGTATGCTTGTTAGTGTGTCATTGAAATATTGATTTGCAAAGTTTGCATTCTTTTGGATCATGTATAGTGGTGCCATTGTTCTGTAATTGTATGGTGACTTCCACTTCGATTTCGGTTTTTCTCTCTGGTCTCAATCTGATTATGGTTGATCTTGATCTGTTGACAGCATTTCTCGATAGTTCATCACACTTCGTTGTACCCTAAATTGCCTTGCTCTTGTTGTGTTGGGTGCACTGTTCATCTGCCCTGTTGCTTGACTACAGCTTGGATTTGAGTCCCAACCACAGGCAGTCTTGCTATCTTGCATCATCATTGTTTCTCTTTTTCTTGCTGAAATGTGCACTGATATCCAGTAACTTTTGGATATAGAAATTGGGGATGAGGAAATAAGGAAGTTGTGTCATTGCATGGAAGCTAAATTGGTTAGCCTGCTTCAGCATCAGTAGCAGCTGATGCGTGACCAGCAGATACAGATGGACTTGTTACAAAAGTTCCTTCAGCTCTTAGTGGGAAGCTTGGTGTGATTTCCTCCTTTTAGCAACGCTACAGAGCACTGGGACACACATTTGCACTGACTGAACCAACATTTCATAGTGTTTCAAGTCACATACGATTCATTGTAGTGGTCATTCTTTTCTGAGCATCGTCTCTTCCAAAAATTGGTGCCACTGTCTGACCCTGTCGCCCTCTCCTTTCAGGAGATCTGAGCTCTGCTGACTATTATTATTTCAAGCAGTACCATGTGGTTGCCTCCAGGCTAGAATTTCCTCAATAGCAAAAACAGCTGGGACAGTCATACCACTCATGGGTCATTGATACAAGGACTTAGCTGAAAATTTTAGTTGAGCTAATCAAGGTTGTAAGGCTTCTTACATCGATTCCTTGATTCATGATGTCATTCATCTGGCACCTTACCCAGAGATTCACACAGCGGCTTTGAAACTGGATAACCCATTGTTGGAGCACAGGTTGTGCAACACTTATTCATTCAAAACTGCACAAGCAGCTACATGGCAAGGCTGCAAGTGGCGACAATTCATGTGCTGCCCCAGTGTCATCAGTGTAGGATGGTTGCCAGGTTGTAGCAGCAACATCATGATTCACCTTTGACCAATGTCTCCATTATTTCTGAGCCTGCAGTCGCTCCTTGAAGATGGCTACAGTGGCTGCTCCTTTCGTGCCTGCCTCTCACTCCCAAGCAGACTGTCTAGATCGCTGGGGTTCCTGAACACGCTGTGACAAGGAGGCACACCTCCACTCAGTATGTTGCAGTCACCTAACTCAGCTCCACCTGGCACCATGACCACACCAGGACACGGTACACACGCTGCAGACAGTAGCCCCCCTGGGTGACCACTTCGCACAGAAATTGCTTCCCAAGCTTTGCATGTCCCACCAGACATCCATTTTCAATTGGACACTGGGGTCACCATCACTTTCATCAGTCAGGCGACTTATGCCCAACTGGGTTCACCTGACGTGTCACCACCCTCGCGCAGTTTGGTGTCCAATGGTAATGGTGCAATTTCTCTTCATGGGCAGTTCTCAATTGTGACAACCTATAAATATTTTACCAGGTTTTTGACACTCTTTGTTGTCAACCATCTGTCAGCTACCAACATTTTGGCCTCGATGCCTTCACAGCATTTGGATTTTCAATCTTAGATGTAGGCAAGGTGGTTTTTACTGTGGTCCCTTTTCAGGAACTGGACGACCTCTGCATGGAGTTTGTCACTCTTTCAACTGGATTCAGTCTTTTAGGTGCACATCACCCTTCGGCTGGATGATATGCCTCATTTTTACTGTGTCAGACTCTGGTACTGTGTACCACAAAATTTGAATTCCCATCAGACGTCATGGACACTGAAGACCCCTAGAGGACTCTCCACCATCGCGCTGTAAGCAGTGGCGACTCATGCCTCCTGGCTCGCATTTAGTGTGAGGGAGCCACAGTGGAACACGGGGTTCCAGTGGCCAATAGCACCACCCCCCTATAGTGTGTTTAAGCGACTGCCTCTCACTCAGCCAGCGAGTCTAATCTTGTGTATGTCTCTGGACATATCGCTTCACCTTAGATAGCTTATTTACTTTCTTGTTCTGTGTATGAGTGGACGTGGTTGTTAGGTTTTCTTTTGTGACTCCATTGTCTTGATCATGTTTTTGTCTGTTCTGTCCTCCGTTGGTCATGTCCGTCCTCTCCCATTGTGTTGTTGTTCACGGACTGCTCCGCGGGTCCCACCACACTTTACATCACTTCAACCCCATGACTGTTCTGGTCGCCATTACAACACAGACCGATTCTGGTGGCGTTGCAGGCTGTCGTGAAGCAGGAACTTGATCACCTGCAGGCAGCTGGAGTTGTCAGACCTGTCAAATCTAGTGCATGGACCATGCCACGAGTCATTATTTGGAAGCTGAATGAGTCTCTTTGTTTGTGTGGGGATTCCAAGGTACCACTAATGCTCAGTCACAGGTAGAAACCGACCCTATTCCCTTGCAAGAAATTCTCCTCACCAAACAGGCTTGAGGGTAATATGTTTCCAAGATCAACCTCACTGATGTGCACGTCAAGCTGCCCTTACATGAGGCATCTCAGAACATTGTTGTCCTTAACACTCCATTTGGGCTGTATAAGGCATAATCCATGTCATTTCATGCAGGGGAGTTACCTTCATAGTCTCAGATGTTACTGAATTTAGCGTATGTCAAAATTCAGGAGGAGGTAAGAACATGTATTTTTTTGAAACTTCCTGGCACATTAAAACTGTATGCCAGACCAAGACTCGAACTCGGGACCTTTGCCTTTCGCAGGCAAGTGCTCTACCGACTGAGCTACCCAAGCATGACTCACGCCCTGTCCTCACAGCTTTACTTCTGCCAGTACCTCATCTCCTACCTTCCAAACTTTACTTTTTTTGTTTTCTCCAAAAAAATTCTTGCCCCGAGATACAGGCCACCTAAGATGGCACTGCTAACACCATTTTGAAGATGCAAATTTCGGAAAAATCTTTAAAATGCTGTATCTCTGTAACAGTTCTAGATATTTTGTTAGAGTTTTTTTATTTGAAAGATAATTGCTTTTTGATTACAACGGTATTGATATATCTGTTGAAATTCTTTTGCTATTGCCTTTTGAATTTTTTGTATAATTTAAACGAAAAGAAATATTTTTTCGAAAATGCCAACTCATAAGAGTTAGATTTTTTTGTAGATTAGTACTCTGGGTTGCATGTGGCATTGAACCATAATAACGCACTTTTAGGATCAAAACGGCATTTATTTCGTCATTTAATAGAGCAAATACAGAAAGATGGCTGTCGGACATAGCACTAGAACACAAAGACAAGAAGAAAAACCAAAGGGCATGGTCAAAGAACTGTTGCTTTGTGTCAGAGACGCCACAGAGCTCCGAGCTCCCCCCCCCCCCCCCCCCCTGCCCTCCCAGCAGTACGTAGCACAGTGGGGCGGAGCTAGCATACAGCCACAAAAAAAATCCTCATGCCAGTGCGGCGGGTGGAGGTTCGGACAGCTGCGCAGGCAGTGGCGGATCAAAGGGGGCTGTGTAGTTGTTGTCAGTGGACGAGGCATCGTTGGAGGCAGGGAGCAGCGGGAAGTGGCTCCAGAAGAGACTATGTAGGCTTCATTCATTGAACAAAATCCGTACTTGCTTGTAGCAATTACGAAGCATTAAGACAGTAAACTTTGTGGCATATGGGCAGATCGCCCATGGTGCGGATTTGATGACCAGTGCCATTGCTGATTGCAGAGACCCGCGAAGGGAGACATGTGTTGAGGGGTGAGAGGGGGGCACGAGCGGCGGCGGTTGACTGACCTTGGTGTGATGGAATGGTGTGTGCGGAGCATTGGCAGCAGGCGATGACTGAGGACATGACATGGTAGCCATGAAATTTGAGGGATCCCATGAAGCGAGAACATGAGCGTCCATTCCAGGCCAGAGTGAAGTGGGCATGGTGTCAGTGGCATATGATGACAGAGGGTGTGGTTCAGTGGCCAAGCGATGTCAAGGGTCTTGCGAAGCAAGAACAGGAGGGTCCTGCCGGTCCATATGCGTCAGCATGGAACTGGCAGCAGGGAAAGAGCTGCTTGCCACAGGAGTGAAGCAGAGTGAAGACACAGTAGGAGAGGGAGGCGTCATCAAAAGAAGCGCCTTTGCAGGGAGGCTGCGTAAGGTACTTTGTGATGAGCCAATTCAGCAGAGGTGGTAGCAATGCGGGAGCCTAACCCTGCGTTATGTGTGCAGCACCCAGTGATCTGTTTGCAGATGTCTGGTAAATCAGAGAAATGTGCTGTAATAACTTCGATGCACATGAGGAAAGCATAGCCAAGGAGACGTGCCAAGTTTGTTCGAGCAAAGAACGGTAGAACCAGACGCGTGGCGAAGCATAGCAACCTGCAGGTCTGGTGAAGGTTCATAATGGTGTAGAAAGTCTGATGCAATTACAGGTTCATCTACCTTGGCAATGTGGAAGATCCAAGTAAACGTCATGCTCAGTGACAGTTGAAGCAACGTCTTGATGAAGCCGATAGGAGAGTGATTTGCAGCAATCAAATTGAGGTTAGCAGGAGAAAGTGTGTTGCCCGTGTGCTTGGCTGGGATAACACTGATGTCAGCCCCAGTGTCGATGAGAAAGTGAATGTCTGATGATAAGTCAGTGACATAGAGGAATCATGCTCCCGGAGCAAGTGGTGCGGCATCGGACAGTAGGTGACGTGAAGAATCATGGTAGGACGTGGTGTGTAAGCATGCCCACCGATCACAGTTGGGGAAGGTGCAAGGCGAGCAGCAGTTGTGGATGGTGTCCTTTTAAGTGGTGTGGAACCATCACAGTGCAGTTGACTGCGTCAGGGCAGGAAGCTGATCACGTTGCTGCTTGGGCGATGTCGGCGGCTGTTGGGGGCCGCAGGTAGTATCTGCTGTACGCCACAAGGTGGCAGCTCCTGCAACAGCCGGTGGAAAGCAGTTGCCATGCAGCTAAGGGAGGACTGATCCTGAGACCAGCACAGAAGAAACAGCCGGTGCTGTTACGAGAATGGGCGGTAGGGTGAACTTGATGTGACTGACTGTGGAGTGATGGTTCGATGGTTGCAAATACCGATGTGGCCAACGTGACTGGTGTTGCTGAGACTGTGTGTGTTGGGGAGGGGGGGGGGGGGGGAGGAGTGCAATGACGTCAGGCATGTAAGAATGTGGAACCCCATGTGCATGAACATTCGAAGTATAGTTCTTGAACTTCATCGGCACATCAACCAAACCTGAATGCGACTGTGTAGCTGATGGGTGAAACACAATGTCCTTCACACAATTGCAGTTCACTATGTTGCTAAGCAGCGTGCACTGTCCAGGCGGCTGGTCTTGATGTGTAGTAGCATTTGACAGTGGTCATGTTCGGCCGGTAATGGTCAAGTGGCCGCTGGCATGCATGGGGCCCGGTAATTGTTCACCTTTAACAAATGTACATTAGGAACACCCATATATATGCAAGCACAGTTAAAAGGGCGCGTGACAGTAGCACAAAACAACACTGGTAGATCTATTGTCCGAAGACAGTGTGGACCGGCACACAAAGTTTGTTAACAATGGAAGTAAGCATAAAATAATTCCCTAATGCAAAAACATTGAAGTCGGAGTCACCACAATTTTGGGTTTTACATGGCGTTGAACTGTAATAACACACTTTTAGGATAAAAATGATGTTTATTTCATCACTTAATAGAGTGAATACAGAAAAATGCTATCAAGCATAGTGCTAGAACACAAAGACAAGAAGAAAAATCAAATAGCATAGTCAAAGAAATTTGTGTCAGAGATGCCACAAGTATCCTGTAGCCCGATATTCTGACAAGGAGAGCTTCCACTTTTAAGCTGGACAGGTTTTAATTTAAAAAATCTTTTTATTTAACTTTCAAGGCTAATGTATGTCTTCACTGAAGTTGTTTCTTACTAATTTCTTTGTTATGGTGTTTATTTATATTATCTTTGTTACAGTTATTTCTTATCACTTTATTTGTTGCAGTTATTTCTTATCACTTTCTTTGTTGCAGTTATATCTTTTCACTTTCATTGTTGCAGATATTTCTTACACTTTGTTGTTGTTTCTTGTCAGGTTCTTTGTTGTGCTTGTTCATTGTAGGTTTCTGCACAACTGTTCAGTGCTAATTTGTTTACTAAAGAGGCTTCTAAGAAACCTGACACCATCCAGTAAGTTCTGTGTTTGAGTGAGGAATTTGCCAGCTGACACAGTTGCTGTGAGTTTTGTGAAAAGAACTGTTTGAAATGTCTTCTGACTGGGGCCACAGGAGAGTCAAATGTGCTGACTGTTTACATACCCATAAAAGAGTGATGTATAAGACAAACAAAAAAGTGGACTTTGTTCAGGTTGGGAACAAGTGTTCTCAATTGAATACTGTGTTTCAAAGTGAACATGTTTCCGATGACGACTTTTTGTGTTCTAAATGTTTTGACAGAGCAACAACAATGATAGTATCTGAACAAGGTGAAGCCTCTCATTGTGCAGATGATGCAGATTTTGCACTAATAGAGGAAGAATTAAATACCCTGAATCAGTCAACTACAGAGGTACGTGTTCGTCCTGTTAAGAAACCGTGGTCAGTGAAGTCAAGTCATAAGCTCTATGCATCAAGAAAGTGCAGATAAATTACTAGAGCTATGGATGAATTCGCTACAGAAAAACTGACCACACTCTTCAAAGTAGAAATTCCATCTTCAGAAAAAAAGAACCAAAGCACTCTTGACCTCTTGCCCTAGAATTTTTCACAAATATTAATTCAGCTGTTGAATACTGTGCATCCTACAGTGTAAAGGTGCAAGTTTTAACTATTATTCCAGAGATATTTTCAAAGAAAACAATTTTGAACCACTTTCCATCAGTATCAAAGTACATGGTAGAAAAAAATCAAGGAATGTGAGGTCTGTAAAAGGAGTCTTTGGAAGACCAGATCCCTATTATGTTCATCCTGTAGAAGCCGCTCAAGTTCAAATAGTGTAGTCATTTTTTTCTGGAAGATAAATGGAACTGTTCTCGCCAGAGTGCCAACAAAAAAGACTCTATAACTGTAACAGTTGTAGATCAAAAAGTTGTGAAAGTGAAGAGGTACGTAACTCGCAGTATTAAAGAAACTTTTGCAATTTATGAGAGCAACTACCAGTATACAACTTCAAAATTTTATGTACTACGACCTAAGTGGGTAGTTCCACATCCACCTAGAGATGTCTGTTTATGTTTGTACTGCGCAAATTTTGAACTCTGTGTGGTAACTTTGAAGAACTTACTGGAGCACTTGACATATGACACCTTGGTTGGGCATGTGAAGTCATTAGCAGTCTATGACGTTAAGCAAGAGACTTGTTTGTTTCAAGAATGTGCTGACTGCCCTCGAAAGGGAGAACTGTCCTTAAAGGCTGCTGTACACGGGGCCAGAAGTGGTAGCCGGTTCTGGCAATCAGAAGTGGACGCCACCAGTTTTAATGGCCAGTAAGCTTATACACGAAGCCAATAATGGCTTCCAATATTTTCTCATCTGTGGCCGCCAGTGTGTCGTCAGAGGTGGTAGAGTAAACAGTGTTAAGTGTTCCTTGGTGAAAAATATGGAATGTGATGGTGATAGTGAGTTTGAGAAGGCTTTTAGCGAAGTGGTGGGTGAAACTGTTGTAACTTTAAATGAGGAGGTGAGAACCATTTTAAATCAACATAGAGTGTGTGTAAAACACTGGGTAGGTTGAAGAGAAACCCTTGGAGCATCATACACTTTGTTTTGTGAACTGATAGTGGTAGATCCTTTAGAATACAAGAGACAGTTAAGAATGACTGTTGAACAATTTAATGAGCTTTTGAGCATAATTGAACCACAGGTAGCCAAAACAGATACTATTATGAGAAATGCAATAACTCCCAAACAGGAACTACAGGTTATGCTGCGGTATTTAGCAACTGGCAATAGTTTTCAGTCTCCAGCATTATTATTTCGCATACCAGCCACTACAATTTCAAGATTCATTCCTGAAGTTCTCCAGTCAATCATAAGTGGATTACAACACTACTTAAAGTTGAGTTTTACTGGTTGATTATTGTACAATTTGATAACAGTAGAATTTTAGAAAGTCATCTAGGAATACCTTCTATTAATTATGTAATTATTTTAACTGATCATTTTATCAGTATTATTTAGAAACAAAAAAATCTTTATCCATAATCTACTATTACGATACTTTGTCAAGGCAAATAAAAAGTTCATCCGTTTTTCCTAAGGTATTATAATTGACCCGAAACTTTTTACAAATGAAACATTACTTTATATAAGCATTAACTCAGTCTTTATTTCTGGAGAAGTTACTGAAGTTTTCTGTACAGTATATCCTGAACTGTGAATAGGTCTGAGTCCAAACTGGAAATGTCTTCCGCTTCATCTGACACATGAGAAGAAGTACTTCCATATGGTGATGCAGAAGTAACTAGTGAATATGGCAGCAAGTATTTTAGCTTGTTAATTGCACTTTCAACTTTGAAAAATTTTGAAATGCGTCTTTTCTTTGCACCTGGCATCACAAATTGGTTCTCTTGCGCTGACGTTCCAGTTACTTTTACAGTAAGCTCTTAGTAACGCTATCATCATCCATGTCTTCAGTAGTTTCTTCTTCGTTTTCTTGAGGCTCAGTAAGAACACTAATGAGTTCCTATTGTCCATCATCACATTCTTCAGTGGGACTTTTCTGAATAGCACAAATGCGACATTACAGAAATTTTGCTATGATTTAAAGATTTAAATAGTATATTGTTTGGTTTTGACATAGACTAACAAATTAATAAATTATATTTTAATGTTTATTTGTTTATTTTGTTGAAGGTACCTCAAACTTTGGATGAGTGGAGACATATACAAAATAGTTTTGACATCAAATGCAATTTTCCGTCCTTTTGTGGTGCATTGGATGGTAAGCAAATAGCCATCAAACGTCCACCTGGAAGTTGCACAGAATTTTACAACTACAAAGGGGGTTACAGCATAATACTGTTGGCTTTGGTTGGTGCCAATTGTAAATTCATTTATGTAGGTGTGGGAACAAATAGAAGGGCTAATGATGGAAGTGTGTTTAGGCTGTCTACTTTGAAAACAGCCACTGACAAAAACAGCCTGAATTTGCCTCAGGAATACATTATTGTAGCAGATGACACATTTCCCCTGTATACAGATGTGATGAAACCATTCTCAAGAAGGAACTTGTTCTTAGAACAATGCATATTCAACTACCGGTTATCAAGAGCACGAAGAGTTGTTGAGAACACTTTTGGCATATTAGCAGCTAGATTTAGAATATTTTGAAACGACACTGAAGTTAATTTATACACAATTGATGTAATTGTGTAAGATGCATGTACAATTCACAACTGGTTATGCGCAGTATCGCCAGGTTCGTACTTTTAAAGGGGGTGTGCTGATTATGAAGACACAGAAACAGGAGTGCTGCACACAGGACTATGGCGCACACCTGGAATGGAGCTACCATCCATAAGTACTGTTCGTACAGCAAACGCCTACTCAAAACAGGCATAACAAAAGAGGAATAATATGGCTGCTTACTTCAACAAAGAAGGACAAGTTCCTTGGCAAATGAAGGCCATCAGAATGTAAATATGATGGAAGATGTTTAGTAATTAAAACTTCTGATTTTACCTACTTTTGTACAATGACTTAGCTCTGTTCCTCTTACAAAATTAGAATTTTAATTATTTCTAATAAACAGTTCAATCTCAAAATATAGAAGCTTACAAATACTTTTTGGTAAATAATCAATAAAAATTAGTTATCAAATTATTACAAAAATTGTTTCATTTTACCATTGAAAGTTTTTGCTTTCATTGGAAAATACAATTAAAAATTTTCATGTATTAACAATTCTAAAATTCTAAAAAGCCAGTTTTTAACTATTTTTATATTTAGTAAAAGCCATGTACTTAGAATAGAATACATTAACTTACAAAATTTGATTGAGAGTCTCAAGATACGACGATGCTGTTTAGAAATGTGTCAACCATTTTGAACCATGGTAGCTTGAGCGTATAAACATCATCAGCCCCAGCTTCGCTCATTTTCGACAAGATAACTTTTAGTGACTCACTTCTGTATGTTGTCTTGATAGTCTTTATTCTAGCTCTCAAAAACGCAACATTGGGAACAACTACATCCTGACATTCAAGGTTGTCTTTCAGTTTCAAAATACTACTTTCCCTTTTTGTTTTGTTGGAGAAATCTTCATGGCGTATATTCCACAGTAGTTCATAGTTTTGGAATGTTTCTAAAACTGTTTCAATATTATCAGGCCCCCACTTCATGTTCTTCTTAGTGCCAGTATCATTGTTTGCTTTTGAACAAGACATATCAATTCACTACACGACAGCTTGGCACAACTGCTTGATCTAGGCTCAAAAACAATGGCACAGCTCCTCACACGACGGTTCAATCACCTCTACTGGCAGCCACTACACTTAAGAACTGACCAATAATGGCCACCGTTAGAACACGTGACCTGCTACTGGCCGCCTCATCAGCCACTAAAATCATACATGTTTGACATTACTAGCCGCCACACGCTAATGGCCGTAGAAGGCACCAGTACCCCTATAGACAAGGCCAGTAGCCAGTAGCACCATAAATGGTGGCGGCCAGTACTGGCCAGTTATAGTGGATGCCACTACTGGCCCTGTGTACAGTAGCCTTAAGGGCTCTTGGCCTGGAAGACATAGCAGATTTTTTTTTTTTTTTTTTTTTTTTTTTTTTTTTTTTTTTTTTTTTTTAGAATACAAAAAAGTTTGTGTTCCTTACTAAGTCCTTCATTTTAGCATATGCTAAATTCAATAACATCCAATACTATGAAGGTAAGATTTCTTCCTAGCCTGCCATAAGTACAAGTGACTCCTCTTTGTCATTTCATCAGTCCCTGCAATATTCCAGTGATTTCTGGAACAGTTGTCACATCATATTCTGGCTTGTGTCAATTACTTGGCTGACCTTATTGACTTGGATCCTCCTGCCAAGAGCATTTGGCAAACCTCCACACCCTGTTTATGACCTTGCAGGACGCAGGCCTACGTTTGGAGAACTGCAGATTTTTTCACTCAGGAGTGGAGTACTTGGAGCATTGGCTCTCCAAAGATGGTATCTGGCCTACCAACTGGAACACTGCTGCCATCGCATCTTTACCTTGCCCAATAAACTTACCTGAATTACAAGTATTTTTTGGGCCAAGCTCAACTATTATACTAAATTATTATCCCATGCAGCCCACATTGCACAACCCCTCAATCGGTTGTGTAAAAAGGGGGTCCGTTGTACCTGGACCCCTGCTTGTGACAAAGGTTTTCCCAAATTGAAAACTATGCTGCTTCATGCCCTTTTCTCTCCACTTCCCGTTGATTGTGGCCACCAAAACATCTGTTAGTGGTATCAGTACATAGGAATAGGGTTGGTTCCAAACAGCCTATTGCATATGTATCCAAGGTCCTGACCCTGGGACTGCACAGCTATTCACAGATCGAAAATGAAGCCTTGGCAATAGCGTTTGCAGTCAAGAAATTTCGTGTTTAGCTTTTTGGGACAGAATTCTCTCTAATTACAGATCAGAAGCCACTGGTGGCATTATTTGGGCCATTCTCCCAAAATGAACAGCACAATGCCTCCAGTACTGAGCATTGTTCCTCAGTGCCTACAATTATACTATGGGGTACAATGCTCATACATTGTCCAGTTTTCCAGCTTAACGGGACCTGAGTTTTGACCAAAGGAGGGCCTCTGCTTCCATTTTGATGCTGAAATGTGCTGAGACCCCACCTTGCAACAGGTCCTTCACTATGTAACCCATGGCTGGCCCTGTTATCTCACTCGTCATTTGATGACAGAGCTCCACCCTTAGAAAAGCTTTCTCACTTCTTGGTTGTGGATGGTGTCGTCTTTTTGGATACTGAGACAGATGGACATTGAGTGGTTGTTCTGATGGAAATGCATCATTGGGTATTGAGTTTGCTCCACTGGAATCATTGGGGAATGTACCAAATGACAATGCTGCACACCATCATGTGTACTGGCCTTATATCTACATCTCTACATCTACATCAAAAAGAAGGTCTGTACTTACACAGCTTGTGCCTGCCACCAGGTGGTGCCCTGTCAATCCTTTCTTGAGGTCTATGTTATTGCTTGTTGTGGATACTTATTCAAAGTACCCCTATGTCATATAGCCCAAGTTTTGGCCATCGAAGGATTGCCTCGCACATTGGCCTTTGACCATAGCCCACAATTCATGGCCTCTGGCTTCAAGGACTTCTGTGCTGCCAGTGGGATAAAGCACATCTGTATCCCTCTGTTCCACTCTTCCTCCAATGGTGAAGCTGAACTTCTGGTATAGATTTTTAAGCAGCAGATGAAGAAAGCTATCGAATGCTCCGCCACTAGAGTGGCACTTATATTGTTTTTCGGCACTTATTGCAGCACACTGATTAACAATCATTGCCCTGCAGAGCTCCTCCCCAGTTGCCTGCCATGGACCTAGCTTCATCTGCTGTCACCATCACCATCAGAACCTTGCTCGCATCCTTCCAGACGTTACACCTCTGGCACGGTGGTATGAGCACACTCCTACATGACAGCTCAGGCTTGGATGCCAGCAACAGTAGTGTCCACCCATGATCAACAAGTTTTGTTGGTTCAAACACAGAAGGGGTTGTGTGCCATCACCATGACCAGCTTAGGTTGTGGACACAAGCATTCTGTCTGCAGCCCCAACTTCCACTGGCTTCTGGTGCCAATTTGCCATAACAACTAGAAACCCGGGAAACTACTGTGGACATCTCATTGTCACCACAGTCCTACCCTCTGGCTCCCTGCGGATCAGTGGTTCCCCCTGAAATGCCCATCTCCAACTATGTTCTAATGGACATTGCTGACTACACTTCCTCCCCACAGCCTAAATGCAGTCAACATGACAGCACCTTCATACATACCTTCATTTCACCTTCCATGGCACTGTCCAGGCCATTTCTGCCCGTATGCATTAGTTTTTTTTTTTTTTGGGGGGGGGGGGGGGGGGGAGGGGGAGGCATTTAGTATCAAGCCTTGTGGAAGTTGTATGTCCACTGGAACAAATGGATATCGAGGGTCAATAGAGGGCAGTGTCGCCTCAGCACTGCACTCACCTAGTAACTGTGCCACCGTGAATGTGAATACACTGGCCAATATTGTCCCTCATGGCCAGCATAAATACCGGCGCATCTTGAGCACTCACTCAGTCATGTACTTCATGTGATAGCATTTGTTTTCTGTCCCCATTGTACTACTGATTATTTGCCAACAACTTTGCTTTGATTTTGGTTTTTCTCTCTCTCAATTTGGATTGTGGTTGTCCTTGTTGATCTGTTGACAGTGTTGTGCTGAAAGTTCATCACACTGTGTTGTAGCCTGGATTGCCTTGCTCTTGTTCTGTTGGGGCCGCTGTTCCTCTGCCTTGTTGCTTGATTCTGGCATGGGTTTGAGTCCTGACTGCACGCCGTCTTCCCATCTTGCATCGTCATCATTTCTCACCTGTTTGCTGATGTGTGCACTGGTGTCTGGTGAATCATGGATATAGCAGGTCACATCCTAAATTTTTGTTGCTAACATGGTCTATATACTATGCAACCATAGTTGATTCACATGGATGAAAGTTCTACATAACCTGAAAACAGTGCTTCAACCTGAATCTGAGTTCTTGTTGTTATCTATATCTCAAATCAGACATTGTTGGGCAGTCTTGATAAGCTTTTATTAAAGACTAGGCTCAAAAACCTCACTGAGATTACAAATTTCAGAATCATGTCTCTTTTCTGAAGTTCTGGTAAGTGAAAAATGCAATGTGGACAGCTAGAACAGAAAGAATTTTTTTTTTCTTCATCAGTTTCTCAAAAACTGCTTACACCAGCCCAGGCTAACTCTACAATTTGAACTGATATTTGGACTCAGGGCTGTAATCTTCATGAACTCTGATCTTTCTCTTCTCCTTCTTAGCTCCTTTACGCTGAAGGGAGTCTACTTTGTGGGTTAAGGCAAGCCATTTCTTATGGTCCAACACTTCTTGTGGACTTAGGCTCCTTGATGCTAGGTCTGGGTTTATAGTGTGCAGCCACCATAATTTACGTCTCCCACATTGTTTATGGCCTTCAAAAATGAGAAGTGTCCATCCTCTTATCTTCTCATTGATTGAAAATATGTGTTGGATCATTGTATTACTGATATGGTCAAGCAATATCAACATCTCCTAGACATGTAGTGAATGTTCAGCACTTCTAGGTGTAAGCCAACACTCAATACCATATAATGCAATGGCCTCACCATTGTGTGGTATGTATTTCATTTTAGGTGCACATACACATTCTCATCATGGAGAATACAAGTGACATCTCTGGTTCTCACTTGCACATCCTCATTCACATAGCAGTCACTCTGTAGCCAAGAACAAAAATATCAAAATGTGTCCATCTTGGTAAGAAGACATCCTTTAATTTGTATAGTTTTAAGAGGCAGAATCATTTTGAGTTATACCGTCTTGTGGATGTTTAAATGGAGGCAAAATTGCCGTAGAAAATCACACCATGTTTGAACTTGAGCTTCGAGATCCTCCCTGACATCCACCACAAGCATCACATCATTAGTGTAAAGCATTGTCCACAATACGCACTCCTGCATGTCATGCATTGTGGTACCAATATGATAACAAACAGTAGTGGAGACATAGCTGAGTCTGGAAGAATGCAACTGTCATAGGAAGCCTGTCAGTCAGTTTTGCACAACATCGCATATGGCTCCTGGTGTTTTTGTTCAGCAATTAACTATTGATACTGAAGCATGTATTAAACAATTTTTGACTTTGCCAGTATTTGAGAGCTAATATATGTCTGTGTAAAATATAAATGCTCTGTTTGACGTATTAAATAATAACAGCAGCTGAGTAGCATACATATATACAAACCAATCTACAAGCAGCTCCCATAATTTTCATTCTGAGAAAGCTAGCATTAGTTGTTATTTGTTGTTGGTACACTTCACTGAAACAGCCTGCAATGACCTGCATATGCTACCACTGAATTTTCCCATAACTGTCAGTACAAGTAGATTAGCACAAGTTACACTTTTTTGTTGGTATAGTTTATAACAGTAGCCTGCAATGGCAATGTCTTTCTTTTACTTTATAAATCAACATGTTTCACATCTTTGTAGATTCATCTTCATGATGTGATTTATGGAACATGATGAGTGAATGACTGAATGGGTCAGTAATCAGTTACCTCTTTATCATAACAAAATAGGAGTGTTTGTAGTGCACTGTTGTTTGTACTGCAGGTAACTGGGTTCTTCAACTCTCAAAATTAGATGGTTAATTTGTCAAAGGTTTGGCTAATGATGTATAATTAGTATATTTATAACTTCATTGTAGGTTTTAGAGATTCATAATTTCATGCCTTATGTCACATGGAAGTTTGTTGAAGAAGATGGTTGCACGAAAGCCTGACCTCTTAGCTTAGTCTAGATATAATTTTTCTGTCTTCTGATGAACTGTATGTTGAAAAGTGTGTTGTTACCTTCACACTGTCACCACAGAACAGAAGCTGTGTAATGACATTCGTATACAAAGTAATAGAAATGTCAAATAATAGAAGCTTGTAGTATACCTTGTATTATTGTTTCATTTGATTTTCAGCACACAAATTTTTGTATAAATAATGATTATTTAAATATTTAATATATAGTCTTCCAACAATTTTATAAGTATTTTGGATTAAAAAACTTTTGGTTTCATTTAATCTTGCTTCTGCAAAAAATTATTATACCTCATAGCTTACACATGTAAGGTTACACAAAAAATGGAAGGAGTGATGGTAATAAGGCACCAAGTAGTTTTGCCACTGATTTGTTGATACGCACATAAATAAGACCAAGCACATCGATACATTTGGGATGACTTTTGCTTCACAGCTATGGGTACCCTCCCCCCTCACCTGTCCCCCATCCCCTTACACGCAGATGAGCTCATTCTGGCCAAAGACATGAAGAGTTGTATATGTGGATGAGTGCACTGGGAACGGGAGAGGGCGAGAACAGGTAAGAAGAGAGAGACTGCCAAGAGGAAGTGTCAGTGTAATGTGAGTGAAGTTAGGTTCCTAGGGCAGTGGTAGAGATAGGTTTCAGCAGAGATTAAAAATTTAGACCAGTAGAGTTATGGTGTATGCATATAACACACACACACACACACACACACACACACACACACACACACACTTAGATACATATACATACTAAATAATTAAGATATAAGTTTGACCATTTATTTCACAAGTGATCATACAACAGATTTGTTATTGATACATCAATTGTGGTAGGCAATCTGATGTACAGTGTCATTAATTACTTCATGTAATACTTAAATAGGTTCAAAATACAAGTGAATAGTTTACAGAATTTACAGAATAAGAACAGTTAAATTGTGTTAATATCAAAACAATTTTTCTTACATTCACTTCAGTTTTCAGGATACCCCTTCCATGCATTTTCTGACTGAGCCAGTTCAACTTTTATCCAATCTGGAATCTGAAATGGTACAATGGAAGTAATTGTAAACAATATATAAATTTAAAAATGAGAGACATCAAGAAATCTGGAAGTTTTCTTTTGATTTGAGGAGGGGCTAGGAGATTCAACTCTTAACTTTGACCTACTAGTTCATTACTGGTAATCTACAACTTGCCTCTTGAATTCTATCTACTGTTTCAAACCCTTCTGACCCAGTTTTTGGAGTGACATTCCTTTTCCCTCTGCATCTACACATCTTATTACTTTGTCTTGTCACATGATATAACAGAACATCAAATTTTTTTATGCAATTCACTTCAATTCTTAAAGGATACTTGGAACCCTTGTACTGTAACGGATCTATATACTGAAAGAGATCTAAGCAACTTAGTTCAAAGTTATTTGTTTTCTTTTCAGAAAAACATTTTATTAACCACAATGCAACTCCACATTCTAAGACACAGATAGAGATAAGTTGCTGTTCATAAGTAGCTGAAAACTGGTCTCCTGTCAAGTGATTAGAAGCTGTTGTAAATGGGTGACATTGGCAAAGCTAACAAAGTTACCAAGTACTACTCCCCCATGGATACTGTCTTCTCTCCAGGATATACAGACCTTGAAGGCATCATTAGTTGCAACTTACACAAGAGGTTTTTTCTATTTTCTTTCTTGCTTTCTTTCTTTTTTCATAGTTCTACAAGAATTTCTGGTGATATAGCACAGTGTTTATTTTGTTCTATAATGTAATGATTAGCTGTTTGTTAAAAAAAATAATATGCAACTGATTTATTTCCATTTTGGACATAAGTAATTAGGTTTTCTTGTCTACTGAAGATGTAAAATATTTTGATCTTTCATTTATCATTTATTACATTAATTTTGATTGGCATGACATTGTAAAGTTAAATGTATCTGAGATATTGTACAAGCAGAGGGAGAGTGATCAGAATATCAATTAGGAGGGTTGAACAGTGTGAGTAGAGTTTGTGTGGACTCATGTTTGTACCGAGAATGTGGAAGAACGTTAAAAGCATGGGCAACTTCTGAGGTAGTGCCAAGCACCACTTATATAAAAAAGAAAGAAAGAGTAATCTGTGCGAACTGCACATAAAACATTGTTTTGGAGTATGTATTTCTAATTTGAAGAGGCATGTTTCGTCACACACACTCTCACAGTAGTTTTCTGAAGCTTGGAGCCACCCTGCAGATTGGCACCATCTGTCCTCATAAGCACTGTGTGAAAGGCTCGGCTGTTCGTTTCTACACGCTTCTTATGTCGGTGGTGGAGTCACAGCTAGTCTGACTCAGAGCTTTACATTCCTTACACCAGAGAGTAGTAAAGTGGAGGACCTTTAGAAGCACAGTCTGCCATCTAGCAATCATGTTAGAATACATTGGGGTGGAGATTTCTTGTAATCCACTTTTACAGTCTTTCTGCAAGTTAATGCTAATGCATTCCTAAATGCTAATTAATGCTTAATTAAATCAAATACAGAAATAATACCCTTAACTATCATTATAAATAGCTATTTGTGATTTGAATGTAATTATGCACTTAAATTTTGAAACTAAGATGCATTACTTCAAATTGTTTTATCTCGCAACAGCTGGGCTATTGCTACAGAACAAATGAACTAACATATTCACCACATGTTGAGCATCTGTTTCCCAAACAAAGGTGTAGTATTTCTGTTTATACTTGTTACATTTGTGCAATACGGTTGTGTGCAAACACGTTGTAGTTATTGCGAGATCAGGTAATTGACCATATATAGCTGTCTGCACATTGTTATCTGTAAGGGAAAATTCAGTTGACTATGAAAATAGCAAACATGAACAAAGTGAATGAGTAATTAAAAACTCCATTTAGTGACAGGACTCTCAAATAAAAAACTAGGTAGGACATCCCGAATCTGAATCTCTAGCAGCAAACAAAAAAATTATACCAAAAGTTCGATTCAGAAATTTACCAAAAGAATAAATGGATTTGTGGTTGCGAAGAAAGCAATGCTGCTTTTTGTTCTCCTTGTATGCTATTTGAGGGAGATGTTCATTGGTGTAAAATTGGAATAACTGATGATGAGCATGTATGATCTACACTGAAAGTACATGAAATGTCAAAGTGACACATGAATAATGTGCAGTTTTTTATTTCTGGGCAAAACCAACATTCAGCAGAAAATAGATTCGCAATATAGACAAACAATTGACAGCCACAACAAACATGTACAAAAGAATAGATATACCGGGTGATCAAAAAGTCAGTATAAATTTGAAAACTTAATAAACCACTGATTAATGGAGATAGAGAGATAAAAATTGACACACATGCTTAGAATGACATGGGGTTTTATTTGAACCACCCCATATTGCTAGATGCATGAAAGATCTCTTGTGTGCGTCGTTTGGTGATGATCATGTGCTCAGCCGCCACTTTCATCATGCTTGGCCTCCCAGGTCCCCAGACCTCAGTCGGTGCAATTATTGGCTTTGGGGTTACCTGAAGTCGCAAGTGTATTGTGATCGACCGACATTTCTTGGGCTTGCTGAAAGTCAACATCCAACGCCAATGCCTCACCATAACTCCGGACATGCTTTACAGTGCTGTTCACAACATTATTCCTTGACTACAGCTATTGTTGAGGAATGATGGTGGACATATTGAACATGTCCTGTAAAGAACATCATCTTTGCTTTGTCTTACTTTGTTATGGTAATTATTGCTATTCTGATCAGATGAAGTACCATCTGTCAGACATTTTTTGAATGTTTGTATTTATTTGGTTCTAATAAAACCCCACGTCATTCCAAGGATGTGTGCCAATTTGTACCTCTCTATCTACATTATTCTGTGATTTATTCAGTTTTCAAATTTATACTGACTTTTTGATCATCCGGTATATTGAATTTAATGGTAAACTGTATTCGGTTCTTTGGTGCTTTGGAACTGGCTCTCAGGGGCCTCGATGAATCTAATGCCTCTCAAAATAAGGGGATTTTATGTGAGCTAGATAAAGATCTTCAAGTTCATCTCATCCTGGCATCAGTGTTCAAAGGCATTTCTAAGACTGTTCAGAATGAACTACTGAAATGCACATTGGAAGTGAACCATGATGAAGTTCGTAAAGAAATAAAATGTGCCAATTATGTTGCAACAATCGTGGATGAAAGCATGGATGTGTCTTTCAAATTTCATTTGGTTATTGTATTGTGTTATGTTGTTGAGGGAAAACCTGTTGAAATATTTTAGAATTTAGAACTTTGTTAATCCAGAAAGTCAAAATGCTCATACTACAGCTGAGAGAGTTCTGAAAGAAACTGAACCATTAATTGGTGATGACTGAGTAAAACTAATAGCTCAGAGTTATGATGGTGCAAACATTATGAGTGGCAAGTCAAACGGAGTTCAGAAATTAGTTAAAGATAAATATCTAAATACAAACTACATTCATTGTTATGTGCATCAGTTGAACCTTATGTCTATGGCATCCTCTGTTAATTGCAAAGCCCACATCTTTGTTTCACATCTTTCAGGTAATTCTTCTTTCTTTTCTTATGGCCACAGAGATCAAAAGTGTTGCATAGCACTATTCAAAAAAAGCTTGCCCCAAATGTGTGACGAGATGAAATTACCTGTTGCGAGTAGTAAAACATGTTTTTCAAAATGGGGAAAAATCTTATTACTGATATGGAAGTCACTGAAACAAATGAGAGCATAAAACTATCTTCTACTGTTGAAAAAGCTGGTTTATACAAACAAAGATAGTAATTTCATTTTCTGGTTGTCATTTTTCTATAAGATAATGCCTCATGCAAACGTGCTTTTTAATCAGTTTCAGAAGACGATAACTCAACTGACCACAGCAACACAAGAAAACCAGAACTTTGAAGCAGTAATGCAAAATGTCAGACATGACATTGATTCCATCCTAAATGAGATTAGTTTCAAAATTGATGAAATGATGCTTGCCAAGAAGCCACAGATTCTTGATGGGCATAGAAAAAGAGATGCTGTGGAAGTGTGTGTGCGATGCTGTCCTTTCTGAAATAAAATTACATTTTCAGTTCACTGGACACCTCTTTGCAGCCAACTTATTTGATGTAAATCAGTTTAACAAATACATCACAGATTTTCCAGACAAATACCTTGAAATTAAAGACACATATACATTCCTGGAAAAAAGAAAATTGAAGGGTGAGCTTCAAGTCTTCTATGCTGGGCCTGAGTTGAGAGCAGTTTCTGGAGCAGTTCTGTTTCTTTCACTGATTGTAGAGAATGCACTTCATGACATTTGTCAAGACTGTTAAAGTTTTGAAACTGCTAATCATGACACCTGTCTTGACATGAAAGCTGAGTGGTGCTTTTCCATGCTCAAGAGAATTAAAACATTCCTATGAAATACCATGAAAGCAGAACAACTGAGTGTCTTAGGGATGCTATTCTGTGACACCTCCGCCGTGTGTAAAATTGAAGATTTCAATTTGAGAGTGACAGATTTATTTGCCAACAAGAAGGAGCAACAAATGGATTTCCAATACCATTGCTGCTTTTGGTTAGTACAATGCTTTTAGTTTTATTAAATTACAAGTTCGAGTAATGTTTATGCGCCCTATTATTTCTGGTACTGGCGCTCACATTGCAGCACACACTTCTCTGGCAGTCTGCTGTGTACGTAAAACAAACGAAGAGTTTGGCTGTCGAGGGCAGAAGAGCACTGTGGGGACACAAGCCACACCTCCTTTTCACAAGGCCTGCAGCTTACATCCATGTTCTATGCTCCTAGGAAGGCAGAACTGATGTAATAATGTACATATGGATTACTGATTCTATCTGGTGTTGAGAGAGTCGTATTCGAACCCTATGGCAGAGGAAGAGTGCTCTCTGCACTCATTTCAAAATAATAAAAGGATACAACCAGCAAGCACAACTCAGAGTAAAACAGAGCATATAAATCATTTGGTAATGGCTAGACTGCAGCTGTAAGATGATGTTGGTGGTGTTGTTACATGGTAGTTCAGGCCCGCTCTTCAACGGTATCTTAATAAACTATTCATCAAAACACCCCCTGATTATGACTGCCACGTAAAAGTGACCGAACATACCCTGTGATGAGTGAAGAATTGTGCTGTTAATAGTAGCAGCAGCAGCAGCAGCAGCAGCGGCAGCAGCTTTATTCATCCGTAGATATTTCTTTTCACATGGATATAGGACATGCCAAAGTATTTACAAGTTTAGACCAATTTAAAATAAGCTGATTCATATACACATACATTTACAGACTTCCAGTTAGAGACAATCATTAGATTTACTGCTGGTATAAAATATTTTTTTTTACACATAACTTATTAAATAATGTAATGCCACACTGTTCACTCATATCTCACTATCAGTCAATGCACACACTATACACACATTGTTTCATAACACTTCCCTCACTACACACACAAACACTTACACACTGGTGATCTCTGGTCCATTTTTTGTACCACAACTTTCCATTTGCTATCCTGAAAAAGTGAGTCAGCATCCTTCTTTAATGAGTGAGATGTTGAGCTCAGAAAGAGGCAGAAGTGTTAGTTTTGAGCAATGCATAGCTTGGGTGTAAGTTTGTCTAGAAAAGGAAAAAAGGAGGAAAAAAACATAGTGTGAAGGTGTTACGTCGAATGGTGGACGTTTCATAATGATTATTATTATTTATTTGTATAACATTTTTTTAACCAAACCCCTGCTCTGTTTTATCTAAGTAATCCTTTAATGTATGATTCCAATTTCTTTTATCTCTTTTGGTAATTTATTGTATAGTTTTATTCCTTGGTAGAATATGCTGTTTTGAGTTTTATGTTTATTTTTTTGTGGCAACTGTAAGTTGAGTCTACCTCTTGTTCCATGTTCATGGGCAGAACTGTTTGTGCAGTAATTACCAATGTTATTTTTGATATGTACAACTGATTGGAAAATGTATTCACATGGAGAAGGTAATATCCCCAGTGTTACAATGAGCTCAACTACCATTTTTGGTTAGGATTCTTATGGCTCTTTTCTGGAGTTTGAAAATTATGTTCATACTTTGTGCATTTGTTCCCCAAAAAAGAATGCCATAGCTAAGAATTGAATTTACATATGAACAGCACGTAACTAAAAGACACAGCATGTTTCACACTGATGATAGGATTCTAAGCGCATAATATGCTGGTGACATTATGTTTGCAAGTACCTTTGTGTGTTCACACCACTTCAACCGAGAATCAATATTCATTCCTAGAAATTTTTCATTTGTTACACAGTCTATAGAGGTTCCATCTACATTTAATTTGTCATTTTCCCTCTTTAAACTGAAATTCATGGCATTAGTTTTCTTTATGTCCAATGTCAATTTACTGCTTATTGACCAATCATAAATTTCCTTGAGAGCTTCATTTGCTTTCTCTGCAAGGAATTCTCTTGTTTTCTCAGTGACTATAATATTGCTGTCATCAGCGAAGAGAATTTTTTCACCTTGAGTACCACTACTGGGAAAGTCATTGATGTATGTCAGGAATAGTTTGGTCCTTATATGTTACCTTGCGGAGCCCCTGTATTAATGTATTTTGTTTCTGATAAGTGTTTTACTAAATGTTTAGATTTATTTGAAGTATGTGTTATCTCTACTCTTTGTATCCTATCTGCTAGGTATGATCGAAACCAGTCATTAGCTACCCCTCTTATTCCTAATGCTTCTGTATCAAAGGCCTTAGAAAGATCCAAAAATATGCCTGTGACACACTCATCTTTGTCAAGAGCATCAAGTACAACCTTTGTGAATTCTACTATGGCTGACTCCGTTGCCACTTCGGAAACCAATCTGATTCCTTTACAAGATTGTATTTATTCAGGTAATTCATTAACCTGTCTTTCATAATTTCTTCTATTATTTTTGAGAATGGTGACAGCAGGGAAATGGGCCAGTAATTTTCTATGTCTTCTGCATTACTTTACTTAAGCAAAGGTACGACTCTTGCCTGTTTTAACTGCTCTGGAAATGCCCCTGATGTGAAAGATTCATTTATTATATTTGTTAAAGGGCCCTGTATAATCTCTATGCATTGTTTCAGTACACACATTGGTACTTCATCTAAGCCTACTGACTTTATTTTTTAGTTTTTGAACAGTTTTATTGACTTCATTCTCTGTGATTAGAAATAACATCATTGTATTTAGTGATCATTATTTACAGGAGTTTTTTCTGTAACTTCTGTGCAATACTTGAAAAATGCTCATTTTCATAGTTTGCTATGTATTGTGGATCTTAGCAGTATGTTATTCTGTGTTTCTTTGCCTCTCCCCGTTTAGTTCTTTATAACACTCCAAACTGCTTTGCTTTCACTCTCTGCATTATATATTATTTTGTCATTAAATGACTTTTTGCAGTAATCAGCGCCTTCCTATAAATCCTTTTGTATCTAAGATAGAAATTTAAGAATTTTGCATCATTGCAACTCTTTTTCATGGAACTGAGGTTTTTAAAAGTTTGGGAGGACTTATAATACCTGCTGTTATCCACCTGTTTTGTGAGATGTTGATAAAGACATGCATACATTTGGAAATGCCTTTTCAGAGTTCAATTTAAATAATGTGAAGAATTTAGAGATTTCATATTCACATCGGTTTTGCTTATACACTTCTTCCCAGCTTTGTTTTGCTAGTTCCTTTAAAAAAAATTTAATTTTGATTTCTGGTAGTTGTCATTTGTAGGCTTTTAGTTTAGGGATTCATTCAGTGCCTGATTTTACTGTTGGTATTTGACGCAGATGGTCTGATAGTCTGAGATCTTTTACAGCTACATCACATCTTTCCTGTCCATAATTGTGGCCACAAGGTCAATTACTGATGCAGTCATTGTAGTAACCTATGTTGCACTATTTACCAACAGGGACACACCAAAACGTTCAAGGATATTTATGAAGGTGCCACTGGATTCATTTATGATATTAGTGTTATGTTAATGTCCCCACACAGAATTACGTTGACCTTTGTACTTGAGACTTTGTGCACATGTGTGCATTTGTGTGTGCGAGAGAGATTTTCAGAGTTAGTGTTATTTTTAATATCTAATGCAGACATGCAAAAAAGATAGCTAAAGCAACTCTCTCTCTCTCTCTCTCTCTCTCTCTCTCTCTCTTTCTCTCTCTCTTGTACAATCACTTGCTATCATGTTATCCATGAATATATCAATCTCTTACTGTGCATAACAAGGGCCTTTTGTAATAAGTGTTTATTTCTCTTTCTCTGTATGTTTTGTTTAACATAATATCTTATGAAGTAAATGAATTATCAACAAAATTCCATAATTTGTTCAATGCTACCAAACAAGGTTTTTTTGGCGCCACCAATGGAATGCCTCAGCAGCCACCACTGGTAATAGTGTTCTGACTATGTTGTGTAGTGAAACAATCGGTGCGAACAAAACTAATTAATGATAAGACACATTTTTGCTCCTTCCTGTAATGGAATGTAAAATGTTTAAAGTGAACAGATAAGTTGGACTGTGTAAAACCACCAAATGAACAGTGTTGCGTAACTACAATAATATAGCTATGGACAGATGACATTGTAGTTATGGTGTTCTGGAAGGAACTGTGTTTGCTGTGAATGTGCCATGTACATTTTAAATAATTTATAATTTCAATGTATGTTTGCACCATCACTGGCTACTATGTGTCTGAATAGTTAATTGTGTGACAGGCATGTAGGAATTGTTTATTGTGAGTGTGCATATTACCACCAACAGTGGCGAGTTTACGTCGCATTATTCACTTGGTAAGCGAACAGACCATAATTCCGTGGTCAAAATAACTTCAAACCCTCTACTGAACTGCGTTACTTTAGTGTTGTGCATTAGAGACACAATAAATTGCTCATGCAAAGCCAAATGTTAGCAACAACTGTGACAGCATCCATTGTCCAGTGGCCTGTTGTTGTTGTTGTTGTGGTGGTCTTCAGTACTGAGACTGGTTTGATGCAGCTCTCCATGCTACTCTATCCTGTGCAATCTTCTTCATCTCCCAGTATCTACTGCAACCTACATCCTTCTGAATCTGCTTAGTTTATTCATCTCTTGGTCTCCCTCTACAATTTTTACCCTCCCCGCTATCCTCCAATACTAAATTGGTGATCCCATGATGCCTCAGAACATGTCCTACCAACCGATCACTTCTTCTAGTCAAGTTGTGCCACAAACTCCTCTTCTCCCCAATTCTATTCAATACCTCCTCATTAGTTACGTGATCTAATCTTCAGCATTGTTCTGTAGCACCACATTTCAAAAGCTTCTATTCTCTTCTTGTCTAAACTATTTATTGTCCACATTTCACTTCCATACATGGCTACACTCCATACAAATACTTTCAGAAACGAATTCCTAACACTTAAATCTATACTCAAAAATAACTAATTTCTCTTCTTCAGAAACGCTTTCCTTGCCATTGCCAGTCTACATTTTATATCCTCTCTCCTTTGACCATCATCAGTTATTTGGCTCCCAAAATTACAAAACTCCTTTACTACTTTAAGTGTCTCATTCCCTAATCTAATTCCCTCAGGATCACCTGAGTTAACTCAACTTCATTCCATTATCCTCGTTTTGGTTTTGTTGCTGTTCATCTTATATCTTCCTTTCAAGACACTGTCCATTCCGTTCAACTGCTCTTCAGAGTCCTTTGCTGTGTTTGACAGAATTACAATGTCATTGGCGAACCTCAAAGTTTTTATTTCTTCTCCATGGATTTTAAAACCTACTCCAAATTTTTCTTTTGTTTCCTTCACTGCTTGCTCAATATACAGATTGAATAACATCAGGGATAGGCTACAACCCTGTCTCACTCCCTTCCCAACCACTGCTTCCCTTTCATGTCCCTCTTATAACTGCCTTTCGCTCCCTGTATTTTACTCCTGTCATCTTCAGAATCTGAAAGAGAGAATTTCAGTCAACACTGTCAAAAACTTTCTCTAAGTCCACAAATGCTAGAAATGTAGGTTTGCCTTTCCTTAATCTAGCTTCTAAGATAAGTCGTAGGATCAGTATTGCCTCACGTGTTTCAATATTTCTATGGAATCCAAACTGATCCTCCCCGAGGTCGGCTTCTACCAGTTTTTCCATCCATCTGTAAAGAATTCACGTTAGTATTTTGCAGCTGTGGCTTATTAAATTGATAGTTGGGTGATTTTCACATCTGCCAACACCTGATTTCTTTGGGATTAGAAATATTATATTCTTCTTGAAGTCTGAGGGTATTTCGCCTGTCTCATACATTTTGCTCACCAAATGGTAGAGTTTTGTCAGGACTTGCTCTCCCAAGGCTGCCAGTAGTTCTACTGGAATGTTGTCTACTCCCGGGGCCTTGATTCGACTCAGGCCTTTCAGTGCTCTGTCAAACTCCTCACGCAGAATCATATCTCCCATTTCATCTTCACCTACATCCTCTTCCATTTCATTTTCCATAATATTGTCCTTAAGTACATTGCCCTTGTATAGACTCTCTATATACTCCTTCCACCTTTCTGCTTTCCCTTCTTTGCTTAGTACTGGGTTTCCATCTGTGCTTTTGATATGCATGCAAGTCGTCCTCTTTTCTCCAAAGGTCTCTTTAATTTTCCTGTAGGCAGTATCCATCTTACCCCTAGTGATATAAGCCTCTACATCCTTACATTTGTCCTCTAGCTATCCCTGCTTAGCCATTTTGCACTTCCTGTCGATCTCATTTTTGAGACGTTTGTATTCCTTTTTGCCTACTTCATTTACTGCAGTTTTATATTTTCTCCTTTCATCAATTAAATTCAATATTTCTTCTGTTACCCAAGGATTTCTACTAGTCCTCGTCTTTTTACCTACTTGGTCCTCTGCTGCCTTCACTACTTCATCCCTCAAAGCTACCCATTCTTCTTCTACTGTATTTCTTTCCCCCATTCTTGTCAATTGTTCCCTTATGCTCTCCCTGAAACTCTGTACACCCTCTGGTTTAGTCAGTTTATCCAGGTCCCATCTCCTTAAATTCCCATCTCATTGCAGTTTCTTCAGTTTTAATCTACAGTTCATAACCATCAGATTGTGGTTAGAGTCCACATCTGCCCCTGGAAATGTCTTATAATTTAAAACCTGGTTCCTAAATCTCTGTCTTACCATTATATAATCTATCTGATGCTTTTTAGTATCTCTAGGCTTCTTCCATGTATACAACCTTCTTTCTTGATTCTTGAACCAAGTGTTAGCTATGATTAAGTTATGCTTGGTGCAAAATTCTACCAGGTGGCTTCCTCTTTCATTTTTTACCCCCAATCCATATTCACCTACTACGTTTCCTTCTCTTCCTTTTCCTACTGTCGAATTCCAATCACCCATGACTATTAAATTTTCATCTCCCTTCACTATCTGAATAATTTCTTTTATCTCATCATACATAACATCAATTTCTTCGTCATCTACAGCGCTATTGGCATATAAACTTGTACTATTGGAGTAGGCGTGGGCTTCGTGTCTATCTTGGCCACAATAATGTGTTCACAATGTTGTTTGTAGTAGTGTACGCGCACTCCTATTTTTTTTTTATTCATTATTAAACCTACTCCTGCATTACTCCTATTTAATTTTGTATTTATAACCCTGTATTCACCTGACCAAAACTCTTGTTCCTCCTGCCACCAAACTTCACTAATTCCGACTATATCTAACTTTAACCTATCCATTTCCCTTTTTAAATTTTCTTACTTACCTGCCCAATTAAGGGATCTGACATTCCACATTCCGATCTGTAGAATGCCAGTTTTCTTTCTCCTTATAACGGCGTCATCTAGAGAAGTCCCCGCTCCGCGTTACTTTAGTGTTGTGCATTGGAGACATAAAAAATTGCTCATGCAAAGCCAAATGTTGGCAACAACTGTGACAACATCCAACTGTCCAGTGGCCTATAATATGCCAATGATGAAATCGCTGCCGAGTGGAAAGCAAAATTCCACATGAGATCATTCATCTGCAGCATGTACAGGTGACGGAGCTAATTTCAACATGTTTTCTGCAATGATAAGCTGCTGACAACATTTCACCTCACAGCCTGCATTATTACAGATAAGAATAGCTGCTTTACCTCTCATCAATGACTAAAACCTCTATTAAAATGTAAACTTTCTTTTTTGAACTTGATCAAAGAAACTAATATTTAATTTGCTTCTTCTTTATAATAAATGTCATGTTACCAAAATTTTGTTATTTATGTAGACATTGTTGACCTCCATTAGCGTAGTTGTTTCCAATTTTATGCCTATTTCTTTCATTCATAATTTTAGCACTACTGTCACACCTGCTATTTTAATTATATTTTTGTGGGTGTTTAACACATGTGCACTGTAATTTCTGTGAGTGAATTTAAAGTACAATTATTTAGGCATTGTATTTGTTCAAATTGTGGCATCCACTATTAAGCTGAGTGCAGCAGCAAATGACAGCAGAGCTGCTTACACCTGATTGGTGTAGTACACACAGATGCGAGTAAACATAAAAACTTGTGTCAGACAGAGCACTGTGTATTCACTTAGAACTAAATGCCCTATTGCCACATCATCATAACCATAAGTGCATCCAGTTGTACTGAACTGTGTATGCAGACATAAATGTTAGGCAAAATGTTCAAACTTTGTTAGTAGGAATCAGAGAGCCCCCCCCCCCCTCACACACACACACACACACACACACACACACACACACACACACACACACACACACACACACTCACTCTCTCTCTCTCTCTCTCTCTTTATGATAGCTTGGTGAAAATTTAGTGTCAGGGCTGAGTCATGATCACTACATGTGGCTTGATTCATAACTGAAATAGATAGGTCTTAATTTTGTTAGCTGTGTGTAGCTGGATCACTAAAAGACCTATCATGTCTTGTTGATTTGACTGAGTGACATGCCAATGGTAAATCTAGGGGCCATGGAAAGAGGAGGCAGGGACCAGGGAGAACTAGGGATACTACATCAAGACTATGCTGCTAACGAGAAACAATCTGCAGTATTGCCCCCAGAATTGTTTGTGGCCTCCTGGTTCTGAGTCATGTGAAAGCCTTAAAGAAGTTTCAAGTGTTGTCTCCATCTCAAATTGAAAATGAGCCAGTGGGATACTCTTTGCTTATTGAGAAGTGTTAGAACAAAATATGTCTGTCGTCTATTTCTGAGTTCATGTTTGGATCATTGTGATTGACAGAGAAATTTGAGAAGACCAACCTTGTTTATGAGAATTCAATGATATTCACAATCTCAGCATTGTGTAGAAGTGATTTTTTACCCCTGGTTCAGATTCAAGCATTAGCCTGAAATCAGAGACTTTAAAGGTTTTGTAATAAGCTGGTGAGACTTCCTAGACTTGTGCCATGGGTTTTGAGATCTAAAGGATATCTGTAAGATAGCTCAGGGATGCACAACCCACCGGGGGCAGCTTTCTCGGCAGCTGACTGTGTGGCTAATAATTTTCCCCCAGAATAATAGAGGCTTGTGTAATAAGGTAAATGAACACATAGTCAATGTGTACAACTATGAAAGTATAGACTATACCCATCACTGTGCTTCATGAAACACCATATCTATTCCTGAGCTGATGGACATTTAATATCTGATCACAATCTTATGGCATTATACAGCAGGAAACAAAAGGCAAAAAGAAGGAGTTGCTAGTTTTGTTAAGTACAGTAGCAAATGTAATGCAACTGTGGTGCACAATCTTTGTCTAGAGCAACATTTGAAGCCTTTGCCATTGAATTACCCATTAACAGTTCAATCGTGTTAATTGTAGCAATATGTAGGACGGCAAATCTGTGTAACAGTTAGACTCACTTCTACAGCATCTGTTTAAATGTGAAAAAAAATGTAACAGCACTTTGGGATTTCATTATAAATTTTCCAACATATAATGTGGGGAAATTTGATGTGTACCTACAACATCACCACACTAATCAGTTTTCTCACCAGATTAATTCCAAATTAAAGCACTCTAATCAACAAAACTTTTGTAAATCAGTAAAGTATTGAATGGTCTGTCCATACCTGATGATCGGAGACTGACTATTAACTGCTAGAATAAAGTTGAGTAACACTGGAAAGTAGTAAGACCAATATATAAAGAAATGATTAAGCCCTGTAAATCACATCTCGAAGGTGTAAACTGATCTGTTGTGAAAGAGATGTAAATTCCAAATACAATTTGTTTTGCAATAAAACTGGAAGGTACCCGCTGATGTGAATGTGTGTTTTCCTTTCTTTTCTGAAGCAGGCTTTGGCCAAAAGCACAGCATGTAACACACTTTTCATTATGCCTGTCTGCCACTCAATGTGTCACCTTTATGGTCAGTTGCAATCTATCCTTTTCATAATAGTGTTAAAAAAAGACAAATTTTTTTTTAAAGTACATCAAAAAGTTGAGGCAACCCTATTCAATTAAATCATAGTGAAAAGTACTGTAAAATATTAAGCAAAGTAACCAAGCTGGTCAGTGTGGCCAAGTGGTTCTAGGCACTACAGTCTGGAACTGCACGACCAATACGGTCACAGGTTCGAATCCCGCCTCGGGCATGGATGTGTGTGATGTCCTTAGGTTAGTTAGGTTTAATTAGTTCTAATTTCTATGGGACCAATGACCTCAGAAGTTAAGTCCCATAGTGCTCAGAGCCATCTGAACTATTTGAAAGTAGCCAGACAATCAAAAAGCTTAAATTTTAGCTCCAAAATCAACTAATCTTTTTAAGCAAATCATAACAGTTTTGGACATAATTAGGAGTGGTAAAAGTTTGAACTGTTACAGTAAAAACAAAAAACATTGTTTTAAATTTTGATAATAAATATTCAGGAAACCAAGATGTATTGCAGAAATCCAATGGCCAATTTTAAAGTGCTGGTGAACATACAGGTTCTTAAAAAGTGCCACGGAAATACTGAAACATTTTCTTTGCCCCATTAGTGGAATAAGTGTACCCTGTAATTCCCGTAATTTGAAATGAAGTAAAGAAAACTACTGCCTTATAAAAGAAGCAATAGATCATGAGGTATAGATAACATTTCCAGTAAACTCCTAAAATTCTGCCCAGATAAATTATGCAAAGTTTTGGCCCACATATTAAATGCATCTATGAATCAGACAAAACAGAGCTTGCTTTAGTGAAGCCTCTCCACAAAAAGGGATACACAATGTAAGGTACAAACTATCATCTCATCTCTATCTTGACCACAGTCACAGACGTTCTCAAGAAAATACTGCATTCCAGAACATGAGGCATCTCAAAAACTTTGGCATTATCAATGAAATACAGGTTTATTTTTGAAAAGATATGTAGACAACTGAAACTGTGTTTTGTCGCATAAATGATATACTGGAATCCCTAAACAAAAAATGAAGACACTTTATATATGTTGTGATCTTTCTGATACTTTTAACTGAGTGGTTCACCAAATATTCCCAACACAGCAAGCTATTGTGACAACATAAGAGCAGTGGAAAAATGGTTAAAATCCTTCATCCAGAACAAGAAGTAGAAGATAGTTGTGGATGGGATCAGTGAAATGGGTGGCTGTTTCTCATATATATATAAATGATAGGTAAGTTCACTAAGTTTGCTGTCAATACAAGCACTGTCATATACAACAATCCTCCCACCACCTAGATGTTGATACCACCAAATTACTCTCAGAACTTCTAACCTGCTTCAAACTAAAGTCGCTCACTAAATCTGAGAAAAACGAATTATATCCACTTCGGCTATGCTCACAAGATCCTACAAGAGATACATACGACAGTTAGCAAGTACAAAGGTTATACTGCACCAAAGTCTTACAGTTAGCTGGAATATCATGTCCTTCAGGCCATAAAAGGCTTGCCATTGCTATTTATCCCTTAGGATTTATCCCTTAGGACAACTACACATTTTGGAGACCTCAGAGTCACACAGCCCACTTACTTTTGATGATTCCCCTCTGTTATGTATTGCGGACTTATCTTCCAGGGAAATTCTCCAACATCAAAAAAAATTATCTTGGTGCAGAAAAAGGCTACAAAGCTGCCCCCAAGACCCTCCTGTCATAATCTTTTTAAGAAACTTGGGATAGTTACCACCTCTTCCCAATTTATTAATTCAATTATGAGCTTCATAGTTGACAGTCCTGTGCACTATGAAACCAATAAAATGTACCCTGAACACAATACAAAAAGAAAGGCTGATCACTACTGTGATTTAAAAATGTAATCCCAGGTACACACTGGTGTATAGTATCCCAGTAAAAATATTTCATTAACTGCCAAATAACAATAGAAATCTGCAGGGTAACAGTTATTATTTAATAATAAAGATGTGAAATCAGTGCAGACTCGGCTACAGAGTGAAATTTCATTCCGGAAAGTAAATGCATATTTACTTGATAAAGCTTTTTATTCATTAGATGATTTTTTTAAACAGAAATGTATAGTTTTAAAGCTTATATTTTTATTGTTAATATGTTATGAACTGTTGTACAACATGTCCAAATCCTTGTATGATGTCTTTTTTCCACTTTGCTTTAGTGTTTGTTCCAGTTTTGTGTTTTTATTTTCCCTGCATCTGTTTTTGAAAATTAACTGTATTTTCCTTTCTTACAAATTCTGTGTAATTTATATATTTTTGACTCCTTCTGCATTTTATTGTCTCACATGCCTAAACAGATCTAGGCAATATGAATATAAATAAAATATAAATAAATACCACATTTCCCACACGTCATTCTGAAAGCCATGGGTCAAGATAAACTGCAGAAGCAAAATTTTCTTACTTTCAGACATAATAAGATGATATCATCCCATTCAGTATAATACCACACCTAACATAAAATATGTTTTTTATATTTCTTTCTGTTCTTCTTTGTTTCACATATGCAATTACAGACTCATGCACATATGAAATCTCCAAGTTGTTTTCCAAGCTGAATTTTTCTGAACCATGATATTATAAGTACACGTTTGCAAAATTATCAGAATGTAAAAAGTCTTGGTTGCACCTTCACTGAGTTATGATTGTACAGTCAGTCTGTGCTGGGTACAGTAGAGTAGCCAATTTTTCAAAATTCAGTTATTCATCAGTATTACTGTAAAATGCCACCTGTTTGTTTAACTTAAATTCCTTGAAGTCTCTGTAATTTAATAAAATATTTTATTACAGGTATGAAGTTCACTAACTAAAGGTTAATCATCACCATTGTGGACAGTGAAAATAAATATGAATATGCTGAGACTTGGCATTATTAGTGTTGTGTTGCAGTATTTAAAAATTATTTAAAACACTTAGCAATTATTAATTGGACACTGAAAAAAGAAGTGTTATAAGGCATTCAATAGGCTGTAAACTTACTATTTCAAAAGAGCATCTCATTCAGTACTGCTCCAGCACTTATTAACAAAAGTATGACATTTCTCTTTTTTGAGTCATCAGTCTTCTGACTGGTTTGATGCAGCCTGCCACAAATTCCTCCCCTGTGCCAATCTCTTCATCTCAGAGCTGCCTCTAGTACCACAGAAGTTATTCTGTGATGTCTTAACAGATGTACTGTCATCATGTCCCTTCCTCTGGTCAGTGTTTTCCATAAATTCCTTTCCTTGTCAATTCTCAGGAGAACCTCCTCATTCCCTACCTTGCCAGTCCATCTAATTTTCAACATTTTTCTGTAACACCACATCTTAAACGCTTGAATTCTCTTCCGTTCCAGTTTTTTCATAGTCCATGTTTCACTGTCATGCAATGTTGTGTTCTAAACGCATATTCTCAGAAATTTCTTCCTCAAATTAAGGCCTATGTTTGATACTAACAGATTTCTCTTGGTCAGGAATGCCCTCCTTGCCAGTGCTACTCTATTTTTCATGTCCTCCTTGCTCCATCCATCATGGGTTATTTTGCTGCCTAGATAGCAGAATTCCTTAACTTCATGTACTTTGTGATCACCAATCCTAATGTTACGTTTCTTGCTGTTCTAATTTTTATTACTTCTCATTACTTTTGTCTTTTTTCAATTTACTCTTAATCCCTATTCTGTGCTCATTAGACTATTCATTCCATTCAACAGCTCCTGTAATTCTTCTTCACTTTCACTCAGGACAGGCATGTCAGCAGCAAATCTTATAATTAATTTCCTGTCATCTTGAATTTTAATCCCTTTCTTGAACCTCTCCCTTATTTCCATCATTGCTTCTTTGATGTGTGAGTTGAACAGTAGGAGCAAAATATTATATCCCTGTCTAATGGCCTTTTTAATCTGAGCACTTCATTCTTGGTCTTCCACTCTTACTGTTCCCTTTTGGTTCTTGTTTAGCCAGTGGCCTTGCCACAGTGATAACAGCGGTTCTTGTCAGATCAACAAAGTTAAGTGCTGTTGGGTTAGGATACCACTTGGATGGGTCACTGTGTGGGTCTGCTGAATACTATTGGCAAGCAGGGTGCACTCAGCCTTTGTGAGGCCATTGAGGAACTACTTGCTTGAGAAGTAGTGGCACTGGTCATGAACACTGACTACGGCCAGGAGAGTGGTGCGCTCACCGCACAGCCCTCTATATCTGCATCCGGTGATGCCTAAGGGCTGAGGGTGACATAGCGGCCAGTCAGTACCATCAGGTCTTCATGGCCTGTCCAGAGAGTGTTTGTTTTTTGGTTCTTTTACATATTGTATATAAGCTGTGTTTCCCTATAGCTTACCCCTGTTTTTCTCGGAATTTTAAACCTCTTGCACCATTTGCATTTGTCAAACAGTTTCTCAAGGTTGACAAATCCTATGTAAATGCCTTAATTTTTCTTTAGTGTTGCTTCCATAATCCACCAAAATGTTTTCAGAACTGCCTCTCTGGTACCTTAACCTTTCCTAAAGTCAAACTGATTGTCAGCTAACAGATCCTCAGTTTTCTTTTCCATTCTTCCATATATTATTCTTATCAACAACTTGGATGCATGAGCTGTTAAGCTGATTGTGCAGTAATTCTCACACTTGTGAGCTCTTAACATTCTACTGAAGTGTTTTCTGATAGTCTGATGGTATGTTGCCAGTCTCATACAATCTACACACCAATGATAATAGTCATTTTGTGGCCACTTTCCCCAATGATTTTAGAAATTCTGATGGAATGTTGTCTATCCTTTATGCCTTATTTGATCTTAAGTCTTGCAAAGCTCTTTTATGTTCTGATTCTAATACCTCTTCTGTATTGACTCGTGTTGTTTCTTACATCATGTCATCAGACAGGTCCCCCCCATCACACAAGTTCTCAATGTGCTCTTTCCACCTATCTACTCTCCCCTCATCATTTAACAGTGGAATTCCTATTGCACTCATAATGTTACCACCCTTGCTTTTAATTTCACAGCAGGTTGCTTTGATTTTTCTATATGCTGAGTCAGTCCTTTCAGCAATTATTTCTTTTTTGATTTCTTTACATTTTTAATGCAGCCATTCTGTCTCAGCTTCCCTGCACTTCCTATTTATTTCATACTTAAGTGATTTATATTTCTGTAATTCTGAATCTCCCTGGACATTTTTGAACTTCCTTGTTTCATCAATCAGCTGAAGTATTTCATCTGTTTCACATGATTTTGTTGCAGTTAACCTTCTTTGTATTTATGTTTTTTTCCAACTTCTGTGATTGCCCTTTTCAGAAATGTACATCCCTTTTCAGCTAAACTGCCTACTGAGATACTCTTTCAACTAAACTGCCTACTGAGATATTCTTTATCACAATATGTATAGCTGCAGAGAACTTAAAGGGTATCTCTTTATTCTTTAGTACTTCCATATCATGCTCCTTTAGTCATTGATTCTTCATGATTAGCTCTTAAACATCAGCCTACTCATCTTAATTACGAAATTGCAATCTAAATTTATGTCTGCCCTATGGACACACCTCATAATCCAATATCTAATTTTGGAATGTCTGTCAGACCAAAATGTAATCTAACTGAAATTTTGCCATATCTATCAGCCATTTTCAAGCATACCTCCTCTTCTTGTATTTCTTGAACAAGGTATTCACTATTACTAGTTGAAATTTATTGCAGAATTCCATTAGCCTCTCCCCTCTCGCATTCCTAGTACCAAGCTCATATTCTCTCACAATCCTTTCTTCCACTCCTTCCCCTGTATAATTGTCTGACCAGAAATCCTTGTCTTCTTTCCATTTCACTTCACTGATCCCCCCCCCCCCCCCCCCCCCACTATATCTAGATTAAGCCTCCTCAGCATTTCTCTTTTCAAATTTTCCAGCTTCCCTACCGCCATCAAATTTCAGACATTCCATGCCCCAACTCATAGTACAAAGGGCAACTAGAACAAGAAGAAAGATAATATGCTCAATAAAATAGATAAAAAATCAGCAGTGTCGTATCTCAACAAGGAACTTGAAACTTTCAGTGGAGGAATACAAACAGATCAGGGGCCAAGCCATGGGAACCAGGATGGCTCCTTTCTATACCTACCTTTTCATGGGTCACTTGGAGGAGGCTTTCCTGGGATCCATAAGCCTTCAGCATTTGGTTTGGTTTACATGCATTGATGACATATGGACTCATGATGAAGCTGACCTTTTACAATTTTTGGAATCTCTAAATACATTCTCCCTGTTAAATTTCACATGGTCCTATTTAAAATTCCATGCTACTTTCCGTAATGTTGACCTCATCCTCGCAGGTTCAGTTACACACTTTTGTTCACATTAAACCTGCTAACAAACAACAGAACTTACATGTTGTCAATTGCCATCCTTTCGATGTCTTCCAGACAGCCTTGGCACTTGAGGCAATACTTCTCATTCTCACCTCAGGCTTCAGTGGACTTAATTACCCCACCAGACTAGTTTTTATGGGTCGCCACATCCAGTCCTGGTACTGCTGGTCCCTCAAAAAACAACTTGGAGTACATTTCTTGCCACTCAGTGCTATAATCATCTTGAGCATATTAATCAGTTACTTCAACAAGGCTGTAACTCCGAAAATCATGCCCTGAAATGAAGTCCATTCTACCTGACATTTTGGTACCACACCTAGAATAGCTCTTCAGCAACTCCACATCCTCCATCCCCCACCTAAATCTCTGCAATACCCTGGTCAAACTCAATGCTCCTTCTGCACCCATTTCCCTACCCTATGGCTCCTACCATTGTCACTATCACTGTTGGATAACATGCCCTATGTTCCCTACTACCACCACCATTTACCCAATAAGTGGCAAAACATATACTATCAAAGGGAGAGTCACCTGTGAAATGACACATGTCATGTAACCAATATGTTAACACTGTTCATTGTTTTCATTGGTATGACTACTACCGAGTTATCAGTTAGGATAAATGGACATAGACAGAGGATGTATACTGCCATTAAACAATATCCTGTTGACAGTTTTGACCTTGCTGTCTGTTTCACCAAATCTACCATCTGAATCCTTGCCTCAGACACCAGTTTCTCAGAACTCTGCAGGTGGGAACTGGTGTTACAAAAAGTCCTTGGTTCTCACCATCCATCTGGCATTTACATTAATTTTGTTGATCTTAGCATTTTTTCTTGGTAACTGCCCTTTTCTTCATCCCCTTTCAGTTTTCTTTTTCTTTTTTTTTTTTTTTTTTTTTTTTTTTTTTTTTTTTTTTTTTTTTTTCTCCCCAGACCTGTCTATTTTTCCCTACCCTGCACATCCCCCACATACAACGCACTTAGTGTTTCACTCCTAAAAACTCTTGCATGATGTTTAGATTTTTACCCTATCTTCCACCTTTGAGGTCTCAGGTTCTCAAATCAACAATCAGTCTTTCCTTCTCATCCAGTCTGGTAAGTCTCTTTTGACCCAGGTTTCTGGACAACTTTTCCGAACTCCCCCATTTCATAAATCTTGCCAATCCTTTTTCTTCATCCCTCTTCCTTCCTCTTCAACCCTTCTGCCAGAAGAAGGAGCCACTGGCTCTGAAAGCTTTCACAGTTGATTAAGCTTTAGGTATGTTCTCTCCTGCCATTACTTGATAATGCCCCCACACTGCCAACCCGATGAAGGCTACTCCTGAGCAATTTGCTTGGGAAACATTGCAACATCTTCTGCACAGAAAATGCCCAGGATTGCTGTCAGATGGAATCATTCTGTTGGACAATAATGCTTGCCCCATCACTGCCAATTGAATGAAGGCTTGGTTGGGAAACACTGCAACATCCTCCGTACAACCCAGATCTTTCACAGTGTGGTTTTCACATCTCTCACACTGCTGCCAATCGAACAAAGGCTACTCGTCAGCAATTTGGTTGGGAAATACTGCAACATCCTCTACACAGCTTGGATCTTTCACCACCTGATTTTCACATCTTTGGCAGCCTGGAGAAAGACATACAAGGAAGTCAGTTTCAGATGGATGAGGAAGTGCAAGAATAGTTGTGGCTGTGGAACTGTCAGCAGCTGACCGTGTTTTACAAAACAGGAATTGATTGTCTCGTCCCCTCAGTGGGATAAATGTGTGAATGCATATGGTGGTTACTTTTGAATGGAACCATTTCATGCACTGATGTGGAAAGTGTGCAGTTTTCATTTGATTGCCCCTCACATTTAATGCTCATAAAATTTTGTGAGTGAACTTGTAAATGGCATTCTAGGTAAAGCAAATTTTCTGAAATCCAAACTGTGATTTACAGAGGATGTTTTTTTTTTTTTTTTTAGGTGGGATGGTATTCTAGAATACATCACCTCACCTTCTCAAAAGCTTTGGAAATGATATCAGTGGTGACACTGGTTGGTAGTTGTTCATATTTCTCCTATCATCTTTCTTATAGAGGTTTTTAACAATAGGATATTTAAATCTCTCTGGGAAAATTGCTTAAGTTAGTGATGCATTACATGTTTCAGATAAAACAGAGATTACTTTAGTACTCTGATGGAAATACCATCAAATCCATATGATTTTATTTTTTTTATTTTTTGAGAGGCTGTATAATTTTCTTAATTTCAGAGGAGGAAGTTGGTGATGCAATCAGATGATTTTAGGAGTTGATTTTTCAAGGTACTGCTGTGACTTTGCTCTTGAACTGTTGGTCTTTATATTTCCTACTACATTTAAGAATTGATTATTAAGCACATGTGCTACCTCTGACTCATCATTTGTAGCCCTCCCACTTAAATCAGTTGTGATATTATCCTGTGAGGTGGTCAGTTGTCCTGTCTTTCATTTCATCATATTTCATCCTTAAGTTTGTTGTTGGAATTATTGATTTTTGACAAAATGCCATGTTTCTCAACTTTTTAATAATGTTTATGAGTAATTTTGAGTAGTTTTTGTAGTGTGCAACTACTGCAGGATCTTTACTTGTTCTTGCCAAGAATTACATTTTACTTTTCCTTTTAGAAGATACTTTGATCCCTCAAATGATCCAGGGTTTTTTATGTGGCTTTTGGTGTCATTTCTGTTTAGCTTATGCAGACATTTATTTTCAAATAATAATATGAATTTATCATGGAATAGATTAAATTTTATGTCAGCATTTGGTTCATTATAAATTCCATCCCAAGTCATCTCTTGTAAACAAATCTTAAAAATGTTTGTTCAGGTATAGTTAGTTTTTTCTAACTGATTTCCACTGAGAAATATCTATACCTTAAGGCACTATTTTATTCATTCTAACTAACTGTGCACCATGATCAGAGAGAGCATTTGTTACTTGGTATACAGTTATTTTATTGCAATGGGCTCTATCAAAGAAAACATCATCAATTATGATCTTGCTGTCTTTTTCCACCTGTGTTAGAAAGTTAATTAGTGAGATCAAATTGTAGGATTCAAATAAGATTTTTATAGGTCATTTTTCCTATCAGAATCCTTTAGAAAATCTACACTGAAATCATCACAGACTATTGAATGTTTGCTACTATCTAACAGATAGCACAGTAAGGAATCCACATGCTACACAAACTGTCCAAAATTTCCCTTTGGGCATCTCTATACATTTACAATTATAAGTGAACTATTTTTCAGTATTAATTCATAAGCACTCATTTCCATGAGCTGATCACTACAAAAGCTACTTGTTTTCTCATATTAGCTCTACATGAGTAAGATGCAAGAGTGTAGTCTTTTATATTGAGTCTCTAACCCTATGGTTATGTGGTGCTTGTATATGGATCAAAATTTCCCAGTGGGGATCTCTGTTCAGCTACAGTTGTAAGTGCACTATTCTTCAGTGTTAATTCACAAGCACACACTTCTATATTCTGATCATAAAAGAGGTACCCTCTGACATGAGTAACTGCACGGATCTTGCTTTGTGTAATGGTGGCCCCACACTCCCAAATATTTTCTGCAAGACTCTCAGCCAAACTACATTTCCATCTTTTATTCAGGTATAGGCTGTGTCTAGTATATCGCTATCTCTGAACTGCAGGAACCGGCATGGCACTCACATGAGAGTTCGTTTCAGTCAGCAGTAGCCTGCCCAACTATGTTTTCACATAGCTCATAGCAGTGTTAAACCGGGTCTTAGCATGACACTGTACGACACCCACAAACTTCACACGTGTGTCCAAAGTTTCTACTCCTATCCGATTCAGATCACCAGGATGTTTCCTGCTTCAGATACTGTCATCACTTGATCCTCTTTATCAAAATGCTTACACAAGTTATCTATGTTCTTTTTCACCTGGCTAGCACTAGCACTTGGTTTCACAATACTTGTGACCTGGTCTGCTGTTCCTAAATTGTCCTCTACCACCTGGCCTACACCCCTGTCATGGCTATTACCTAATCTCTTTTGTTACTGACCTACACTTAGTTTCTTTGTTAGAAGTCTGCTGGATCCTACTGTGATTTACAGCTGGATAAGGTTCTTCCTCTCCTATTTCAGGTAGCAAGTCAAGCTTATTAGATGCTATAAGCTTACATGTAGTTGAAGAGCTGCTCCCCTTTCACACATTGCTTGTTACCTCTACCCAGTTCCCACAGTCTGTTTACCCTTTATCTAGTTCATATTTCACCTAATGTAATTCAGTCTGAAGGGCACAAATCTTTGCCTCCTGTTCAGTGATTAACTTGTCTTTTTTGTAGAGCCTAAAGTCCATTCTCCACTACAATTCTCCCCAGTGGAATTCCAACCCACAATCCACATATACCATTCCCTGTCTGACTACACTACGGCAACATCCAAATTTATCACACATTATAATTCAGACTAAACACTTTCAAATATAACTTGATCACCTAATACACTCTAAACTTCACAGATTTTTGTTACTTATGAATTGCAAGAACTAGGCCTACAGCTTAGCACTTCAGGTGCATGATGCAACATAAGATGTTAGTTATTTCCACTTAAATAAGAACTTAGTATTCACTTAACTGTAGGATGTGTTAATTAACTTATTCATAATGAAATGTAATTTTTAATTAATAGGTTTTATGAATATTACTTGATTCTAGACAATGTTTACAATTGGTAAACTGTAGCCTGTTATGCATGATGAGATTTTATGTGATACTATAAATACAAAACCTCAGATCACGAAATCTTCAATTGCCCAGATGAAGGATATATAAAGGAACAAACTTACATCCAATATATGCTTCAAGCAATCACTTTTCCCTATGAAAATTGTTTAATTTTCACTAGTAGTGCAGAGGCAGCTACTGTCTGCACTAGCACCCCTACTCAAGACACACAAAACATATCACAGCACTCCTGGATTTCAGGAGAATATACTCATTTTCCAAGGAGGAATGAGGAGTTAACTGGGGAAGCCTGGACACAGGAACAGGGTGGACCAAACCTAGGCTGAGACAGACCCACCTTGCATAAGAAAGGAAAGGAGAAAATTAATTTTAATTTTCCATTATGAGATCATTACGAGTTTGCATTAATGAAACACAAGAAAGTGAATTGGCTGTGACCATTTCAAAGAAAGCATCCCAGAATTTACCTTAAGCAATTTAGAAAACCATGGGAACCTCAAAACTGATTGGCCAGATGAGAATTGGAGCCCTGGTTCAGATTGTTAACATTAGTGCCAACTCTCTCAGTAGAGAAACATGGGAAACAAATCTCTTTTTATTCCAAAATTCAACTCAATTAAAAATATTGAAGCCCATATAGGAGATTCTGTTCTCATAAAATGAATTAATCTTTTTCTGCATAAATAGATAGACATATAATATCAGAAATAATTAACAGTTATTCTTATAAAAAGTTCATACAGACAACAATACTGTGGAAACCATTCAGAATAATAACATCCCCTCATTTATTACGCTACAATATTTCAAGATATTTGGTTTATCAAGTCTCACAGAGAAAGACATATGACTTACCGGTCCAAAGCTGTCATATTCAGCAGAAGACAATGAATTACGATGTTGTAGGTTGTTTTGATATGTAGATTCATCAGCAGAGTTATCACTATCTGCATCTTGTGCCAGAACATGACCAAGTGGTGCTGTAGTCTCCACCAAAACCATCACACTGACCCTTAGTGGGAAGAGGCCACAGAGAGTAAGCAAGTGTCCTTTCTCTATGTGATTTGGAGATGCATAGAGTCTGAAATATTACCTGTTACATTATTAATTGCTGACATTTTGCATGTGACATATTTCACTTAAAGAAGAAGAAGAAAGAAAAACAGACATTAACTGATACAAAACAAGCTGAGATGTGCTGTGCATATTACACGTACTTAAAGCATTAACTCCTCTTTACTAATAGTTCATTTTTCATCTATTTCAATATGAATATCCTATTCTTATTTTTTATCCATCCAATTAAAGTATTCTTATTTAAAAGATATTCTCTAGACATATGAAGATCCATAATAGTTTGTATGTTTCTGTTTATGTCAGTGTATATTCTTAATAGATGTGATAAGTTATAACCAACAATATGAGTTATGTAATTCTTCATGCTTTCCCGGCGATCTGTTGACATCTTGGATATTCGGGAAACCAGCCGGATGTTCGCGTCATTCTCGCACGATATTTCAACAGCGTGCCTCGCTGTCTTCTTCAGGTGCTACCTGAGACTGGTCCTTGGGTCGATCCTGATAGTCTGGCCACAGAAATAGAACACTTACAATCAGTGTTCAGCAGGAATGGGTACTCCTCTAGAGATATCCAGAAGGCACTTCAACCTGCCAATTGGCCAAAGGATCCAGAAGAAGAACCAGAAGAGGCAAAGAAGATGGCATACTTGCCATATGCCGGACCTATCTCTACCAAGATCAGCAGGATTCTCCAGAAATATGACATCAAGAGCATATTTTGCCCACACACCAAAATTGGGGCTATGCTGGGGAATGTAAAAGATGACCTGGGGCTACGCAAGCCAGGTATTTACAACATACCATGCCAGTGTGGGATGTCATACATTGGCCAGACCACCAGAACTGTGGACATCAGGTGTAAAGAACACCAGAGACATACCAGACTCAGGCAGGCAACAAAATCAGCCACAGCAGAGCATTGTCTGGAACTTGGTCATTCAATGGATTATAATGACACCAAGATTGTGACACAGACCGCAAGATTTTGGGACAGTGTCATTAAAGAAGCAATTGAGATTAAGGTCACAGACAATCTAATCAACTGTGACTCGGGATACCAAATCAGCCCTGCCTGGAATCCAGCACTTGAGCTTGTGAAAACTCAACGCAGGACACTCCGGGATTCTGCAAGAAATATAAGTGGAGACAGAGAGAACAGCCATGAGACAAGGTGTTGGACACTAGAGACCAGATCTGACACACCCCAGATCAAGAACTCGACTTCAGAAGACGGCCAGGCCGGGCGCGGACGGCGGAGAGCACACCCGCGACCAGAGAGGGACAATGTAGCCGCGTCTGACGGGTGCGGACACGACGTGGAACACACGACGTGGCACGGACCGATTAGGGCGCACCCAGCACGCAACAGAAGTGGAAGCCGTAGTAACAGTCATGAGATAGAGTACCCAACATTCTTAAAGAAATATATGACCCTTCGTGGAGGAAATTATTCAAGATGACACCAACTGTGATTGGATGTAACTGTTCTGTGAGTCAGGTCTCCTGATTATTTTAGTGACCATTGGATTACTTCTATTACTCTGTACTACACTGTGTAGTTAACACATCATCCTCTTGTAATATATGTCAGATGCAAGAAAACTGCTTGACACCTTATAGCAAAATCTTTAAACAGTTAAAGAAAGACCACTCTGATACTCAAAATATGGAACTTACTTTTAAGTCATAGGCCCCCACAAAAAAGATAAAAACATTATAAATCTATACAACCAAAAATGTCAGTATTCCTATGGGCATAGGTTCTCTAACATATGAGGTTGCAAATATATTACATCCAAAGTGAGTTGCTAGTCAGTTATATTTTCATTAATTTTCCTGCTGAAACCAAAACTTACAAATGTAACATCTATTGTTTTAAAAACAATTTTCTTTACTTACGCAAGTATTTCTTGGGGTTCAAGTATCAATTCTGACTGTTGACTGTTAGTAACAGTGGAGGCATTCAATGCTGTGAAATAATGAGATCCTCTCTGGAAGAAAGAAGAATGTTTTACCAGTGAAATGTAAATGAAAAATGTATTTTAATATCTTTTTATTCTGAATCTTTATTATAATTGCCTCAACTTCTATTAGATGTTATACTCTAGAATTACATCCTTCATGTTCTTTCTGATTACATCTGATAACATTTGGTCACAGTGTTGTTATAATATTTGGTAGTAATAATATCTTTAAATTTTAAAAAATTATTATCAGTGCTGATTTTCTGGAAAAAAATTAAGCAATGCTCTGTGAACTATGCCAATGCCTAACATTTACAAATTACTGCTGTAAGAAATTATAACACGCTTTTACTGAGTACCTTAAAGTAATCAACTAGTCCAGATTTATACATAATATCTGAAATTAATGTTAAAACAGGTACTTTGCAAATGAACCTGGTTGTTTAGAGCAGGTATTGTTTAGAGCAGGTACCTAATCAGCATCAGAATATCACTATCATGTTTCTCATGCTTCTGTCCCATGATTTTGCTGTCTATAGCCAACTATCTTCCTTTCAGGGACCAGGTCTCCACATAAAGAATTGGGTAATATGGTTGTAAAAGAGGGCCTACAAGTTGAAGAAAATCAAGTTTTCAACAGTCCTCAGCTGCAGTAATGCTTTTAATGCCATTAAACTAAGTTAATTTGTTAAAACCCCTCTCACATTCAGTGGTGGATTTTGGTACACAATTAGCTGAGTTTATCAAAGACAGCAGAGAAGCTGGATATTCCTTTTCTTCTAGGAACTCCCAGAAATGTCTGATTACTATTTTTTCAGAAAATCTGAATCTTTGATATAATTTTTATGTTTTCCTCACAAGTTGATACAGAATTGTCAGACAAGTGTGACGGATGCAATTTTTTAGTGCATGAAGAAATATCATAGACATCATTTCATAGTCTACCACCCATTCACTTGCATAACTTTTCATAAAATGATGTTGGGTCAATGTGCTTTGTCCAGCAATACATCTTTTTTCATTTCCTTCAACTTCATTTGTTCTTTTTCTAAAAGAGTGATATTATGAGCCTGAAGCTCTAAACTGAGGTCAAACAACTACTACAGCAGTTCCCACATTAAATCCATATCGAAAAATCCAAAATATAGCCAATACTGGTGAAGACCTCCATACATTTTCTTATCAGTGTTGTCTCTGGTCATATCACTCTTAGCACTACTAAAATGTGAAACTAGCACCTTATTATTTCTCCATACAACTGAAACATTTCAAAAGCTAGAGACAACCCACTGAGTACCCAAGACCGTGACACTTTTAAGAATTTGAGTTTCAAGTTCTTCTGCATGTCTTCTGAGTTCTCTAGTATTTTTTTTTTTGGGGGGGGGGGGGGGGGGGGGTAATATTAGTTGTTTCAGTCATATCAGGCAGCACTGTTTGAATATAAATAATCGGGGAGAAATCTGGCTGATGATTAAATTATATTTTTGATGACTCTGACTTTTATTTCAGCAAACAGTTTGACTTAATATGTTAACAAATGCAAACCAGGAAGAAAGAATACACCCATGTCCACTACATTTAATTTATGAACATCAATTTCTGACTTGAGATAATGTAACAGTGGATTCCTTTTGGCAACTTTGTAGGCAGCACTGAAAACATTAGCTGTTACTAAATTCATCAGGTTACCCTCCATTCAAAGGCTGTTGCATGCAGTGATCATTATTTTAATTTGTAAATAATAGATATCAGCTATCAGTCGTCCTTTGGAATTTTTATTGGCAGATCTAGATTTCAGCTAGAAACTAGCTATTGTCAATGCTCTATGATTTTTGGTTAATGCATGTAATGCATGCTGGTCGGGCTTTGTCCACAGTTCATTGAATGAGTATTCAACGAACTGTGGACAATGCCTGACCAACAGGCATTACATGCATTAACCAAAAATGATAGTTCATTGAGAATGGCTAGTTTCTAGCTTAAATCTAGATCTGCCAATAAAAATAGCTGAAATCTATGATTTACAAATGTTACTGACTTGTCATTCTCCAGTGCTTTAACACAGACTGTTTCCAAAGACTTTTCACTTACTGCATATAATATTTTCAAAGCAACTTTATGGGCTGAGCTTTCTTGGTGTTTAATAATTTTTCTGGAGAGATGTCATCTGGTCTGTTTTACATGCTCCAAAGCATGACACAGAAATTTTTTATCACTGTTGTCAAATATTTATTCCTTGTTTACTTTTTCAGACCCAAATTTTCCAATTTTCTTCTACTCTTGCATCCCAGTTTTTATTTTTATTGTTTACCATCCAACACTTGTTCTTTTTACAGAAATCTCCTTTTCATTCTATTGGCCAATAATCTGGAAGATCATAATCAACTCTGTTTACAAAGATATGTCCACATGTAAATGACATGTTTTCAGGACACATGATTTCATTTCCACTCTTTTACTTACTTTCATAACCCCTGCCATTTCCATCATCACCCTCAAACAAATTAACCTTTTTATTCAAAGAAGATGAGAAAGTGCATAAACTTGCCCCATGATTTGAGTCTGAAACTCTACTAGAATTCAACACTTCACCTTAAACTCTTTAACACTGGAAATCAGAAGTGGAAAAACGACATTACGATATGACTGGATGAAAAAATGTATTTTAAACGCTGACTGCATAAGACTATTATTTATTTCCATGACTCTTAACATTCACATGTGGAATGATTTGAGTAATATTGTAAAGGTCAATAATATTGTAAAGTACAATATTCTAGTCATGTTTTCAAAGACTGTGAGATTGGCTCCCTTGACACCTGAATGGAATATCAACATATTATGTACAAATGCCCCAGATACAGATGAAATATATTTTGCTAATATTGTCATTGATGTATAATTTTTCTGCCTTTAAATATACATAAAAATGTAGATTTTCTCCCCTCTGATGACTCAAAAAGTTAAAGGGGATGCAGCTCTGAGTGTACCCCTGGAAACTCAGCACTGGTGATTACTACATGATAACCCTAATGGAATGGAAATGAGATCCATTTATTGCTGGTGCTCTATTAAGAAGAAGTAAAAACTTTTAAAACACTTATTGTATTTGCCCTACTAACTTATTAAATGCTTATATAGTACTTGTAGTAAAAGTATACCATGAACATTGTGGGGCACTGTCCTCTTTCATCTAAAAGACTTTGAAACACAACCGTTCATATCATTTTTTAAATTCATCAGTTCTACAACAGCTTGGATGCTATTGCGGCTTTTCCTCATGATGATGTTTTATTCACTTATTGATTCAGTCAGTCATACATTCATTAACACCTCATGTTATATGTATCCATCATGAAGGAGAACCTTCAATAATGTGAAATGAGTCAGTCATATATTAGCTGGCAGAAACAGAAGGATTTTAACTACCAGTAACAACTAGTCCTAATATTATTTCATTGATAATTATGTGAATTAGTTCTAGATTACTTTATTGTATACATAAATGGAGAAGCTTTGCCTTTTACACCATTCATCTGCTTTTTTTTCATCTAATAGTCCAAACTAGGTATAGTGGTAAATTTACATTTACACTGAACAGTATCAGTGGACTATATACTTGAAAAGTTAAAGGCTGTTTAACAAGAACATTAGTGTTTAGAATTTACATCCCAAGTCCAAACATTCTTGTACATTATAAAATAAGTGATTAATTAGGTACTCTTGAGGTGTAACATACCTTTCGTAGAATGAGACATCCCACAATCTTGATATTCATTGGCCAATGAAAGATATTCAAGAGTTAAGGTAGTTAGTAAGCAGGAACCATCTGACTTTTGGGAGGTTCTGTGATGGTTTGTGCAAATCGAAATTGTAGGGATCCTGTACCATTGGCAATGTGGGCCATGGACTGGCACTTCTACCTGCTGGGCACAGTTGTTTGCTCCAAGGGTCCATGAGAGAAAGGCATGGGGCACATGTGACTTTCACGACACCAATGAAATCATCATGGCTTTGAGTTTAGATTTTATTTTACTATTGTTTAGAGTCTTATCAGAGATGAATGCATGCCAACATCTAACTTATGGTACCCATATGTCCTGTTTTTAATGGGAATTCATTTTTAATTTTCCCACAAAATATTCAGTGGGGCCAAATGTCCTGATTATTCATAACTAGCAGTAACCTTATCTACTGCACAAATGACGAACAGATGTAACAGTGTTATACAGCTGTCAGTGTTCAATTGTATTTGCAGTTATGAATCAGCTATTCTGTGTTAGATGACATAAATTTGCAGTAGATGGAACCTACATGATGTCTTCAGACTGTTTCTGATAACAGTGAGATGTATACAGCAGTTTCAACACTTGGTTTGACAAGCTTGCTTCAGTGTGCTCCACTGTTTGTTGCTTGCTGTGTGTGAAACTAACATGTGACCATTAATATGGGGAAAACAACATGCTCTTTCTTGAAAACCATGAAAGAAGAGTTCCCTTTCTTGGAGGAGACTAGGAGTGTGAAGATAGAATGTACATTGTGTTGTTCGGTTTTTTTTCCATTGAACATAGAGGATGTGGTTCTATATCACATCAAATAAAGAAAAAAAAGTATCTGGTGGCAGTTGCTGCAAGAACTTCTAGTAGCATAACTTCCTTTGTAAGTATGAGTAAACTACAAACAGACAAAGATAAATGTATTGTGTGTCTGTGATGGTTGATGCATCAAATCACAGAAGCATAAAGCTAATGCTGATTCTAGCTAAGTATTTAATTCCTATCAAAGGTGTCCCGTGCAAAGTAATCTGTCTTCAGAACCCTGGTACAGAAATGAAAGAATTATTATCTACCTATATTCTGGCTAATTTTTTTTTAAAAAGGCAAAATATAGTTGACCAGGTTGTTACATTTCGTTCAAGTGACTGTTATACCAACTTTGGTGGATACAAGAGGGCAGGAACAAACAATGTTTATTCCAAACTGAACATTCAAGGCATTGGTTGTGCAGCCCATGTGGTACACAAACAAGTGCAGACATTCTTCCCATTGACATAAAAACAATAGTGAATAAAACTGTTCAGAATTATTCACATTTACACTTTGCGTGTGGAAGAACTGAAATCATTCTGTGATTGCACCGATACTGAACACAAATTCTAGGCAGTATTAAAACTAGATGGTCGTCGTTGCTCAGAGTTAGAAGGGATATTGATATGTATGATCCTTTTAAATCTTATTTACTGTATCAGGATAGGTATCCTACTTTGCTAAAACAGTTTTTTGAGAACACACAGACCTTCTTTGGTTTCGCTTTACACAAAGCCAATTGAAAATGTTTTCAAATTCTATCCAAAAGTTGGAAAGAACCATGATTTCAGCTGCAGAATCAGTTGAGGAGTTACAGCAGCTTAAAGAAAAAATCAGTAACAGGAAATGTAGTAAATTTCAAACTTCTGTTATTTCTTCAGTTTTTATTAACTCTGAAATGAGAGGTATTGTCGCTCAGTCAAAATACAAGTCAATTACCAATTTATTTGATGATGCTTTTGCAACTTACTTAGAAAAGTTGACTTCTTCATTTCAGCCTCTGCAATCATTTCATTGGATAACATTGAAAAATTCTGTTTCTTGGGCTGGACTTTTAAATTGCCTGAAAATTCTTAAGATGGTGGATTCAGGTGCAACATTTCAGATAGATGAAGATGTATTGCTTGATGAGATAGGATGCGTGAACAACATTGTATCCAAGAAACTTGAGGAATGGGAAAAGCTAATTTGTAAACAGATAAGAGGTGACGTGATGTATTCCATACGCATAAAAGTACAGGTACTTTATGTAAAAATATATAGACCCCTGGAAGTTTTGCTCTTGCTGTACCAGGCACAAGTGCTGTTGTGGGAATACTATTTTCAATTTTGATTTCCCTTTAGATTGATGAGGTAAACCATTTTGCTACTGAAACTATTGAAGTAACTGTAATAGTTAAGACTTGTTATCAAGATCTTACCTGCAATGAGTTCTACCACCTTCGATATTAGGTCTTATGATAAGTACAAAATTAGTAGCAGTGTTCCTGATACAGTAGCTAAATGGTCTATGGCTTTTTGACGTCTACATTACTATTAATTTGTTGCTAAAAATTAATAATGATGCAGTGCCATTACAAACATGTTTTGAAGTGTATTGTTAAAATATATGCCTTTTTATGTGCATATACTTTAGTTTTCATGTATTTTAGTAAAGTAATCCAGTCATATATGCAGAATATTTTCTTTCTGTCTGGTGTTGTTGTAGTCTTCAGTCTAGAGACTGGTTTGATGCAGCTCTCCATGCTGCTCTATCCTGTGCAAGCTTCTTCATCTCCCAGTACAAACTGCAACCTTCATCCTTCTGAATCTGCTTAGTGTATTCATCTATTGGTCTACAGCTACGGTTTTTACCCTCCACATTGCCCTCCAATAGTAAATTGGTGATCCTTTGATGCCTCAGAACATGCTCTACCAACCAATCCCTTCTTCTAGTCAAATTGTGCCACAAATTTCTCTTCTCCCAAATTTTATTCAGTACCTCCTCATTAGTTATGTGATCTACCCATCTAATCTTCAGCATTGTTCTGTAGCACCACATTTCAAAAGATTCTATTCTCTTCTTGTCTAAACTATTTTTCGTCCATGTTTCACTCATACATGGCTACACTCAATACAATACTTTCAGAAACAACTTTCTGACACTTAAATCTATACTCCTTGTTAACAAAATTCTCTTCTTCAGAAACACTTTCCTTGTATTGCTACTCTACATTTTATATCCTATCTACATTGACCACCATAAGTTATTTTGCTTCCCAAATAGCAAAACTCATTTACTACTTTAAGTCTCTCATTGCCGAATCTAATTCCCTCAGCATCACCCAATTTAATTCAGCTCCATTCCATTATCCTTGTTTTGCTTTTGTTGATGTTCATCTTATATTCTCCTTTCAAGACACTGCCCATTCCATTCAGCTGCTCTTCCAGGTCCTTTGCTGTCTCTGACAGAATCACAATGTCATCGGAAAACCTCAAAATTTTTATTTCTTCTCCATGGATTTCAAGTCTTACTCCAAATTTTTCTTTTGTTTTCTTTACTGTTTGCTAAATGTACAGATTGAATAACACCGGGGATAGGCTACAACCCTGTCTCACTCCCTTCCCAACCACTGCTTCCCTTTCATACCCTTTTACTCTTATAACTGCCATCTGGTTTCTGTACAAATTGTAAATAGTCTTTCGCTCCCTGTATTTGACCCCTGCCACCTTCAGAATCGAAAAGAGAGTATTCCAATCAACATTGTCAAAAGCTTTCTCTAAGTCTACAAATGCTAGAAACATACGTTTGACTTTCCTTAACTTATCTTCTAAGATAAGTCATAGGGTCAGTATAGCATCAAGTGTTCAAACATTTGTACAAAATCTAAACTGATCTTCCCCAAGGTGGGCTTCTACCAGTTTTTCCATTCGTCTGTAAGGAATTCATGTTAGTATTTTGCCGCTGTGACTTATTAAAATTATATTTTTGGTAATTTTCACATCTGTCAACACCTGCTTCCTTTGAGATTAGAATTATTATATTCTTCTTGAAGTCTGAGGGTATTTCACCTGTCTCATACGTCTTCCTCACCAGACGGTAGAGTTTTATTAGGGCTGGCTCTCCCAAGGCTATCAGTAGTTCTAATGGAATGTTGTCTGCTCCCGGGGCCTTGTTTTGACTTAGGTCCTCCAGTGCTCTTTCAAATTCTTCATGCAGTATCATATCTCTCATTTCATCTTCACGTTAAGTCCTCTTCCATTTCCATAATATTGCCTACTAGTGCATTGCTGTTGTATTGACCCTCTATATATTCCTATAAATGCGTCAATACACAAATCAATAAGATTTTAACCATAGCTACATCTACATAGCTTCAGAAGTGTACACTGAGGCTACTCGATAGGAAATGCCACCAGCTCCAACTGACCAAAATATCTTGGTGATTCATTTACTGGTTCAGAGATGACAGCACCAATTAAAAGTAATCAATATCAAATTTCAGGTTGAATGCCGTAATTCATGGACATGAGCATAGAAACTCAAAGCATGATGCAAGCATGCACAATATATAGTTCTGGCAATACCAGCCATGACCTTCTTCTTCTGTGCAGATGCGCACATATTACCTGAACTCTTACGGGACTTGGTAAGAATGTCTACCACAAGTAATGAGTGTGTGGGGTAGGGACACTACGAATGTAGTGTGTGGACATAGAAGGTGAGAATGTGGGTCTCGCAGGAGGCGTGCATGAGATAGTCCCTGCAGTCACACTATCTTCTGTGCCTTCGGTGGCTCAGATGGATAGAGCATTTGCCATGTAAGTAGGGAATCCCGTGTTTGAGTCCCGGTCGGGGCACACATTGTCACCTGTCCCCGTAGAAATGTATCAATGCCCGTCAGCAGCTGAAGGTATTAATATATAAATCTACTTTTGTTCTAGATGGCATCAGGACATCAGTGGTCTCTGTTCATTCGGACATGTCCAAAAGAACAGACACCATATCCATACAAATATATAGTTATCAGAATTACTTCTAGATTACTTTATATTTTTGTATCAGGAGAAAAAATAACTGCTTGGAAAAAACCCAATGATTGTTCTCTTATATTGCTTAGCTGCTTCTTTTCTCAAATACTTCAAACAATCCATTAACTTTGCAGAGACTTGAATGAGATCTCAAATACTGATAGGCACAATTTGTTTAATATAGGCCTCAACATCAAAGTTACATGGAAATCACATTCTGAGTCCAAATATACACATAAATTGTAGACAAAGTGACTAATGATGCAGTCTGGGCTGATATAAGTTGTTTTACAAATTCTAAATAATAATAATAATGATAATAATAATAATAATAATAATAATAATAATAATAAACTGTTTCTCTATGTCTCAGCTGTCAACACTGAAGCTTTCATGTATCAGAACTTTGAAAAGAGATGATGTTCTGAAATTTGAAATCTCAGTGTTGTTCTAGAGCCCAGTTTTCATTTAAAGCATATCAAAGCTGCCCCATCTATCTTAAATGTAATGTAGATAACAACAAGAACTGGTTTTCAGACTGAATCATTTTCTTCACACTGTGTAGAACCTCCATTTGTGTAACTCAATGACATCTGCATCTACATAATCGTTCTACAGTTCACAACTAGGTGCGTGGCAGAGCATTGTGTACAGAGCAGCTAGATGTTCCTGTTGAAAATTTAGGATATGATCCACCGTGAGTGAGTTAAACCTGCTAAGTGGGTGAGAGCACTAGAAAAGCTATATGTGTGTACCAAGCCAGTCCCATATCAAATCTTGGTATTTAGGCTTATGAGCTATCAGTTCTCGAGCCTGCAGCTGATGAGCCAGCAGCAGCTACTTACAGTGTGATACACATATAAAGTTAACTGTCTACCAGACTCTGGTTCAATCATAAAAACGGCCACACAAACTGTGCAGTAGATGTTTAGCAACTGCTATTGACCAACAAACCCATTTTATATCCAAATAAAAAAATCATTAAAGGGAAATTTTAGGCCTTAAACAGGGATTGTTGTCAAGGCTAAAGCTGGGCACAATGGTTTAAAGCTACTGATTTTAAAAATGTTTCAATAGCATTTTTAAACAGTGGAAAATCCAGGATGGCATGTAACAATATTGTGAAAAGGAAAATTGCTACTCACTATATAGTGGAGATGCTGAGTTGCAGACAGTCACTGCAAAAATACTGTCACAAATATAGCTTTTGGCCAGTAAGGCATTCATCAGAATAGAAGGCAAACACACACATACACACTCGTGTAAACATAACTCACACACAGATGACTGCAGTCTCAGGCAATTGAGGCCACACTGTGAGCAGCAGCACCAGTGCATGATGGGAGTGGCAACTGCTTCACAGCCTGTGTCATAGGATCCTTCCCACCAAACCCAGCTTTTCTGAATTGTGCAGGTGGGAACTTCCCCTGCAATATATACTACATTCCTGTAACCCTCCTGGACTCAACCTTTGTTAGTCATTGTCCTTAGCCATCCAGCACCTTCTCTGTTCCAGGAAGCACTACACAGTCCTCATTCCTCCATTCCACCCAGTCTTTTTACTTATCTCCTTTACCACTATCCCCCTCCCCCCTCCCACCTCTCCACTCCCACGTTCTAACTCCCGACTGCACATACCTGCCCCTACCCTCTTTCCACCTCATCCCTCTGCACTTACCAAAAGCACGTCACTGTCTACCATGCCTACCGTAATATCCCTCCCCATCCTCACCACAGCCTCCTTCTTACCCCCACCCAGTCACCACTCCCATCATGCACCAGTGCTGCTGCTCGCAGTGTGGCCTCAGCTGCTTGAGACTGCAGTCATGTGTGTATGAGTTACGTATGTGTGAATGTGTATGTGTGTGTTTGCCGTCTATTCTGATGAAGGCCTTACCAACCAAAAGCTATATTTGTGACAGTCTCTTTGTTGTGCCTGTCTGTGACTCAGCATTTCCGTTATATGGTCAACAGCATTTTTATTTTAGTAACACATGCATATTCTGCTGTTCACCAACAGATCTACAGCAAGTGACTATCTCAGGTGCTTTATTGGTTTGCCTTATTGTATCAAAATCTGGTGACCAAGTCACTTCTTGGTGCACTAGGCTGAGCTGGGGGCATCAAGACCACAATGGGGAAGACAAAACTCTCAAGATGGTGGGAAGTTCCTTAGGTGTTCTGACTCTCTAAATGTTTTACAAGCAATCTGATACATGTACCTGGTAGATGTATTAGTCAATATGATACAGGCCAGTATCCTCCTCACAATCCTACATGTGCAACCAGCAGATAAATTAGTCAATATGATACACTCCTCCTAAAAAGTCAGGAGTAGGAGAATGTTTTCTGCTGGGTGCCTACACACATGGACAAGGGAAATGAGATATAAAACAGAACAGTGATAGCAGACTACCATAAAATATCTTGTTCTGACTGCCACTGTCATGTTCTGTTGTGTGAACAACATACAGAATGATGTCTCAGTGCCATGAAAAGTGAGAGCAAGTGATAAACAACAAGGTGCAGTCACTGAAACTGACTACTTGACTGTGGCAAACCTACTTCCAGTCTCACATGGAGTAGGTGAGAACATGAAATGATGTCTGAAAAATCAACTCAGGGACACTCTGCCTCCTAGAATATAGGTGGTCACTTGGATAGATACTAAGTGATAAGGAAATTTCAGATGCTACCATATCCAAGCCTCAAAATGTCTTCATAAGAACTGTTTTTTTTTTATTTTTTATTTTGTTAATTTCATATTTTATAGGTATGTAACATTTTAAAGCAGAAACAAAAGAATCATCTTGAGAATACTGACATCTTAGATCGCAACGAGCAGTGACATTCCAGTGTTCTGACAAACTTACTGAGCTACTTACACAATGTGTTGTTTTCGTCAATATTGAGGCATTTCTTACCATGGTTCCATCTTTGAGCTATACGATACCTGAGCTATACGATACCTCAGTAACTGCCCTTTCCAGGATTTATTCTCTGCTTTCAGACAGAGCATTCTTGTCCTGAGTACCAGAAAGATATAACTCTTTCAGTCACACTTGCAAACGCAAGTGATCCACATTTTTAAACATGCTATTATGTGATTGATTCTGAGTAACAGGCAGGAAACTCAAATTTTGGATTTTAATTTTTTGCACTTTAAAGGGGACTTCTTTTTACCAACACTTTCTTTTCACATTGGGACTTGCTGATGTTTCCTTTGTAAAAACTGCACACTGTGATTCAAAATAATTACACCAAACAGTTACATAACAATCTAAGATAAATGATGCATATTTCTGGAAACATTTCATACAAAAATAAACAAATTATCCATATCTTCACCACTACAATATAATGTTGCAGAAGGTTGAATCATTCATGACTATCACATTTTTCCTCTGCTTTTTTTATTAAGTCCCTAATTATCTTGTATTTATTTCCTTTCCAACATCAGTTTTTGATGTAAGCATGTAAACCAATTCAGTGGCATTTGGTGCAGTATTTTATGCCCATAATTACTTCTTCTGTACCTAGCTTTTTATTTACATTAAACAATGAGAAGTCCAGGTTGGTGTATCAACAAACATGGAAAGGACAGATTTGCTACTCACTATAAAGATGATATGTTGGATAACATACATGAAAAGACTGTGACAAATTAACCAAAAGCCTTTGTCAGACAGGAGAAAAACACCTACATTCACACAAGCTAACATTCCTCACACACACATGATCATTGTCTCTGACTGTTCAGGCCAGACTAAAACTGAAATGCACCAAATGGGAGCAACAATCCATGGTGGAGTGGGAAACAGAAAGGGTTACAGGGTACTGGTTGGGGAAGAGGAAATGGTGCTGCCTGGCAGAGCATTCAGGGACTAGAGTAGACAAAGAAGGCTACCCAGTGCAGCAATGGAAGCAAAGGAAAACAGGGAGTAGAAAGGAGAGGAGTAAAAAGGGAAAAAAGATTGGTCGGTGAATTGCCATAGAGAAGTGCACAATGAGGATGGGGACATGGTCTGTGAGAAGGTGATAAGACAGTGGGGCAGAAACTGTTGGATGAAGTGTGTGGGGAATGTGGGTTATCATAAGCTGAGGCTGGGATGATTCCAGGAGTTGAGAACGTGTTGTAAGGAGGACTCCCATCTAAGAAGTTGGTGGTGGAGGGGAGGATACAGATGGCATAGGTTGCGAAGCAGCCATTGAAACCTAGCATTTTATGTTCAGCTACATGTTGTGCAACAGTGTGGTCCTCATTGCTCTTGGCCACAGTTTGAAGGTGACCATTCATTCTGGTGGAAAGCTGGTTGGTAGTCACATCAATATAAAAAGCTAGGAATGACTGCAGCAAAGCTGGTACATAACATGGCTGCTTTCACAGGAGTCTTGGCCTTTTATGTGATACGATAATCGTGTGACAGAACTGGAAAAGGAAGTGCTGGGTGGGTGGATTGGGAAGGTCTTGCACATGGCTCTTTCAAAGGGATATGATTTTTGTGGCACGGGGTTGGGATTGGGAGTGGAGTTGGGATGGACTAGGAAGTTGCAGAGATTGAGTGGGTGACTGAACACCACTCAAGAATGGGTGGAAGGGATCTCAAGTAGGATATGCTTCGTTTCAGGGTATGATGATAGGCAACCAAAGCCGTGAAGTCTAGGGTGGTACTGGGTGGCAAAGGGGGCACTCCTTTGTGGCTGGTTCTTAGGGCTGGTGGGAGGATTGGGGGTGTGAGAGGAAATGTCATGGGAGATATGTTTGCGAACCAGGTCTGGAGGGTAGTGACTGTCTGTGAAGGCCTTGGTGAGACCCTCAGCATATGGGCAAGATACGCCATCCCTGGGTGGCCAAGCTGCATGGGAGCAATGTTTTGGTGTAAAAGAGATGACAGCTGTTGAAATGCAGGTGGTTGGTGGATTTAATGTGCTCAGAGGTGTGTATGAAGCCCTTAGATAGGAGGAGCTCATCTTTCAGGATGATGGCATAGTATGTTGAGAAGGACCAAGTGAAGTGAATCAAAGATAAAGTGTTGGGGTTTTGAAGGATAGGCTGTCCTGGCCCTGAGCCCAGATCAAGAAGATTCCATCAATGAACTTGAACCAAATCAAGGGTTTGGGAGATTAGGAAGGGATACTCAGGACAGCCCATAAACAGGTTGGCATAGGAGGGTGCTATGCGAGTGCCCATGACTGTGCTGTGGATTTGTTTGTATACTTTCCCTTGAAAGGAGAAGAAGCTGTGTGTTACAATATAGTTAGTAAGGTGTATGGGGAATCAGGGAGTGGGTTTGAAGTCTGAAGGAAGTTGGGAGAGAATGTGTTCAATAGCAGAAAGACCCTTGACATGAGAGATGCTGGTGTACAGGGATGTGGCAACAACAGTGATGAGCAGAGATCCAGGAGGTAAGAGGGTGAGGATGACTTTCTACTTCAGTCGTATCAGAGGCTGAGCTCTGCTGCAGACCAATGTGGATCATCCAGCTGCACAACATGCAGCTGAACATAACATGCTAGATTTCAACAACTGATTCACAACCTGGGTCATCTGGACCCTCCCTTCCACCACCAGCTTTTGAGATGGTAGTTACCCCTACAACACATTCTCCACTCCCAGAACCACCCTGGCTTCAACCTATACTAACTTACTGTCCCCACACTCTCCAACCACAGTTTCTTCCTCTGTCCTATTACCTCCTCCCAACTCATGCCACCACTATCATGCACCCACTAATCTTTTTCCCTTCCTGCTCCTCTCCTTTCTGCTGCCTTTTTTTCCTTTTCCTCCCTCCTCCATAGTTTCCTGAAGTTGCACCAGGTAGCCTTGGCTGCCACCTCTAGTCCCTATAAGCTCCATCACACAGCACTGTTTCCTCTTCCCCACCCATACTCTACTATACCATCGCGTTCCCCACTCCACTACAAATTGTTGCTCCTATTTGATGTGTTTTAGTTTAAGTCTGGCTTGAGCAGCCAGAGACAGCAGTCGTGTGTGTGTGACATGTGCTTGCTTGCGCGAATGTGTGTGTCTCCTTTTCTGATGAAGGCTTTGGCTGAAAGCTTAATATGTAACAGTCTTTTTGTTATGCTTGTCTGCTAATCAAATTGTCATATTTACAGCGAGTAATAATCTAGTCTTTCCATGTTTGTTGTTTTTATTCACATTGTTACACATTATTTAAGTTTCTGTTTCTTATAACATAGGTTTTATTTATTGATCTTCTTATAACAGCTTTCCCCATGAGCAGATCCACCCAGGTAGTTTATTTATCTCTAGATCTTTTTTACAAAAAAATTTCATGGAGATACATATTCTGAAGTGAGTGTAATGCTTTCAAATGCCTTCTGCATTCCAGTGCTGTTCATCATTGCATTCTTCTATTTTCAGTTGCATGCTCCAACCCCAAGTACAATCAGATGTCCTGCTTATTTGCCTCCTCCTCAGAATTCTAATTGCTCTTCTGGCAAAAGTTTCTCAGAACTATGCATTTGGGAACTGTCTCTCCAGCACATCCTGCATTATTGAAACCACCCTGGCCTAAACCTGCACTAGCTGGTTTCCCACTGCCTCACCTTTTGCCTTCTCTATTCTGTCAACACCACTCCTTCCTTGATTTCTGTATCTCTTTTGTGCTCTCCCCTCTTCAATCTTTCATCTTGTGCAGCTGCTGAGTCATCTGTTGAAAGACCTGCCTCTTTTCTTCTACTCCCTCCTTGTGTCCTACCATACACCCTCCCCACTTCCTTCAGCATATACAACTATTTTCAATAATCAATAAACAATAATCAGTCTCACTGTGGCCATGGGAATGTGCATTTGCATGTCTGTGTGAATGTGTATTTTTACTAAAGAAAGAGCAAGATCTCCAAAGCTAGTGTCAATAGTATTTCCTGCTACATGTTTCAATGTTCCATACCTCAGAACACTATAGTTAAGTGGCTGTATTTCCCTCATTTTGAATTTATTTCCATTATTGTTATTACAGCTGCAGAATTAAATACCTGTGATGTGTGCCATGCTGCAGAGGCATCTGCTGTCTTATTTCCATCCTGAAAAAAAAGTATCAAAAATTGAAATTTAAGGAAAAAGAAGAAAAATCAAACAGCAAATGATGACATACAGACCACTATGGCTCGAGCAATTAATCAGGAATTCCAAAAGATAAATTAAAACAATAAGTCTTCTGTAACTAAAATCATCTGCAAATAAAAGTATAGATACATTGAAATTGCAACTACATAAATATAGAAAATGTGCTAATCTAGTTTATGGCAACACAATAAAAGACTTATACAAAATATGAGATAATCGGTAGTTTTAAGAACCTGGGGCTTCTTCTCCCTGCAACAAGGAAAGGAAATGACTGATGAAAGAAACACCAGGTTCTATACAATGTTGAATTGTTTTTACCAACCAGCTTTTATAAATTCCTGAAAGGGGTCCACAGCCCTGCAATTACAATTTTTGATAACTTACATAGTGATATAAAATGTCTGACAGACAGTGAAGTAAAATTTCAAAACAGTCTGAGAAAGTTTGTCCTTGACAACTTCTTCTATTCTGTATAGGAATTTCTGTTATTTTATGGGTAGGAATTACTAACTCTTATTTGAATATTTAATAAGAAATAAATAAAAAATAAATGTTCAGTACACAGTCACATTTACAAATTAATTTGCAATGTGGATGTCAAATGATTCATTCCACAGAATTACAATTTATCATGCACATGATCTGTGGAACATGAAACTATCTAACCAAACTATAAGCTGTCTTTCACTTCCAGTAGATACACCAACCCCCACACACCCCCATCCCCCCTCCCAGGAAGATTGTTTTGACAAAACTGACACCAATATTTATTTGCTGGTCTCCACTAACATAAAATGTACCACCAACCTTACCAAGATGAGGAGGCTTGCACACCTCAAGAATGCAGACAGCTGTACTGTGCTATAGGTGCAATCACAAGAGAGGGGTATCTGTTGAGAGGTCAGACTAATCCATAGTTCCCAAAGATGGGCAACAGGCTTTTCAGGAGTTGTGAGGGCAATAGTCTGAATGAATGACAGAACTTAAACCCACTTTTGGATCTCTGGGCAGGGACTACTCATGAGAAAGTGGTTGTCAGAAGACACAAAACGGGCATTCTAAGAATCAGAGGGCAGAATGTTACACTTTTTAATCAGGTAGAAGGGTTAGAGAATTTAAAAAGGGAGATTGATAGGCTGAACTTAGATATAGTGAGACTTAGCGAAGTGTAGTGGCGTTGAGAGCTTGATTTCTGATTGGGTCAGTACAGGTAATGCAGAAGTATGCCTAATAATGGATAAGAAATTAGGAATGAGAGTAAGCAACTATGAGCAGCATAGTGAACACTTCTGGAGAAACATGGGATCATGTGGTGCAATATTGACCCAATGTCTTATCTTAGAGGGCAAGTTGAAGAATGGTACACCTACATTTATAGCATTTTTAGATTTAGATGAATATTTTGACAACATTGACTGGGCTACACTCTTTGAAATTTTAAGGCAAGCCGGGATAAAATATAGGGAGTGAAAGATTATTTACAACTTTTACAGAAACCAGTCATAAGAATCGAATGACATTAAAGGAAAGTAGTAGCTTAGAAGAGAGTGAGACAGGATTCTATACTATCTCTAATATTCAATCTGTAGACTGAGCAAGCAGTAAATGAAATAAACAAGTTCAGTAAAGGACTTCAAGTTCAGGGAGGATAAGTAAAAACGTTGAGGTTTGTGACAACATTTTAATTTAGTCAGACAGAGGCGTACCCAAGTATTCAAGGCTATGTCCCCTACCCCACATCACCCCATTAGAAACTTACTTTCTGCATTTTTTTACATAGATTTAGAAAATTATGTAATTTGTAAGGTAGGTTTAATACAAATGAAGCATTATTGAAAAACGTTTAATTAAATGAGGTATATAGATGACACGATACAATAGCCATATCATAGATGCTGCTGGCAAAGGGATATCTGTGAAGAGTCACTGTAACACATGGTTCCTACAGAGGGTCATCAGTCTTTTCAATAGTTTCAAGGGCAACAGTCTGGACCATTGACCTATCTGGTCTTGTAACTTTAGGAAACATGGCCTTGCTGTGCTGGTACTGTGAACAAAAGAACGGAAGGTGAAACTACAGCCATGACATTCTTCTCCCAAGGGCATGCTGCTCTCCTGCATGGTTAAATGATGATGCCATCCCCTCACATAAAATATTTGGGAGTTACATTAGTCCCTCATTTGGATTTCTGGGCAATAGCTACTCAGGAGGATGTCTTCATGAGGAAAAACAAAACTGGCTTTCTATGGGCTGGAGTGTGGAATGTTCAATCTCTTAATCAGGTAGATACATGAGAGAATTTAAAAAGGGAAATGGATTAGGTTAAAGTTAGATACAGTCAGGTCAATACAAGAAGTAAGGCAGGAGTAAGTCTAATAATGAATAAGAAAACAAAAATGTGGGTAAGGTACTTTGAACAGCATAATGAATGCATTATCCCTGCCCTGAAAGACAAAAAGCAAGCCAACAGACCCCAAAGAGTCACAAGTTTCTATGCCAACTAGCTCTGCAGATGATGAATGGATTGAAGGAAAGTTGAGAAAAGAGAAATTGAGGTGCAACTAGACTAGAAGAAGGGATTGATTGGTATGACACATCTGCATCTAAGTCTAATCCTACACTCTGCAAAAGCACTGTGAAGTGGATGGCAGAGGGTACATCCTACTGTATCAATTATTAGGCCTTGTTTCCATTCCATTCATATAGGGAGTGTAGGTTGAATGATTGTCCAAATGTCTGTTTGAGATGTACTTAATTTAATCTTCTCCCCACAATCCCAAAGGGAGCAATATATAGGGGGATGTAGTGTATTACTAGAGTCATCATTTAAAACTAGTTCTTTTAACTTTTGTCTGGAGACTTTCTCAGGGCAGTTTCCATCAATCTTCAAGAATCTGCCAGTTCAGTTCTTTCAACATCTCTGTGAAACTGTCCTGTGAGTCAAACAAACCTGTTACCATTCATGCTGTTCTCATTCCACACACAATATCTACATACATTACAGAAGCTCTGTAAATTTTGGAAGGTAGGAGACGGATACTGGCAGAAGTAAAGCTGTGAGTACCGGGCGTGAGTCGTGCTTTGGTAGCTCAGATGGTAGAGCACTTGCCCGCGAAAGGCAAAGGTCCCAAGTTCGAGTCTCGGTCGGGCACACAGTTTTAATCTGCCAGGAAGCTTTAAAAAGAAATTAATATAAATTAATGCCATGTAGCTGATAAGAGCCAAGAACATGTTGTAAAGCCAGTTCCCACTTGCGTTATTCTGAGAAACTGACGTTGGGGGGGGGGGGGGGGGGGGAGGGGGTTCAGATGGTGTGGTGAAATAGGAACTGAGATCACAACTCACAACTGCTGCCATGTTGTAGGACATACTCTGCAACAGTTCCCTTGTCTGTTACCAGTATACACCCTCTGTGCATGTTAATCCAAACTGATAAGTTGGTGGTAGACATATCAATATAAAAGGCCAAACAGTGTCTACATACAGCTGGTACATGACATGTCATTTCACTAGTGGCTCTCCCTTTGACAGCATATGTTTTGCCAGTTATGGGGATGGTATAGGTGGTGGTAAGAGGGTGCATAGAGCAAGTCTTACAGCAGGGATGGTCAGTGGGGTAGGAGCCAGAGGGTAGGAAAATGGGTGCAGAAGGAGCAACCCGAACACTGAGGAAACTGGCTGGAAGAAGGGGATGGAATGGGTGGGGGTGGGGGGAAGCTATTCTAAGTGTGGTTGAAAAAATGTCACACAGAATGGACTTCATTTCAGGCCATGATTTTGGGAAGGTGCCTACCATATTTACTCAAATCTAAGACGCACTTTTTTCCCTGTTTTTATAACCCAAAAAACCGCCAGCAGCCTAGAATCGAGTGCAAAGTAAGCGGAAGTTCTGAAAAGTGTTGGTAGGTGCCGCCACAACTAACTTCTGCCGTCAAATATATGTAGCGCTGCACAAGCATGCTTTGCAGGCACAAAGATAAAGCATCAGTAAATAATTTTTTTAAAAAAATGTTGGAGGACGAGTTTTTTTTTTTTTTTTTCTTTTCTTTTTTTTTTTTTTTTTCCTCCACCCCGAGTTTTGACCACTACATTTTCATATATTATCCAACGAAGTAAATACAAATTCCATATTGTTCATCTTCGAATGTAGCAGCATTTCAATGTACAATGAAAATCCGACAGGCAAGACTGTTTGGGATGTTTGTCAATATGGCCAACTCTACATTCTGAATTTTTTCCTACCTTGAGAAGAGATGGTTGCTAATAGGAACATTTATGAATTGTGAATCACATGCAGTATTCTCTTCACCATAAGAATAATACGATTATAAACATTTTGCCTTGTATTGTTTCATGTTTGCTGCTATCTCATTTAAATCCTGTCTGCCTAATAAACTAAGAAACTAGAGTGAGACAACAGCAAACACGGAAGAATATACATATCATGTCATGTTTATATTGTATTATTCTTATGCCTAATAGTGATACCATCAGAAATGAAGCACGGAAGAGACTCTAATTTCTGTGCACAATGTAATGTATTAAAGAGGTGTCTGCAAAGATTTTCAAACGGAGAAAATTTTTCGCTAAACTCTCGTTCAGAACATCTTCTATCATACCCAGTTTATTATTTGGTTCTTGTTGGTCATTATCTAATAACGTAGTAGTGTAAGTAACAACAAATAGCAGTCTCTTGCCATTGTTTCACTAATGAGACGATTCCTCTCCTTTTTTTTAAATTGCTAAGCTGCGGTATCGTGCACAAAAGCAAGCCATGCTGCGATCGGCGACAGTCCGTAAACACTCCTTATCAGAATGCGACAAACAATGCATGACACAGTACAGCAATGCATTTTCAGCTTAGAGTGATGTAAACACCTATAACAAAGAGAACGGCACTTATCAGATCGAAGAAAAATAAGCAATCAATTCAAACCAGATAAAGCATGTGAAAAAGGAAGGGTGCCCGTATAAATACGGACGGAGCACCTGACATAGCAATGGCTACCTGGTAAAGCTTAACTGCTAAGCTTACGACTCGAACCGAACTACTGTAGCTGTATCGTCATTCATTCAACCTAAATTGTGTCTCATATTACAATGGACCAACTTTGTTTCGATTTGGAGGTGCGGCCTAAAACTTTTCTCTCCCCTTGAATTTCGAGTCTCAAATTTCAGGTGCTTAGATTGGGGAAAATTTTTTTTCATTGATTTCGAGTCTCATTTTTCTGGCGCAGCTTAGATTCGAGTGCAGCTTTGATTTGAGTAAATACAGTAGTTGAATAGCTAAATAACACATTGAAGACATGAACTGTATTGAATGACAATAGGTGTACTCCTAACTTGGTTTTTGGAGGGAACAGCAGTACCAGGTTGGGTGTGAAGTTCTGAGAAATCTGATTCTGAGCTAGGCTGTAGGGGTTGCTGTGAGGTGAGAATGGTGGTGTATTGCTGCAAAGAGCCCTGAGGCTGGACAAGTACATTTGCCTCAAATTCCAAAGCTGTATGGCATGGAATGTTTGATATGCAAAGCATTGTCAGAATGCAAGTACTGCTGCTTGTTAGTAGGTTTAACATGAACAGTTTTTTTGTTGATCCTCGGTGAGAATGATGTCAACATCAAGGAAAGTGGCATTGGGTTCAGAATAGGACCATGTGAAATTTAATTGGGAGAATGTGTTTGGAGATTCAAAAATTGTAAAAGGTCAGCGTCACTGAGAATCCACATGGCAAAGATGCATCAGTTGCATCAGTCTCTCTAACCCAAACAAGAGGCTGAAGGCTAATGGATCCAAGGAAAGCCCCCTTCAAGCAACCCATGAAGAGGTAAGCATAGCAAGGAGCCATTCTGGTTCCCATGACAATGTCCCTGATCTGTTTATAAGTCTGCCCCTCAAATGTAAAGTAATTGTTGATAAGTATAAAGTGGATAAAGCTGAGCAGGAAGAGCATCATAGGTCTGGAATCAGGTTGGCACTGGTTGAGATAATGTTCATCAGATAAGGTTTTTCAGCATTTTTGCAATATTCTGCCATAGGACAAATACACCTGTGACTACTTTTCTTCAGTAGCACTACAGCCCTTGATAAGCCTTAGCTTCTTCAACCATCTTCCTCCATGTTTCCCAGTTATTTGCAGTTTTTCCACCCCCAGACTCCCATACTAGTGAGATCTAGTATTACATCATCAATCCATCTTCTTCTAGGTCTCCCTTTTCGCCTAGCTGAATGGATCACACCTTTCATCATTTTCTTTGGAATTCTATCCTCCGCCATTCTCTCCAAGTGTTCTAGCCTTTGTATTTGCTGTGGTTTCACAAATTTTATTATGTCCCAATCTTGTATTAACTTCTGTAATTCGGCATTGCAGCGTATTCTCCAGCCTTCTTCCTCCCTTATCGGCCCATAGATTTTGCATAGTATTTTCTGCTCAATGGTTCTTAATGCATTTTTATCATGTTTTGTCAACGTCCATACCTCTGACCCGTATGTGACAACTGGGCGGACTAGGGAATTATATATTAGCAGTTTTGTTTTTCTTGTAACAAGGCTATTCCTGAAAAGTTGCATATTGGCAAAGTAAGCTCTGTTCCCTGCTTGTATTCTTTCCCTTATAGCCTTTCCAATACTGTCATCATTTGTTATTAGGGCTCCCAAGTAGTTAAGAGAGGACACTTCTTTGAAGCATTTCCCACTGATGTTTAGTTTTTTAGGGTTCTTCTGGCCTCAGATTGTGACATTACCATATATTGTTTTGTTTTCTTTTGCTATGAATCCAATTTTTAAGGCTTCTGTTTCCATTTCCCAGTACGTTTCTTGGAGTGTATTGATATTTCTTCTTACCATAGCAATGCCATCAGCGTACGCACATATCTGGCTAGTTTTCATAAATATGGTGCCTCTTTTGTTGATTTTATTTACTGCACTATGCAGGGCTATATTGAATAGGACAGTGGAGAGACTATCACCTAGCTTCTTGCCTTTATTAAAGTCAAAGCTTTCCCTTTTTCTGCTAAGGACCTTTACTTTTGCTCTTGTCTCTGTCATTGTGATTCTGATTACTCTTATTAGTTTAGCACATATACCAACTTCTTCCAGTACTCTGTACAGTTCTTGCCAATTTATGCTGTCAAAGGCTTGTCTGAAGTCGATGAATAGGAAATGCAGATCTACATCATGTTCATAGAACTTTTCCATTATTTGTCTTATCACAAATATTTGATCAGTTGCTCATCTGAAACTTCCTGGTAGATTAAAACTGTGTGCTGGACTAAGACTCAAACTCTGCACCTTTGCCTTTCATGGGCAAGTGCTCTACCAGGAGAGCTTCTGTAAAGTTTGGAAGGTAGGAGATGAAGTACTGGCAGAAGTGAAGCTGTGAGGACAGAGCATGAGTTGTGCTTGGGTAGCGCAGATGGCAGGGCAATTTCCCATGAAAGGCAAAGGTCCTGAATTCAAGTCTCGGTCCAGCACACAGGTTTAATCTGCCAGAAAGTTTCATATCAGCACGCACTCTGCTGCAGAGTGTAAATCTCATTCCAGTTGTTCCTCTGCCACACTGATATTCCCCTAGTAAGCCTTCTGCACACTTCTGTATCCTTTTGTTTAATATACTTGTGAAGATCTTATAGCTGTGCTTAGGAGTTTTCACATGCTGTTCTGTCTCCTTCTTATAAATGGGGATAATTATTGCAATTTTCCAATTATGTAGCATAGTTTCTGTTTCCCATAGATCTGATATTAATGTGTGCAGTTCCTTTATTACAGCCTCACCACCAGTTTTTATAAATTCAGTGACTATGCTGTCTTCCACAGGGGTTTGATTGTTTTTTTTCGAACAAGCAGCAATAGTGATAATGAAGCTGCATTTGAGATAATGAAAAAGTTTTGTGAATTATATTCTGAAGAATCAACAACACAACAAATTACACCCAGAAACAAGTTGTACAAACTTAGGTGAAAAAACTATAGAGTGACACAACAACATTCTTCAGTATTTTTGAAAAAAACAATGGTGAATGAATTAAAATAGCAGGTAAAAAAGTATCAGAAAATGAGAAGCTAAACAACATGTAGAGAACCTTGCTGGAATCCTTGAGCAAATTCAGGGACTTGAGCAATGTTTTGCAAGACAAAAATCAGACAGTTGAGCATGTTGGAAGTAAACTTTAGATGACAGGACAAGGATGGAAGTGAAAAAGTAAAATTCAGTGCATTTCACACTGAAAAGAAAAGTGGTAAGAGCTACTGGGAGCAGTTGCATTACAGATGTGGCAAACCAGTACATTTCAGGGGAGATTGTCACCAGACAAGAACAAGCAGAGATTCATAGACATCACCATGGAGGCAGTCACAGCAGTTTGGAACATGGGCAAAGTGATTATTTTTATTTATTTATTTATTTATTTATTTCATATTCCATTAATCCGTATTGTGATAAATCACAAGGATGTGGAATGAGTCATGATTACATACAACAGATATAATACACATATATAAAATGACAAAAATGTACCATAAGATTATGAATAAGTTTGTAGGTTAAAATCAAATCAAAGGTCTAGCTCAAGTAATATACAACAATACCTAAAAAGGAAATATAGTAAATTTTCCAAATTAAACAAATAATACACTTATATAAAATGACAAAAATGTACCATAAGATTATGAATAAGTTTGTAGGTTAAAATCAAATCAAAGGTATAGCTCAAGTAATATAAAACAATACCTAAAAAGGAAATATAGTACATTTTCCAAATTAAACAGTTAATGTGATCTATAGCAAACAAATTTTTATCAGTATAAAAAATCATTGCTTTATCTGTAGATACTCATCAAGAGAATAGAAGGAATTTATCATTAGGTATTCTCTCAATTTACATTTAAAAATAGGTAAGACATTAATGTGATCTTTAATAGCTGATGGAAGGGAGTTGAAAATTTTTGTGGCTGAATAATGAACACCTTTCTGAACAAGACTTAAATGTTTCAGATCCCTGTGTAGATCATTTTTAGACCTAGTATTATGATCATGACATTCACTATTAGTTTTAAAAAGAGATAGGTTGTTAGAAACAAAAATCATCAAAGAAAATATGAATTGAGAGGTAAGTGTTAATATTTGTAACTTATGAAACAGACTTCTGCAAGAATATCTTGGATGAACACCACTCATGATTCTAACAGCTCTCTTCTGTGCAGTAAATATTTGTTTGGCTAAAGGCTTGTTGCCCCAAAATATTATGCCATACGACATGATAGAATGAAAATAACCAAAGTAGGCAGCTTTAGTAGCGTCCTCATCACCAATGGGGGTGATTACACGCAGAGCATAAGTTGCCACACTGAGCCTTCTATGTAGGTCTAAGATATGCTCAGACCAGTTCAGCTTGCCATCAATTAGAATGCCCAAGAACTTAGATGATTCACAGTGTAGTATATTTTGGTTACCACAGTTTAAGTGGCATACTTCATTTTCTTGTTGAGATGTGTGAAATTGCATATACTGAGTTTTCTGAATGTTTAGAGTTAGTCCGTTGCACTTAAACCAGTGTAGGATGTCAACGAGTACAGCATTACATTTATTTTCTAGGTCACTGTTAGTTCGACTTTCAAGCAGAATAGTGGTGTCATCGGCAAAAAGAGTAAATTTACACTCGGTGTCTGTGCAAAGTGGGAGATCATTGATGAAGATAAGGAAAAGCAAAGGTCCTAGGATGGACCCCTGAGGCACACCACACTTTAATGTGCCCCAATCAGAAGAAATGGGACTATCATTGGCACCATTAATTATCACCTTCTGTTTTCTGTTTTGCAGATATGATTCTATCCATCTACCAATGCTACCTCGCAAGCCATAAAAATTAGCCTTATGTAAGAGAATGTTGTGGTCCACACAGTCAAAGGCCTTAGACAACTCACAAAAAATTCCAATAGGTGACATCTTATTATTTATTGACTCTAAAATTTCATTTGTGAGAGAAAAAATAGCCTGCTCAGTTGATCTACCTTTTTGGAAACCAAACTGGTTTCTGTTGAGTATGTTGTGGCACAGTTGGGGCAGCAATAACTGGTCATGTGCTAGAAGTGAATGTTAAGATCCAAGAAGCAGTCATTACCCAGGACACTGAGAATTTCAACAGAATGGAACAAGCATGAGCAGTTATGTAATGGAGGTAAAGCCTACAGTGGTGTGTAATAATGAAGAATCAGGTAACAATGTACAGACTGATTGCACTAAACAACAAATTTGAAGTGAAAGTGTGTAAATTGCATGATTTTGAGTTAGTTACGTTTATTTCAGTATAAAATGATACAAAATCATCATCTGCATAAATTTTTAACTCTAATTTTTTTTAAAGTAAACTACATTTTTGTATATAATAACTCTCAAACTAAATATGCACTCCTGTTCCAAGATTCAGCATAACAAATTTTAAGTGAATAATTACTTGAATTGTGTTATGTGTTATGCATTGATAAATTTCAGTGCCATTCTGGAAGTACAAAAGTAAAATATTAAGAAAAAATGAAAATAGTATTACATCAATGTAAATACTTTGTAAGCCTACTTTGTACCAGAACTATATAAAGCACAAAAGAAATATATAAATTAAATGGTCACCAATTTATATAAAGTGTTACAAATGTTAAATGTCCATACATACAGCACACACCATTACATATTTTGTTCCAAGATAAATTCAGAAGATGACCATTTTTGCTTGGCTTGACATTTATACACATACTCGGACACATCCCTTATGACAGTCCAGCAATAATCTGCTAAAATAGTAGGGCTCCACTTTCCAGCATACTTCTTCACAAATGTGGCAATATCTTGATGAAATTGCTCCCCACGTTCATCACTTACTGCGCCACAATTTTTGGGGAAGAAGTCAAGATGATCATGTAAGAAATGCTTTTCAATGACATGTTGCAACCAAGTTTTTGATAAGATAACAACATGTTATCTACAATCTCCTCTTAATTTATTGCTTGTTTGTTCCCTAAAGGTCTCCAAAAATCTCTCAAATCTGTGGGCCTACAAAGATGCCCTCCTTTACTTTGGCATCACTTAGGTAAGAGAATTTTTCCCTTAAGTACTTAAACACATCACCATCTTTGTTCATTCCTTTGACACAGTTTTTCATGAGACCCAACTTGATGGGCAAGGGTGGGAGCAGAATATTTTTAGGGTCTACTAAGAGTTTCACGCTTAATGTTCTGTATACCTGGTTGAAGAGATTTTCTGGTGGGACAGTCATGTTCAGTGTAATGAGATGCATGTGCTCGGCTATCCCATTCACAGAGAAAGCAGCAATATTTAGTATACCCTAACTGCATACCTAACAGCAGTGCTACCACTTTCAAGTCATCACAAATCTGCCATTGAGAGTCATTATACTTGATGGCTTCTAGTAAAATTTTCATGTTTTGATATGACTCTTTCATATGGATACTATGCCCAACTGGAATAGAAGGAAGCTCATTACCAACATGTAAAAGCACTGCTTTGACAAACTATTATAATATTTGATTTTGAACTTAACATAAAAATCCGTATATAGTTATCTCACTGTAATAAAACAGTGCAAAATGAAAACCAAAGCTAACTTTGAATTGCCTGTTTGATATTCATGATCAACACATTAGAATTGATAGAAATTAGCTATTTCCATTCGATTTAAATTTTCATTGGTGCACAGTGTTTGTTATTAGATGGTAGTTGCACAGATCATGTTTTTAATAATGAAAATTATTTTTCTCAGTGCATAACTTCAAAAGAGCCTGTGAATGTATAAACTGTATATGGTAAAGTTTCACAAATTAAAAAAATAAGAAACATAGTTATTTTACAGATTATAATGACATGATTCCAACTGAAATGAAAAATTTATTTTATATTAGAGATTATTCATAGTGATTCGAATGGACCTCACTCAACTCACAGTTTGCTGGCAAAAGATATTTCTCACTTTTGTTGGTGATTAGAATAAACCAGAGTCTTCATGTTATCTAAAAAGCAAGTTATGATTGTTTTGTGCAGTATGTTAATGAAATTGAAAATTCAACTGGTAAAACTATTAAGAAATTGAGATGTGAAAATGGGAAAGAATATTTAAATTTATATGTGTGTCATTTTACAAGACAGAAAGTAATCATTGTAAATGTGTGTCCTCCCTGTGTACATAAATTAAATGGTACGGCTGAAAGACACAACAAATCCGCTACTGATATGTCAAGGAGCCTGTCACCTGACGTGAGAGAAAATAAGAGATTTTGGCCTGAATTCGAATTGCAGCTGCATACTTTAAAAGCAGAAATTTTGTTAATATTATTGAAAGAAAAACTTCTTGTGAGATATTGTTTGGGAAGAAACTTAATGTTGAACATTTAAAGTTCTATGGAATTGGGGTTTTTGTATGAGTGTCAGAGCAACTTATAAAATTAAAGTGAGGTCATTAAGTAGACTTGGGAATTTTAATAGGGTACAGTGAAGTTGGATAAAGAGTATTGATTAACAACAAAGTTGTCATAGCCAGATATGTTTATACTGTGGAAGATAATGTCAGATGTGTTGATATTAGGGACTCTGATTCAGGGAGTGAACATTTTAGTGATTCTGAGTGCAAAAGCATAAAAAATAGATCAGTATATGAGCAAGTGAAGAAAAGGTATCAAAGGGTGTCCAAGGAATTATAAATAAAAACAGGAACAAGAGTTGAAAAGGTCAGCTAGAAAACACAGAGTGCCTGATATATTTAATTATTATGTCATAAGTAACTCCATTTATGTAAACTTCTAACAGTACACAAAATTTTGAGGAGACAATGAATAGCCACAAGTCAGAAATTGGAAGAGAGCAAGGGATAAGAAAATCAGAAGTTTAAATAAAAATAAAACCTCGAAACGAGTAACTAAACACTTGAATGTAAAGTTCTTGATCCAAAGTCTGAGAAGTCTGTTAAAACTCAGGGGCACCCAATACTGAATATTTTAATTATTTATTATTAACCTTACTAAAAATTCAAAGCAAATGGAAGCACACAGCCATTCTGTGAATGAATGTTATATGAATGGAACTATAGACATTTGTAAAGTAGATTCAGAAAGCAATGTAGCAGATATTTTTATCAAATCTTTGAACAAGGTTAATCAGTAAAATTTTGATAAATATTGAATGTAATTTGATTGTGATATAATTGTAAGGAGATGTGTTGGAATGTGCTATATTTATATCAATAGTTTTGACTGTGTTGACAGGGATCTCAACAATCAGTATTATATTTTTACTATACAACATTTAGTCCATTATTTCCATCCCATGAATGTGTTCACTGTGTAAAGACAGATGTATTTGTATTTTCCTTTTTCTAAATAAATATTCTTAACAATCATTATTATCTTCTTTTCATATTGTAATTATTCATGTGTGTCCACATAAATTTATCATGGGGAGAGGGGGGGAGGGGAGAGTTCAACATTGCAATTTTTTATATAAATGAGTTAGTCAATATTGAGACGTGTCATGCCATGAAGCTAAATGTTTGTGTATGACACAAGAAACTTATTATGTCCCAAAAAATTGATAGTTATTACAAAATATTTAAACAGAAACTCTGAACTCCAGATTATAAGCGCACAGTAGGGGAAGGGGGTCGGTAAGTTACCCTTCTTCAGGATGTTTGAGTGTTTGCTACATACTTAATAGTATCTCCAGTGCCACACTTGAGCAACATGTTTGCAGTATAGATCCATGGCATATGAGTATAACAAGAAAATGAATGAGAATAAAACATGATATTTACAAGTCTGCTAACGTTACTTGCAGGAAGAGAGAGAATCTCGGGAAAACAGATTCTGCTGTTATGGTTCAAATTATCTTAAGCTTTATATGATTACTTATATGAACAACTGAGAGAACACTTCAAAATTAATTGCTGATGTGAATTCCTTGAAATCAGCTGTATAATAGTGTGTGGAAAGTTCTGGTTGAGAATTATGAATTATATAGGAATAAAGGAAATGACTCACCAAAAGGTAGGAATGAATTTCATTCTGAAAGCTAGGAAAGTTCTGTACCTTTTTTGTGTGCCTGTTGATGAGACAGCACTTCCGATTTTCAGTGAGTTATCTTCTTTATTCCTAAATAATTTGAAATCAACTGCATTAGGTTAAAAAGCACATGCTTGAAACATTAGAAACTGTACTGAAACTTAGCCATAAAATGAATGTAATAATCCATCCTATCCCAAAATGACATGACATACGACATCATCATTGTTTAAGACTGATTCTGCCTTTCAGCGTTCAGTCTGGAGCATAGTCCCATTTATAAGATTCCTCCATGATCCCCTATTCCGTGCTAACATTGGTGCCTCTTCTGATGTTAAGCCTACTACTTCAAATTCATTCTTAACCGAATCCAGGTACCTTCTCCTTGGTCTGCCCTGACTCCTCCTACCCTCTACTGCTGAACCCATGAGTCTCTTGGGTAACCTTGCTTCTCCCATGCGTGTAACATGACCCCACCATCTAAGCCTGTTCACCCTGACTGCTACATCTATAGAGTTCATTCCCAGTTTTTCTTTGATTTCCTCATTGTGGACACCCTCCTGCCATTATTCCCATCTACTAGTACCTGCAAACATCCTAGCTACTTTCATATCCGTAACCTCTACCTTATTGATAAGGTACCCTGAATCCACCCAGCTTTCGCTCCCATACAACAAAGTTGGTCGAAAGATTGAACGGTGCACAGATAACTTAGTCTCAGTACTGACTTCCTTCTTGCAGAAGAGAGTAGATAGTAGCTGAGCACTCACTGCATTAGCTTTGCTACACCTCGCTTCCAGTTCTTTCACTATGTTGCCATCCTGTGAGAATATGCATCCTAAGTACTTGAAACTGTCCACCTGTTCTAACTTTGTTCCTCCTATTTGGCACTCAATCCATTTATATCTCTTTCCCACTGACATTACTTTCGTTTTGGAGATGCTAATTTTCATACCATAGTCCTTACATTTCTGATCTAGCTCTGAAATATTACTTTGCAAACTTTCAATCGAATCTGCCATCCCAACTAAGTCATCCACATATGCAAGACTGCTTATTTTCTGTTCACACATCTTAATCTCGCCCAGCCAGTCTATTGTTTTCAACATATGATCCTTATATAATATGAACAACAGTGGAGACAGGTTGCTGTCTGGTCTTACCCCTGAAACTACTCTGAACCATGAACTCAATTTACCGTCAACTCTAACTGCTGCCTGACTGTCCATGTAAAGACCTTTAATTGCTTGCAAAAGTTTGCCTCCTATTCCATAATCTCGTAGAACAGACAATAACTTCCTCCTAGGAACTCAGTCATATGCCTTTTCTAGATCTATAAAGCATAGATACAATTCCCTGTTCCATTCATAACACTTCTCCATTATTTGCCGTAAGCTAAAGATCTGGTCCTGACAACCTCTAAGAGGCCTAAACCCACACTGATTTTCCTCCAATTGGTCCTCAACTAATACTCGCACTTTCCTTTCAACAATACCACAGAAGATTTTACCCACATCGCTGATTAAAGAGATACCTCTGTAGTTGTTAAAATCTTTTCTGTTTCCGTGTTTAAAGATTGGTGTGATTACTGATTACTGATTTGTCTAGTCTGATGGAACCTGTCCCGACTCCCAGGCCATTTCAATTATCCTGTGTATCCATTTAAGACCTGACATTCCACTGTATTTGATGAGTTTCGACTTAATTTCATCCACTCCAAGCTGCTTTATTGCACTGCAATCTATTGACCATTTTCACCACTTCCTCAAATGTGATCCTATTTCCATCCTCATTCCTATCCCATTGTACATCGAAATCTGAAACATTACTGATCGTATTTTCACCTACATTGAGCAACTCTTCAAAATATTCTCTCCATCTGCCCAAGGAATCCACAGGATTCACAAGCAGTTTTCCTGACTTGTCCAAAATACTTGTCATTTCCTTCTTACCTCCCCCATACGGCATCTAAACTAAAAACCAGAGGCAACAAATTGCATATGGTACAGAAAATCAATGAGTTAAGAAATGAAAGCAAATGGAGAATTGCTGTTAATATTTAAATGGAAGCATTAGGTTGAAACAAAATTATTTAAATGGAAGCCTTGTAAAGTAGAGATGGATGGAAAGAAACAGATGTCTGAAACACTCATTTTACTCATTAGTGATAACAAAGTAAGAATCCCAAGTGTTAATTACGTCTTAGAAAACTATGGGCATGAGAATAAGACAGGAGAAAGCAGAAGGCATAGCAAAGACAATCACTAAAACAGTACAAACTATAACTGATAAGTGGGGAAAAAAGCAGAAAGCATAGGAAAGACAGTAACTGGAACATTGCAGACTACAACTGGTCAGAAGTTCAGGGTAACAGAAAAGAAGATATCTGAAAAATTAATAACATTCTAGAGCTAATAACCTACACTGAGGAAAGACAAGGTCAAGATGTCAATCAGTACATCTAAAAACCTGTTTCATGTCACAATGATTGAAAAATCACATGCTGTTACAAAACGTGCAATCTCAATTGAAACCATCCAAGCATCAGAAGAAACTTCAATAGCAACAATGTCACAAGGACCAACACCAACCTCACCAACAGAAACCACAACCACCCCAGCAGTGGGAGATGGTTCAGTATAGCCAGTTAGAAGGAACATGAGACAGCTAAGTAATTCAATTGAATTTTTTATTGCCAAAAGCAGCAGCTACAACAGCATTTAAAATGAAGGTAAGTGGTAGTGTATATATTCCCACAACTTCAGGAATGAAGATCTTAAATAAAAATGTTCAGGCCCTACACAAAGAAGTTGAAGAGTTAAATATGCTAATAATCTATGAACTAAAAGAGATTTCTGTAATGTGTGTTTCTGAGCACTAGCTTGATAATACCTTAACATAATCTGTTTCTCTACAAAATTTATCTCTGGTTGACTGCTATTATAAACCAGTTAGCCACTATGGGGGAATCCACATACTGGCCAAAGATGATGTAGAAGTTACTAACATAGCTAATATTACACATCAAAGTTGTGAAAAGTCTTGGAGACAGCAGTGATAAAAGTTCCAAAATTAAATTTGATAGTGGCTGTGGTATACCATTCCCTACCAGAAAAGTTTGAGGTATGTCTACAAAAAAATGGAATTGTTGCTTAATAAAGTAAATGCAACAAGATAAGATCTTATAATTTGTGGTGACCTTAACATAGACCTTCTCAGTAATTATAAACAGAGAGCCACTCATGTCAGTCTCTCAAATCACATAAACTTACTGCCACAGTAAACCTCGCAGCAAGAATAACACCAACCACTCAGACAGCCTTCAATGAAATCCTGACTGATAAAGAGAACTTTAAGTGGTTCGTTAAAGTGTTAAGAATAGGTTTCAGTGGACACAAATTTTTAATAATCAGCATCACCACTGAAGGAGGGCAGGCAAACAACAACATACCTAAGTTTAAATATAGGATCTTCTGTCAGAAAATCATAAATTTCTTTAATTCGTTATTGTACAATAAAGACTGTTCTGCTGTGCATAAATGGAAAGTATTGGTACAAAATTCAACATATTTCTAGAAAAACTGATACAGCATTTTAATACATCCTTTCCTCTAGAAATGATAAATATCAGAAATAATGCAAGAGTCAAGGGTGGATTACTAAAGGAATTAGAACTTCTCATCAGAAGAAAATAGTACTGTATAAAATCTGCAAGGACAATAAGTATGCATACTCACTATAAAACATACACAAAAATTCGACAAAAGGTCATAAAACAGGCAAAAAAATGCACAATGATATGCATATTAAAAATTCTACAAGTAAAGTAAAAGCTTTGTGGGACATCATACTAAAATAGGAACAAGCAAAAACAAGAAAATCAATGATAACATTGTCTTGTTACATGACAAAAAAAATTTTACAGAAACAAGTGAAAGAGAAAATTATACTTTTGCAGCTATTTCATTGGAATAGCTAAAAGTTTAATGAAACCTAATGTTGTTGGAAATGAGCAGCCAACAGGGAAGATCAATAGCTGTAAATTACCAATGTCTGTGGATCATGTGAACAGGGTGGAAACAATCCAGGCTGTTACACATCTAAAAGCAACATAGTTAGCAGCAGTTGATTGCATACCCAACAGAATCTTACAGCTCTCCCTCCAAAATATTATTGACCCTCTCACTTACATATGTAACTGCTCAACAGAGATGGGCTTCTTTCCTGATCAGCTAAAAACATGCAAAGCTACTCCAATATTCAAAGCTGGTGACAAAGGTAAAGTGATAAACTAACATCCCATCACATGAACATCCTGTTTTAAAAAGCACTGGGAAAAATAATGTACAGTAAGTTAATAAAGTTCATAAACAAAAATGGAGTATTTGCTGTATCTCAACATGGTTTCCAAAGTAAGAAATCAACTGAGACAGCAAACCTATGAATGCATAACCACTGCTTTAAAAGTCATTGACAAAACAAAGCAAATGGCAGGTGTATTGTCAGACTTAACTAAGGATTTTGACATGGGTAACCACAGAATCTAAAAAAGGTTGAGTTCTATGGCATTAGGGGATTAGCTAATGAACAGAACTAGATTACGATTCTAAATTATAAACTAGGCTGCAGTCTAAAAACACTTTAAGACAGTTTTATAATCATTTACTAAAAAAATGTTTTACAAATTTTCCTTGACATGCAGCATAAAAATTATGTTGCCCGTGTCAAAGTACAGTTATGAGAAGTTTCTTCTATATTCACTATTCTTAGCCATTAATCACTGAACATGTTTGACAGGATTTTTGACATTTTTGTTTGAGATTCCTTTGGTTTCCATATTCTGTAGCCTATTGGTCATCAGAATCTTTTATTTTGTTCATTTTTAAAGTTAAGAGTTACAGTAAAGTATATAAAGCACATAACTAATATTTTACAATCACAGTCTGTCATAGCATACAAATAATAATTTTAATCACAATTAATTTCCAGTGTTCAGTGATAAGTATAAAAAGTATGTCCTACACATCTTTAATCCTAAAAGAACATACCATGCCAGCAGGTGCAAAAAATCTTGTTCCCCAGAAGTACACAGCATTCTCACTTGTGCCTACCACAGTATACGTTGGACCACATTTGACAAACTGGAAAAGAGAATAAAACTCATAGCATTTCTTATGTTGATAATGTTTTGGGGGCTTTTATAATCAGTAATTTATTTAAATAAGAGACAATAATCAAGAAATGGTAGGTGGAATAATGAAACATTATATGTGAATGTGAAATTATGTAGATAGTAACAGAAGGAAACAAAGTGGAAAGCAGACAGAATTGAAAAACAGTTTGACAAAGAGCAGAGAACATTAAGGAAATGAATAATTTTGTAATTCTTTCAGTCAACCTGTCAGGCATGGAGGAGAATAACATAATGGACCTAATTAACCATTATTTACTCATAAGGTTAGAAAATCTAAACATACAATCAAAAGTTAAGACATGTGATCACCCAGTCACAAAATTTCAGAGGTTGTTCAGAGATACTTTCTGAGTATTCTGGTATTAGGAATTCATGGTCTCTTGTGTCTCATTATAAAGCAGTAATGTTATTATTATTTGTTCAGTTTGTGAACCTAATTACATTTGATTCTGCAAAAATATTATCACAATACTAAAAGAGCCTGTAATATGCTATAACTGAAAGTACAGCAAAAAACACAGAGTAATATCATCAAATGCAAAAGCACACTGAAGTTTCTTTTACTCCAAGAACAGCTCAGCATGGTATCATTATACTACTTTCCCATTCCATTCAATATATCCAAGATCAAGGTACAGACTAACTAACTCTTTATCAGTAAACCTATCCATACAGCTGTGTATCTCTGTTAAAGTACAGCCAACACTTTGGAAAAAGCAACCCTAAGGCAGAACTGGGTAACAATTAATTCAAGCTTGGGATATGAAGAGTAAAGTGGGCATTAAAGTTATCAACAGCAAGTACAAGAAGTGAATAGAGCTAGTTTGTTTCCATAAAAATTTTGCACTGTTGTTCAGATATTTTCAGTGCTATACAGATACAAGAATAAATGGAATTAAGAAATAAAACAATAGGCAAATAACCTGTAGTGAGCCTCAGGAGATTATAGGTCCATTACACCAAAATATTCAGAAAATATCCTTGAATAAATTTAGAAATTTTGTTGATGGAGTTCTCATTCATCATGTAGATAAATGACAGGTGGTAGGTAGACACACATAAGTGGGTAGAAAATTTCTCTAGCTTTCAAGTTACAATAATACTCATTTTCTAGTGTAAGTACATTCATCCCCATAACATTCCCTCCTCCTCCTCCTCCTCCTCCTCTCTCTCTCTCTCTCTCTCTCTCTCTCTCTCTCTCTCTCTCTCTCTCTCTCTGTGGTCTCTAGTGACTTGTTATAGGGTATTCGATTATAGTTCGATTTCTTACTCCCAATTATCCTTGGGTATGTATTGCACTAAAAGTGTCTGCACAGTGGTGCAGATGTTAACATTATTCACTGTGTGTTCTTGAATTGGAAATAGAGAAAAACTACAGGATAACACCTAGTGTAGATGGGTGGATTCTTTTCCTTATTTTTGTTTGCTGTCTTCATCCTGGAACACTTTTATTGTAATACTGTTTCAAAATAAAGATATAAATTGGCACTTCAGTAATGTTTATCCTATATGGGTAAATGTAAAACCAAAGAGATTCATAAATAATTAAAGTTTTGATCCTCAACAAAGGATTGAGGACAGACAACCAAATTTTGTCACATACAGTGACTAAGATAAGACATTGAACTGTTATTCATTAATTCATTGTGTTATATACATCCTATCCAGAAGGAGAACATTCAGGGACATTTAATGAGACAAAGTACACACTGATATTAACAAAAGACAAACAAGTCACTGAAACTGAATAAGCTGTGCCCTTATTTGTACTGCTCTTTGTGTCCTATTGATAGCTTGATATTTATTTGATTAAACTGATATCTTTCAAGATAATTGTTAGCTGTGTCCATAAACACAGAGCCAAATTTACTGTATATTATATTACCACATGACTTTCAACTTTACTAAGGATATTGCTACCAGTACCCATCATATAGTTAATGTAACATTTAATCCTAAATCAAAATATTTAGATAATTTTATGAGAAAATGGGAAATAAGGTGTGTTTTTGCAGTTCCCTTTTGAGTTATTTGGTATTCACAGTGACTTAGAACCATAGTAAATACCAGAACCCTTTACAAAGAAGCAAAATCTAACTGAAAATTATTTTTCTGTTTCATTGTGATTGTGTAGACTGCAGTTCAGCTAAAATGGATTTTTATTTTCAGCATTAAATATCAAAAGGAGTAAACATGCTACAAAGAGGTGTAGAAAATCGAGATTTTTAAAACAGATTCTGCAATATGTAGAGTAATTTACTTTATACGATATTCTGACTGAAGTGCCAGCTTAAAACTCTCAAAAAACTGTGAATACTTAAGTTGCAGCTAATGAGGGGATAATAAAAAGAACTGGGGAGACAAGAAATTTGTGGAACAACTTGACAAAAAGAGGGGATCAGTTGACAAGCCACATTATAAAATATCAAGGGATCAGCAATTTAGTACTGGATGGAAGTATGTGGAGTAAAAATCATAGAGGGAGAACAAGAGAAGAATACAGTAAGCAGATTGAGAAGGCAGTAGGTTTCAGTAGTTATTCAGAGGTGAAGAGGCTTGCACAGGATAGCAGGATAGATAGAGTAGCATGGAGAGCTGCATCAAACCAGTCTTTGGACTGAAAATCACAACAACACCCACTTGCAGATTGAAACTAAAAATTGAGACAATGGTAAAACAAAAAAGTGACAAATGATTAAATCCTATTGGATATCAACAAAATAACCATAAAAATGACTTGCACACTTATTTCTTAAAAGTGGGAAGATGAGAGATAAATTTAAGAAAATGCTTTTCCAATTTTAGTGTCTTCCACAACACTCATTAAAAAATTCACAACTGTTCATATTAATGGATGTACAGCATAATTTTCATTACTTCTATATGTTAACACTGACAGTCATAAATGCAATTTAGCGAACACGTGTTGGAAACAAATAGCTAACCAGGGTCCTATCAACATGATCCTACGTACCTGGTACCTGGTAGAATTTTCACAGTCCCCCCCTCATAAAGTTACTTTTCTGTAATTTTTCCTAATCACATTTAGCAATATTATAATTTTATAAGTAGCTTTAATAAAAATTTACCATTATTGAAAAAATTTACACAAATGAACTATTCAGATAAAAAATATTGCAGCCAACAAATTAAATGTGTTATTGTTGCAAATAAATCACAAATCATGCAAACTTTCTAAAAAAAAGTGGATCTGACCATATAGTGGAGATACTGAGTTATAGATAGGCACAACAAGAAGACTATCACAAATAAGCTTCCAGCTAGCGAGGCCTCATATTTTTGACAAAGTCCTTGCTGGCCAATAGCTTATTTGTGACAGTCTTTCCATTGTGCCTATCTGTGACTCAGCATCTCTGCTATATAGTGAGTGGTGACTTTCATTTTCATAACATTGTTACATTTCATCCTGTATTTTCCACTGTTTAATGTCTATATCTTATTGTTTATGAGTACTCTTTAGTACTTTGATTTTAATATGATGTGTAATAAAGAACAGGTGTAGTTGTGACCATACCAGATATGCCACACTGCATCTCATAAAACCAGGTGTGGAGCATCACACCATATCCAATGTGGAAGGCAAACCATGCCATTCTACCATTTTTGAACAACAGCAAACAAGTTCTGTGCAGTGCTGGTCATCAAAGGGGAGTTTCTTACTACCAAGCCAGAACAAGGGGGTAATGTACCGAAAGGAGTAGCAGGTGTGTAAATTTATTTAACTTCTGTCTCAAAATGAGTGTCAAGTGGAATCATCAGAAATTAGGAAACTTCATAGACCTGTATTGAGAACAAATGGCACTGTAGAATCGGAAATATAATGATTACATAAAAAAAACACACAATGCAAACATATTCCTGGGTACAATGCTGTTCAGTACAATTCTGAAGCACCAGCTGCCTGCCAATTAACTCAGACCCCTACACTTCTATGTTCTCACATCAGGTAGCCCAGTCACCCATTCAAGAAAGATATGATGTGCTTCCCTATCAGTAATGTGGCTCTTTTCCAGAATCTGTTAACAATTTTATCTCATAAGTTGTACTGCTAATAAAGGGAACTTGAGATTAAGAATATAGTTTTTTCAGTGTATCATTATGAGCCATGCACAGTTCAGGAACAATCACTGAGATGCTTCACTTGGATATTTTAAATAGATACATAAAACATTTACACAAATCCAAAAAAACACTGCTATTGCTATTTTCTCTTTCAAACATACTGCATTTCTAAAATTAGTTATTGTTTCTTTACTACTGCTTCAACCATGGGCATCCACAGAAATGGCAAGATTCTAACATAGCCATTTCTTACATAAATGAGTTTTTCAGTTCAGAGATGTGTCATGCAACAAGAACTAAATCTGATACATGACACAAAAATCATTATATCCAGAGAACTGATGGTTATCCTTCATGAATGAGCATTCTATAATGGATAAAAACTCAGTAGTCCTCACACTGGTGAGCAGGTTGGGGAATGGGAAATTCCCCTTGTGCATGCCTATGGTCTCAGTCAAACTGATCAAAAGTCTAATGACATGCAATAAAAATATTGAGCTTATGATCAGTGTTTTGGGGGTCAACCAATGTCTGACTGGTCTGATACAGCTGCCACAAATTCCTCTCTTATGCAAACTTTTTCATCTCATAGTAGTACTTTCACCCCGCATCCTGTTATTTGCTGGATGTGTTCCAAGCTCTGTCTTTCCCTAGACCTTTTACCCTCTAAAGTTCCATCTAGTACTGTAGAGGCTATTCCCTGATGCATAACACATGTCCTATCACCCTGTTCCTGCTTCCATATGTTCCTTTCTTCCCAGATGCTGCAGGGAACCTCTTGTTTCCTTATCTTGCCTGTCCACCAAATTTTCAACATGCTTTTGTAGCACCACATATCAAACACTTTGATTCTCTTCTGTTCTGCCTTTCCAACAGTCTGTTTCATGCCATGAGACCACCATTCTATGTCCTGAAACTTAAGCCATGGTTGGCTGCTTCAAGGTCACTCTGTCAGTGCCGTGTCTGACTGCTCCTCATTGTGCAGTTTCTCACACAGTGTATATCTACCTCTACATCTCCAACTACATTCATACTCTGCAAGCTAATGTGAAGTCTCACAGTACCCTATAATACATTATAGAGAATCAGGGAAATGACTTGTTAAATGTCACTGTGCAAGCTATAATTAGATTAAACTTATCTTCACAACCACTTGAAATCTACCCCCTCGTTCTTTGTTGCTGACGCTGTCCACTATGGTAAAGTCTTTCCTGAAGATTTGAAAGGAGTAAGATTTATGATAAACTTTTTAGTTTACATATCTTTTCTAAGTTGGCTCCAGTTATTCATTCCTAGGGGTGTGATTCAAGAAGCTGAAATTATCATATTTTAGGTCCTCATTTCCAAATTGATCTACACAATTTTGAAGAATGTTGTTGCAGAATTTTCATTTTTACGTTAATTTATTTTGTCACATTTTACTACATCACAGTCTTTTGAATTTTCAAATTAACGAAGCCAAAAATTCCATTGTTCACCCAAAGTACAAAAATACCTACGATCACATCAGATTATTGCTTATTACTCTCTCACTCAGTGGAAATAACAATATTCCAAACAGTTTACAAGTTTTTTTGACAAATGAATCTCTATTAGTTTTCAAACAAAGATTCCAAGACTTACCAAGCGGGAAAGCGCCGGCAGACAGGCACATGAACAAAACACACAAACACACACACAGAATTACGAGCTTTCGCAACTGGCAGTTGCTTCGTCAGGAAGGAAGGAAGGAGAGGGAAAAATGAAAGGATGTGGGTTTTAAGGGAGAGGGTAAGGAGTCATTCCAATCCCGGGAGCGGAAAGACTTCCCTTAGGGGAAAAAAAGGACAGGTGTACACTCGCACACACACACACACACACACACACACACATATCCATCTGCACATACACACAGTCTGTGTATGTGCAGATGGATATGTGTGTGTGTGTGTGTGCAAGTGTACACCTGTCCTTTTTTTCCCCTAAGGGAAGTCTTTCCGCTCCCGGGATTGGAATGACTCCTTACCCTCTCCCTTAAAACCCACATCCTTTCATTTTTCCCTCTCCTTCCTTCCTTCCTGACGAAGCAACTGCCAGTTGCGAAAGCTCGTAATTCTGTGTGTGTGTTTGTGTGTTTTGTTCATGTGCCTGTCTGCCGGCGCTTTCCCGCTTGGTAAGTCTTGGAATCTTTGTTTTTAATATATTTTTCCCATGTGGAAGTTTCTTTCTGTTTTATTTACATCATCATCTATTAGTTTTCATTATTATTTGATAAATGAATCCAGAAGTAAAAATAATAAACAATACTAGGTGGCATAATTAATAATAGAAATTTTAAGTGGGCCCATTATTTCTTAATTTCAAACCTCTTTTGTAAAATTATATGAAACTTTTCAGAAAAACAGCTGAGGTAATACTGACCTTTCCAAAATCCAAAAAATATTACTGGTATTCGCTACTACTGTTGAGGAAAAGTAATACTAGAGGAGGATGTCCCTTTACACACTACAAGAGCCTTAGGCTAGTGGAGTACATTCTTAGATTCCTCACTTAACGCTAGCAATTGAAACTTTGTAAATAGGGTATTGAGAGATAGTTTTGTTGTAAATTCCCTGTATCCTACTACTGAAACCACAATATACAGTAGCTAATGTTGTGGGAACTATAAGTAATGATTTTTAAACAAGAATTTATCTCAACTATTTCTGGAGTCAAAGCTATCTGAAACCAAAAGCAAAAGGATAATCATAACTGCTTCATGATGGTTGGTATTAGGTTTAATAATTTTTGGAAACTAGTTCCTCTGCTTCACCTACCGTAATTTATTATTTTTTCATTAAAATATCACAACAAAGATTTAAAAGGAGTAGATTAATATTTTAGTGTATGATGTAACTGTGTAGATAAAAAAATCTACTCACCAAGCAGGTGCAGAAGAACACACTAATAAAATATATCAAAGTTTGCAAGCTTTCAGAGCCAATGGTGCCCTCTTCTGGCAGAAGGTTTGAAGAGGAAGGAAGGAGCCTTTTCTTCTCATCCTGTCAGACAAGTCTTCCCTGATCTGGACAACTCTTATGTACTCCGCCCCTTTTCCTAGACCTTGTCAGTCCTTTTCATGCACCCTTTTTCCTTCCTCTTCAACCTTTTGGCCAGAAGAAGGGTGCACTGGCTCCGAAAGCTTGCAAACTTTAATACCTTTTATATGTGTGTTCTCTTACCACTGCTAGGCAAGTATAGGTTTTTTAATCTATCAAATTACATTATACTTTCAGAAATTTATTATTGTCATTGATGAAGTAAATGCAGATAAAAATTGATGAAATATTACTTCAGAACGAACAGACCTATGAATCCTCTTCAAGAAAAATTATGCTAATAATTTCAGGTTGAGTCTTCTTTTCTTAAACAATTCTTGTTGAATAATATTTAAAATAAACTGGAATATCTGTTAACTACATTCATTAAGTACAGAAAGGGTGCTCTGAATAAATTTTTAGCTGTTGTTATCACTTTCGATACCATAATTTATATTCAAAGGGTGTATCCAGACCTTTTTCTCTCTTGTTGTGAATAACACATTTTTGTGTGAATGAACCAACACAGTTTTTGCCTCATACACTGCAAGTAATCAACTCATCCACCAATTTTAACAGCCACAAGGTAAAAGTTCCTGGTGGGGAAAATGAAATGCTGCATGGCCAGCAAGCAGTGCTGTGCCAGCAGTGAGGCTGCAGTGGAAATGTAGCAAGACTACCTGTGAGCAGTAGGAAGTGTATGCCAGCGGTTCAGCTGTACCATATATGTACCCTGAATGTCTCATTAATATCATTTCTGCTACTCCTCACTAGTTTTGTCTTTCTTTGCTTTACTCTCAGTCCTTATTCTGATTAGTACTGTAATCTGGTCATTCTATTCAGAACAGCATGTCTTGTAAACCTTTCCACTTTCACTGAGGATAGCAATGTCATAAATCATTGATATCCTACTCAGCACTATCAAAACATAAATCACGTAAAAGATTGCATCCACCATGCATCCTTCAATATTTCAGCACTGGTGTCATCCACTGATGATGTTTTCTATGTTTTTCCCCTTTCAGCTCATGACAAACAACTATGAAAGCAATACTTCAAATTTTCAGAGTTTTGAGTTTAATTTTTGTTGACATGCACCCATGAAAACTGGAACCATGTTGCACACCTATGAGCACTCAGCTCCATTCTGTACAGTTTTGCACTGCTCTGCATCATGTGTTTCTGTGTGGCGCAATGCATTCGCTGTGGGCATGACTCTGTGGTCACATCATGAAAAGTCCACTTTTGGTAAGACAAGCAACAAAGAAAAGTGCTTTGTGTGCATGTGCTACATGAGTAGTGAGTTCTAGTGGCAAATATTTAGCTCATTCTTAGTGTGGTTAGTGAGCACTGTTGGTAATTCAGGCTGTAGAATAAGCACCACAGGGAACTGTGACTATTTGTGGCATGCTGATAGTGGATGAGTGTGGATGAGTGCAGATAAGTGCCACCAATGTGCACCGAGACTGATCAAGACTCTACTCAGACTGAACACAGGTCGAAAAGACACAACACTTGCCTTCACATTGCTATAGACTTGACACATTAATGCATAGCCATCTCAGAAGATTAAAAATTATCTTATTAGGAAGATACACGAAAAATGGTTATAACATTTGGTTTATCATTGCTAGGTGGACCGAGTTAATAAACCTTAACTGTATTAGTGTTTTGACAATTTTTTTTATATTGCATAATGATTCAAAACTCAAAGTGCATAGTAACCATTAAAGCTTGATCAAATCAAAAGAGTACAAGTCGGATGGTACAATGACACCAGTTCACAATAAGGAGCTATCAGCTTATTGGTAGGCTACTATGCATTGTGCTTGACCTTAAACTATACCTGAGCATCATACAAATGTTTAACACACACATGTGTTCTACAGAGGGGAAAAACTTCAACTGTCAGTTCCACTTCATTGTACATAATCACAAGGACTCACCCGGATTCCTCACATAATTCTGTGTTTACTGATTGTCCAGAACTTTGTGAACAAACTATAAATAAATAGGAAAGGGGTGGTATGATACTGCAAGGAAAGATTGACAGATCAGTGAACCATTGAAGTCAAAACAATGCAGCAGGAGCAGACAGCAGTCCCTCAGAATCACTGAGATCCTTTGGCATGCCAGCCATGACAAAACTATTCCACTTCATTTGTAAGATGAATGGGACATTTGAAATACACACACACTTCAAAATTAATGTAGTAATTCCAGTTCCAAAGCATATGCTGACCAGTGTGAAAAATACCAAATTATCAGTTTAATAAATCATGGTTGCACAAAACTAATATGAATTTTTGTACAGAAGAATGGAAAAAATGCTAGAGACCAAACTCATGGAAGACAATACTGACCCTTTGACTTATCTTCGAAGATAGATTAAGGAAAGGCAAACATTTGAATACACCATTTGTACTTGTAGATTTAGAGAAAGCATGTGACAATGTTGACTGTACTACATTCTTTGAAATTCTCAAGGTGGTAGGGTTAAAATAAATGGAGCAAAAGGTTATCCTTAACTTGTCTAGCAACCAGACTGCAGTTATAAGAGTAAAATAACATGAAAGGGAAGCAATAGCTGACAAGTGGGTGAGACAGCTTGTAGTCTATTCCAGATGTTATTCAATCTGTACCTTGAACAAGCTGTAAGGGAAACAAAGGAGAAACTTGGAAACAGAAAAAAAGTTCAGGAAGGAGAACTAAAACCTGTGACACTGTAATTTTGTCTGAGATGGCAAACAACTTGGAAGGACTGTTGAACAGAATGGATTGTGTCTTGTAAAGAGGTTATATGATGAACATCAAATGTAATGAAATGAAGTTGAATTAAATCGGGCAGTGCTGAGGAAATCAGACTGAGAAATAATAAGCTAAAAGTAGATAAGAAGTATTCTTATTTGGGCAACTAAATAACTGAAGATATTAAAGTAGAGAGAAATAAAATTGTGTCTGGTAATAGCAAAGACTTAGCAAGCACGTACAGGCATCGGCCATCCACTGCACTCAAGTCATGCTGAAAACAGAGAAATGGAGGCTTCATAAGGTGAACAAAGGTGTGTAGTGTGTTTCCTGACAGCGGAAGGAGTGTGTGAAAGTGAAATTCATAAAAAAAGAATTTAAAAAAAATGGCACAAGCATGTGAAGATCACTGTATGCCTGTTATGAGGGTCAAGGTATGGCACAAGGAATTCAAGGAATGATCGATGTTGTTGGCTGATGGTGCATGATCTGGAACTTCACACCACATTACTGATACCATTGTCCAGATAGATGCCCTCATTGTTGAAGCCTGGTGAGCTACGTTGGCAGCCATTGCCCCAGATGTTTGATTTAGTGTCAGAACTGTAACGGAAATACAATGTTTCCCTTACATTTGTGCCATTTTTCAATGATCTTCCATTCCAACTCTCCTTCTGGTGTAAGGAAATGCCCTACACTCATGTGCTATTTTTTTGGAGCCTCCATTTATCTGTTTTCAGCACTACTGAGTGCAGCGGACAGTCGTCACATGCATGTACTTGCTCTGTCACTATGTGGGTGTGGGCTCATGCCCCTCTAGCAGCAAGTTTGGGGCCACAGCACTCTTATAGGGACCACATCTCCTTCCCATGCAGTGGCACTATGATCCCTTCATTTGTTTTTGAATGACCCTAATAGTTATTCATCCTGGGATCATCTTATTATAAAACAGGATTATCCATCACATACAATTAAAACAAATAACTCAAAAATACACCTACACACACAATATTTAAGTATGATTTTATGAGGATAGGACAGGTGCTTGGTCATGGTCATCATGAAAGAACCATCTTGACATTTACCTGACATGATTTATGAAACCCACAGGAAACTGACTCAGGATGACTGGACATAGCAAACTCCATCCTCACACATGCAAGGTGTGTGCCTTAATAACTGCACTATCTCATCTGCTTGGCCACTATTGTATAATGTTCTTTGATTTACATACAATTTGCTCCAGATAACTTATAGCATGAAACACAGTTTTGTTCTCCATTGCTGCACACATTAAGGGCACCCACTGGTGACTTCTGACCTATCAACTCCTGATATTCCCCTTGCACTAACTCCTGTCTGTTTGTAAAACTGATTCCAGGCCTGTACATGTCTTCACGTCCTCTCCTCCACCCACCTGAAAAACGGGGTCAGCATCCACCCGTGATGAGTGAGAAGACTGACAGGACATTACTGCCATACACTATAGATAGAGGTGGATATATGCAGTAATTGTTATCCTGCAGAAAAAAGCATGTGCATATGTGGATATCTGTGGGTCATCTGTGGACATCCACAATAATTCAATAATAACTGCTTTGTACTTAAAAATTGAAATCTATTATCAATTTTATTCTATGCTTTTGTCAGACTGAATTATCTGGGGTCAATGAACAAGACTAGGTGAACTGGCACCACAGGCACTGACTCCAAGGGGCCTGAGGCAGCCCGAGACCCCTCAAAAATTAGTTTGGGGAGGAAGAGCCCCCAAATAATTTAAGAAAATTATTAGTTATATTATGTTTTGTAAAATCACAAAATTATGTTCGAATTTTTTATTTTCCTTGTTTGACGATATTACCTTTTAAAATACAATCATTAACGAGTTAAAACAATAATTATTACAGTAGTAGGCAGGTTAACTGAAAATGAGTGGTGTACTGTGGGTACACCTAGAATTTGTCCCTTTGCATAAACGTTTGGGTAAAGTCTGGTGCCAGTGGGCCAGTGTGGCTAAATAAAGCCCACCCTGCTGTCACAGTCATTCAGTGTGGATAGTTTTGTCCAGTGCATGCTGAAGACGTGTTTAGTGTTCCGACTTTAGTGTCTAGTGGACTATTTTATATGACTATATTTTATTCATTTACTTTAGTCTCTTAGTGTATTGTAATGGATAAATTTGTTACCAAAATGGTGCGCTTGGAAGTTGTTGATGCTGCAAGTCAGCCTCCAACAATTATTGTGTTGTCAATTGCTTCATCGTTTTCAGGCGAGAACCATTCACAGCTAAAATCTGGACAATCCAGTTACAATTTCCTTAAAAAATAGAAGATGCATTTACTTCCTTAGGACTTTCTAACTGGAAAGAGGCTTTAGAAAAATTCTGTCTTCATGAAAATACATTTACACATAAAGAAGGTGTTCTGAAACTAAATTCTATCACTAACCAAAGTGTCCCCTCCCAATAGAATGAACATTAGATAGTGATATGAAGAAAGGCCATTTAGCTCTTGAGACAATTTTTACTACCATGCAATTTCTATGCCGACAAGGACTAGCAAATTAGAGGGCACAAAGATGCAAGCTCATTTTTTTTTTATTTTTATTTTTGTAAGTCTGAAAGAATGACATACCTGAGTTTAAAGATTGGTTTGGGCATTCGGGGTACAAGTGGACATCCCACGATATTCAAAACAACATCATTGATCTACTAGGAAAATTTGTGTTGAGAAAGGTATTGGCTTCAATCAAGAAGACTGAACATTTTTCTATTATGGTTTAAGAAACAAGTGATTCTTCGATTCATGAACAAGTGTTTTGTATTCGTACTGTTGATGATTCTTTAATCATCAATGAAGACTTTATTGGCTTGTACAAGACCTCCAACACTGAATAACAAACTCTGTTTAGTATTTTAAAAGATGTTTTTGCTCTTGATGTGTCAATGGATGACTTAAGAAGACAGTGCTATGATGGTGGTTCAAATATGAGAGATAAGTTCAAAGCACTGAAAAAGTTAGTTTTGGATATACAACTAAAAGCACATTATGTGCACGGCACTGCTCACAGTTTAGACCTGGCAGTTGTAGACAATCTCCACCTTCTTATGTCTATGAGAGATATTATGACTTTAGCCAAGGACTTAATAAGCACCCGAAGGAAATCCAACAAAAGGATGGGACTTTTCAGAAGCACACGCTGTGAGAGCGCTAACGAACAAGCTGGTCTATGACCCGTTTTGATGGACTATGTGAGCTTCTAGTATCTTGAGAATACTGAAAAACTTTGAAGAACTTCTAGAGCTTTTTGAAACATTTTCTGCAGAGGACAAAACTGAGGCACGTTACAAATGTGCTGGCTACCTTGAGTCAATGTTACAATTCAAGATTTATTTCTTTTTACATCTTTATTGTCATGCAATGAACCCAGTAGAGGATTTCAATGAAAAAATTCAATGCCATCAAATAAGTGTTACTAATCTGGAAAAAAATATATGGGGGCTTGATTTGTATACGGAATGGAAGACATGATAGTTTTGAAGACTATTTGGAACTATGTTTAAAAGAAAAACCTTCACAAGTTGATGATCCTTCGCTTTCTCAGGATCAAAGTACACCAAAGAAGAAGGAAAACAATGAAGCCAACTCACCATACACTTTCAAAATCCTAAAAGAATGCTACAAAGATATTTACATTGAAGTTTGTCAAATGGTGCAATCTTGCATTACTGAGCAGTTTGCTTCAACTGGACACATACAGGTCACTGCACTTGAGTAAGAGTGCCTGCTTTTAGTAAACAGAAGGGAAACAAATTTGGAAAAATGAACTGATTTTTTTAAAAATTGCCTAGACATTGAGAGACTGTGCTTACACTTGAATATGTTAGCTGATATTGCTAATAAAAGACAACTGGTCTTAAAAACATGTTTGATGTAAGAAAGTACATTACACAAGAGCCTGCAGTTGGAGAAATGTTACGTGAAATAGTGAAGTGCATTAAGCTTCTCCAAGTAGTTCAATGATGACAACAACAACATAACAGTCATTTAGTGCCCTTTTGAAAAAACTTTTGTTGTTCTTCATGTCCTCGGAGATGTTTTGGATGAATTGGATATCTGACCAGTGATCAATGACTTTGTATTCAGTAATCCACTCAGATGGCTGACATTTGCACCTTTCTAAAGACACTCTAGCCTAATAATGGCATTTAGAGCAATAATAAAAATCTTTATAAAATAGAGAATTAAATACATGCATAATGTTAAATTTTCAGGTTCAAAATATTAGTACTAATTAAGTACTAATTGACTATATTACTATAGTACTGTATTAGTTATTTTCAAATACTTAGATATTTTTAGGGTGCAAGACCCAATTACAACCTACTATTTACACACTTTTTGACTGAAAGTGGTTAACTGTATTAAAGCATTAACTTCAAGATATTGTTTTTATTTAATGAACCCTGGGCCTTATTCAAAGTAAGCTTAAATGAGACATTTCACTTATTAATCAAAGTGCTCTGACTGTGCAATAGCAATAATTTATGTTTTATCCTTTTAATGATGGTTTAGAATTTATTTAAATATAATTTCTGTCTTTTCAGAGCTATATATTCACTGCTCTGTAATAGTCTATAAACATGATTATTACTGCAAATTAAATTAGCTCTTTACATAAATAACATGCATGTTTATGTTTTGTTTCTTTTTTCAAAGCCAAAAAATGTATTAGACTTGTTGAGTTTAACTTAAGGGGGGACACTGTCACAAGTGGTAAAATATCAGTGGTCACAGGTGTCAGAGGGATGTCTTTTTTAGGATAGGGAAGGGGGATAGAAAACGAGTTTTAAGAGAGATTGGCAGACACACTCAGTTTGAAAAAATAGATGAACAGGAGTCAGATTTTAGCATACAGCCTCCATTTAAACAATGTTTAACAGAAAGTAATCAGAAACTGCCAGTTCATCTTCACCAAAGCAGTTATAATCCCATGAGTATGCAGTTTCAGTTATCTTTATTACACCAGAACATTCCGGGACTCAGAAATAGAGTTGATGAACTACTCATTTGTGTCGATGAAATGATTTCATCTAACAAAATTGACATAATCTGCCTCTCTGAACATCAAGTGACCACTGGTATAGATATGTCAGACATTTCAGGATTTAAGCTAGCTTCCTACTTCTGCAGAGTAGATATGGATGGAGGAGGAGTTGCCACATTTATTAAAAACTGCCATAAATTAAAGAACATTGACATTAATAAATTCTGTTTAGTGCAGCATCTAGAAGCATGTGCAACAGAAGTAGAGTTCCATAACAGATCCTATATAATAGTAACTATTTACCGAGTGCCTACAGGAAATTATAATCTGTTCATAAATCATCTAGAAGCTCTTTTGGGTTATTTAACAGTAAGAAACAAAGAAATTTTGATTGCTGGTGACTTTAATACAGATTTTCTAATTCAATCTTCCAGTAAACATTTACTGCAGTTAGTAATGTTGTCTTTCAATCTAACTCACACTGTAAACTTTCCAACTAGGATCACTAAATCCTCAAGGACAGCCATTGATAACATTTTCATAGACAAATCAAAGGAACAAAATCATACCATAAAACCTGTAATAAATGGACTATCAGATCGTGACATGCAGCTCCTTGTTTCAGATGTAAATTCTTAGCAGATTATCAAGACTGCTAAATCTGAATACAGGAGAGTATTCAATCAACCAAAAATTGAGTGTTTTAGAAAACTGCTCAATGATATGAACTGGGAAGATGTTTATAGTGCTCATGACATGGATGAAAAATATAACACATTCATGAACAATGTCAGTACCATGTTTCAAAACTGTTTTCCTCTAAAAGTTACTCAAATTAAACAGAAATCTATAATAAAACCATGGATCACACAAGGAATAAAGATTTCCTGTACGACAAAAAGGAAAATGTATCTGTCGACCAAGAATAGCTCCAATGCTGAGGATTTAGCTAAATACAAGGAATACTGTACAATATTTGAAAAAGTAATTCAGACATCTAAACAAATACACTACGAGAAGAAGATAGCAATGTCAGGGAACAAAATAAAAACAATATGGGATATAGTGAAAGAGGAGACTGGTAGAACCAGAAAGGAACAGGAGCAAATAGCACTAAGGGTAGATGACACATTAGTAACAGGTGGGCATAGTGTGGCAAATCTATTTAACAAGTACTTTATATCCATTACTGATAGAATGGGATTGTCAGGATCAGTAAATAATGCCCTTGAATATCTGAAACTAGTCTTTACAAACAGCTTCAGGTACATGAATGTGTCACTCACTTCACCAAAAGAAATAACTTCCATTATAAAATCTTTAAAAACAAAGTATTCTAGTGGTTATGATGAAATATCAACAAAGTTAATTAAGGCATGTTCTTGTCAGTTTAGTATAATTCTAAGTTACTTGTGTAACCAGTCAATTATAACAGTGACATTTTCTGATTGGCTGAAATATTCAGATGTTAAGCCTCTATGCAAGAAAGGGGATAAAGAGATGCCATAAAACTACAGACCAATTTCACTCATGCCAGCATTCTCAAAAATTTTAGAAAAAGTAATGTACAGGCAGCTTCTCAACCATCTGACCACAAATAACATATTATCAAGAACACAGTTTGGATTTCTGAAGGGTTCTGATATCGAAAAGGCTATTTACACCTACAGTGAAAATGACTTAATTCATTAAATAATAAGTTACAAGCAGCAGGTATTTTCTGTGATTTGTCAAAGGCATTCGATTGTGTAAACCACAACATCCTTTTACATAAATTAGAATTCTATGGTGTCATGGGCAGTGCTGGAAAATGGTTCAAGTCATACCTCGCTAACAGGAAACAAAGGGTGTCAGTGCAAGTGACTAGTGAATTAAGTCATTAGTCATCATCAGAATGGGAAGAAATTACATGTGGTGTCCCACAAGGATCCATCTTAGGGCCATTGCTTTTTCTTGTGTACATAAATGATCTCTCATCAGTTACACTGCCAGAAGCAGAGTTCATTTTGTTTGCAGATGACACAAGTATTGCAATAAATAGTATGTCAAGTGTAGTTCTAGAAAGATCTGCTAATGATATTTTCATGGATATTAATAAATGGTTTAAAGCTAACTCACTGACATTAAACTTCGAAAAGACTCACTATATGCAATTCAGAACCTGGAAGAGGTTTCCACCCAGCATATGCATAAAGTACGAAGAAGAGCAGGTAGAAGAGGTTGACAGTCTTAAATTCCTGGGATTACAACTTGATAATAAATTCAGTTGGGAGGAGCACACCACAGAACTGCAGAAAAGCATTAACAAATCTGTATTTGCAATTCGAGTGTTAGCAGACATAGGTGACATAAAAGTGAAAAAGCTTGGATACTTTGCCTACTTTCAGTCCATAATGTCATATGGTATAATATTTTGTGGTAACTCTTCAAGTCAAACAAAAGTTTTCAGAGTCCAAAAGCATGTAATACGTATTATTTGTGGAGTAAACTCATGGACATCTTGTAGAAACCTCTTCAAAGAACTGGGTATACTAACTACTGCCTCTCAGTATATTTACTCCTTAATGAAATTTGTCCTAAATAATATATCTCTTTTTCCAACAAACAGCTCAGTTCATACATACAATACCAGGAACAAAAATGATCTGTACAAGAACTTAAAAATACTTTAGTTCAAAAAGGGGTCCACTACTCAGGAACACTCATCTTCAATAATTTGCCAGCAAACAAAAAAAATTTAGTTACAAATAGATATCAGCTTAAAAGGAGCCTGAAAGACTTACTAGTGGCCAACTCCTGCTACTCCATTGACGAATTTTTTAATAGAAACAAATGATGTGTTGTATATATTTATACTATTAGTATTGTTATTTCAGCTTTAAAAAAAATAAAAAAAATAAAAAATAAGGTGACATGTTCCACATCCACGAGGATCTCCTCAACACGGATCTATGGAATGAAAAACTAATCTAACCTAAGAAAATCTTATCTCCTGGAGCCTTAGGTTATTGAGAGTACAGTTTTAGGGTCTCTAGTGTTGATCATATGACTCTAAAATGCTTAAAAATACTTTAAAACTCACTATTTTTCATATAAAATTTAGAAAATTTTCCGGGGCAAGAACCCCCCCCCAATATTTTTTATAAGTTGGCATCCCTGATTGGCACCATACATATGCTGTAATATTACCTGAAAGCTGGAAATCTGTCAGTGTTCTTGGAATGTGTGCAAGGCCCAAGTAAAACAGAAGTCTGTTTCCATCCTTACCTTATGGCTATGATCACTTTAGCTGCACCGAGGGGACCTGCACCTAGTGACTAGGTGTTCGCATGACCACTTTTGTGCAGCCTGTCTCACGCATTCTTAATGATGCTAAGAGTATGAGGTCAGTGATCATCTAAGGTGCAATAAAATACCTTCCTGCCTTTCTATTGTGTTAATTTTTGAAAGTTATATAATATGGTGAGATATTGGCAGGTGTCTGCAATCTGCGGCATGCCTGCGCACTTGATTATTCACCCCAAGACGTCTACTTGTTTAAGAAACATGAATTTCTCTAAGACATTTCATTTAACTTTACAATGACAGTCTTTATAAAAAAAAATTTTATTGCAGTGGATGGAATGCCACTGTATAGGTTTGACTTTGTAGTGCTTTGGTGAATGAGGTAAGTGTTGATAACATCTGCATGGGCTGTGGGCAGTGACATGCTCTTCTGGTTTACCACATTTTTAAATGTACGAGGGTGAGTCAAATGAAAACCTTAAATTTGTAATAACAAATCGAAATTTTGCGCCGTTATCCTGTAAGTTGGTAAGCATGCTACAAACAGCATTCAGAATGGCCTGTAGGTGGCAGTATAGTGCAGATGCACACATACCGTCGCAGTGTCAGTATAAAGATGGCCGCCCCATTTGTGACTTGCACCAGGAGAGAACAGCATTCTGTTATTTGGTTTTGCATAGTGAAGGTGTGAAACCTACTGAAATTCATCGATGAATGAAGGTTCAGTATGGTGATGCATGTTTCTCACAGCAGCAAGTCTACGAATGGAGTAGGAAGTTTGCAAATGGTGTGACTTCAGTGGAAGATGCTCCACAGAACATTGTAGCAGTTGAAGCCATAGTGTAGGAAAACCACTGAGTGACACTAATGATATTGCAGCAAGTTTATAGATTAGTCATGGGTCAGCACACCACATTGTGCATGATGTGCTCCAGTTTCACAATGTGTTTGCAAGATGGGAGCCAAGCAATCTGACTCCTGAAATGAGAGAACGACGTGTTGATGCTTGTGAAGAACTTCTTCAGAGCTTTGAACGAGAAGGTGATGACTTCCTTGCAAGAATCATTACTGGGGATGAAACCTGGGTTCACTTCCACCAACCGGAAATGAAGAGATTAAGCAAGGAATGGTACCATTCATCATCACCAAAACAAAAAAGTTTTGAACAGAACCATCAGCAGGGAAGGTTATACTGACTCTCTTTTGGGATGAAAAAGACATCATTTTGGAACATTACATGCCTATAGGGACCATTGTCACCAATGTATCATACACAGATCTCCTAAAAATCATCTGTGGACTGCAATCAAATTAAAGGAACGTGGATTGCTGTCAGCAGGTGTCCTTTCACAACATAACAATGCAAGCCCCCACACTGCCCGTACCACAGTTGCAACAATCACACACCTGCGTTTTGAATGTCTTCCTCAACCAATATACTCACCAGACCTTGCCCCCAAGTGATTTCCAGATGTTTGGACCACTCAAACATGCAATGGGAGAAAGAAGTTCTGTTCTGATGAAGAGGTATGCCATGCGGTGCATGAGTGGTTATGCAGACTATGAAAATAATTTTTTTCTAAAGGAATTTATGCTATTTGTAAGCACTGGAGGACTTGCATTGAGTGTGGGGGAGATTATGTTGAAAAGTGATACAGCTTTGTACCACTTCTGCACAATAAATAATATTTTTTTAAAATATTTAAGGTTTTCATTTGCTCACCCTCATACATTCTATATACATCCTATAAGCATCTGCCCTACATCTGAGTAAATCGCATTTCTTTTGCAGCAACAGAGTTCAGTTATGCAATTAAAAAAAAAACTGCAATGTGATTAATAGGCTCTTCTAGAATGAGCTGTTCTTTGGAATCTTTGTTTCATAATCTCACCCCAGCTTGTTAATCACAGTCACCATACATACACTGATCTGAAAAACTTAAGAATAAGATAGATAAAGCAACATAATATATTAACTACTCAGTTGAAATGAAAGAAACTATGGGGGCATTTTGACTGAGGTTACCCAGTTGTGCACAAAAGCTGAACATCACATAACTTAGAGGCAGAGTGACTACAGCTGAAGGAACAGGAGAAGACACATGAGTGGGAATCCGCAAGTTGTGATGGTGCACTGAGGTGGTGTTCTTCATTACAACATGAACCAGAGTCAACATTTATATACCTCACATAAGAATCACCAGGGAATTGAAATAAGGACCAACTGTGATTGATGTAGCTGAGGATTCTGGTTTTATTTACAGCACTGTTATATGTGCATGAGGAGCATTCTGAACCACAGGCACTGCAATTCATAGGACAGGACATGGTAAATCATAGTCAATTACATTAGAAAACCCTAGCATTGTGAACAGGCATGAAGGGATCCACATAAAAAAGTGCGTGCAGTTGTAACCACATTTAACAGGACTACAAGGCAGGCAATCTTGCACTCCACAGTGGCACGGTGGCTGCATGGGGGCGGCGTCTTTGCACAAACACCAGTACATTGTGTTCCACTCACATCTGCACATGAGTGGCACTGTCTGCAATAGTGCTGAAGGCTTAGAGACTGGACCACGGAGGATTGGGGGTCACATGTTCTTCTTTAATTAGAGCAAATTCTGCCTGAGAAATGATTCTGGACATACCCTCATACGGTGGGAATGCATAATGCACCAAGAAACATGATTGTTTTAGTATTCCAGATGTTATGTTATGAGGAGGCATAAGTTGCATGGGTGTACTGACCTCCAAATCTTTGAACATGGTACACTCAGCAGTCAGTCTTGTTGTGACAATGCACTACTTTCCCAAGTGTATCTTTTCAAAAGTACATTATTTTGTAAATCCTTATTGCCAGTTTTATAAAGGCCTCATCACTGCTGTGGAGGCCAAGTTGCCACTGTTGTTATGGTAGACCGTGTTTGTGAAACATCTTTTCGTAGAGTACATCACTAAGACAATTTCTCCCTGCCACTATTACACAGCTATGCCCCTGGGTCAGGTAACAGGAGGAGAATGAATGTTCCACAACCCTCCATCAAATTAGTAACGAAGTCACGCAATTGAGTTGGAAAGGTTTACTTACCCTTGTGACTTGTGAACAAGGAAGTTGGCAACACTGCTTGTAATATAATGCAAAAAAAAGCCCTCAATGGCTAAGTGCAAATAGTTGTAGGTAAAATTCACAGTACATAGCAAATCCAATTTACAACAACTGTCCGTTCACTTCCAAGAGTTCACTAAATGATGTTCCCTGTCTAAGTCAGCCCTGGATGATGATCTACAACCAAGTAGGCAACAGCTGCTCATCTATCTTCCAAGTAGGCTTCTGTCCATTGTCATCTGGTCATTGGCGGATTGTACTCAGACATCAACTAGCTGAGGCATTCCTCACCCTCAACATTGCCCATGGCAATGGTGGAACTTGCGCAAGTGGCGAGTCTCTATGGCACTGCACCAGCTCACATATTTGCATCTGTGGTGCTTTTGCCCTGGCTGTATCTTGTTTGGATGACACAGCATATTCTGCCCTGACTTCATGTTTATGGGTGAATATGTGCAACCATAGTGGGCAGTGCAAGTGAAGGAGAGCCTGGAATGATGGGATATTTGGCAAATGGATTGGCCTGCCTAGCTCCCTGACTTAAATTCTATCCAGGACAAGTGAGATGCATTCTGGAGATATACTGCATCTTGTCCACATGCACCAAGGACCATCCAACAGATGTCAATTGTGCTGCTAGAGGAATGGAATGTCCTACTACAAGAACTTCTTACCAACCTTGTGGACAGTGTGGCAGCATGTTGCAGAGCATGCACTGTTGTCTGTAATCAGCACACATTCTTTTAAGAACCATGTCCCTTCTTTTGTAATGACCAGAAGACTGTCATAAATTGTGATGACTTCAGTGTAATTATTGTTTTTGAATTTCTGTTCCATCACATTGCATATTTCTTTCAGTTACCTTTTGTAGTATACTGTAGTATTTCTTTCTGTGTATGGTCCAAGTGTTATTGGCCTATAGTACTTGGTAGCAACATGTAACATGAAAGTTACATGCGTCCTTAAGCTTTGCACATCAGTGAAACATTCAGTATAAAATCAGCGAATATATTAACGTTTGTGTTAGGTGCATTTAAAAGTGCACTATATAATGGTGTTTACAGTGAGAATAGTAACATTTTGAAATAACTTAGTATTGTGGTAATTGGTGTTCACAGGAAAATGGTTATCTTTATTATGAGACCTGTGCTTAAAATGTGAAAATCATCAAACAACTTTCTCCATTTGCATGGAAAAAATATGTTTTGTACTACTCCTATAAACAAAATGAAAATGAATTTGAATTTTATATGACTGCCATTGAAATAGGTCTAGCCTTAATTCACATCAAAGCTGAGTGCACACATCAACAGATGAAATTTCAGGCCACACATAAGCCTTTTACCAGAGAAGTGGCAGATAAAACTGCTTACCTAAACTTGAGTTTCTGCAGATGTGGATAATTGTCTTGTGTATGCACTGAGGATAACATTTTTCTTATCCATGCAGATCTGTACCTATAAATCTACGCACACATTTTTTTAATAAAAGCACTGCACTGTGATTTACAGAGTATTATAGTTATCTCATTTCATTACTAACCAATTCTATGAGTCCTCTATGTTATCTGTAACTGTGTAGTATGAATTACTTATGAAGAATGTTTTACCTGACTTTAGTAAGCTTTTCACCTTGTTGGGCAGTGTATTACACAGTTTTATTTCTTGTTAGAAAGTGCAGTTTCCAGTTTTTTGTTTGTATTTCCTTGGTAAATGTAAGTCCAAACAAGTTCTTATCCCATGGTTATGTATACAATTTTTAATGAAATGGTTGGTAATATCTTCCCTGATATTCAGATCAGGCTGGTATATGTATTTATTTGGTGCAGTAAGGATGCCATTTTAAATAGTTCTGTAGAGGCAGCCATTCTGAGAATATTTGAGATTTTTTGCAAAATTTTATTTCAAATATCATTTTTCATTGAGTCTTTCCTCCCAGAATAACTTCATCAGTGCCTATGTGCCAACCCAGCCCCTCCTTCAGAACAGAAGCAGTATATTCCAGTAAAATCTGCTGAAGACACCATCACTTCACCCATTCTGGCATCTCTGATGAGTAAACTGGTGTACCCATACCACCAAGTTAATCAATAGGGAATGTAGGACATGAGTCAGATGTGCAGTTTCTGGAGGGTCCTGGAGGGCAGAGAGGCACTGGTCAACTCTCTTTTGTTGTAGCTATCACATAAAGCAGATGCTCTTCTGTTTGAGTGTTCATACAGAGCAGACAGCCATGTGCTGTCTGTGTCCCCTCAACAGTAATGGCAACCAGCCATATGAACATAAATTGCCAGCTCTTCTATTTTCTGCTCTGTCCATTTCTGTGTTCAACTGTTAGGCTAGTAGCCAACCTCTACATCCACCTCCTTTCTGCATCCAAACACCGAGAATATCCCCCAAGTTTTCTTTAATCAACACTTTTATTTCACTGCCCCTCTTCCGATGCTTACACACTCCGCTCCACATCCCGTATAGACTTTCATAAGGAGCCCAGCTATTACTTCCCGTTATCATTGTTATAACCCTTTTCTCTGACTTACAAACTGAGTCAACATTTCATGCCTTTGATAAACAGAAAAGAATTCCATAGCTAACAATTGAGTATGTAGGAATAGTATGTCATCACAATACACTCGCTGTTACAAGTTGATGACAGAACCCTAAAAGCATGCTGATGATATTCTTTTTGCCACTATCTTTGTATGTTCATTTCATTTCAACTGAAAATCAATATTCAAACCTTAAAACTCTGTATTTGAACACTATCTATAAATTTATCTTCTATGTTTAATGTGGCAGTTTTATTTTCCCTCTACATGGAAGTGCATTCTGTTTGTTTTCTTTATATTCAATGTTAATTTATTACATACTTTCCAATTTTAAACATCACCGAGGATTTCATTTGCTTTCTCTAATAGCTCTGGTTTTTTATCAGTGATTACAAGACTCATGCCATTAGCAGAGAGCTATTTTTCCATGTCTATTTGGAAAACCACTGACTAATTTGGATCCAAAACACTTCCCTGAGGAACACTTGCAATTTTTTTCTGGCTGAAACTTATTTTACAAAATAATTTGTCATCAGCAGATGTGTGAGCTATGTCTACCATTTTCACTCTGTTTTCCATGTAAGACTGAGATAGTATTACATGTATTTTAGGAAGATTTTGTTGCAATGTCTATGCAAAACCAGAGTCATAGTTATGTATAAAATTTGCCAATTTCAGTGGAATGTCTCTTATTTTACCTCCATCTTTGACTTGTGCAGTATTATACTTGTGTCTGTCTTTTCCAGTTTCATGCTTTTTGACTCCCAAACTACTTTACATTTATTTTCTGCCTTATATATTATTTTGTCATTTCATTATTTCTTGCATAGGTGTTTTTTCTCTTTTTTTTCTTTTTTTTTACCAGTAATAATAAACAAGAAGTAGTGGATTACTGTAGTGCATTTATAGAGAACTGAGAAATTTAAGTGTTTGAGAGGACTTTCTAATATCAACAGTTATACATTTATTTCATTAACTGCCGAAGTGCCTACTTTTCAAAATGTTTCCCCAAAAATTAAACAACAGAAGCTCCACAACAACATTAGGAAACAATATTAGGGAAAGGATAAATTACTACTCACTGTAAAGAAGACATGTTGAGTTGCTGACAGGCACTGTTACATATTTAACTTTCAACCAAAGTCTTCTTCAGAACAGAAAATGCATACACATTCACACAAACAAGCACACCTCAAGAGCACATGAACACCATCTGTGATAGCTCAAATAGAAATGCATCTGTAACATGTGGTGATCTGGAATGGGGCATGGATGGAGGAGAGGTAGCAGGGTACAGGTGAAGTGAAAGAAGAACACTGTGTGATGGAGCGTGCAGAGACTACGTAGAGACATGAGAAGGTTGTCAGGTGCAGTGTCGGAAGCTGTGGAGCAGAGAGGTGAGGAAGCAGGGGGGATTGGAATAGAGAGGAGCAGGGAAGAGGAAAGATGTGAGGGTGCACTGGCAGAGGGTGGCAAATAATGAGGGTGATGGGATGTGAATAGGGAGGAGGTGACAGCACAGAGGGGGCGGAAATTGTTGCCTTGGGTTTGTGGGAATAGTACTGTTAGTTGAGGTGGCAATAATTTTGGGAGCAAAGAAAGGGTTGTAAGGACAATTTCCATCACTGGAGTTCAGAAAATCTGGTGGTAGAGGGGAGAATCGAGTTGGCCTGGGGTGTGAAGCAGCCACTCAAGTCAAGCATGTTATGTCCAGCTCTGTGTTGTGCCTCAGGGTGGTCAACCTTGCTCTTAGCCACAGTCTGGTAGTGGCCATTCATCCTGGTGGGCAGCTGGTTGGTCATCATACCAATTTAAAAAGCTGTGCAATGATGCAGCAGGGTTGGTACATGAAATGGGTGTTTTCACAGGTGGCCCAGTTCCTGATGGGATAGGATAAGCCTGTGACAGGACTGGAATGGGAAATGCTGGGTGGATGGATTAGGTAGGTATTGCCTCTGGGCCTTTCCCAGGGATATGACCCCTGTGGGTGGGGGTCAGAATTGCGAGTAGCATAGTGATGGACTAGGATATTGTGAAGGTTTGATAGACAATGGAACATTTGAGGCTGGTGGGAGGATTGTGGGAAGGGGGGAGGGGAGGGAGGTGAGGGATAGCAAAGGTGATCTATTTGTAGACTAGGTCTAGGGGATACTGCCTTCACATGAAGAACGCCTTGGTGTGACTTTCAGCATACTGGGCAAGGGAGTTTCTGTCACTGGAAGTATGTAATTTCTGAGTGACCAGGCTGTATGGGAGCGGTTTTTTTTTTTTTTTTTTTTTTTTTTATGCTTATTGGATTCCAGCTGTCAAAACACAGGTACGGTTGAAGGTTGGTGGGTTTAAATCTACACCCAATTGTCAAGAAGTAATGACTACACTGTCTTGTACAAACATACATAATAAGTATAATTTGACTATGAATTTCTTACAATTACAGTCTTCAGTACTCTTCAAAAGAGTTTATTGAATCTGGTAGCCAACAGTTTGTTTTTGTGTACCTTTTTATCATAATTTTGTGGAGGTGATGATTTATAGCTTTTAGAAATTAAAAAAAATCATGGTGTGCACACTACTATATTGTCACTTTATTACACAACTAGTTTCAGTCGTAAATAGACCACCGTCATGTATTTTGTGGTATCATCATCAGAAATATGAGAACCCACAACCAGTATCAAGCATCATATCAGCAACCAACATCACAGTTTGACTACATATCAGAAACACATACAGTGCATCTGTGGCAAAGCACGTGGCAAGACTGAAGTGGCATGTGATCTTCAGCCACAAATGCATCATCAAACAAGGTAGACTTCATGATGTATTCATGACTGAAGGTCACATGCCACTTCAGTCTCTCCATGTACTTTGCCCCAGTTGTACAGTAAGCTATATGTGTTGCAGATTTATAGCTGAATTGACATGTTAGTTGGAGATATGGTGCTTATTAGTGGTTATATGTTGTCATACATCTGATTAAGATGTCATAAAATAACTCAAGATGGTCTGTTTATGACTGAAACTGTTCATGCAGTAAAATGACAATGCAGTTGTGTGCGAACCATGAGTTTTCAAAAAAGGATTTTATTACCTTTTTTTATATCAAAACAGGCTTTTCTCTTTAGGTGGCAGAAAATAAGGACAGAGTGTCACTAAAGGCAAATGTTAGAGACATAAGAAATGGAACTGTGGTAATCATTAATAAAATAAGGAAGCAAGACTGGAGTTGTTCTCACAGACGATAAGGTAACTAGAAGTGAAGCGAAAAGTCAAACATAACAAGCATGGCTGGAAACTAGCTCTTCCCTTACTGCCTACTGTAGCTGAGGTAGTAATAATTAAAATAAAAAAAACTATAGAACTAATCTGAAGAAGATAGACTTTATCACTGGATAAAAAATAAAAATCATATACCGAATTTTAGTCAGTGACATGGATGTTATATTTGTTGGAATGTATTTATTGTATTTGTATACTTTATTGTATATGCAGACAGCTTCTATATCATTTACATCAGACTAAAAAAATTGCACATGCAAAATAAAGAGATTAGATTGGTTGACATCTGGTGCAATGGTGTATGTAAGTTCCTCACTTACAATGAAACTACAGCTGCATGCAATTTCTGAAGTTCCATTTTTATCTGCTGCCTAAATACAAAACATCATAATATGTAATCTGATCTATTCTTTTGTTTACATAGAATGCAATAATTTAAAAAATCCTAGTTTTACAAGCTGTAGAAGCTAAATGTTACTTCAATGAAAAATAGAGACCACAATGAATAATACCATCCACAGACATTTTGGCTCATTTTTATACCACATAAATATATGAAATTTTTCACACAATTCATTTGATACAGTTGTTGCTCCTATCTACCAAATTACAGTTGTAACAAACAGTAAACACCAAAACATCTGACTGTGTTTGAGAAACAGATATCACGTACTTCATCAGATTATACTTTATTAGTTACAACAGTGTCTAAGATAATGGTCTTTATTAGAAATATTTATTTATAAATGATACAGAGGAGCTCAATTGTACTCATTTGAAACCAACTGCAACTATTACTATACAATAACAAACAGACATAGGAAAGTGTGCACACACAAAACATTTTTACTTACGGTAATGACCCTGTCTGCCAACACCTTGACAGCAGCTGGCCCCGTTACTCTGCAATGTCCTCTTCCTAGCTGCCCCTCTGCATTGCGCCCCATTGTTATTACTGCACCATTATCCATGAGAACAGCTGTATGATTGGGACCCAGTGAAATATCATGAACCTTGGCTGGAATGCTTTTCACTCTTTTCAGCAATAATATTTTGCCATCATTTTCCTTGCCAACAGTTACAAAATGCAACAATACAGAATTTTTCAAGAAAGTAATGCCAATTTTAGTTTGAACAGAAAGATCCACATGCAGAATTTGATTGATGGCCTAGAAAATATCTAGATATCTACCTTGACAGAAAATCCCAGCTTGTCATGAGTATTACGTCCACAACTAAGCAGAAAACCATCTGTGGTAATAATTGCTGTACAATCAACACCAGTGTGCACAGACCTGACTACTGTTTCCCTTGGCAGAGGCACTTGTTGTGGTTCACATCTGTTTCACAAAAGATCACATCTAAGACCAATGTCAGATGATTATTACAAGAAATACTATAGAAATTGTGACTACAATTCTTTCATGAAAAGTCCACTTGATAGTATTCATTGTTGATTTTCTTATTTGATATTTGTATTGGAAAGCAGAGACAGGTTTTTTTTCCTTATTTGTTGTTGGATGTCATGCCCACAGTCAGTAAGGCAGCTGTAGAGGGAACAATTTCTAAAATTTGAAATCAATTAATTTCAATATGTTTGAACAAATCTTTGGCTAATTTTACATAGGTAACATAGAGAAACTATTCAGAATTTTGAAGCAGAGACAGGGTTTTTCTTCTTCTTTAATGTTGAGTGTCATACCCACAGTCAGCAAGACAGCTATAGATGGAACAGTTGCTAAGATTTGAAATCAGATCATTTCAATATGTTTGAACAAATCTTTGGCTCATTTTACATAAGTAAAATAGAGAAACTATTCAGAACTTAAAAAGGAATATATAAACTAGAGTTGTTGCAGTTAGAAATTCAATATTTTGTTATAATTTTGACTTATTTAATACTCAAATTGTTCATTATTGGCCGAATTGAAAATACATTTTAGGACTAAGGCTTATTCACAAAACCTAAACTGAATGATCAACCTCATTTTTCTGGATGCACATCATTTCCATTACTTCTCACAAACAGTAAAGTACTGAACTTCTCATTATTATGGTGTAATGATGATGCGGAGTGAATCAAACAAGTTCTCTACTAGTATTAATAATATACATTCACTCATGAGTTGCACAATTTCGGAGATCAAGAGCCCATACAGTTCACATGCCTGCTTATAAAGGCCACTTGTGTTGGCCCCCTGGCATACTCTGGTGAGATGCCAAAGAAAGAGTTTTATTTAAGCGATTGCAAATGAGTGCTTGGTTTGTTCTATAACTTATATTACTATTGTCCGGTTCATGTGTTCAGTGCTATACATTGTACCTTACGTGTTTCTCTATTAAGTACTACTTTCTATTAATCAAATTTGTTCTTGCTATAGCAAACTTGGCAATGAGTGAAGTTTACATTTTCTCCACATGTTTGTGTCAGTTATCTGTCACCCAATGAATGTTTTAATGGAAGAAATACTCCAACATATCATTCCCTAGCAGCAAGGTTTCATGAAACAACAGCAAGCACTCACTACTGCTCTGAATCGAGTGGCATCTGTGTGTTTGTGACAGGTTACTCTCCTGTCAGTGCAACCATCATCGTTTCCAACATATGATGAATCAGCTGAAGACTGGGACCCCTATGAAACTTGGTTACACCAACATTTCAAGGTTTTTCATATGGATGAAGCAAACCTGTGTAGCGCTTTCTTTCTTTCCTGGCTTTCACCACATATTTATCAGACATTGTGCCAACTTGTGCATTTGAACTAACTGGCCACCTTATCACTTGATGAAGTGTGCAAGCTTTTCTCAACCTATTACTGTGACAGAATGCATGTCATTGCAACATGTGTAGAATTTAACCATTGACAGAAATGCCCAAACCAATCTTCCAAAGCCTTGGCTGCAGAATTACAAGGGTTGAGCCGTCACTGTAAATTTGTTCACAGGTACCCATCAAGAACACTAAACTGATCGGATAGTGAATTATGACATTATTCATCTTGCCGCAGAAAGGGAAGTCCATGAAAAAGCACTTCAATGTGATAATTCGATGCTTACATATGTTCTCAATATGGCATGGTCCTTTGAAGTGTAATGGGCTGCAGGTGACCAGATTGCTGCCTGGGGAGAGGTATTGGAAGTTGCTCAATCATCATCTGTGGGGCACACTGTAAGCGTTCAAGATGATGGGGAAGCCATTGGTCCAGTACAACCTTTGACTCAGCATCGCATGAGGCAGTGTCGGTTATGGCCCCAGCAGCAACAAGACACATCACTGCAGTGGCCAAGGGCCCTCTTCCATCTTGCCCATACTTCTTCATCCCACAAGAGCATGATGCATGCCATAGGCATTGGGTGGTTTGCAAAAAGTGTCAAAAGAAAGGAAACATTTCATTTTTGTGTAACTCCTCTTCAAATGTGGTGGGCACATTAACACCAATGGACATAAACTGCATCTCTACAATGACTGTTTCCCCAAACAGATTGTTTATTAAATTGTTTGTGTTTAATATACTGTTAAAAATGTAAGTGGACACAGGAGCTTCAGTGACTTTAGTAAACACAAACATATGTGGAATTTGGTCCTCGTTGCCCCCTCCCCCCCCCCCTCCCCCTCCTCTCCACACACACACACACACACACACACACACACGTTTAACGGAAGTTGGTTAACTCCAGAAAACAGCAGATTAAAATCCTAACTCAGTTTTCGCTCATGTCTCTTATAGATCTGTTGTTCACCCTCTCATCTTCCTTGTTGTGAATCATTCCCATATTGCAGACCAATTTGGGTTAGATGTGTTTAATGATCTGCTTCTTCATTGCCAATGAGGTAACTTTAGTGTCAGATCAAGTTCCATATCATCAACTGGAGCCCCTTTTTCCCCCTGGGCTCTGTTACACTACCAGTTTTCAGGCCCACATTATCAGGAAAGAGTCCACCTGCCTCCCTCCCCGCCCCCCCCCCCCCCATTTTTTTTATTTTTTTTTATTTTTTTGACAGGAGAATTAGACCACTTGACATAGCTTAGGGTCGTTCGGCTTGTTTCGTACAGTGAATGGGCTACACCACTGGCCATTGTTGAGAAGCCAATAGGTAACTTTCACCTTTGTGGCAACTTCAGTGAGCTGCTTGCAATAGCGTCAGGTGTCCACTGCTTTTCCTGAATTGATTTGTCAGAATCATATCTCCAGCTCCCCTTGAATGGGGTCACAAGGCACCTTCTCATTGTCAACACTCTTTTTGACATGTACCAATATCAACACTTGCCTTTTGGCATTACAAGCAGGCCTACAATTTTTTGGTGTTTCTAGAAACAACTCACAGCCTCTGTACCTGGCTGCATCAATTACTTCAATACCATTGTTTCTTCCACCAAAGGCCACCTTTGCAATCTCCTATTATTGTTTCCTGTTTAGCAGTCTGTGGGTCTCAAGTGCAATGTTGCCAAATCTCAGTGTTTCAACCACCAACTGAGAGCCTAGGTTTTGTGGTTTCTGCTACAAGAGTCAACCTGTTGCATCAACATGTTGATGCAACTAAGGGCTTGCTGTGACTCACATCCTTTAAGAAACTGCAGGCATTTCTAGATAATACTACCATATATTTTTACCAGATGCATCCACTGTTGTTCAGCCCCTGTGTGTGCTTTTGCATAAAGATGTGCTCTTTTTTCTAAGCCCCAGCTTTTGACCAAACGTTCACTTTCCTTAAACCTAAGCTTCAGCCTGCATGGTGTGTGGCCACTTTCAGCCTGGTCAGCATCTCTTGTTGGCTACAGATGCCTCTTAGGCTGGTCTTTGTGCAGTGTTGGTGTACAAATACACAGACAGGTCTGAATGACAAATTACTTATGCTTCTAAGGCTTTTTTCTCCTGCTCAGCACTGGTATTCTCAGGTTTTAAAGGAGGCTTTAGCCACTGTATTTGCCCTTAAGAAATTTCACGTCTTATTCTATGGTTCTAAGTGCCATTTAATCATGGATCACAAGCCATTGGTTGCTCTTTTTAACCTTTTGGTTTCTGTGCTGGACAAGGCAGGGCATCGTTTGGAATGGTGGGCTCTTTCCTCTTCTGTTATCATTATCAGATCCGTTACCAGCCAATGGTGCAACATGCCAACACTGATGCCTTATCTTGCCTTCTGATCAGGCCATAACTGGCATTTAATCAGAATGACCTACTTTGATTCTATTTAGAATTGAGAACAAGAAAGCGGTCAATGGTTTCCCGACCACTAGTGCCACTATAACATCAGCCATTGCCACTGATTCTGTACTTAGTAGTCAGGTCCTCTCATTTGTGTAGCACAGGTGGCCAGAGAAACCCCTGAGCCTTTCCTCAGATCCCTTGTCTAATGATGTCTTCCCCCCCCCCCCCCCCCCAGAACAATGGAGTTTTTTGTAAGCTACAGAGGAATCTGCTCCCCAGGTTGTGATTCCATGCTGTAATGTACTGTGACTTCTGCATGTCAGTCATTGTGGGACCTCTTACACCAAAACTTTGGCCCACTGGCATGTGTACCGGCTGGGTGTAGAAGTGGACATAATGTCACTTACTGCGCCTTGCACCCACTATGTTCAGTAACAGACGGCCCCACAGGTGCCCTTTTCGCCCTGGCCAATGTTGCAGTGCCCGTGGAAACATCTACATGTCGATTGTTTTGGGCCCTTCCCAAATCAGTATTGGCTCATTGTAGTCAACACGTATTCCAAGTTTACCTACATGGTGCATTGTCATCCATGTCCATGGTGGCCAGTTTTCAGCCCTGTCTAACATTTTTGCAATGAGGGACTTCCATATACCGTGGTTACTGATAACGGACCCCAGTTTGCTTCTCAAGAATTTGCATCTTTTTTTTTAAGTGTAGTGAAGTTTTGCCACCTCACAGCTCCACTGTGCATCCGCAATCTAATGGTGAGGCTGAACACATGGTTTGGTCTTATAAAACTCAGATGTGGAAGTATGTTATCTGGAAGTTCACCTGAAGCTGCTTTAGACCGTTTTGTTAATTTGTACTGCTTCACTCTGGTGTGGGACAAGAGCCTGGTGGAACTGCTACATGGACATCAACCATGGACCCTCCTTCACCTGCTAGGTTTAATGCTGCATCTGCTGGCATCACTGGCTCTGTAATGAGACTGGCCAGGTAGACATGTATGGGCTTTTGGTTGTGGCTGCTGCCAAATTAGGTTAGTGCCTGTGCATTGTCTGTACTCCTAATGAGTGAACATCTTGTCGCTTTGACCAGCTCCAGCTGTGCACAGTGAGGTCTGTTCCAGAGGGGCCACCACCTCCCCTGCTACCAAAGCCTATTGCACTGTTGCAGATGGTCCAGTTCACACTGCAGCATGGGTTGCTGCCTGGCAGATCACTGTCTGGGGTTTGTGCCTCTGGCCCCACTTCTAGACTGCCATTGCTGGTACAGCCTTTACTGCACCTGATGCTGCACCCACTGGCCACCTCCATTGCTGTGTCCTGTGTGACCACAACACTGACACACCCACTGACACCTCCGGGACTGACTGCTGACCTTGACAAGGATGTCGCTCGCTATGGAGATGCTGTCCCCAGTCTTGCCCTGCAGTCTCTCATGAGGGGGGGAGGAGCACCAAACTGCCTCCTCATCACTTCTGTCCCTAATCGCCACTGTCTGCCTGTGACATTCTGCAGTAGTCATCATCATCAGGCAATGAAATGGACGTCAGTGCAGTCATCAATGTTTTCTCAGTGCCTTGTGAGATCAGTATTCCCCCCCTCCCACTGTGTTTCTGGTACCAGTGCTTCAGGGCTTTTTTGGTACCAATACTTTTTGAGTACCAGTGTTTCATCGGAACCAGTGCTTTTTTGGTACCCTTCATGATCAAAAGTATTCGCACACCTGGCTGAAAATGACTTATAAGTTTGTGGCACCCTCCATCAGTAATGCTGGAATTCAGCATGGTGTTGGCCCTCTCTTAGCACTAATAACAGCTTCCACTCTCACAGGCATATGTGCAATCAGGCACTCGAAGTTTTTCTGAGAAACGGAAGTCCATTTTTCACGGAGTGCTGCACTGAGGAGAGGTATTAATGTCGGTCAGTGAGGTCTGGTACGAAGTCGGCATTCCAAAACATCCCAACAGTGCTCTATAGGATTCAGGACTCTGTATGGGCCAGTCCATTACAGAGATGTTACTGTAGTGTAACCACTCTGCCACAGGCCGTACATTATGAACAGGTGCTTGATTGTGTTGAAAGATGCAATTGCCATCCCTGAATTGCTCTTCAAGAGTGGGAGGCAAGAAAGTGCTTAAAACATCAGTGTAGGCCTGTGCTGTGATAGTGCCACACAAAACAACAAGGGGTGCAAGCCCCCTCCATAAAAATCATGACCACACCATAACACCACCGCCTCCGAATTTTACTGTTGGCTCTACACATGCTGACAGATGACGTTCACCAGACATTCATCGTACCCAAACCCTGCCATCAGACTGCCACATTGTGCACCGTGATTTGCCACACCACACAACGTTTTTCCACTGTTCAATTGTCCAATGTTTACACTCCTTACACCAAGTGAGGTGTCATTTAGCATTTACTGGTGTGATGTATGGCTTATGAGCAGCTGCTTGACCATGAAATCCAAGTTTTATCACCTCCCACCTAACTGTCAGTACTTGCAGTGGATCCTGATGCAGTATGAAATTCCTATGTGATGGTCTAGATAGATGACTGCCTATTATGCGTTATGACCTCCTTCAACTGTCGGCAGTCTCTATCAGTCAACAGACAAGGTCGACTTTTGTGCTGTACATGTCCCTTCATGTTTCCACTTCACTATCGCATTGGAAATGGTGGACTTAGTGATGTTTATGAGTGTGTAACTCTCATGTACAGACATTTGACACAAGTGACACCCAATCACCTGCCGACGTTCGAAGTCCGTGAGCTACGCGGAGTGCACCATCCTGCTTTATCACAATGTGTAATGACTACTGAGGTTGCTGATATGGACTACTTAGCAACAGGTGGCAGCACAATGCACCTAATATGAAAAAAACATATGTTTTTGGGGGTGTCTGGATACTTTTGACCACATAGTGTACCAGTGCTTTTTCTGTAGTATACATTTCTTCTCTACCACACACTTTTCTGTACCATGCATTTTTCTGTGCTTACTGTTTTTATGTATATTGTTTTCCACCCCTGAAAGGAAGGAGTGATGTACTTTCACTCATGATCCATATGTTTTCAGAGATCACATGTCCATACTGTTCACAGGCCTCCTTATAGAGGCCACCTAGGTCAGCCCCCTGGCATGCTCTGATGAGCCGCCAAGAAACAGTTTTATTTAAGTGATCACAAAGGAGTGTTTGGCCTATTTTGTAACCTGTATTACTGTTGCCCAATCAAAGACTTCAATGTTACACACAACCTGTACATTGTGTCTTACATGTTTCTCCATGAAGTACTATGTTCAATAAATCATGTTTGTTCTTCCTGTAGCAGTTTCATCTGACATAGCACTTACCACATAACCTCCATTTAGTTTTCTGTGTAGGCATGGGAGTGCTAAACCATTAATAGAGATGAAGGAACACATGTTATCAATGGAACAATAAGTTTTTGCAAGTTTAATCTGCAATGGAATAGCATTGTTCAATATTTACTTCAGCTTACAAGTACTTCATATTGTTCCTCCCAGCACTAGTAACTCAGAGCTTCGCAGGTGGAAACATATTGTTCCTCCCAGCACTAGTAACTCAGAGTTTCACAGGTGGAAACCCATCTTCCATCGTGGTGGTTGCCATCATTCTTATGGCTTCAAGCTGAAGTTTTTCTGTCTGTCAGCTGTCTACTTTACTTTACTTTACTTTTCACCTCATATCTCTTTTCCCACCATGCTGCCTTTATGCTATAGTCTGTTGTTTGCCCGCACTCCTAGTTTCTCTGCCTATATCACTAGTGTTTGATAGTTTCTGTTGATGTCGTGTTTTTTTTCCCAATTTATATTTTTATATGCATTTCATCATTTCCTTATCAAAATAGTTTTTTCTCTTCCACTTTTGGTGAACTGCTGTAATCCCACTGGTGAATATTATCATCTTGTCCTACTGTACCTCCCTTAGCCTGAATTTCAGGATGTACCTTCCCTCCTCTCCTCATAAACATTTGTCAAGTATCACTTTTCTTGAAAAGCTAGCGTTTTTGTATGTTAGTCAGTGGCTGCTTGCTAAACTGATGCCCATCCATTTGTTCCCAGAATGAATATTCACTCTTCAGTAGTGTGTGCACAGATTTGAAACTTCTTGCCAGATTAAAAGCATTTGTTTAACCAGGTCTCAAAATTGGAAGCTTTGCTTATCATGAGAAAATGCTGTACTGGCTGACCTATTCAGGTACGACTCATGATTTACCCTCACAGCTCCCACCAATACCTCTCTCCTGCCTTCATAAATGTTCTCCTTGCATACCTTATGGGGCTAGCATTCCTGGAAGAATGGTTATCGTGGAAAAATGGTTGAGCTACGCCACAGGGATTTGTTTCCAGAAAGCCATAGTTTCTGAGTTAGAGTCTCAGTCTGGCACACAGTTTTACCTAGTCACCATCCTCCATGCCGCCCCACACTCCTATTCTCACTTCATTCCACTTCTAGCTCTCCATATAAGCCTGTTATTCCCCTTGTTACTTTCTTCCTTCTCATTTTAGCTGGCACATACACTGCAATATTGCTTTGTCTCTTCTCCCTATTGTAAATCCTCACCTGTACTTTCTCTTAAATTTTGTTTTACCATGCATGCACCAACATACAAGTGTGTGTCAGAACAGAGAGAGAGAGAGAGAGAGAGAGAGAGAGAGAGAGAGAGAGAGAGAGAGAGAGAGAGAGAGAGAGAGAGAGATTCTTGATGACTGTGTCTGTGTTTTCCATATTTGCTTTGTGCCTATCCACTGATCTGCATCTTTTCCTTATTTCATGAGTGGTGATACAAATTAGATTTATGTAGAATGAGCACATAAATTGAGTGGTGTTTTAGGGGGCATAGGGGCATGAATGACTTCTGTTTATTGGAGTAGTTCTAGAAAAGCGAAGGGTTGGAGTATACAACACTAAACAGAATAACTGCACTGGAGAAAAATGGAAAAAGTAGGAGTTTATATATGGTGTGCACATGAGGATGTTTCAGTAGGAGAAACATCTTTGTACATGCATGAAATAGCTACATGTTGTACACTACAGAGCCATGAATGGGTCAATTGTAAAGACATGGAAACTAGCCATAGATAAAACATTTTACCTACTGTCAAAGAATTCAGCATAAATTCTCAAAATCATTATCACTAATTAATAGTAACAATGTGCACTTAACACCTGGAAAAATGAATTGCATGACACCAGAAATAAAAAGTAATGAAATATTAAATTCTGAGCAGGATACATACTGCAAACATGAGCTAGACAAAAATTGTGACAGTGTATTTATTGTTATAGCTCCATAATAATACAAAGTTGGGATAATGTAGTCAAACATAAGTGAGAAACATGGAACAGTAATCTGATTTTCCTTCAATTTATTCACATCAAATACTGATGTGATGAAGAAACTCTTTGGTAAAAGTTTGAAAAATATTATGCACAAGTGTTTTCTTCATGCCATAGATGTAGAAGGAGATGTCAAATTTCCATTTTTAGACTGAATAAAGCACAAGTTAAAAATGGAAAGGAGGGGCTAAGAATCTTGTGGCATTGTACAAAACCTGTTTTCTGACAATTATCTTGAGTAGTTGGTGAAACAACTCACCTGCAAGGGGAACATGCTACTTGCAATAAGAGGGGCCCAAAACTTTTTAATTCAATGAATACAGAAATATGGATCAGTGAGCCAGAGGCTATTATAGTATTCTTGATCACTTTTGTTGAACAAAAAGTGTAAGACAGAAATACATTTCCCTGTAAAGAATGCGATGGCAAAGTGTTTAGAAACCGTGATCTGTCAGCAGAAAACTTTTAATTCTGAGTAGAAGAATGTGGAAGATCTTCATACAAATTTAGATGTAGGCCATGTATTTACCACTAATTAGCATGTAGCTGACAGAACTTGTCAAATCTTAGATCTAGATAATCAGATAATTTGCCAAAGGAATGATTAAAGAGATATGTTTTTAATTTTAGTTTGATGTTATGTTGCAAGTTTTACACAGAATAAACAAAATTACTGACAGATTTATTGTTGATACAGAAAAACAACTGTTTTAAGTAATACTACTTATAACACACAAGCTATAGTAACCAGATATTAAAGACAGTGAAAACACAGAGAAAACTTTTTTTTTTTTTAAGAAATACAAATGATATTCACTAATAACTTTCATCAGTTTACGTACACTCTTGCAAAGAACAGTAGACAAAGTCACATATGTATATTCTAACAAGCACACAGAGACAATGACAGACTCACTGGTTTTTACATTTAGAAATAACTTGTTACAAAAGATACTTGTGGGAGAGTGGTTACACTACTAGTCTGATAATCCTAGTCAAAATGTCAACATGTAACTGAGGGCAGGGCTGGCTGAGGCTATAAGCTGTCAGTCAGCCAGTAGAGTGCACAGAGGAGAATTGCACACACATCCATGAATGGCAGGCTCTGGAGGCCTCAGACGCAAGAGGGGAGGGCAACTCCCAGTCACTGGAGATACTAGAATACGGGTAAAAGTGGCTTGCATGAGGAATACCCCGACACCCATGCCTTGGAGCACTAAACAACAGCATCAGCAATGGGCAGTAGAAGCCGGGATTCAAGGTGATGTCCAGTGGCAGTGTGGAAGGTGGAGGCAACTCCACCACAGGCTCAGGCTGTATAGGAGACATTGAACTGGCAAGGGGCATGCCCGTTGTCTGAAGGGCCACTGGAGCTGTTGCTGAGGGCTGCAAAGTCATAAGCTCATTGGGTGGAGGTTCAAACACACACAGAAGAGGAGGCTGGAACACCAGCGGATAAGCAACAACCAGCAACAGGGGCACAGCAGTTGGTGATGTGGTGAGCATGAGACAGGAGGTAAGTGTCCATCCAGATGCAGAACTGCTTCTGTTGGCACTGCACTGGAACTTTTGCTCTCCATTCTGGATGATGAAGACACAATGGCCATTCTGACACATGATGACTGCTGGCAAACAGTGGGGGTGTCAACCAAAACAACACACCCAAAGTACTGTACCTGGTGGAAAACTCTTCACAGTGGAAGAACATGGTGTGCAAGATCCTGGATGGAGGATATGGAGCAGTGTCCTCAGTTGACACCTGTGTAGAAGCTCAGCAGGGCTACGGGAACCATAAGTGTCATCTAGTAGGCCTCCAGAAAAAACTGTAGTACCTTCTCAGTGGTGAAGTCCTGCAGATATTTATCCATCTGGGTTGTAAGGTTTGAACCATGCACACAGTTTCCCTGTTAGATTGGGGCTGAAAGGAAAGGGAGTGAACATGTTGAATGCCTGACCACATGCTGAAATCATGAAACAACTGAGACAGGAACTAAGGTCTGTTGTCAGAAAATAGAGTAACAGTGAGATCTTTGACAGAAAACATTTTTGAGAGAGCCTGAGTAGTGACTTCAGTAGTGGCTAAGGAGCACTGGAACACCAATGGTAGTTGCGAAAACACATCAATGATGATCAGCTAAAACACATTCAGAAACATACCCACAAAATCCACATGAATGTGTTCCCAATGCTGAGTTGCTTGAGGCCTTAGGTGGAATGAAGCCTTGGGAACTGCCTGTTGGCTAGCACACTGGGGACATACAGCAAACAAATGAACCAGCTCCCAGTCAATGCTGGACTAATACACATGACTGCAAGCCAGGTAACACTCCAGTGACCCTCATGCAACAGCTGTAAGACCTCACACTGCAAACTTATGAGAATAACCACCATGGGAGCTGCACAGACTGTGGAGAGAAGGACACCATCTCAGACCAAGAGAAAATGGCACAAGACAAAGCTGTAATGAAGGGGATTGGAAACATGGCCCAGAGGATGGAAAAACAAAATCTGCTGGTCAAGGCAAACTACCTGCTTGAGGACAGAGACAGGTGCTCTTGCCTTGGCAACTCGGGCACCAGTGATTAGAAACCCATCGACTATTTGGTGGGAGGAGATATCCAGATGAAAACACATGAGCACTTCTTGATTAAACTTGGGGTCTAGGCCAACAGGCATCTGGGATAAGGTGTCTGCACTGGCATAACACCCACTGAGGAGAAAATGAATGTCATAGTTGTATTTGGAGAGGAACAAGGCTCACTGCTGCAACATGAGGGCTTCCTTATTGGTACCTGAGCAGATCAACTACTAATGAAATTAATGGCTTGAGGTTGATAATTAGTTAGAATTTCATGCAATACAATAAAAAATGAAATTTGGTGGTAGCATACAGAATGGCCAGAGCCTTCTTCTCACACTGCATTAGTGGATATTTGCTGAACTGAGAGTTTTGGAGGCAAATGTCAGTGGCTGCTCTAAGCTATCTGCATTTCATTGGGCAAGGGCTGCCCCCACTTTGTACTGTCGGTGGTTTGTTAGGATCAAAAGTGTATAGGCATTTCCCATTTCCTCTACTGAACAGGACATGTCCCTTGTCACCAGTTACCTCTGGATGAGGTGTCCAAGTGTATCACAGTTCTTAATACATCTTTTGGTCTGTATCAATACCAATGGCTTTCGTTTTGGGTGACAAGTGCCCCACAATTTTTCATCACTATCTGGAACAGGTCATGTCCATTACTCTACACTGTTTCAACTACATGAATGACGTTGTCATTACCAGACATATTACGAGTGACCACCTGCACAATCTCAGGGCACCTGTGAATCTGCATTGCAATCTGCCAAAGTCTAATTTTTTTTAACCATCTGTTGAGTATTTGGGCCACACCATCCCACAGCATGTCATCCAACCCATGGAGACACTTGTCAGAGCTGCTACAGACCTGCTGCATCCCTTGCTGTTGCAAGAACTGCAGGCTTTTCTGAGTTAATGCCTGGGGCATCCACCATTTCTCACCCCCTCTCTACCTTGTTTTCCGCAAAAGAGTGTAGAAATCATTGAGGAGTATGTGCACATAAAAAACTAGCAAGACGGGTGTGTGCTCAGTTGGCCACTTGTGGCAAATGCAAGTGGGAGAGACATTGCACTACCTCACGTCAGGGGGAAATTCAAGGTATCATCCATAGCAAAGTTAGTGAGCTATTGGCTGTAAACAATTTTGGGCCACTCCCAAATGGTTGAAGTGGTATGAAGTATATATATATTTAGGGTTATTAATTTGTTTTCAAAGTTTATCAAACTGTATTCAGTATAGAAAGCTAACAGGAAAACTCTGATTCTCAAACTGGAAAAGGATTTATAGCCAGAGAGGCTATTGTCTGACAACAGATCACAATTTACATATAGAGTGTAGAATGATTTCCTGAATAATCAAGGTAACAAATGCATAAATATGATACTGGTATAGTAATAACATCCAAAAACCAAGAACTAAGTGATGTAATTGTAAATGATGTTTTTCACAAAGTTATTAAGTTGTTCTCAGCAAACAGACTCTCTTTAAATTTTGATAAAACACAGTATATACAGTTCCATACAGTAAATGGCACAACTCCAGAAATAAATATAGACTTTGAACAGAAGTCTGTAGCTAAGGTAGAATTTTCAAAATTTTCAGGTGTGTCCATTGATGAGAGGTTAAACTGGAAGCAACACATTGATGGTCTGCTGAAATGCCTGAGTTCAGCTACGTATGCTATTATGGTTATTGAACATTTTGGTGATAAGAATCTCAGTAAATTAGCTTACTATGCCTACTTTCATTCACTGCTTTCGTATGGCATCACATTCTGGAGTAATTCATCGTTCAGTAGAAAAGTATTCATTGCTCAAAAATGTGTAATCAGAATAATTGCTGGAGCCCACCCACGGTCATCCTGCAGAAATCTATTTAAGGATCTAGGGATCCTCACAGTGACCTCACAGTATATACGTATATTCACTTATGAAATTTGTTGTTAATAATCCAACCCAGTTCAAAAGTAATAGCAGTGTGCATAGCTATAACACCAGGAGAAAGGATGATCTTCACTGTGCAGGGTTAAACCTGACTTTGGCACAGAAAGGGGTATAATATGCTGCCACAAAATTCTTTGGTCACCTACCAAACAGCTTCAAAAGCCTGACAGATAGCCAACTAACATTTAAAAATAAATTAAAAGAATTTTTAGATGACAACTCCTTCTACTCAATTTTTAGCTGTAAACTAAGGGAGGGGGAGGGGGGGGGGCTTAAACATTAGTGTCATGCAATATTTTGTGTAATGTAATATCTTGTACAGACATATTTTATTAACCTGACACATTCTCATTCCACATCATTACAAAGTGTTGTATTCATGATCTATGGAACAATTATTAATCTAATCTAATCTAATCTAATCTATCAGTATACCTTCCAACATGTAACCTGTGTGAGTACTATATACAACAAATTAGCTGCCTGTGTAGAATGTATTTAAATAGCAAACATTCTAAGTGGCTGGAGTTTGTCAGGTCATTTAAAGGCGTATCAAATAGAGTTAAGAGTAATGCTTGCAGGGTACTCACCATTACAATGAATGACAGGAAGCAAGCTGAAGTTGTTTCTCACTGAGGTGGTGGATTTTCACCAGGTCAACTGGTAACCACAGCAAAAAGAGAGGAAACAGTGAAGACTTGTACAGAGAAGATGATAAATGAAAGAAAAAAGTGATAGGATGGGCGTTATAAGATTATTATGTACAAGATCTGGGACTGTAGCTTGGTGAAAAATCTATTGGAGTCAATGAAGAAATAAAAAAAACCTCTTCTGAATGTCCACACCCAAATGTGTATCCTGTATTGGCAAAATTATTGGGGCTACAAAGCATGACAGAGCTGTGATTATTCATAGAAAAAAGAATGTAATAAGTGTGTACAAACGTGTGTATATATGTCTAATTTCCATGTGAAGTTTATAAGAATTTTTGGGGTATTAGTGTTTGGTGTATAGGGTAAACTTGGAGAGTTTAAGGTGTATGTAAGATGTATGGAGCCACAACTTAGTGAACGGAGAGTGACAACATTGGTCACAACTCTTGGTGAGCATAGGTTGGCAAAACTTGATTAATTTCCTTATTTGTAAAAGAGAGGAATAAATTGTTCTGTACATAAGATAAATGAAATATATCTGTCTCGTGCAGTGGGTGTATCAGTTATTTAGTTACGTGTTTTGGTATAACCAGCGCAGCAGCGTCTTTGGCAGTGGTCTGACCACTGGCGGTCATGTCATTGGTGAAGAGTGAGGTTGGAAGGGCTTGCATGAGTAGCATGGAGAGAGAGTGTGTGATGAGTAGCTCTGAAGGGCTGTTGTAATGAACTTTGCTGATGGGTACTGGTGGCAGTAAACAATGTTTGTATGGCATGGAGTTGAGATACCTGTACTTCTGTTAGCATTCACAGAACATTTGGTATGTCTAGCTGTTTACTGCAACAGTTGTGGAAATTAAAGGCTTACAAGAAGCTCACTTTTGGAAACATGTAGTTATCAAGCCTGTGGATACACCTGCATTCCTATTCACTACTAGTGTCACAGTACGGAGTATTGCCTAGTGTAAGTGCATCTACCTGTGTAGTGGTTATTGAATCTTGCGATTTATATAGTGTGCCTGTGCTTGTGTGTGTGTGTGTGTGTGTGTGTGTGTGTGTGTGTGTCTGTGTGTGTGTGTGTGTGTGTGTGTGTGTGTGTTTTGTCAGATATTCTGGATATTCTGAGACACACAATTTATGTGCAAGTAGTGCTCAAAAATGTAGATGTGTCAAATCTTATCTCTCCAGTATCTCTTGTATAACACCAGTTAAATAAAGTTTGAATTTAATTTTGGCCTTGATGGTGTTTCTTAATTACCATTGATGGTGTTAAGATATTTTGTGTCTGTGTCTAACTGACATTATAAGACTGTCTGAGGGCGCATGAGTCACTGGTCTGTACAAGATTTATGTGCCTGTCATTTGCATGAAGTCAGTTTAAGTTCAGAGGCAACTGCAGTGACTATAAATTCACACAAGACTGTGTCTACTGATGTCAGTACTTTGTTCCTATGGTGTTTGTATGCCATTCCTTGTCTTTCACTAAATTACAGTAATAAGCTATTCCTCTAATATATGTGCAGAAGCCCACTTGTAAGTTAATGGAAGTTAGTTAAGGCCAGGCAATGACTGGCCATTGGCTCTGTTTAAATTTGTGTACCACTCTTACCATTCTGCCTTGTATAGCAGCACGTCCCATGATTGGTATTGTCAACTACAATTAAAGTGCTTACTTATCGGTTGTTGAGGGTTAGACGTAATTGACCCAGTGAGTAATTTAGATTCTTCCAGTAGCATTATCTTGAGGATTCAGTATCTTGTTTTAAGGCTAACTAACATCATTTCAGCAGTAGGCATTCTTACTGCCATAATTTAAACATCTGCCTTAATCAAAATCTATTCCCTGTTATTTGGTTACACCACTTCAGTAACTGATATCAAGCCTCTATTGCTAAGGCTCCAGTGTGGAGTGGTGGTTACTGAAAAATTTTGATAGATTGCTTTTGTGCTTATCTTGTATTGTACAGTTATTTTTGGCCCAACTTGGAGTCACATCTTTCATAACTAGCACTAGCTGTTACAGATTTGTTATTCCATCCTATTGAAACAGTGTTATGTAATTTTCTGCATGTGACATGCATGTAAATTGTTTTAGCAAAAGAATACTTGCTTTCCTTAAGGGTGCTGCACCTCAAATCCAGTTAGAGTATAATTTGGGGTTGTTTTAATTAAATGTGTAGTATTTTCTAAATCCTGGGATGACATCTACAATATATTCTATCTTTGGGTTTCGTTAAGTAAACTACTGTTTATATATCATGTACAAGCTGTATTATATCTTCTGATTATGTTTAAGTAAATTTCTTTTTTCTTAAAAGTGGCATACATCACATCTAAGCTATATTATATCTTTGGATTTTAGCTGAGTACATTTATGTTTTCTTAAAGGTGACATGCATCTTGATTATAGTGTATCTTTTGTTTCAGTCTACGTAAAGTCTTCCATTTCTCCAAGGTGACATACATCACATTTTCCTAAATTGTACCTTTTAATGTTTTGGATTAAATGCCCATTTTATTTAAGGATACACACATCACATCTGAACTCTGGAATATTTATGTATGCTTGCCTTTTATGGACTTGAAGATCTATAGTCTGGGCCTACAGTAATTTAGTACTGTTCCCATGGGCTAGTGTCATTAATGTCTTGATGAAAGAAATTTTTGAATTGTATGATAAATATTGTTTATACTAAGTTGTTGACATTTATGGGCCAGTATCTGACCATTCCTCTCACCTGCTAACCTGTGCCATATCAATGTTATATGTTTTTTCTTTGTAAAAAATGGGCAACTGACAATACTTCTGAAGCATGTGTGGGAGTTTGACAGTTGCTCAGTCATTATCAAATATGAAGATATCAATGGCTGCTTTATATGCAATGAGAACATGGTAGACAAACTGCTACATTCTAATAGAAGAAGATATGGCCAATTAAATATTGATACAAACCGATCATCCTCAGTTCCAATGCCTAGTCTTCCACCATCACCTCTTCCCCATGAGAATAAATCACCATCTGCACTGAGGATCACAACATGCTGAGCAGCAGAAGCTAGCATGATGACATCAACACTTAGCAGATTCTCTAAAAAAATAATGAAAAGTTTATTAGTATTTGTGGCAATAAAATATGCAACCTGCACAGCAGCAACAACAGTTATAGCCACTACAGCAGAGACCATAGGTAAATGGAAACAAAAATTAGATTTTTTAGAAATGCTATATATAGAGCTTGTAAATTAGTTACAATATTGTTGGAAATGATAACCTGTCAACGATTTTCCTTATCCATAAAGTGTTATTCAGTGCATATGCAAAACTAACTTGTTCCAATCTAATAGGCTGATATGTATAAAATCAGTGAGATGACATAAACACATTCAAAGTATTGATTCTTAATATCCATCATGCCAGGTGGACATATGAAGATGTGACAGACTGGCATATCTAATTAATATGTGACATAACAATTATTAGTATAAGCTTTTAATCAAACTTCTGATATGTTTAGTTTCCCAATAGGTTGGTTAAAATATAATTTTGAATTAGTATCTTCATAAAGAGAACCATTTTATTTGGCATATCCTCATAAAGAGAACCATTTTATTAGGCAAAGTGTAGATTCCATGCATTTATCTAGTGGTCTTGTTTAATTATCCAGCATGGCAGGGCAGGCCAAGGAAACAAAAGGCCAACACGGCAAGTTTGGTATCAAACACCCTTCTTCTTAAGGTCCCAAATACCAGAGAGGAGCTCCCAGGGGCTCGGCATTCATGTGCCGGGTACGGGCTTGGCGACCCCGCGGATCCTGAGCTGGGGACTGGTAAGCGCTGCCAGTCCCCATTCACTGTAAACTCTGAGCATTCTTCAGAGACCACCGTGCGGCGCGGCAGTGGAACACTGTGAGTCTCAGGGAATGGGGATCTTAGCCTGGCCGCCCAAATCGAGAGGATACACTAAACCTCTATAAACAACCCCTCAGTCTCAAGGTGTGCTGCACACTTATGAGATACATGGCTGTTGAGGTGGAACAGTCGTTAGCAGGCAACCTCTGGGGAACCTGCCGCACCTCAGTTGTATAAGGCTTACCTAGGCATGCGGGGCTGTCTGGGTGGACTTCTACTTCCCTAGCTGCTCGTGGAACCAAGATGGATCCTTCAAAATCCTCTTTTCTTCCTCCCAGCAGAAAGGGTGGGTCGCTGGAAGGTTCTAACACCCAGTTTCCTTAAGAGGGCTCATGCAGTCAGTCCCACTGACTCCGGCATTTCTTTGACAGGTCCAGTCTTTGGTAACAGAATGCATTCTGGTAATCAGAACATGAAATGGAAGGAGGGTATTTTTGAGAAGTTTTCGGCCTTCTATATACAAAAGGGTTTAGAGGGGATCTGTGGCTCCTTAAAATCAGTGAAGCGATTACGTAATGGGACCTTGCTAGTGGAAACTTCCACTTCCGAGCAAGCAACTAACTTCCAATCTGCTAAATGCCTTGGGGAGTATGCCATAGACACTGAACTGCACAGCACCTTGAATTATAGGAAAGGTGTTCTGACATTATGGGATCTAGGTGACATTCCCAAGGAAGAACTGCAACATGAGTGGGCTCTGGAAGGTATCGCTGATGTCCAACATATCATGAAGAGGGTTGATGGCAATCTTGTCAAATATGACTCCTTTATTCTGACCTTCAGTAGCACAAAACTTCCTGAACATGTTAAAACTGGCTTCCTTAGTCTTAGTGTGAGACCTTATTTCCCGACTCCAATGCACTGTTTCAAATGCTAGCATTTTGGGCATACCACCCTAGGGTGTAAAGCCGAAGCGACTTGTGGCAACTGTGGTAAGGCTGCTCATGAAGGAGTTAGTTGCTCGTCTCCAGCCACTTGTATCAATTTCTCTGGAATTTGAGTGAGCAAGAAGAGGTTGTGGCAACAGTTCCTGAACACCATTAATGTATGGAGTAGGGACTGCTGAATAATTTTAGAGGAATGCAAAGTCCAGGAAATAAAAACAACCAAGTGTATCCCCTATGGTGAGGCTGAAAAGATCTACAAGTCGATGCAACCTCCCACATTTGCTACATCTTTTGCATCCATGGTTCAGAAGCCTACTCCAAAAGCTGATGCCTTGATGCAGACAGAGGTGGTGAGTGTTGGCACTAACACCTGCAAATGTCAGAGCACAGCCCCTGGTGTCTCCAACAGCTGAGACTGTTCTGAAGCCTAGTATGGCCATTACCACTCCCACGTCGGCTCCCCCAAAGCCCACCAAACTGCAGAAAGCTCCTATACAGCAGCAACAGTGGGTCAAATCACGTGGTAGACTGTCGGACCATTCAGATGTCATTTTACGTGAGGTTTCATCTGACTCTTCCCCAGATCTGATGGAGTAAGACATATGTATGGGGCAATCATCTTGCCCCACGACTGCCCCTTCACCTGCTGCAGTCTCCTAACTCCATCAGAGAGACAGGATGTAGGTGCTACCCCCATCACAGATGGCTCCCATACTTCAGTGCAACTTGGAGGGGTTCACGATGCATATGGAGGAACTTCGTCTACTCACTCAGGGTAGACCTCTGTATCTGTGTCTCCAGGAGATTTATTTCCATCCATCTTACTCCCCTGAGCTATGAGGATAAACACTCCACAAAAAGGACAACCTGCATGGAGAGAAAGCTAGAGGAGGCATAGGTACTTTCATCAGGAAGGACTACCACTGAGGGTAGACCTCTGTATCTGTGTCTCCAGGAGACTTATTTCCATCCATCTTACTCCCCTGAGCTATGAGGATAAACACTCCACAAAAAGGACAACCTGCATGGAGAGAGAGCTGGAGGAGGAAGGACTACCACTTCAAGCCTCTCTTGCTTACTACGAGTTTACAAGCTGTCGCTGAGTCCGTGCATGTGCGTCATCCATTGACTGTGCGTTCTCTTTAGTTGCCCCCACATTATGCACTTGAAGTGTCCCTCACTGACCTTCTTACACAACTCCCCAAGCCATTTATTATTTGTGGTGATTTTAATGCCCACAATGTGCTTTGGGGCTCTGCAATTACCTGTCCCAGGGGTAGAGCAATTGAGAGGCTTCTCCTGTCATCATGTGCCTACTTGCGCAATGCAGGACAGATCACTCACTTCTGCACAGCGACTGGGTCATTCTCTGCCAATGATCTCTCGCTTTGCTCTCCAGCTCTTGCGCCAGTGCTCAATGTCAAGTGGTGATTTTCATGGCAGTGATCACTTCCCCATCTGGATTTACCTGCCAGATGGCGTGAGCCCCGAAAGGAGGTCACCACAATGGGTGCTCAGTGGGGCCAACTGGACACTTTATAGGCAGTTGGCCCAGTTCGAACACTGTGCAAAGTTTGAGGCATGAGTGGATCATATTACCTAAACAGTCCACCACGCTGCTGCAGCATCCATTCCACAGTCCACAGGCCACCAAAAGAGACAAATTGTCCCTTGGTGGAGTGCCGAATATCACTCTGCAGTCAGGACCAGGCATGTGGCTCTGCATAGGTTCTGGGGTCAGCCAACTGCTGAGACACTTGCAGCCTTTTGGGTGGTGGGGGCAAAATGTCACTGCATTATTTGAGAGAGCAAGAAGAGGTCGTGGCAACAGTTCCTGAACACCATTAATCATTCCATCAAAAGTTCCATTGTGTGGAAGACCATCAGGAGAATTTCTGGAAGAGGAGGGATGTGCCCCATTGCTTCTGTAATGAATAACAGCACTCTCCACACTGATCCACGAGACATTGCCCAGACTATAGCAGAGTATTTTGCCACAGTTACTGCAACAACCAGTCAGGATCCGGGTTTCCAGTGCCATAGAGCGGTTGCTGAGAGGTGTAGTCTGGACTTCCAGTCCACCTGTCTGAAGTTTACAACTCCCCATTTTCTATGTGGGAGCTGGATTCTGCATTGTCTGCAGCTCGTGACACATCCCCTGATCACGACAGGATCCATTACAGTATGCTACGGCACATCACAAGGCGCAACAAAGAAATCCTCCTCGCACTTTTAATGCCATTTGGGTGTCAGGTCACTTTCCTAACTCATGGTGCGAGGCAGTTTTAATTTCCTTTTTAAAACCTGGGAAAGACCGCATGAGCCCGAGTAGCTGCCATAGTGTTGCCCTCACAAGTTGTATGGGAAAGACCTTGGAGCAGATGGTCAACTGCCACCTTGTCTGGAAGTTAGAATCCCGGCAACCCATTAGTCACTTTCAGTGTGGGTTCAGGAGGTTTCGTTCCATCTTTGATAATCTTGCCCTCCTGGAGGTGGCTATACAACAAGCTTTCCTACACCATCATCACCTTCTAGGTGTATTTTTTGACATCGACAAGGCCTACGATACCACTTGGAGGTGTCTCACCCTGGAGCAGCTTCACAAATGGGGTTTTTGTGGTTGTCTTCCTCTTTTTATTGTCTTTCCTCTCGCTACAATATTTTAGATACCAAATTGGTGACGTCCTGTCTGACCACTATGAGCAGGAGAACGGTGTCCCTCAGGGTAGAGTTTTAAGTGTGACTCTCTTTGCCATAGCTATTCATAACATTACCTCTATACTGAAAAGTCCTGTCCAGTGTTCCTTGTTTGTTTTTCTCTTCTTCAAGCCTTGCAACGAGAACACGTCAGTTGCAACTTACTCTTAGAAGTTTGGATGAATGGACGCAGAAGATTGGTTTTAAGTGTTCCACCGAGAAGTCTGTATGTGTTCTCTTTCACTGTTCTCGTTTGATTTTAACCTTTCCTGCATTGAGGATGAGGGACACTGTCCTTACTTTTAAAGACACGGTGAGATTTCTGGGACTCATTTTTGACTTGAAGCTTACAAGGTTACCTCATCTTAAAGACCTGAAATGACAGTCACTTAAGGCTTTAAGTATTTTAAAATATCTTAGCCACAGTACATGGGGAGCCAACAGGACTTGTCTGCTCCAGTATTACAGGGTGTTTGTGCGATCTCGGCTCGATTATGGGTGCACAGTGTATGGGTCTGCGAGGCCTTCTTAGTTAAAGATGCTGGACATTGTGCACCATGAAGGGCTTCGGTAGGCCACTGGGGCATTCTAAACTAGCCCCATACCAAGTCTATGTGCAGAGGCTGGTGAACTGCCACTTCATACGCGGCGGAGGCTACTTATGGTGCGCCAGGCGTATAAAACTTTGTCCACACCATACACACCTGTATACCATACCATTGCTCAGCTTCCTCTGGCACAGCTATTTTATAACCAGCAACGAGAGATGCAGTTATATGGGATTCATGCACAGGATTGCCTCTCTGCGATGAATGTGGCTGCTCTTCATGTTTTCCGTCACAGTTGGAGCAGATTTCCACCTTGGCTCCTCCAGAGACCCAGACTTATTTTAGATTTGACTAATTTTAAGAAAGATAGTACACCAGAATTTACATTCCAATCTCTGTTTTTTTTAACATTTTAGGTGTGCATTATCCTTTTACCATCATTTACACTGATGGCTCCAAACAAGAGAATTTCCTTGGCTGTTCTGTAGTGTTACCTGATCATGTTAGCTGGATTTGCTTCCCTGATGCTTCTCTTAGTGCATTAGAATCATTGCAGAATCTGTACCCAACTGAGAAGATGGTCCAGCTGATATATGATCAACTGCATTTGCTCCAACGGCGGGGTAAGGAGGTGTCCTTCTGCTGGGTGCCTGGTCATATAGGTATATGGGGCAATCAACAGGCCAATTGGGCTGCCAAGGAGGCCTGAAGAGAGGAGGATGTGGTCCAGTGTCCTATTCCCTTGCAGTGTGTCATTTTTGCACTCCATAAGAAGTGCATGGAGTTGTAGGAGGAAGAATGGCTGGCAGTGACGGTCAATAAATTGCGGTTGGTGAAGTCAACAACTCGGCCATGGTGTTCCTCCTGTTGGTTGCTCAGGCAGGAGGAAGCGACCCTCGTGCGTCTTTGGACTGGGTGCTGTCCTCTCTCACATAGTTTTCTATTATGGTGGGAGAATCCCCCATTTTGTGACTCTTGTGGTGTGCTCTGTCCAGCAGGGTTTTAAAGATTTGTGATGTGCCTGGACTCTGGCCTGAACTTTTAGGCTAGAGGTTTCAGTGTATTTCTAAGTGGCTGGCTCCTCCTTTTTTTCCTTGCAGTCAGCCAGCCACTTCCATATGCTACATTGTTTTAGCTCCCTTACCTCTTTTTTCTTGTGTTGTCCATGTTTTACTGCTGATGGCATGCTTCATCCCACATTTTGGTATGGGTAGGCACACATTTTTCCAACCTTGTTACCTGTGTTTTATGTTCTGTTTTATCTTACTGTTCTGAGTATTTTCTTGACACCCATCTCAATCTTTTACTGAGCGGGCACTGAAGACCTAGCCGTTGTGTGCCCATACAAGTCTCTCCATCCATCCATCCATCCATCCATCCACCCATCCATCCATCCATCCAATAGAGAGAAATATACTACAAATTTTCTATGCCTGGACATACCTTGAGGAGGATGAGACCATCATGTATCTTAAAATAATACCATGTTGTTGTTGTGGTCTTCAGTCAAAAGACTGGTTTGATGAAGCTCGCCATGTTACTCTATCCTGTGCAAGCCTTTTCATCTCCAAATAACTGCTGCAAACTACATCTTTCTGGCTCTGCTTATTGTTTTCATCTCCTTGTCTCCCCCTATGATTTTTACCCCCTTCACACTTCCCTCCAATTCTAATCTGGTGATCCCTTTAAGTCTCAGAATGTGTCCAGTCAACTGATCCCTTCTTTTGATCAAGCAGTGCCACAAATTTCTTGTCTCCCCAATACTGTTCAGTACTTCCTCATTAGTTATGTGATTGACCCATAAAATCTTCAGCATTCTTCTGTAGCATCACATTTTGAAAGCTTCTATTCTATTTTTATATAAACTGTTTATCGTCCATGTTTCACTTCCATACAGTGCTACACTCCAGACGAATACCTTCAGTAAAGACTTCCAAATACATAAATCTGTACTTTGATGTTAACAGATTTCTCTTCCTCAGAAATGCTTGTCTTGCCATAGCCAACCTACATTTTATATCATCTTTACTTCAGCCACCATCAGTTATTTTGCTTCCCAAACAGCAAAACTTATCTACTACTTCAAGAGACTTGTTTCCTCATCTGATTCCCTTAGCATCACCTGATTTAATCTGACTACATTCCATTATCCTTGTTCCACATTTGTTGCTGTTCATCTTATATCCTCCTTGCAAAACACTGTCAATTCCATTCAACTGCTCTTCCAAATCCTTTTCTGTCTCTGACAGAATTGCCATGTCACTGAGAAACCTCAAAGTTTTTATTTCTTCTCCCTGAACTTTAATTCCTTCTCCAAATTTTTCTTCGGTCTTCTTTACTGCTTGTTCCATATACAGGGTGTTTCAAAAATGACCGGTATATTTGAAACGGCAATACAAACTAAACGAGCAGCGATAGAAATACACCGTTTGTTGCAATATGCTTGGGACAACAGTACATTTTCAGGCAGACAAACTTTCGAAATTACAGTAGTTACAATTGTCAACAACAGATGGCGCTGTGGTCTGGGAAACTCTATAGTACGATAATTTCCACATATCCACCATGCGTAGCAATAATATGGCGTAGTCTCTGAATGAAATTACCCGAAACCTTTGACAACATGTCTGGCGGAATGGCTTCACATGCAGATGAGATGTACTGCTTCAGCTGTTCAATTGTTTCTGGATTCTGGCGGTACACCTGGTCTTTCAAGTGTCCCCACAGAAAGAAGTCACAGGGGTTCATGTCTGGCAAATAGGGAGGCCAATCCACGCCGCCCCCCATATGTTTCAGATAGGCCAAAGCAATCACACGATCATCGAAATATTCATTCAGGAAATTAAAGACGTCGGCCGTGCGATGTGGCCGGGCACCATCTTGCATAAACCACGAGGTGTTCGCAGTGTCATCTAAGGCAGTTTGTACCGCCACACATTCATGAAGAATGTCCAGATAGCATGATGCAGTAATCGTTTCGGATCTGAAAAATGGGCCAATGATTCCTTTGGAAGAAATGGCGGCCCAGACCAGTACTTTTGGAGGATGCAGGGACAATGGGACTGCAACATGGGACTTTTCAGTTCCCCATATGCGCCAGTCCTGTTTATTGACGAAGCCGTGCAGGTAAAAATAAGCTTCGTCAGTAAACCAAATGCTGCCCACATGCATATCGCCGCCATCAATCCTGTGCACTATATTGTTAGCGAATGTCTCTCATGCAGCAGTGGTAGCGGCGCTGAGGGGTTGCCGCGTTTGAATTTTGTATGGATAGAGGTGTAAACTCTGGCGCATGAGACGATACGTGGATGTTGGCATCATTTGGACCGCAGCTGCAGCATGGCAAACGGAAACCCGAGGCCGCTGTTGGATCACCTGCTGCACTAGCTGCGCGTTGCCCTCTGTGGTTGCCATACGCGGTCGCCCTACCTTTCCAGCACGTTCATCCGTCACGTTCCCAGTCCGTTGAAATTTTTCAAACAGATCCTTTATTGTATCGCTTTTCAGTCCTTTGGTTACATTAAACATCCGTAGAAAACTTCATCTTGTTGCAACAACACTGTGTTCTAGGCGGTGGAATTCCAACACCAGAAAAATCCTCTGTTCTAAGGAATAAACCATGTTGTCCACAGCACCCTTGCACGTTGTGAACAGCACACGCTTACAGCAGAAAGACGACATACAGAATGGCGCACCCACAGACTGCGTTGTCTTCTATATCTTTCACACCACTTGCAGCGCCATCTGTTGTTGAAAATTGTAACTACTGTAATTTCGAAAGTTTGTCTGCCTGAAAATGTACTGTTGTCTCAAGCATATTGCAACAAACGGTGTATTTCTATCGCTGCTTGTTTAGTTTTTATTGCCGTTTCAAATATACCGGTCATTTTTGAAACACCCTGTATAAACTGAATAACATCACAGATAGACTAAAACCCTATCTCATTCCCTTCTCAACCACTGCTTCCCTTTCACACTCCTTGACTCTTATTACTGCCCTCTCATTCCTGTACAAGTTGTAAATAGCCTTTTTCTCCCTGTATTTTACTGACGCTACCTTCAGCATTTCAAAGGAGTATTCCACTCAACATTGTGAAAAGCTTTCTCTGAGTCTACAAATGCTAGAAATGTAGGTTTGTCTTTCCTTAAGATATCTTCTAAGATAAGTCAGAGGGTTCATATTGCCTTGTGTGTTCCTGTATTTCTCCAGAAGCAAAACTGATCTTCCCAAAGGTCTGCTTGTACCAGTTTTTCCATTCTACTGTAAAGAATTTATGTTAGTACCTAGGAACCATGACTTATTAAGCTGATAGTTTGGTAATTTTCACACCTGTGAGCAACAGCTTTCTTTGGAACTGGAATTACCACATTCTTCTTGTAGTCTGAGGTATTTCGCCTGTCTCATACATCTTGTGCGCCAGATGGAAGAGTTTTGTCATGGCTGGCTCTCCAAAGGTTATCAGTAGTTCTGATGGAATGTCGTCTCCTCCAGGGGCCTTGTTTAAACCTAGATCTTTCAGAGCTTTGTTAAATTATTCTCATAGTATCATATCTCCCATTTCATCTTTATCTATGTCTACTACTCTTTCTATAATACTGCTTTCAAGATCATCTCCCTTGTAAAGACCCTCTATACTCTCCTTCCACCTTTCAGCTTACCCTTCTTTGCTTTGGACTGGTTTTCCATCTGAGCTCTTGATATTCATACAACTGCTTCTCTTTTCCCCAAAAGACCTCTTTAATTTTCCTATAGGTGGTATCTATCTGTTCCTTAGTGAAATATGCTTCTAAATCTTTACATATGTCCTCTAGTCATTTCTGCTTTGCAATTTTGCATCTCCTGTCAATTTCATTTATTAAATGCTTGTATTCCCTTTTGCCTTCTTCATTTGTTATGTTTTTATATCTTCTCCTTTCATCAGTCAAATTCAGTATCTCTTGTGTTACTCAAGGATTTCTACTAGACCTTGTCTTTTTACCTATTTGATCTTCTGCTGCCTTCACTATTTCATGTATTAAAGCTATCCACTTGTCTTCTACTGCATTCCTTTTCCCTAGTCTAGTCAACCATTATCTGATGCTCTTCCTGAAGCTCTCAGCAACATTTGGTTCTTTCAACTTATCCATGTCCCATCTCATTAATTTCCTACCTTTTACCAGTTTATTCAACCTTTTCCCAATTTATTCAATTTGAATCTACAGTTCACAACCAATAAATTGTGTTCAAGTCCACATCTGCCCCTGGATGTCTCACAGTTTAACACCTGGTTCCTAAATCTCTGTCCGATGATTGTATAATCAATCTGAAACTTTCTGGTGTCTCCAGGTCTGTTACAAGTATACAGCGTTCTTTTATAATTCTTAAACCAAGTGTTAGCGGTGATTAAATTGCACCCTGTTAAAATCTCTTTCATTCCTTTTCCCCATGCCATATTCACCTACTATTTTTCATTCTCTTCCTTTCCCTATTATCAAATTCCAGTTCCCATCACAATTAAATTTTCATCTTCTTTAACTATCTGAATAATTTCTTTTACCTCATCATACATTTCATCCATCTCTTCGTGATCTGTGGGGCTAGTTGGCATGTCAACTTTTACTACTGTGGTAGGCATGGGCTTTGTGTCTATCTTGGCTATGATAATGTAGTCACTACATTCCATATATTGTTAATAGTAGCTTAGCGAATTCTTATTTTCTTATTCATTATTAAACCCACACCTGCATTACCCCTATTTGACTTCGTATTTATAACCCTGTATTCACCTGGCGGAAGTCCTGTTCTTCCTGCCACCAAACTTCACTAGTTCCTACATTATCTAACTTCAACCTATCCATTTCCGTTTTTAAATTTTTTATCATACCTGCCTGATTAAGGAATCTAACATTCTACACTTTGACCATAGAATCCCAGTTTTGTTTTACCTGATGGTGACATCCTCCTGAATAGTCTCCACGCAGACATTTGAATGGGGGATTGTTTTACCTCTGGAATATTTTATACAAGAGGATGCCATCCTCATTTAACCATACAGTAGAGCTGCATGTACTTGGGAAATATTATGGCTGTAGTTACCCATTGCTTTCAGCCTTGTGCAACACCAGCAGTATCAGGTATTTCTCCTAATTACAGTATGACTGTCATGGAGAATGATGTATTTTTTGGTTTACTAAAGACTTCTACCCCATGTATCTCTACTTGGATACAGAACTGAATGATCATATGAAATAGTAGAGAATGTGAAATGTGTCAAAAAGCCAGGGAGGCTATAGATGCCCCTCCCCTGACAGACATAGGGAAAATGAACCTGAGGGTCAGCAAAAGGAGTTTTCTGTGTCAAAAACTCACTTGCATAAAACAAAGGACTCTTCAGATAGTTCATCAACTTGTATAGCATTTCTCCCATACGTGCATTCTCTCTTTTGCTTAGTTTTAAGTGTTACGAGATGTGATCACTGCTATGATCTTCCACCAGTGTCTGGTGCAACTGGAAAACAGGCTCAGTGTATGGTAGACTTCACTTAAACTGCATTTCTTCCAAGAGTTGACTTATTCTTACAAATACCCATAGCTTATTAGAGGTCAGTAAGTGAGAAAGTACGTCATGAACAGTCATGATGTATCTGAATACAAGTAACTGACATTGTCATCCCAAAAATAAGAACAAGCATGTGCAAGTGTCTGAGTATTCATCTAATGTCAAATTGCAATAACGGCTTCACTGTTATTATCACCATATTGCCATGCAGTTAACATGTTCCCTCCAAACAACAAACTTACAATTTGATTGAGTTCATGACCATTTGTACATCCACCTACTATGATGGATAATGAGAGTCAATATTTTGAATGTGCTAGATGATCATATTCATTATACATACTTACTACACTTGAAAGTGGCATAATACAAGTGCTATCCACAAAGTAACAGACTTGTCTAAATTTTTAAAAAATTAATGAAAGGAAAAAGAAAATTTTATTACATACATTTTAAAGGCTACTTTTCATCATCATTCAAATTGAGGCATTTATCATATCATGTCACATGTTTCTCAATGCCATCTCTGTAGAAATCTGCTACCTGCAATTGCAACCCCTGATTATACTGGCATGCAGTTTGGTGTCAATATCAAAATGATGTGTAGTGAGCCATGTCTTCATTGCTGGGAAGAAGCACCAGTGTCTTGGCACCAGATCCACGCTGTATGGTGGATAATGAAACACTTCCCATCCCCTGTAGGAGTTCTCAGGTATGATTGGCCATGTATGGACAACATTGTTATGAAAAAGCAAAATTTTTGTGCTAAGTTTTCCCTGATGCTTGTTCTGTATCATCCACCTTAACTTCTTCAGTGTTCAACAAATTCCACTTGGTTCACAATTTTTTGCCAACAAAAACCTAGTCACAGAAAGCACCTTACATGTGGCAGGATTTTCTATTGCAGTACACATTTTAACACATCACAGAAAGCAAAGCAGCACAGACACAGACAACATGTTACTACCACTGGATGCATATTGAGAATAGGAACATTATGGCACCAAGATGGCAGCTGTAGCCCCACCCACCACTAAAATGGACCAAAATATCTGTTAGTTTCTGGATAGCCCTAGTAAATATAAATTTGTCAGTCATATATGTCCTTTGAAGACAACTTTTCAAATAAAGTAGTAAACAGCATTGGTGAAACAGGTACTGTATCTGACAATCATTCTCATTTAGATGAAGTAGTGAGTGATTTAGACCACATAAAAAGTAAATGTGACTGTCGCCAAGTTATAGAACTGCCACTCTTCTTTAGAGTAAGAAACTTTAAATGTGGTGATGTGTTCACTACCTGCATTTTTTATGGTCTACCACAGATTTCCCATTACTGTTATTGATCTATGTAACTTAATATACTTACATAAGATGAAATAGTGACTATTAATCTGTTTAATTAATTGGATACTTCTGAGTTTCACTGATATGCACAGCAATTTATTATGAACTTTTGAATGTGATTTAGTTTACAGATGCAAAACATTTATTCACTCTACTTTCAGCATATATAATGAGACACTCTCATATGTATTTATGTAATATTCATATAATATTTGAGAAAAGAGAACCTATGACATACCAGCCATGAAAACAAAGAAAGGGTTAATAGCTGTTTCAACTTAAAAATACAGTTCAGCTTTTAGTTTTCAGAAATTTGTAAATTCCTTCGTCAGGATAAAAATGGAGAGTATAAAAAAGAAAGGACAGAATAACAATGAAGTGACAAAAGGTATGGCATACCTCCTAATATCATGTTGGACCTTCTTTTGCTGATATAGTGCAGCAACTCAATGGGACATCGATTCAACAAGTCCGTGGAAGTCACTTGCAGGAATATTGAGCCATGCTACCTCTATAGCAATCCGTAATTGTGAAAGTATTGCATGTGGAGGATTTTGTGCACGAACTGACCTCTCAATTATGTCCAATAAATGTTTGATGGATTCATTTCGGGTGATCTGGTTGGCCAATTATTCACTTGAATTTCCAAAATGTTCTTCAAACTAAATGCGGGCAATTGCAGCCTGGTGATATGGCCCACTGTCATCCACAAAAATTCCATCATTACAATGACATGAACACTCTTAGCTGCTTACAGGCGTTGACATACGTCAATGGGGACAGATGAAACTGTGTGCCCTCACCGGGACTCGAACCTGGGATCTCCTGCTTACATGGCAGATGCTCTATCCATGACTGAGGACATAGAGGATAGCACGACTGCAGGGATTTATTTCTGGCACGCCTCCCACATAACCCACATTCTCAAAGCATTGTCCCGCACTACATGTGTGGATATGTCTGAAAGAACAGATACCATCTTAGTATATATATATAGTTAAGGCTCACCAGCCACTTGACCATCTTCTTCTTCTGTGTGAATGCACAAAAAGTGACCAAACTCTTATGGGAATTGGCAATGCGCCATGAGTAATGAGTATAATGGGTGGGGGCACTACAAATGTAGTGCAGTATAATACGCTGAGAATGTGGGTTTTGCGGGAGGCGTGCCAGAGATAAATCCCTGCGGTCACGCTGTCCTCTGTGTCCTCAGTGGCTCAGATGGATAGAGTGTCTGCCATCTAAGCAGGAGATCCCGGGTTCAAGTACTGATCGGAGCACACATTTTCATCTGTCCCTGTTGATGTATGTCAACGCCTGTAAGCAGCAAAGAGTGTTCATTTCATTGTAATTTCATTCTAGCGAGCTGCATGGTCACCAGTGGTATCTGTTCTTTCGGAATGTCCGAAAGAACAGATACCATCTTAGTACAGATATATAATTCCATCATTTTTTGGGAACAGGAAGTCAGTGAATGGTTGCAAATGGTCTCCAAGTAGCCAAACATAACCATTTTCAGTTGACAGTCAGATCACTTTGACCAGAGAACCCAGTCCATTCAATGTAAACACAGTCCACATCATTATGGAGCCACAGTCAGCTGGCACAGTGCCTAGTTGACAACTTGGGTTCATAGCTTCATCAGATCTGCAGCATCTATCAGTATTTACCAACTGAAGCAAGGATTCAGCTGACTACGCCACTGTTTTCCAGTTGTCTAAGGTCCAACTGATATTGTCATGAGCCCAGGAGAGGCATTGCAGGTGATGTCATACTGTTAGCAAAAGGACTTGTGATTCTGCTGCCATAACCCATTAATGCCAAATTTTGCTGCACCATCCTAACGAATATGCTATTTGTACATCCTGATGCAGTGTAGCTTGTCTGTTGGCAATGACATCTCTACACAAATGATGCTGCTCTTGCCCATTAAGTGAAGGCTGTTTGTCTCTGCACTGTCCATAGTGAGAGGTAATGCCTGAAATTTTGCATCCTCAGCACACTCTTGACACTGTGGATCTCAGAATATTGGATCCCTTAAAATATTTCCAAAACAGAATGTCCCATAAGACTAGCTCTAACTACCATGCTTCATTCAAAGTCTGTTAATTCCTGTCATGTGGCTATATGAATCACCTGAGTACAATGACAGCTCCACCAATATACTGCCTTTTCACACCTTGCGTATGCTATACTACTGCCATTACATATTGCTATCCCGAGACTTTTGTCACCTCAGTGTACATGTTATAATGAGACATAAAGCATCTTGAAACACTGGAAGAGGAAAGGTGCAAGATGCATGAAATCAGTATGAACTAACAATGATCCAACATTTTATAAAATATACCATTTTTATCAGACAACTGTAATTGTTATAACTATGAAAATGATTTTTTTTTTTCTGAGACAAAAATAATTTCACTTAACTTGTTTCAACTACAGCAGATTATTATCCTGAGACTGTGTTTTTGCAGAAAATAAAAATTATTTTAATAATGGGCTAAAGTCAAGCTGCAAATTCCTAGATATTATTGATGTGGGTTATTGTTATAGGCAGAATTAACCAGTTATTGTGACACAATATGGACAAATTATATCATGAAGGAGACATGAAAATTGTTTGTGCTAGAAGCCACTGAAAGCTGCTTTGCAATGAGCTGCTGAAAAGTTACTGCTCTGAAAAATCAGATGTAATGCAGAGGCAAAAAAGATAAGAGCAAAGCTTAAAGAAAATCTACATCTACATCTACATTCATACTCCGCAAGCCACCTGACGGTGTGTGGCCGAGGGTGTTCATTTCATTGTAATTTCATTCTAATGAGTTGCATGGTCACTGATGGTATCTGTTCTTTCGGACATGTCCGAAAGAACAGATACCATCTTGGTATATATATGACGTAAAAGAGAATGGAAAAACTATGTACAAGAACAATGCAGGAGAAATATAGAAATAGGAATCAGACACTGATGCAGTGACAGACAGTAATGATAATCTAGACTGAGACAACAGATGGGAAGAATAGTGGCTATCAAAAAACAACAAAGAAGAAGAGAAAGTTTTCCATGACTACCATGGCACAGTTGAGAACCTGCCCTGCTCAGCAGTTGGCACCAAAGTTGCAGGAGTTTTCTCACTGTGAGTAAGATGGTGCAAGAGTCATCAGAGGTGCCTGCTGCTAGTGCCACCTGTATTGATGGGCTAGAGACCACAATGACAGTGTGCAGTGTAGCCAACAGCAGTGAAACTTGCAGGGCATTTGGAGCAACAGTACAAGATAGATGCTTGGTGGCTCTCGGTTTATTGGGAAGATAACATAGAGATAGCAGCACTAACTGTGTGGATGATGGTCTGCCCTGTGTTACCCTGGTGCCTTAGAGATCTGTGGTTGGAGTGCCCAGAGAGTGACTGTACCTTGTTGTGCTGAGTGTCCTGTACTAAGGACTCTGCATGCAAAGCACTCATATTTGACAGTCCTCTGCTTTTCTGCTATGTTGTTTCGATACTGAATTACCTGAATGTGCCATCTTATGGTGCATCATACAAACTTCAATTCACATATTGCAAAAGATTTATAACGTAGTGCGAATTTCATGATGTTAAGTTAGTGAGCATGTTGCTTCCTTTTATTTCTTTCCTTTTTTTTATTTTCAGATTTTGCAGCCTAAAATGTAGCCCATGTGCATACCTTATTCTTATTTTATTATTGTTTCCTTGCATTCACAAGGTGAGCCTCCTACTAATATCCCCTCCCCCTGTGACCTGCTCCCTCCATGGTCCGCCCCCGCATGTCAGTGGTCGGAGAGACACTAGAGTCAACGTCTGTGATAGCACTGGTGTAAGCTCTCCCCACTCACTTCCACTCCTAAGCCTACTGTTTTTGCTAAATCTACCATATTAACAGTAACAGACTGGATTGTTTATTATTGTGTGTGGTATAGCTACAGAATAGAATAGAAGTTCTGATAATTAGCGTCTTTGCATTCCTGTGCTGTTGCAGGTATGGTTGCCAGAAATCTCCATAGGATGGTTGGCTACAGGAGGAGAAATTGGCTTACAAAGCCACCTTTGTGGACAGGTACGTGCAGCTATGATGCTTGAGATGCAAGCTGATCCAGTCTTTTGGCAGAAACTGGGTGAACCAGTTTGCTTAGCTTCTTGGGACAGTAGTGTGGATTTCTGTTGTGCAGTGTTTCAATTAGCTTAGGCCATGCCTGATTTGTTTATTAAATTTCTAGAGGAGGAACTGACTCCCTGGTCTCAACTGAGGAGGGTGCAGCTGAGGGTAGTGCACAATGAAAATCATTTGTGTTGAAGATTAAACTACTTAAATAACCTTTTCTTATTTTATTATATATATATATATATATATATATATATATATATATATATATATATATATATATATATATATATATATATATATATATGGAAATTGAAATAAGAACACCGTGAATTCATTGTCCCAGGAAGGGGAAACTTTATTGACACATTCCTGGGGTCAGATACATCACATGATCACACTGACAGAACCACAGGCACATAGACACAGGCAACAGAGCATGCACAATGTCGGCACTAGTACAGTGTATATCCACCTTTCGCAGCAATGTAGGCTGCTATTCTCCCATGGAGACGATCGTAGAGATGCTGGATGTAGTCCTGTGGAATGGCTTGCCATGCCATTTCCACCTGGCGCCTCAGTTGGACCAGCGTTCGTGCTGGACGTGCAGACCGCGTGAGACGACGCTTTATCCAGTCCCAAACATGCTCAATGGGGGACAGATCCGGAGATCTTGCTGGCCAGGGTTGTTGACTTACACCTTCTAGAGCATGTTGGGTGGCACGGGATATATGCGGACGTGCATTGTCCTGTTGGAACAGCAAGTTCCCTTGCCGGTCTAGGAATGGTAGAACGATGGGTTCGATGACGGTTTGGATGTACCGTGCACTATTCGGTGTCCCCTCGACGATCACCAGAGGTGTACGGCCAGTGTAGGAGATCGCTCCCCACACCATGATGCCGGGAGTTGGCCCTGTGTGCCTCGGTCGTATGCAGTCCTGATTGTGGCGCTCACCTGCACGGCGCCAAACACGCATACGACCATCATTGGCACCAAGGCAGAAGCGACTCTCATCGCTGAAGACGACACGTCTCCATTCGTCCCTCCATTCACGTCTGTCGCGACACCACTGGAGGCGGGCTGCACGACGTTGGGGCGTGAGCGGAAGGCGGCCTAACGGTGTGCGGGACCGTAGCCCAGCTTCATGGAGACGGTTGCGAATGGTCCTCGCCGATACCCCAGGAGCAACAGTGTCCCTAATTTGCTGGGAAATGGCGGTGCGGTCCTCTACCGCACTGCGTAGGATCCTACGGTCTTGGCGTGCATCCGTGTGTTGCTGAGGTCCGGTCCCAGGTTGATGGGCACGTGCACCTTCCGCCGACCACTGGCGACAACATCGATGTACTGTGGAGACCTCATGCCCCACGTGTTGAGCAATTCGGCGGTACGTCCACCCGGCCTCCCGCACGCCCACTATATGCCCTCACTCAAAGTCCGTCAACTGCACATACGGTTCACGTCCACGCTGTCGCGGCATGCTACCAGTGTTAAAGACTGCGATGGAGCTCCGTACCGTATGCCACTGCAAACTTGCTGACACTGACGGCGGCGGTGCACAAATGCTGCGCAGCTAGCGCCATTCGACGGCCAACACCACGGTTCCTGGTGTGTGCGCTGTGCTGTGCGTGTGATCATTGCTTGTACAGCCCTCTCGCAGTGTCCGGAGCAAGTATGGTGGGTCTGACACACCGGTGTCAATGTGTTCTTTTTTCCATTTCCAGGAGTGTATAAAATAGAAAGAAACGTCCACATGGGATGATGATGTAAATAAAATAGAAAGAAACTTCCACATGGGAAAAATATATTAAAAACAAAGATTTCAAGACTTACCAAGCGCGAAAGCGCCAGGGGAAGGGAAGTCTTTCCGCTCCCGGGATTGGAATGACTCCTTACCCTCTCCCTTAAAACCCACATCCTTTCGTCTTTCCCTCTCCTTCCTGAAGAAGCAACCATCGGTTGCGAAAGCTAGTAATTCTGTGTGTGTGTTTGTGTGTTTTGTTCATGTGCCTGTCTGCTGGCGCTTTCCCACTTGGTAAGTCTTGAAATCTTTGTTTTTAATATATATATATATATATATATATATATATATATATATATATATATGTGTGTGTGTGTGTGTAACCAATATCTGTGTTGCTGTGTAATTTCTCTTTCTTTGAAGTTCCCAGTTGTTCACAGTGTGTGTGTGTGGGTTGCTAAGAGTAACATTATGTCTTTTTTATTCCTGACCTGGTAACAGATGTGTGTGGTTCTGCTAAATGTTAATTTGATGAATAATTGAGATGTATAGTTAAATACAAGGTTGTAAGAAACCAGGACTTCAAGTAGACAGCTTATGATGTTACACTATATTATTGTGGACAGCTTATGAAGTCATAGGACATCTTTGTGAGTTTAAAAGGAGACAAAGGAGAGGAAAAGGATTGTAGTTGCTGTACGTGAATAAGAAGAAAATCGTGACAGAAGAAAAACAACAAGTTGAAAAATTAGTTGATGTAGAGAACTGGGCAATCTGGCATATTCTCATGAAGGTTATTTTTAAATGTGATGCAGTTTGTGGTGAGGTAAGTGGTATTTTAATCAAACTAGGAGCAAATGTTGAATATTATGTTGCAAAACTAGTCACTTGGACAACAGTGATTTCTAAAGCAAAAAAGGTATTGTTTTGTCACTAGATACAAAGCCAGTACTTTCCACTACCACATGTGAAACTGCAAAAGATAAAGTACATGTGAAAAACTGCACCATATCGATGACAGTCTGCAGAAAATATCAACTTGCGACAACCTAAGTTTCATAATTTACCAAGTGGGAAAGCACCGGTAGACAGGTACAGTAAAATAACACACAAACACACACCTTGTGTGTCTGCTTGTGTCTGTGTATGTATGTATGGATTTGTGTGTGTGTGTGTGTGTGTGTGTGTGGTGTGTGTATGTGTGTGTATGTGTGTGTACGTGAGTATATACCCCTAAGGTAAGTCTTTCCGCTCCCGGGATTGGAATGACTCCTTACCCTCTCTCTTAAAACCCACATCCTTTCGTCATTCCCTCTCCTTTCCTCTTTCCTGAAGAAGCAACCGTCGGTTGCGAAAGCTAGAAATTCTGTGTGTGTGTGTGTTTGTGTGTTTCATTTATTGTGCCTGCCTACCGGCGCTTTCCCACTTGGTAAGTCTTGGAATATATAAAATAGGAAGAAACTTCCACATGGGAAAAATATATTAAAAACAAAGATTCCAAGACTTACCAAGTGGGAAAGCGCCGGTAGATAGGCACAATGAATAAAACACACAAACACACACACAGAATTACTAGCTTTCGCAACCGGTGGTTGCTTCTTCAGGAAAGAGGGAAGGAAAAGGAAAGATGAAAGGATGTGGGTTTTAAGGGAGAAGGTAAGAAGTCATTCCAATCCCGGGAGCGGAAAGACTTACCTTAGGGGGAAAAAAGGATAGGTATATACTCGCACACACACACACACACACACACACACACACACACACACACGCATATCCATCCATACATACACAAGACACAAGCAGACATATTTAAAGACAAAGAGTATGGGCAGAGATGTAAATCAAGGCGGAAGTGTGGAGGCAAAGATGATGTTGAATGACAGGTGAGGTATGAGTGGCGGCAACTTAAAAATTAGCAGAGATTGAGGCCTGGTGGATAACGAGAAGAGAGGATATATTGAAGGGCAAGTTCCCATCTCCGGAGTTCGGATAGGTTGGTGTTGGTGGGAAGTATCCAGATAACTCAGACGGTGTAACACTGTGCCAAGATGTGCTGGCCGTGCACCAAGACATGTTTAGCCACAGGGTGATCCTCATTACCAACAAACACTGTCTGCCTGTGTCCATTCATGTGAATGGACAGTTTGTTGCTGGTCATTCCCACATAGAAAGCGTCACAGTGTAGGCAGGTCAGTTGGTAAATCACGTGGGTGCTTTCACACGTGGCTCTGCCTTTGATCGTGTACACCTTCCGGGTTACAGGACTGGAGTAGGTGGTGGTGGGAGAGTGCATAGGACAGATTTTACACCGGGGGCGGTTGCAAGGGTAGGAGCCAGAGGGTAGGGAAGGTGGTTTGGGGATTTCATAGGGATGAACCAAGAGGTTACGAAGGTTAGGTGGACGGCGGAAAGACACTCTTGGTGGAGTGGGGAGGATTTCATGAAGGATGGATCTCATTTCGGGGCAGGATTTTAGGAAGTCGTATCCCTGCTGGAGAGCCACATTCAGAGTCTGATCCAGTCCCAGGAAGTGACAGGATATATAGCATGTATTCAACAAGTTGTTGGAAGTTCCCTCCAGAAATATAGAGCCATGCTAGCTTTATAGCTGATCATAATTGCATAAGTTTTTGCTGTGGAGGATTTTGAGCACAAACTGACCTCTTGATTATGTCCCATAAACGTTCGACGAGATTCATGTCAGGTCGTCTGAGTGGCCATATCACTGGCTGAAATTTCCCAGGTTGTTCTCCAAACCAATTATGAAGAATTGTGGCCTGGTACATTGTCATCTATAAGAATTCCACATTTGTATGCTGTAATTGGCCCCAAAGTGGCTGAACATAACCATTTCCTATCGATGATCAGTTCAGTTTGACCAGAAGACCCAGTCCACACCATTAGGGAGCCACCAGCAGCTTGCTCAGTGCCTTGTTGACAACTTTGGTTCACGTCATCAGGGGGTCTATGCTACACACAAATCCTATCAACTGGAATTGGGACTCATCTCACCAGGCCATGGATTTCCAGTCAACCAGGGTCCAACAAATATGGTCTTGGGCCCAGGAGAGGCACTGTAATTGATGTGATGTTAACAAAAGCACTCACACTGGTCATAGTCCAATGACACCAAATTTTGTCACACTGTCCAAAGTGATACATTTGTCATTCATCATAAAAAAATTACTGTGGTTTTTACACAAAGTGTTGTTTGTCTGTTAACACTGACAACTCTACACAAATTCCACTGCTCTTGGTCATTAAATGAAGGCCATTAGCCACTATGTAGTCTGTGGTGAGAGGCAGTACCTGAAATTTGATTCTTGGCACCGTCTTGCTGCCTTGAATCTTGGAATACTGAATTCTGTAATGATTTCCAAAATAGGATGTCCCATGTGTCTAGCTTCAACTACCATTGTGTGTTCAAAGTCTGTTAATTCCCAATGTGCAGTCATAATAATGTTGGAAACCTTTCACAGGAATCACCAGAGTACGAAAGACTGCCAATGCACTTGCCCTCTTATACTTTGCATATGCAATACTGCTGCCATCTGTATGTGTACATATTGCTATCCCATGCCATGTCACTTCAGTGTACATTCAGCACCCATTTTGGTCCTATTTAGTATGGGTCTCCAAACTTTAACAATATTCTAAGATGGAATGTATAAGTGTTTTGTAAATGATCTCCTTTGTAGACTGGCTCCAGTTCCCAAGTCTGCCCCTAATGAACCAAAGTCTGCCATCTGGTTTATCTACAACTAACCAAAGCAATCATTCCATATCATATCCACACAAAAGTTGTCAGAGAAGACGTTTAATGATGATCTGTGTTTATCCCAGTTGTTTGTCACATGATTGAAGTCTCCTCTAATGATGACAGTTCATTGTAGAACTTAATGTGGTACTAGTGAACTTAAAATTTCTTTAAAGCTTTTGGTTACATCTGTGAGTGAATCTGTGATGAAGCAAGCTGGAATATTTTTACTTCCTGACTTGTTTTGTCATCTGCTTCCTTAAAATTCATTTTTAAATTAATTACCATTAACATATGTGAGTATAATCTGCATTTTCATAAAAGAGAAAGGTTGGCCCTCATTTTTAAAGAATATAACACCAGATCTAATTTTGTGCTTAGTTTTATGTATGTGACTGATTTTCTAAATTATTTTGACTATTCCTAGTTAATACGTTTGTTATACAGTGAAATCAGTGATTGTTTCATAACTTAAATTCTATTGTTGGCATATAAACAAATATAAATTCTGTACTAATTATAAATATTTGGAGGAACAACTAATAGTATTCTTAAAGGATCTATTTGACTCTATTGTAAAACATGTTAGCAAAGCCACCCCTTAATTAACTCCAAAACAATTAACACTTTTGTCAAAAGCATTATTTGAGTAATGATATACATTAGTTTCATGATTTAAACAAATAATTTGGCTTAACCCTTGTAGTAAAAGAAACTGTTAAAAAGATAGAATCTTTCAATGTATTCAGTTAATTTAATGAGTTAAGTTTTAATTGTAATTTCTGTAAATTTAACTTCGAAAAATGTGTAGTTGCAGCACCTATTATTGTGAGGATATTGGTCCCAAGACAGTCAGTCCTTGGCCAAGTACCAGACGAGAAACCTGTGCAGGTTTGAACAACTACAATGCTTCAACTTAACTGTGAAATAAGTGTTACACAATTAGGCCATGTGTTAAAAAAATGAGACTGTCTGCTCCATACATACCTTTCTACTCTTCAAGTACTGTGAACTATGTGGTTATATCTTTACTGCTCAGAAATGTTCAGTAGTAAACTATTGTAACAGTTTGTGGATGTTTGGCTGAAACATATTAATGGGGATTATCGAAGGTTAAACAATAGTGCTCTCACCATATACCTGTGTATTATTGGGTGGTTGTGATAAGTGAAAGTAAAGAACTGTGAAACACAAATGTGCACCTGTCGGCTACATAATTTACAGTAGGCAATACTAACGTCCATCCCCTATTTTTTTAGCCAGTACATTGACACCAAGGACAACAAAAGAAGAAACAAAGAAGGTGAACGTCATCTCAAGTCTGGTGGTTGGTAGAAGGAGCCAGTTATAAATAAGTTTATGGTACTCCTGATAATGAGTCTTCCCCAAACAATCTTGCATGCAGCTTCATTTGTGTCTCAATGGATTTGAGTTTTTTATCTACCAAGACAAATATATCACCTCCATTTCCCATTAGCCTATCATTTCAATATACTCTTTGATTTTCTCCAAAAATCTCACTGCTATTAGTTCCAGGTTTTAATCAGCTTTCTGTACATGGTATTATGTGAGTTCCACAACTTATAGGGGTGCTTCAAGCTCTAGCACTTTGTTGCAAATACTACAACAGTTAATTTCCAGGTTTCCTACTGCTTTGTTATCTGGAATGGATGGAGGGTCTCTTAATCTAAAAAAGACATTGTTCACTGCCCAAGACCATGCAGTTACCTGGGAAGCAGCATCTGATGTGAAGTGCATAACAAACCCATTTACGGGGACCCAACACTCATCAACCTTGCGGCAGAAGCCTGAGAAACCACATCTTAGCTAGCCACAGAATATAACTTTCAAAGTCCTTGGTTCATGTCTTCCTTTCAACTAGAATCAGGGAGCCAGTTCTTGAGACAATTTTGCAGATTATGAAATTTGTTGAAACCATGTGAAACAGATTAACCTGCACAACATTCTCTACCAATCATTGGAATGATCCAGATATGACCACAGATTAGATTAGATTCAGTTTTCATTACACAGAGAAAACTGAGATGATTCCTGTGGAAAGCATAACATAAAAACATAAAACATTTGAATATAATACTACCCTGGTCATTTGTCAGGAGGTAGTCAAAACAGGTTAATACAATGCAGTAAACTGGAACAGCTAATATTTAGAGAACTAACACACTGCCAGAATGAAACATTGTTCTGCACTATTAATAAATTTATCGTACACAAAATACCTAATCTTGACTGCTGAGACCAAGTTTTGTCAAAACTAAAATCTTACAGATATTTTTTACTGTAGATGGCTTAACAGTCAAAGATATCCATCTATGGAGTAGAAGGAGTTGCTATCAAAAAGTCTTTCAAACTCCGTTTAAAAAGTGCTTTATCTGAAACCAAGTTTATAATGGTTGCTGGCAACTTATTGAAAATGTGTGTTCCTGAATATTGGACCCCTTTTTGGATCAAGGTAAGTGATTTTAGCTCTTTATGTAGATTGTTCATATTCCTAGAATTGATACTATGTATTGAGCTATTGGTTGGGAATAGAGATGTATTATCTGCAACAAATTTCATTAAGGAATAAATATACTGAGAAGCAGTGGTTAGAATACAAAGTTCATTGAACAAGTTTCTACAAGATGTTCTTGAATTTACACCACAAATGATTCTTATCACACACTTCTGCACCCTAAAAACTTTTGCTCGATTTGATGAGTTGCTCCAGTATATGATCCCATATGACATAATAGAATGAAAGTAACAAAGTATGCAAGTATTTTTATATTTATATCTCCTACATCTGACATCATTCTCACAGCAAATACAGGCTTGTTTAGGTGCTTAAGCAATTCTGTGGTATTCCCTTCCCAACTGAATTTATTATCACATTGTGAGCCCAGAAATTTAATACTGTCAACCTCTTCAATCTGCATGTCTTCATATGTTATACTCATGCTGGAAGGAAATCTCTTACAGGTTCTGAACTGCATATAGTGGGTCTTCCCGAAGTTTAATGACAGTGATTAATTAGCACTAAAACACTTATTAATGTCAGTGAAAATTTGATTAGCAGCTATTTCTAAATCTGTACCTGACTTGCTACTTATTGCAATGTTTGTATCATATGCAAACAAAACAAACTTAGCATATGACAATGTAACAGATGAAGGGTCATTAATGTACACAAGAAAAAGCAATGGACCCAAGATGGAACCTTGAGAAACACTACATGTACTTAATTCCTAGTCAGATGAAGACTGACTGCTTACTGCACAGGTATTTCGCAACGACACCCTTTGTTTCCTATTAGACAGATAAGACTCAAACCATTTTGCAGCATTGCCAGTGACACCATAATATTCTAATTTACTTAAGAGAATGCTGTGGGTTACACAGTCAAAGGCTTTTGACAGGTCACAGAAAATGCCAGTAGCCTATAATTTATTATCTAATAAATTAAGTACATTCTCACTGTAAGTGTAAATAGCTTTATCTATATCAGAATCCTTCAGAAATCCAAACTGTGACTTGGACAATATATTATTTGCAGTTAGATGCTTAAGGAGATGCTTGAACACAATCTTTTCAAATATTTTTGAGAAAGTTGGCAAAAGTGAAATTGGTTGATAGTTTGTTGGTATCTCTTTATCCCCCTCCTTTTAAATAGGCTTAACTTCAGCATATTTGAGCCAGTCTGGAAATGTTCCACGGATAAGAGACTAATTACACAAATAACGTAAGACAGAACTCAACTTGCAGGAGCACTCTTTTATTAACTTCATTGATATATTATCGTACCCACTGGAATACTTGTGTGACATGAGTGTCATTTCCATTTTACTGAAGTTATTTTTAAAGACTGTTCTCAAGTACTCCATTGCCCTGTCCACCGAACCTTATAACCCCAAGCTGTCAGTAGCAGAAAAAAAGTACTTGTTTAAGAGGTTTGCAACATTACTTGTACTTGTTACCAAAATCTCATTTATTTTTAGAGCTATCTGTTCCTCTCCCTTTTTGGCACCACCTGTCTCTGTATTCACCATATCCCACACAGTTTTTATTTTGTTGCCTGATGTAATCATCTTTCTCTCATAATAAAGCTGCTTCGATTTTTGGATTACTTGCATCAATATTTTCCTGTATCATTTGCAAAGTGTTACAATTCTAACATCAGAGCTGTTCGTATGTGCAGCTACCTAAGACACAATGAAATTTATAGAATTGTAGGGTCATTGCTGAACTGATTTTAGGTGACACTTCACAAACTAATATTCAATAAGAAGCCTTATTGTCACAAAACAAGATCATAGACTGCTACTGTTTAGTGCTTAATTGTGATCCATTGGATGACAATTAAAATTTTTGCTGCACAGGAGCCCATCAGCAATATTCTCAAACTAAGTGATTTTTGTACAATAAAAGAAACTTTTTTATAACTGACTTTAGATAGCCTTATGTCATGATGTTCTCTAAGGCTGTTTCATTACTTTTCTTGTGATGCACTCACAAGTTACCTGTCTTCCATATTTAAGTATCATTGAAATAACTGGCATAATTACATTTCCAGAGTCAGTAATTATATCATACACAGATACACTGCTGGTCATTAAAATAGTAACACCAAGAAATGTAGCAAAAATGAAAATTTGTTTATTGTGGATGGTACTATATAGCAGGAAGAAAACATGACGAAATCTGTAGGTGACTTGATGGTATACAGGGAAAGAAATTTAACACACGTACCTTCCAACAATGGCTCTAACCTGGTTAGGTAAGTGGGGTCTTGCCAGTCTCATGGCAATCCATGAGCAGATGTTTTCAATTAGTGAGAGATGTGGAGGCTGTGCAAGAAAAGGCAACATGACCACCCACTGTATTAACACAGATCAGGATGCATGGGGAACATTCAGTCTGTGTTATCCCGTTAAAATATAAAGGCATTAAGACACTGGAGATATGACATGGCCATTGACCGTAAAACATCAGAAATGTAACATCTGCTGTCCAAATTACTGGCTATGTGAATCTGAGGCTGTTGTATCATCACATCAGATGCTGATTCTGTGTGACAGTGAAGAATACAGTCTAGTAACATTTGCTCCATTTCTTTGGTATCTGTGCCTGCCAATAATGCCATGGCAATAGAGGAACAAATGATGTCATCAGCTAACAAACTGGATATGATGGCTGTCAATAGGAGATGCCTCCATTATGTGTACTGGAGACAGCATCTGGTTTCTGAGACACCAAGTTAAAGGGGGCATTAACTCAAGTCAGTTATATGTTTACTTGCTTGACATTTGGATATTCAGTCACTTAAACATTTGTATCTTAAAGTGAATATCTTCTTGTTTATCTCTTGATTACATGAACAGCTGACATTCTCACTTGTGTTTTTGGTCTTTATTGGTTTTTCCTCTTTGGGCATTTTAATTCCCACTGCTGAGAGCTTGTCATTCCTAGGATATAGTAAAGTGGTGATGAGTCTGACTCATGCATTTTTTGGTTGGGTTGCTTCTTCACAGAGGATTGATTTATGGATTTATGATAGGAGCAGCTCCAATTGCAACAACAGCAACAGGACCAGTAACAATTACATGCTGAGCTTCTGCGGATATTCATGAGAGCAACCATGGCAACAAATGCCACTGATTCCAGCCCCGTCTGATTTTTGGACCTTTTGCTCCCTCTGGCTTTTGGACCTTTTGCTGTTGGTACACAGAGATGGGCAGCTACCTGAGGCAATTATCACTCTATCACAAGGTAAGAAAAGTGATTCAACTAGCAGAGATGAATGCACACCTACTCTCTTTGAGTTTCTTTCTTCATAATTAGGTGCAAAAGCTTTGTCTGCTATGGACCTCACTTCACTGAAATTTAATGATAATTAAATGGACACCCTAGCTGCAAACAGGCGTTGATGTACTTCATTAGGGACATGCTGAAAATGTGTGCCTCGACCGGGACTCAAACCCGGGATCTCCTGCTTACACGGCAGATGCTCTATCCATCTGAGCCACCAAGGGCACAGAGGATAGTGCGACTGCACTTATCCCTTGCATGCTCCCTGTGAGACTCACATTCCCAACATGTCCACACCACTACATTCGAGTGCGCCTAAGAGATGTTTGCCCATCATACTCATTACTCGTGGCAGATTAATCTACCAAGTCCCGTAAGGGTTTGGGCATAGTGTGTGCGTTCGCACAAGAAGGTCAATGGCCGGGAAGCCATATTTTAACTTTATATGATGATAGTATCTGTTCCCGAAAGAACAGTTACCTTAGATGACCATGCAGCTTTGCTGATGAAGTACATCAATGCCTGTTTGCAGCTATGGTGTCCATTTAATTATCATTTCATTTCTAGCAAAGCTGCATGGTCATCTACGGTAACTGTTCTTTTGGGAACAGATACTATCGTCATATATCACTGAAATTTGATGAGTTGTGTATGGCCTTGGCTGCATGTTTTGAGCATAAATCACATTTTATGGCTGTGTGGCTTAAGGTAAATCTGCAATGAAAGCGGGTTACTGAGTTATACATGGAATGGATAGTGGAAATCCAGGGTTTGTTTGGTGATTGTAAGTTCAACTGTAGTCAGTTTGGCATACCTTATGGAGATCCACATGGCTCCAGATAAGTAATTTCAAGTGAAGGTCTTAGAATTGTCTGACCATTCTCTAGCTGATGTGACACAGTTAGTATGGTCATATGAGCTGTCTGCAGTGGCTCAGGAAGCTTTTGTTGATGAATGCCAAGTAGCAGAAATGGATTGTAGTTCTTCCCACAGTACATTGTCAGGTGACACAGCAGGGTCTCGTTCCCGAGGTCTGATGTGCCTGGATCACCTTCAGTTGTTAAGAAGTGGTCTCACCACTGCCTTGTTAACCACCTTAATACAGTGGACGCCAGAAATCAGAATTCTCTGCTGGCAGACTGATTTTCTTGCAAACTGCATAGCGGTCATTGCAATTCTTGGTCTGGTGTAGCAGACAGTAATGACCATCCTCTCTCAGCATTGAGCAATTCCTTAGATTCTTGGGCTTGCTCCAGTTTCCTCATCTAACATAAGTGGTGGAAATGTCTGCATTTAAATAAATGTTGGTACAATTGCAGCCACAGTGGCCATATTGCTACCATTTGTGCTATGCAGTGTCCTGTTCGCAATGTTGACCAGTTTTCTATTTATATGTTTTCCACATCAAGCTCACATCTGGCAGATGGCTCATGGGCTTGAGTTGCAATTGTTTATTTTGGGATGATCTGTTGAGTTTCAGCTCAATATTGGGGCTGCAGCTTGATTGTGGCTATTTATCTGGGGATCAATAGGTCACAAGAAGTTTCCAAACAGTGATCTCCTATACCCACCAACACATGCTGTTTAGAGATCAATCACTTGAAGTGCCAAAACATAAAAATGTGTATCCAATTCCACCTTGGTATTAAATATTTTTGGGCTGGATACTTTTATATCATGATTTCTAAATTATTGATCACAATTATTTAGTGTCTCCAGTCATTCCTTTTCATGGCCTAGAGTTGCTTTTGCAGCTCCATAAACAGTTGTTTGAGCCAACACTGGGTAAATCAGGAGATTTCTTGACAAATATTCAGCTTAAGCCTCCCCCCCCCCCCCCCCCCCAAGTTTTGCAATACTTGACATTTGGTGTGAGAGAGGTATTTAAAGCTGAATTAGACAGTTACAACAAATTCATACTAGATGCATCAGAGGTCTAACAACCTCTCAATCAGATTTGTAAGAAAGGTGTAAAATTTGTTTGGCCCGACATTTTTCAGCATGATTTTAGCCAGTTAAAACTTTGTTTTCAGATCGCCCCTTACTACACTCCTGGAAATTGAAATAAAAACACTGTGAATTCATTGTCCCAGGAAGGGAAAACTTTATTGACACATTCCTGGGGTCAGATACATCACATGATCACACTGACAGAACCACAGGCACATAGACACAGGCAACAGAGCATGCACAATGTCGGCACTAGTACAGTGTATATCCACCTTTCACAGCAATGCAGGCTGCTATTCTCCCATGGAGACGATCGTAGAGATGCTAGATGTAGTCCTGTGGAACGGCTTGCCATGCCATTTCCACCTGGCACCTCAGTTGGACCAGCGTTCGTGCTGGACATGCAGACCGCGTGAGACGACACTTCATCCAGTCCCAAACATGCTCAATGGGGGACAGATCCGGAGATCTTGCTGGCCAGGGTAGTTGACTTACACCTTCTACAGCACGCTGGGTGGCACAGGATACATGCGGACGTACATTGTCCTGTTGGAACAGCAAGTTCCCTTGCCGGTCTAGGAATGGTAGAACAATGGGTTCGATGACGGTTTGGATGTACCGTGCACTATTCAGTGTCCCCTCGACGATCACCAGAGGTGTATGGCCAGTGTAGGAGATCGCTCCCCACACCATGATGCCGGGTGTTGGCCCTGTGTGCCTCGTTCATATGCAGTCCTGATTGTGGCGCTCACCTGCATGGCGCCAAACACGCATACGACCATCATTGGCACCAAGGCAGAAGCGACTCTCATCACTGAAGACGACACGTCTCCATTCGTCCCTCCATTCACGTCTGTCGCGACACCACTGGAGGCGGGCTGCACGATGTTGGGGCTCGAGCGGAAGACGGCCTAACGGTGTGCGGGACCGTAGCCCAGCTTCATGGAGACGGTTGCGAATGGTCCTCGCCGATACCCCAGGAGCAACAGTGTCCCTAATTTGCTGGGAAGTGGCGGTGCGGTCCCCTACGGCACTGCGTAGGATCCTACGGTCTTGGCGTGCATCCGTGCATCCGTGCATCGCTGCGGTCCGGTCCCAGGTCGACGGGCACGTGCACCTTCCGCCGACCACTGGCGACAACATCGATGTACTGTGGAGACCTCACACCCCACGTGTTGAGCAATTCGGCGGTATGTCCACCCGGCCTCCCGCATGCCCACTATACGCCCTCGCTCAAAGTCCGTCAACTGCACATACGGTTCACGTCCACGCTGTCGCGGCATGCTACCAGTGTTAAAGACTGCAATGGAGCTCCGTATGCCACGGCAAACTGGCTGACACTGACGGCGGTGGTGCACAAATGCTGCGCAGCTAGCGCCATTCGACGGCCAACACCACGGTTCCTGGTGTGTCCGCTGTGCCGTGCGTGTGATCATTGCTTGTACAGCCCTCTCGCAGTGTCCGGAGCAAGTATGGTGGGTCTGACACACCGGTGTCAATGTGTTCTTTTTTCCATTTCCAGGAGTGTATTTTGTCTCAAGACAAGCCTAACACAGGCTGCTGATGCATTACAGTATGGGATCAGTGCCATACTGCCCCACCCAAATGTGAACAGGTCAGAACAGCTGATTGCTTTTGCATCTAAGACCCTCCTGATTGCTTTTGCATCTAAGACCCTCTCAGCTGCCCGAAAGAATTAATCCCAAACAGGGAAGAGGCACTGGCCATAGTTTATGATGTTAAAGAAGTTTCACATTTTCCTATCTGGCTCAAAATTTCACTTCGTAATGAATTATAAATGTTTGGTATCGTTGTTGACCCATACGTCTGGCTTCTCTAACAAGCCCTCTCAAGGATTGCAGCATTGGGTGCTATTTATTACCAATTATTTTTATGATATCCAATTTTGGCCCACCACACACATGTGACTGGTGATGTGTTGTCCAGGTTGCTCATGGATCAAAAAATGAGGCTTTATAGTTTATTTTGTGTTTAATCATCACCAAGGAAGCAGTGGTCTCCACAAGTCACAACCCAGTGTTGTGCAGCATTGCTGCAGTAGTTTGTTCAGGATGGTATGTGCATCCTCCTAAGGATGCCCATCCTAATTTTTTATCTTATTTCAATAAAAAGACCAGCTCAATGTAGATCAGGGAGTAATGTTGCTTACAATGGAGAACAGTAGTATTTCTCTAACTCCACTCATGCATCCTTCACTTGTTGCATTCTTCTCACTGGGAGTGTCTCACATGAAAGTGTTAGCTCAGTAGCATGTGTATTGGCCGGCAATAAGCACCCATTTCATGTGCAGAGAGGCAGTGTCATACCTGTCCACAGAGTCAAGCCAATCCTCTCCAGAAGTTTTTGTTGTGGTCTCAAGCAGCTTACCTATAGAATGGAGTACAAGAGGACTTTGCCAGTCCCTTTCTTAGGGAGATGTGGTTGATACTGGTGGATGCCTGTCAAACTTCCCCTATACAGCATGGATGCTCACCAGCACAGGGTGCTCACAACTATTTTTGCCATAGATGATGTACCAGTCACCTTGGTCTCTGACAATGGCTCCCAGTTAACGATGTCAGAATTTCAGGCCTTTTGTAGTCACAATGGTATCTGGCATGGCAGAGCAGCTGGTCCAGTTTTGTAAGACCAAAATTAGAAAGGCACTGCAAACTATGCCAGCAGATGAGGCTCTGTCACACTTCTTAGCCACATACCCACCATCATGGTAATTGGGCACAGTCCAGCATAGCTCCTGCATGGACAACAGCCCTATAGGTTATTTAATGTTTGTGCCCTACCCCCCCCCCCCCCCCTTCACCACCATCAGTCCCATTGTATGCCACATTTCTGAAAGGGTGTGTTGATTTGGGTCCACATGTATTGATGTCAAATGGGATGGACAGCAGGGGTGATAGTCCAGAACAGGGCTTGCCACCTATTTGAGGTCACAGTTAGGGTCAATAGGTGCATGAGGCAAAGAAATCAATTATGGCCATTACAGGACTATAGTTTGCCACCACTTCAGAAGCCACCTTCAGGGTCATCACTTTGTATGGATAACATCCCTCCCCCACCTCCCCCCCCCCCTCCCCCCATTTTCCTCAAATACGAGGCAACAGGACCGCTGCACCCTGATAATGATCAAGATCACATCATATTCCTCTTCCACACTGCAGATGAAGTAACCAACAGAGCTTGAACTACTCCATCCAATGTCATCTCTGCAGTCCCTTGAACATGACAAAGAACAGTTTCTACATTTTGAACTGATGGCTGTGCTTTTAGTTTCCCCCTCTTCCCTCCTCAGACATTTAAGACGTAGACCTGGGCTCTTTTGCCCTCATGTGCCCACTAAAGAGGAGATGGATTTGGTATCCACACCTGCCAATAATGCCATGGCAATAGAGGATGTGCAACCAATGATGTCAGCAGCCAGCGAACTGGATACAATGGCTGTCAACACGGGGCACGCATGTCATGTGTTCTATAGACAGCCACTTGTTCCTTAGGTGCCAAGTTAAGGCAGCCACTGACTCAAGTTAGTTATGCATTTACTAGCTTAGCAGCTTTACTTGTGTAAATTTGGTCACTTAGACATTTGCATTTTTAGGGAAATCTCTTCTCATTTGAACTCTTGATTACATGCTCAACTGATGTTCTAGCTTGTCTTCTGGCCTCAATTGGTTTTTGCTATTCAGACGCTACAATTCCCACTGTTGATAACTTGGCATGGCTATAATATAGTACCTTGAAGCCTCCACATAAAGGTACTGTCTACGTTGAGGCTCTACACAGAACTGGGACGCACCTGAAATGATGACATGGTGTCATTCCTGCATCCAGTATTGCCATTGGGCACACCTCTATCAGGGTACCTCTCTCTGCTGCTGTGTGAAGAGATTGCCATTCTGATAGCCTGTGGTGTTCCACATATAGTCACACTTTTCACATGGATGCTGTTCTTGCTGAAGACAAACCTATTTACTTACTCAAGTTATATAATATGACTGTACAATCCTGAAGAGCCAAGCAAACAGCTAGCCTGTCCTCTCAGTTGCTAGATGCATGAGGCTGTTGAGACCCTGCATGGTGTTGAGTATGATACTCCTGAACCCATCAATTCCATTTTTGCATGACAGTGAGGGATCCTGACCAACTCAATCAGCAATTTTGTGGAACAATAAAGCACAGTCTTGACCCACCATGATCCTGTTACTTTCAAATTCTAACGTTGGCAAACATTTCTCCTTGTTACATAAGGCATAACACAATCTCCTCACAGACAACCACCATTCAAATGGAATTTATGAATGTGAAAACTGATGTGTAACATATCCTTATACATGAAAAGTATATGACGTTAATAATACCTGTTTTGTGTGAGTGTTCTGCACACAAATCATTTGCATATCAAGGCATGTATCACATCATGCCAATTTCACACATCTTCCATGCCATCTTTGTAGTGTTTTTAATGACCAGCAGTGTGTTATGCACATTACCACATTTTTCACCTCTGACATTCATAGTTGGCTCTCTGGAAATGTGTATATACAGTTAAATTATGAGACAGAGTTACTGACCATACTTACCGTCAGGAGACAACATTTCAGCACAATCAACAGACGGAATAGAAAATACACTACCCTAGCTTTTGGAACTGACAATTCCTTCCTTAGGGAGGAGAGATGGGTGGGTTAGTGAAGCTTACAAAATAAGGGCAGGTAACAGTGACTCCAAAATGACTGGGTCTCTTCAGTTGTGTGAACAAGGAGAGAAAAAGATGAAAAGGGGTGAGAGGTGTCAGAGACGTTAGTCACAGTTAGTACAGATCTTAATTTCCCTTTGCCCCCACAATAGTTTGGTCCTTCTCATGTTGGGGATGGAGTGTTGGTAGGCATTTCCTTTTCAACCTTCTCCAACCTACCTCTTCCTCCTCCCTGACGATAGGGCTGTTAGTTCTAGAATGGAAATTTCACCACCACAAGATAAGTACTTGTCAGCAGTTCTATATCTTTATTTTATAGTTTTCTTGAATGAATATTCCTTTTGATAAAAATATATATCCTCTCTTTCATACTTTCTAAGGAAGTGTGTGTTGCTGAAGTCTTTACTGTATGTTCACTCCATGGGTACCTTTGGGCAGTCTTGTTCATGTGGCAGTGTTTATAAGAAAAGTTACATATTGTTCTGGCTGAATCACATATAACCAAAAAAATGCTGTCTGTTCCTACAAATGTATCAATCAAACAATGGAAACTTCAGATAGGAATATCAACAGTGTTGGAAAAGACAGAATGATACTTACCATAAAGAAGACATGTCAAGTTGCAGACAGGCACAATTGAAAGACACTTACACAAAGCTTTCAGCCACAGCCTCTATCAGTAAAAGAGAGATGCACACATCATTCACAGACACAAGCAAGCACTGCACGCCAACTGCCAATTCCAGCATCTCGAGGCGGAATGCTGACCAAGATGCTGGAACTGACAGCTGTGTGTGGATGAGGTTTCCTTGCTTGTGTGTCTGCAAATGGTGTGTTATCCCTCTTTTACTGATGAAGGCTGTGTCTTTTAATTGTGCCTGTCTGCAACTTGGCATGTCTTTTCCTACATTATTAATGATAGAAAAGAATTATCTCTGAATCATTTGGTTGAGAAATATGCACAGCTGTAGTAGATAACTGGGATTTTTTAGAGTTACAAGTAGCAGATCTGAACACAGCCATCCTGCAATACATGACAGTGCTTGCCAACATGTTCAGTGAGATGTAACCATCAGAGTTTTCTACTGAAATTACATATGGATTATACTACATACCAACAAGCTTTGGTCGCAAGCAATTATTCCAGTCACCATGACCCAAACAACCAAATGTGCCATCTCCACAGGTCATTAGCATTCCAGAGTCACTTACAAATACACTGTAGCCATCTCCTGCTCCAACTCTGTAATGAAAGTGTTCAAGATCATCTGCAGTACCTAAGTATGAAATTTGTTTACATACTTATCTCTCCTTTATTGAAACTCAGGAAAATACAGAATGGAATGTAACAATATTATTAAAAGGATAGTTGCTACTCAGATTGAGTCTGGCCTCAGCAGCCAGAGATTGTGGTCATGTGTGTGTGAGTTGTGTTTGCGCACACATGTGTGTGTGTTTTTTGTCTATTTCTGATAAAAGCCTTGTTGGCTGATAGCTCACTTTCTGACAGTATCTTTGTTGTGGTATCTGCAACTCAACATCTCCGCTACAGGGTGAGTAGCAACTATCCTTTTCACAGTATTTGTTTTATTAATACTAGTATATGTAAAACTAAATTAATAAACTGACCTTTTAAAATGATAAAAATACAGGTGAAATAAAAATGAATCAATAGAGATGAACAACTTTGCATAAAATTTAAGAAAAATTACTATACCTGTACCAAAAGACAAACTTCCATATTAAAGTGTTGTTACTGTGTAGCAGTGTGAGGAAAAGAAAGGAATGGGAGGAAAAGTAGGAGAGATTCATGCAACTTGTGAAGGTAAATATCTGTTGTCTAGGTACTTCATCTTCAGATAACTTTTTAAATCAAAACTGTGATGCAAGGTATTCAAAAGAAAAAAAATTAGTAGCAGTACATAACGTGAATGAGAAGTTTGCAAGTGCCAGAGAGCAGTTTCTCCCACAGCCATAGTCAGAACAAACTAATAGTCATAATAATAATAAATGAAAGATTAGAAACTCCTGAAAAGTAACATAAAAACCTAAATAAAAAACTGGGACAGTTCAAAAACTATTTGCTAGTAAAACAAGCATAATAAACAAGTGTCCAAACTCAGTCTTACCCTACATGGCTCAGATGATAGCTGAAAAGGAATGCAACTGGTTCACTGCAAATAGTGTAAGTATAAGTATTAAAAAGACTCATGTATACAGTTCTAAATAAACAGAAAAGACCTGGTAGCACCATAATTAGTGATTTATGGTCCTCTTTTAAATGAAATGCAGTGTGTAAAATTCCTTGGGGTACAATTGGATCAAGTTTAGCTAGGCTTATGGCTCATTTTTCTCTTAGAAGCACATTTTAGCATACACCACTTTGTAAGACTGGTTGAACATTTGTGCTGCCAGGGAGAGGTACTTAAGGACACTTGAATTGTTATACCACTACTACTGGTAAATAGTAGCCGAAACTTAGTCATGGCCCAGAATACAATTACAAACTTTCATAAAGGATCATTATTAAAACAGTCCCTGTATACTTATTTTGTAATTAAAACTGCAGTTCACGTATCAATAAATTTGAGAAACTCCTGACTCTAGCACAAGGGATTAAAGTTCAGGGTACATCTTGCTTTCTTGATAAATGTCTCCATTGGAGAACTTCGTGACAGAAAATCATCCCTTGAAAACATTATAACATATACAACTCAAAACACACACACTGTGTCAGTTTTGAAGCTCACCATTTCAGGCCACCATACAGTACAGTCACAGGTGGAAATGGAAATCATCCTTCTTTCTAGTTACCAAGTCCAGTGGAGACATCTTAAGATAAGGTCAGTCAAAATATTATAAATAGTAGCAGGATAAATAGTAATGTCAAAATATCATTATACCCATTGTGAATGTTTTAAATCTGTGGTTTATTTATGTTTGAGATGCAGTCAGCCACTTTTTAAACTTAGTACAATTTATTACTCCTTTAACTAGTTTTGGAGCCATTGAAGGCTCATAATAAGATGAAGGTGTCACAGGAACATTATTTTCTGGACCATTTGCAGCCAGACATTAGAGTCATTGTGATTGCATTGATCTTGGTTTGACCACCACAATGATTTACTGGGCATAGTCATTTTTGAGGTGGTGTGCCATTGTCTTCTTCAAATCAGTGAATATAGTTACCCACACAGATGTGTAGCAACCAATAGTTTAACTTTTGTTGCCAAACCACAATGCTACTTGGCATTTGCACATTAGTGAACATTGCCAAACATAAAAGAGGTGGTAAGTGAAAGAAATGTTAACTGTGAGCTGCATTTCAGCCCCAACCCTTCAGTATCATAGTCTAGCATGTAACCACTGAGCAACTGAGACACGTCTTTTTAGGAAACAGCCAATGACTAGGTGTTCACTATTGAAATACAGGGTACATGCTTACTGTTTCTCTCCATCTAGGTGTGCTCTTATGGCTGTATTTACTGTTTGCACTAATTGCTGACAGTGCCAATGTTCTCCTTAAGCTAGCTTTACAGACTGAAAAAGTTATTTCCGGTGTCTTAGCAATTTAAGCACACATTTGGTAGTTAAAAATTTAATAGAAACTGTATAGATACTGGTTGTTGTAAGAGAGATTCAGTCATTATTTACTGCTGTCATTTCAAACTCCATATATGAGACTGTTCACTGTAATCAGTTGAAAATTCCTTTTCTCACTCTGCCACTAAGTGCCTATGAAATGCCTTTAAACTTTTTTTACATCAATTAGGAGTCATCTGCATGTGCTCTTACGGCAGTATTTACTATCTGCACTAATTATTGACAGTGTTCTCCTTAACCTAGCTTTACATATTGAAAAAGTTATTTCCAGTTTCAACAGTATGTGAGTTTTGACTCAATCTGTGAAATTTTGCTAGTCATAGTTGATCCCACTTCACACCAAAATAATCTGAGAGTAATGTTAGCACAGTGCAGATTTCAGAGTTCAGTTTGATTATAATTCATTTTTGTGCTAATCTGTGATCAACCATTTTATGTAATTGACCCTAAAAGAATTTTCCCGTGATTTCAGTTACATTCCAGATTATATAATGAAACAAATTGAATACTACTTTGTATCATCTGTGTTGTATATCATTAAACACTTCTTTGCTAAAAGTACTTGTGAAGGTTTAACAAAGTACCGCTAAGCTACATTATTTTAAAGTAAGATAGACATGAAAGGAATTAAGAGTATTTTAAATAAATTGATTACAAACTGTCAACACAATTTAGTGCTCAGCCAAACCATTACCCCTGAAAACACAGAGATACAGTGAAGTATCCATTAACATAAATGTGGTGCAAAAATCAATACCACCACATCCCCTTGAAAACAAATGACAAAAACTTCAAATTTGTTGATGACATAAAATTTCTAAATACATGAGAATCCTGTTTCCACAGCATGTTAATTGTTCCATAAAATTAAGAGAATTCACCTGTAACCAAACTTTACGGGATGCAGATATGTTGGCTGTGAATCATTCAACCATCTTCGGAGCATTGCAGACGGACTTCTTTTTTACTTGCTTGTTATTTCACAGCCCTCACCCCATATGAGTCAGAGATGGGCTGTCCACAGTACAAAATCTTGCTGTGCAGCCAAAATCTTTAACAATATAATTAGAGATATTACAAACAAGACTAAAGGGCTTAGAAAAAAAAATTATTTTGAGAAGTATGTCGACATTCATTAAAAAAGAGCACAGCACTTTCACAAAAAGCTGTGTCATTGTGTCAAATATGGCTTAACATTTACTGATTTACATTGCTGTTTCGCAAATAAAGTAGTTATCAAGATTTGTAACTAAGAGGCATATCTGCAGTACATCTGTACTTGCAATGTAGATTTGCAGCCAACATTGCTATAGGCCATGTAGAAAAACAGGAATTTAAATTCTTGATCAAGACAGCCAAATAATATGTGGAAGAAGTGGCTAAAGAGGTACTGATATGTTTTTAATTTTCAATGTTCTTCATACATGTCAGATGGGAGATTGAATGAGAGAGTATAACTTTACTTGGAACTCTAGAGAAAGTGACAAAGTTTACTTGAAAATAATTTTTTGTCTTTTTTTGTAACTCACTGTGCAAATCACAGTGAAACTGAAGTAGATTTTTATCACTAGTAATAAATACTATCAAGTACCAAATTTACTGGGGAGAAAGTGTAAAATTCCAAGATCATTAACAAGATCTCTGTGGGGCAATATTATTGATGCTTAGATTGCTTCTGCATAAATACGTCATTTACTTCAAGTGCACTGCCCCTGGAAGATGACTCACTTAGAAAGCAGAGAACGAAAAATACAAAATAAACCAACATACTTGTCTTTAGGCTATAATGCTGATATTTCTGACAGCAAAATGTACTGAATTGAGTTTATTGATTAGTTTATTTATGTGTTGGCTCAATTTTAACTTGTTATCAAGTCTTACACCAAGAAAGTTTACACACTATTTTTAATTTACTGTAGGGCCATGACTCTCTGATTCTGGTGCTACCAGGTCTTTTCTGTTTGTTTGAAACTGTATACACGAGTCTTGGTAATACTGATACTTAATATTTTTGCAGTGAACCAGCTGCATTCCTGTTCAGCTATCACCTGAACCATGTAGGGTAAGGTTGAGTTTGGACACTTGCTTGTTAAGCTCATTGCACCATATGAGCTATTTTAGCATCACTGATGGACTTGTGTGTTTAAATCTGGCCTACTTCCAATCCACCACAGAGTGAGAGACTCCACTCTGCAGGCAGCTTTGGATAATTCCCTTCCATAACTTCTGACCCTAGTTATATGTTGTTAGCAGAAGCTTATGTACTGAGCTTTGAAGTGCAGGAAACAACATGAACACTGAAACTTGCTAGGATGTGTCATCAATTAGAGGATTCTCTACAAAAGCTAAATTTCAGTTTCAGTTCCCAATCCAGTCAGGACCACAGGGAGAAGCTCATGTGCTCCTGGTAGAACTGCCAAAACTGTGCCCTCTCTTCCCATGAAAAATTGGACGGAAAAGTGAGTGTGATATAAAAATTACTTGGTTAAATATGTAGTGAAGTGCTTAGCAAAGAATTTTAAGATTTTTTCAATGCAACAGTACATGCCAGAGCTTCATATACACTAGAATAATAACCAAATACCTAATACAAAACTCTACCATCTGGTGAGCAAGATGTATGAAACAGGCGAAATACCCTCAGACTTCAAGAAGAATATAATAATTCCAATCCCAAAGAAAGCAGGTGTTGACAGATGTGAAAATTACCGAACAATCAGTTTAATAAGCCACAGCTGCAAAATACTAACACGAAATCTTTACAGACGAATGGAAAAACTAGTAGAAGCCGACCTCAGGGAAGATCAGTTTGGATTCTGTAGAAACACTGGAACACATGAGGCAATACTGACCTTACGACTTATCTTAGAAGAAAGATTAAGGAAAGGAAAATCTATGTTTCTAGCATTTGCAGACGTAGAGAAAGCTTTTGATAATGTTGTCTGGAATACTCTCTTTCAAATTCTAAAGGTGGCAGGGGTAAAATACAGGGAGTGAAAGGCTATTTACAATTTGTGCAGAAACCAGATGGCAGTTATAAGAGTCGAGGGGCAAGAAGCAGTGGTTGGGAAGGGAGTGAGACAGGCTTGTAGCCTCTCCCTGACGTTATTCAATCAGTATATTGAGCAAGCAGTGAAGGAAACAAAAGAAAAATTCAGAGTAGGTATTAAAATCCATGGAAAAGAAATAAAAACTTTGAGGTTCGCCAATGATATTGGAATTCTGTCAGAGGCAGCAAAGGACTTGGAAGAGCAGTTGAATGGAATGGATAATGTCTTGAAAGGAGGATATAAGATGAACATCAACAAAAGCAAAACGAGGATAATGGAATGTAGTCGAATTAAGTCGGGTGATGCTGCGGGAATTAGATTAGGAAATGAGACACTTAAAGTAGTAAAGGAGTTTTGCTATTTGGGGAGCAAAATAACTGATGATGGTCAAAGTAGAGAGGATATAAAATGTAGCCTGGCAATGGCAAGGAAAGCGTTTCTGAAGAAGAGAAATTTGTTAACATCGAGTATATATTTAAGTGTCAGGAACTCCTTTCTGAAAGTATTTGTATGGAGTGTAGCCATGTATGGAAGTGAAACATGGATGATAAATAGTTTGGACAAGAAGAGAATAGAAGCTTTTGAAATGTGGTGCTACAGAAGAATGTTGAATATTAAATGGGTAGATCACATAACTAATGAGGAAGTATTGAATAGAATTGGGGAGAAGAGAAGTTTGTGGCACAACTTGACTAGAAGATGGGACCGGTTGGTAGGACATGTTCTGAGGCATCAAGGGATCACCAATTTAGTATTGGAGGGCAGTGTGGAGGGTAAAAATTCTAGAGGGAGACCAAGAGATGAATACACTAAGCAGATTCAGAAGGATGTAGGTTGCAGTAGGTACTGAGAGAAGAGGAAGCTTGCACAGGATAGAGTAGCATGGAGAGCTGCATGAAACCAGTCTCAGGACTGAAGACCACAACAACAACAACATGGATGAAATGACACTGTAGAAATGGTACTGTAACAAAAGCATGTGTTTACATTCAAAGGTCAGGAGATATGCTTTTTCTCATATAAGGAAGATAGGATCATGAGAGGCAGAGGAAATCATACTTGTGACACCTGAAAATGAATATGACAGTTACAAGTAACATATTTTCAGCATAAACAGTTTTGTCAAAAATAAGTTCTGAGAGTTCACAAAAACATTCACATACCTGTGTACGGATTTTCCTTTAAGAGCTTCAACTGGTTCTGGCTGTGACTTCCACAGCTCTGTATCACCATGGCCAAGTTGTCCTTTCTTTCCTTCACCCCACGTGTAAACAACAAGCTCTAGAAAATAAATAAAAAAAATAAACTGCCTAAAACATGACAGAAACAAGAAAATTAAATAATGGAATATGTCATTTAAGACACACTAAATATGAAATCATGTATAGTTCATGTTAAAAGAGTGTTAACTTTGAGAGCTACGTCTATATTCCGCAAACTACTATGAAGTCAAGTAGTCTGTATCAGAGTCTGTATCAGAGGTGGATCCCAAGCAGAGAGTTTCTTCTGGTGGAAAATCAGCATACTGCACATATTTGTAAGTGCTTGCAGAATGTCTATGGATACTTGGCAGGGAACAAAACCAAGGTGAGTCATTGGGTGAGGCACCTGTCATCATCGCAACAATGTTGTGCCCACCTGTCTGATCTCCTGCATGTCAGCTGGCTGCACACAGCTGTGACGCCTGTAATATTGGAATGTGCAGAAAGTCTCATTTAAGGTGATTGATGGACCACAGTCAAACACTTTACTGCTCAGATGGATGTCTCTGGTGGTGGTGCTGGCTTACTCAACCACCAGTTAGGGTACTCAAGGTGTGTGCCGCTGGGTTCCTCACTGCCAGCAGAAGATTGTAAAGAGCAACAAGAGGCTATATGTGTGGACCTGCTCACCAATTACAAGGCTGATCACGAAAATTATTTGTTGAACTCTGTCACTGGTGCTGAAATGTGGCTTCATCACTTCAAAGTGGACATAAAACAGCAATCCACGGAGTGGTGCCCACACCACCTCTCCTCCAAAGAAAAAGTTCAAAGCTGCACTCTTAGCCAGTAAAGACCCAGTGGTCCATGGCCCCCATCTCCATGCTGCGAGGGTAGGACAGGCCAATATGTCATAACTTCTAATTTGAAACCTCATTCATAATGTTGAATTCTTCTGACATATTGAACAGGGGACTAATTGACTCACCTCTGTGGTTGTGGCCAGAGGCAAACACTACTCTACTTTCCAAATTAGAGTTAGTGTTCAAACATAGTACTGCCAACTTCAGTACCCTTAATGATCCACTTTTCAAATGACTGAACGCAGGACAGAAGCATATCTGTGGGAATGTCAGCAAAGGCATCTCTGATGCAGGCAACCATGTCTTCATGGCCTGTCTGCACTTACCGGTACACTTTATCTTTTAAATATCCCCACAGAAGGAATTTGAGTGATAACAAATCCAGTTAAAGGGTCAGCTCTGCCTACCCACTGACCAGTGTAAACACAGTCTAACACCTCCTGTGCTTCAATTGGATACTGCACTGCAATTGGATACCACACTGGACAACTGTCATGTTGAAATAATATACTTTGTCAAACATCTAGTGCAACATCCTGCAGTAATATGGTAGTTTCTGTTTCAAAAACGTTCAATATTTGTGTCCATTCAATGTGCCATCAATAAAATATGGACCAATGAGGTTGTTCTCCATGATGCCATCCCATTTGCTAACTGACCAAGAACATTGATAATCAACTTGCTGTAAACAGTGAGGATTGTCTACACTCTAGAAATGAACATTATGCTGGTGAAGACTACCATGATTTGTGAATGTAGCCTCATAGCAAAATAGTGCCTTGGCAAAGAACATGGTGGTCCTTTGCATATGTTGACATGGCCATTCACAAATCAGTACTCAGTTAAGGAAATCAGTGCCATGAAGTTCTTGATGCAGTGGCATGTGGTATGAACGATATTTATCATGATGCAGTATTGTGTCAATATTACCTATGGACATATCATAATAATGGTATAATTGTCTGGTACTTATCCATGGGTTAGTACAGCTATTTCACTATCTGCTCCTGCAACATGTTTGCTCATTTCCTTTTGCTGGTGTGTTCACTGTCATCAAACATAAAGGCATTTGCAAGCTTGTAAAAGAAAGAATGAAAGTGAGCTTTCTCTGGAAAACACTCAGTATACAAGGCAATAGCAGCCTAACATTTCTCCTACATTCTCCGTAAATCAGGATAATTTCAATTTTTTCTTCTGTGATTGCAACATTCATTATTCACTTGAATGTCTGTTCTCTAAATAATAGGTGGGTGGGTAAGCAATAAATACTGTGCAAGTGATGTAATGTTCAGAGCTGGTATCTGTTCTACATCTGACATGACACATGAGCTCCAATCACAGTGTTCTGCCTGTTATGATATGTAGTAGTTCACTGCATGACCATGGTGGCATGTCAGATAGTACCCTGTTTGATGTATCAGAGGAATACAATGTTGTGAATGTGGTTTCCAATTAAAAGTTATGTAATACTGGCCTGTCCTACTCTCACAGCATCAAGTTGGGGTCAGAAGTGCTATTGGATATTCAAGAGCTGTGTCATGAGTAGTATGTCATAAATTATGATTGTGTACCTACTTCTATTTCTCCAATTACAGTGCCATCTGTAGTGAAATAAAGAAAATTGTTTCGAACAAAACACGTACAGATTTTTCCTTAGAATCATAATTCACAGTAGAAGATTTTGAAGTTTCCCCCTGCCACTCACACATGGGGTGGGGTGGTGGGATTGAGTGTGGTATCATAGGATATTCCCCAAATTAGACAAACTGAAATTATAACTTTTTTCATCCAATTTGTAGTTGTCAAGCTATTTCAATGTCTTCTGTTAAAATGAACACCTGTATATGATCTATATTTATCACAAATTAATTCTATTTTTGAGTTTCCTAATGACTGTGATTAACATCAGAAAGTTTTAGGAAATTAGTAACTTTTACCACAAGATTTTCTGTTGCCTGAACAGAAATCTCATTTTGTGTATTTGCTACAATTCTTATAGGGAATTAGTAAGTTTTGTAGCTCAATAGATATAAGAGCCAATCAGCAGGCTTATTTTAAAGTTATTTGTTCATTGTCCACTGCACCATCCAAAATACAGCCCCACTGTTAATGCTGTTCTCAAACACAGGATGAGTTGTTTGACATTCATAAACTGCTGGAAATAACCCTGGCTACACTCAAAAAATTGGCAGCTGCTGCAACTTAGCATGTTGGAAGAGCTTTTAAGTGTCGTATATCTGTGGTACTAGTACAAGAGGTATCTCAAGTACTATCCTCTCCTGTATATTGTGTCTCCACTGCAGAAAGTATGGATATGTTGCTACTCATCCACTTGACTGTGACTAGCATTTGAGTGGTAGAGCCAGGTATTCTGTATAGGGTGGACAGGGACCAGGACTCAGTGTGTCATACCAACCTGCCTGACAAACAAATTGGAGGTGCTGTCTTTCACTGAAACTGAAACTGAGCCAGTGAGACTCACTTCACCTGTTTTGGGGAAGCCTGTCCCGTATGGTGTTAAGAGGAGGCAAATGCAAAAGGATAGGAGTCTATTAATCATCAGCAGTTCAAATGTACGGTGAATGATGGTACCCCTAAGGGAAATGGCAGCAAGAGACAGGCGAGGGCACCACGTGCACTCAATGTGTATGCCTGGGGGCCTCATCCAACATGTTGAAGAGGCTACTCCAGCAATCACTGAGGGAACAGTGTGCAAGCAAATCAGTGCTTGTTGGAACAAATGGTGCCTGTCTCCTGGCCTCTGAGGTCATACTTGGATCAGTCGAGTGGCTGGCAGAGAAGACTGAGAAGACTAGCCTTGTGCACTGAGTTTTAGTGAAGCTCACAGTTTGCAACATTGTCCCCAGAACTGATCATGACCAATTGGCTCTCATTCAAATGGAATGACTGAATCAGAAACTTTGGAAGTTCTGTGACGAGCTAGCTATGACTTCCTGGATTTGTGCCATAGGTCTGAGAACTGTAGGGTGCCCCTAAATGGGTCAGGTGTGCACTACACATCAAAGGCTACTATCCAGGGGTAGCTGACAATGTGCAGAGTGCACACAAGATGTTTTTAGGTTATGTGACTCTCCATCCAATCCAGATAATGATAGCTGTAGGAAACCCAAAAGTATCAGTGTAAGACCACAAGAAATGCTTCCCACAGGTGAGAGTGTTAAAATCGTAGTGGTTAGCTGCCAAAGCACTCAAAACAAAGTGCCAGAGTTTGAAGCACTTGTGAAAATCAGAGAAGCTCACATAATACTAGTACCATAAAATTGATTGAAACATGAAATTGATAGGAGCTAGAATTTGGAGACAATTTAAGTATATATTGAAGGGCTAGGCTAATGGGAAATGGAGCTGGCGTATTTATTGCAGTAAACAAGAAATTTGAGTCCACTGAAATAGAAAATGAAGCTACATGTGAGACTGTTTGGGCTAGACTCTGTATCAGGGGTGGGCATAAAATTGTAATTTCATCCTTCTATCACCCATCAGACCCGTCTCCTAATGTAATCAAAAACCATAGTAAAAACCTCACTTTGCATGTAGGTAAGTTGTCCAATCATAGTGTAATCATTGGTGGAGACTTCAATCATCCATCAATCAACAGATAGAATTACAGTTTTGTTAGTGGTGGGCATGATAAGACATCCTGTGAAACATTAATAAATGCCTTCTCTGAAAACTATCCATAGCAGATAGTTTGGTACCACACTCTTGATGGAAATAAATTGGATCTAATGGCAACAAATAGATCTGACCTTTTAGAGGATGTCCACACCATAAAGGGTATCAGTGATAATGATGTGGTTGTGGCAACAATGATTAACAAAGTATGAAGGGCAACTCTAACAAGCAGAAAGATATATATGTCCAGTAAAATAGATAAAAAAATCAGTAGGGTTGTACCTCAAAGAAGAACTTGAAACTTTCAGCACAGTACAGGAGCATTTAGACGAACTGCAGTTCAAGTTTAAAAGAATACCTGATCGTGGACTGGGTAGATATGTACCGTGTAGAACAGCTCATAGTGCGAGGGGCCCACCATGGTACGAAGTCACTGTAAAGAAACTTCTAAAAAAAGCAGAGAGTACTACATAATAGGTGTAGATACAGAGTTGCTGAATGAAATATGTTTGGCTGCAAAGAGAGCAATGTGTGAAGCTTTCAGAAAATACCATAGCAGAATATTGTCAAATGATCTTTCAGAAAATTCGGAGAAATTCTGGCTATGTATAAAGGCTATTAGTGGCACCAAAGTTAGTGTCCGGTCCTTAGCAAATATAAAAAGAACTGAAATTGATGGTAGCAAGGCAAAAGCTGAAATGCTTAAATCTGCTTCCAAATGTTCCTGTACAAAGGAAAACCCAGGAGAATTGCTTCAATTTAATCCTTGTACCACTGAAAATTTTTGGTAGGAAGGACACAGCATGTTATCTTGGATACAGAGTCATTGTTGTATGTAGAAGTAACTTTGGGTGTGCCACAGGGAACTGTGTTTTAACCCTTGCTGTGGCACACCCCACAGGAAACTGTGTTTAAGCCCTTGCTGTTCAATTTGTATATTGACCTTTAGGGCAATAGCAACAGTAGCCTTAGAATTTTTGCAGATGATGCAGCTATCTGTGATGAAGTACTGTCAGAAAGAAGCTGCATAAATATTCAGACAGATCTTCATATGATTTCAGAGTAGTGGAAAGATTGGTAACTTGCTTTAAATGTCCAGAAATGTAAAACCATGCACTTCACGAAAAAAATGTAATATCCTATGATTATAATAGCAGTGCCACAGTTGGAATCAGCCAACTCATACAAATACCTGGGTGTAACACATTGTAGGGATATGAAATGGAATAATCATGTAGACTTAGTTATGAGTGAAGCAGGTGGTAGACTTCGGTTTATTGGTAGAATACTTGGGAAATGCAATCGGTGTACAAAGTAGATTACTTACAAATCACTCATGGGAACAGTTCTAGAGTATTGCTGAAGTGAGTGAGACCTGTACCAAAAGGACTAACAGGGGTTACTGAACTTGCACAGAGAAATTTACCACAGATGGTCACAGGTTTGTTCAACCCATGGGAGAGTGTTGCAGTGATGTCATGGAAACTGAATTGGAAGGCTCTTGAAGATAGACATAAAGCATTTGGATAAGTCTTCTAACAAAGTTCATGAACTGGCTTTAATTTATGACTCTAGGAACATATTATAACCTCCTACATGTCACCCACATAGGGATCAGCAGGACAAGATTAGAATAATTACAGCACACACAGAGGTATTCAAACAATCGTTCTTCCCATGCGTCATACGTGAATGGAATGGGAAGAAACCCTAATAGCTGGTACAATGAAATGTACCCTCTTCCACGTAATTTGGGGTGCTTTGCAGAGCAGAATCATGCATAACATGCCAAAAGAACAAAGTGACTAGACACAGTTACTAAGTCTGCTATTGGCCAATTTCCAAGCACAGATGGATGATTAAGGCAGTAAACATTGTAAACATTAATATGATCAGTCTACTGCCTCCCTCAGATGCATTCATATACTGTTCAATGAGTATTAATTGGTTCAGTAACTGGGCAGAAGTCATTCCACTGCATGACGCTTGAGTAGCAACCATGGCATGAGAGCTTTGTAGCTCCTGAATCACTAGGTTTGGAGCAGCAGAGCTGTACCATGCACTAGCTAAGATTTGTGATTCTAAATTACCACACATCATCTAAAGTCATTGAAGGCAGCCATCAGAGCACATGGTAGAAATAAACGGAGTCATGTCATTGCTAAAATTATCCTACGACTGTACTGCTGTGTGAGAGAAGATATAACTCAATAGCTCCTGAGTTTCTGTATGGCACAACTGTAACGTTTCTTGGTGATTTCATTGTGAGGTTGGAAAACCAACAAGAAGTAGATCTAACAGCATTCAGTTCTCAGTTATGTCAACATATGGATCAATTACCCCATTCAGAAGGCAAAGAAAACACAATTCGTTAGTGAAGATCTGTGTAATATGACTCATGTATTTGTGAGAAATGATTAAGTTAAAGTCAAACTAGTGCCTCCATATGAGGGCTCCTAAGAAGTCCTGAAGTGACAAACAAAATATTTCACTCTAAGCATTAAGGATGTGCCAACTAACATCTCACTTGACAGATTGCTAACTGCCTATATCCTAGTGAATTCAAACACCTGTGGTTACAAGATAGTCTACAAAGCACCTCATCTGTAAATGAGTTACCCACAACTCCAAGAGTCTTACCAAACAAAGTTATCTGAGTAGGTCAAGTTGTGAAATTCCCCAAAAAGTTCAAGTACAAGGGTGTTCAATAAGTAACATAACACATCTTTTTTCTTGGCCAATTTCAGTTGAAAAATGCAGAATTTGTTGTGAAACTTTGTGGAATATACCTGTTTTAGCCCATATAATTTCATGAAGTTCTGATAGGTGGTGGCACTATACGTAGCCTTCAAAATGACATCTCTAATGGAGGTGCAGTCCAAGCATAGAGCTGTCATTGAGTTTCTTTTGGCTGAAAACCAGAGCATCAAAGATATTCATAAGCACTTGCAGAATGTCTATGGAGACTTGGCAGTGAACAAAAGCTCAGTGAGTCATTGGGCAAGTCATCTATCATCATTGCAACAAAGTCATGCAAACCTGTCTGATCTTCCACATGCTGGCCAACCACACATAGCTGTGACTTCTGCTATGTTGGATCATGCAGACACTCTCATTCAAGGTGATCAATGGATCACAATCAAACACCTTGATGTTCAATTGAATGTCTCTGGAACCCTCATCAGCTGTGATACTCAAAGGTGTGTGCCTGCTGGGCTCCTCACTGCCTAAAAGAAGACCATAAAGAGCAATGAAGAAACATCTGTGCAAAATTGCTTGCATGTTATATAGCTGGTCATGACAGTTTTTTGTCAAACACTATCACAGGCTGTGAAATGTGGATCCATCACTTTGAACTGGAAACAAAACAGTAATCCATAGAGTGACGTCATGCCTCCTCGCCTCCTAAGAAAAAGTTCAAAGCTGCACCCTCAGCTGGCAAAGCCACAGCAAAGGTCTTCTGGGATTCTGTAGTGGTTATTCTGTTTGATGTCCTCCCTCATGGTGCAACAATCAACTCTGAAGTATACTGTGCTACCCTCAGTAAATTGAAGAAACTATTGCAGCATGTTCATCACCACAAAAATGCAAACAAACTGATCCTTCTCCATGATAATAGAAGGCCTCACACAAGTCTGCACACCTGACAGGAGTTCACAAAACTTCATTGGTCTCTTGTCTCTCATCCAACCCACAGCCAGATCTCATTCCTTCCATTTTCCATCTATTTGGTGTAATGAAGGAAGCACTCCACTGGAAGCAATACATGCATGATATGGAGCAGCAAGATGTTGGCTCTTACATCGACCAGTGGACTAGTATCATATGAGCACATGGGCCGTTCTTGTAACATGGCAGAATTCAGTCACATTGAATGGAGATTAGGTCGATATGTAAGGTTTTGTGGCCAAAAGAGTAGGGAATAATGTGGATATTGGAATCCTGAATAAAATCACCCTGATTTTAGAAAAAAAAAAAATGTGTTGCAGTACATACTGAAAGAGCCTTATAATTGACATAGGTACTGAGGGGTGGGGCGATGAGGGTTATATTTACATCATAAACTACAGTTCTTTAAACAGTTCTTCCTTGTATTGACTTTATTTTTCTTTGAAAACAAATGAAATTTTGAAATGTACAGAGGAATGGGGGGTCTAGGTATCAATTGTTTTGTTTGGGTTTGTGATATTTGTCCTATAACAAATGGAAGTTTCCAAATTTAAAAATTCAAATTTAAAATACTGTTTTTTGTGATTAATTGTACAATAGGATCAACATTCTCTTCCCATTGTCTTGTAAATACTGAATATTACCTGTCTTTCCCTATAGCTTATACTTATTTTCCTCAAATTTTCAAATATCTTGCACAATTTTAAGTTGCCAAAAGCTCTTTTTAGGTCAGCAGATCCCTATGAAGGTGTCTTGATTTTTCTTCAGTCTTGTCTCCATTGTCAGACGCAAAATAAAGGAGCCTCTTTGGTGCCAGCTAGGCTGAATGTCAACCACAATATTCTCAATTTGAGTGATAAGCCTAATATATCAATCCAGGAATTTACACTGCTGTTATACTAAGCCAAATGTATGATAATTCTCATACATATCTACCATGAACACCTTCAGGATTATGAACATCTTCAAGATTATGTGCATATTATCTGACTGTCTGGTGGCATATCTTGAATTTGATCACCATTTCCATACATGGGCCTTTGTCAGACGTAGACAACAGACACACACTTACACTCATGCAAATGCAACTCACACTCATGACCACAGCCTCTGGCAGCTGAAGCCAGATCAGCAGCAACAGTGCATGATGGAAGAGGCAACTGGGTGGGGGTAAAGAGGATGCTGGGGTGGGGAGGGGAGGGATAGCAGGTTAGGTGTGGAGGATAGTGAAGTGCTGCTGGGGAGCGTGCAGGGACAAGATGTAGAGGTATGGCAGCTAGGTGCAGTCGGGAGGTTAGATGGTGGCAGGGGAGTGGTGGGGAGGGGGGGGGGAGAGGGGTAGTGGAGAAGGAGAGATGTAAAAAGACTGGATGCATTGGTGGAATAGAGGATTGTATAGTTCTAGAATGAGAACAGGGGAGGGGCTTGATGGGTGACGAAAATGACTAATGACGGTTGAGGACAAGACAGTTACGCAAATGTAGGATATATTACAGAGTGTTACCACCTGCACAGTTCAGAAAAGCTGGTGTTGATGGGAAGGATCCATTTAGCACAGGCTTTGAAGCAGTCACTGAAACGAAGAGCGTCATGTTTGGAGGCATGTTCACCAACAGGATGGTCCAGTTGTTTCTTGGCCACAGTTTGTTGGTGGCCATTCATGAGGACAGACAGCTTTTTGGATGTCATGCCCACATTGAATGTAGCACAGTTGTTGGAACTTAGCTTGTAGATCATATGGCTGGTTTCACAAGTAGCCCTGCCTTTTGGGATACGTGATATTTGTGACTAGACTGGAGTAGGTAGTGGTGGGAGGATGTATGGGATAGGTCTTGCATCTAGGCCTATTACAAGGAAATGAGCCATGAGGTAAGGGGCTGGGAGCAGGGGTTGTGTAGGGATGGGTGAGTATATTGTGTGGGGTCAGTGGATGGCAGAGTTCCACAGTGGGAGGGGAGGGAAGGATAGTAGGCAGAACATTTCTCATCTCAGGGCATGATGAGAGGTAGTCAAAACCCTGGCAGAGAATGTAATTCAGTTGTTCCAGTCATGGGTGGTGCTGAGTTAGGAGGGGAATGCTCCTCTGTGACTGGACAGTGAGACTCTGAGAGATGGTGGCTGACTGGAAAGATAAGGCACAGGAATTTGTTTCTGCACAACGCTGGGAGGATAATTATGGTCTATAAATGCCTCAATGGGAATCTCAGTATATTGTAAGAGGGACTGCTTGTCACTGCAGATGCAATGACCATGGGTGGCTAGGCCATATGGAAGGGACTTCTTGGTGGGGAATGGGTGGCTGCTGTCAAGGTAGAGGTTTTGCTGGTGGTTAGTAGGTTTGATATGGACAGAGGTACTGATATAACCATCTTTGGGGTGGAGGTCAACATATAGGAAAGTGGCTTTCTGGGCTGCTTAGGACCAGGTGAAGTGAACGGGTGAGAAGCTGTTGAGGTTCAGGAGGAATGTCGATAGGGTATCCTCATCCTCAATCCAGTTTGCAAAGATGTCATCAACGAATATGAACCAGGTGAGGGGTCTGGGATTCCGGCGGTTTAGGAAAGATTCCTCTAGATGGCCTTTGAATAGGTTGGCATAGAATGGTGCCATGCAGGTGCACAACTGGACCACCTTGTTCTGAACATGCCTCCAAACATGACACTCTTCATTTCAATGACTCCCTTACAGTCTGTGCCATATGGATCCCTCCCACCAACATCAGTTTTTCTAAATTGCAGAGGTGGGAAGCCTCTCTGCAATATATCCTATGTGCCCATAACTGTCCTGGCCTCAGCCTTCGTCAATCATTGTCCTCCCCTCCCCTGTTCCCATTCTAGCACTATATAGCCCTCTATTCCACCAAAACACCCTGTCTTTTTACTTCTTTCCTTTTATGCTGCCCTCCCCTCCCCCACCTACCTGCCACCCTCCATCTAACCCCCTGAGTGCACTTAGCTGCCATACCCTCTATCCACCTCATCCCTGCATGCTGCCCAGGAGCACTTCACTGTCCCCTGCCCCTAGCCCACTATCCCTTCCCACCCCAGCCTCCTCCTTACCCCCACCCAGTTGCCTCCTTCATCACACACTGCCGCTGCTGCTGCTGCTGCTGCTTGTACCATTGTAGCATGGCTTCAGCTACCAGAGGCTGTGGTCAAATGTGTTGAGTTGCATTTGCTTGAGTGTATGTGTGTCTGTCATCTATTTTTGACAAAGGCCTTGTTGGCCAAAAACTTATTTTGTGACAGTACTTTTGTTGCCTGTAATTGAAACTCAGCACCTCCACTATATGGTCAGTAACATCTGTCCTTTTCATAATATAATTACATTCCATCCTAGATTGTCTGTTTGATTTTTTCTTAAATGATTTTGTTTTTGTAATGGTCTTCAGTCCTGAGACTGATTTGATGCAGCTCTTGATGCTACTCTGTCCTGGAAGCTTCTTCATCTCTCAGCACTTACTGCAACATACATCCTTCTGAATTTGCTTAGTGTATTCATCTCTTGGCCTCCCTCTACGATTTTTACCCTCCACGCTGCCCTCCAATGCTAAATTTGTGATCCCTTGATGCCTCAGAACATGCCCTACCAACTGGTCCATTCTTCTAGTCAAGTTGCGCCACAAACTCCTCTTCTCCCCAATTCTATTCAATATCTCTTCATTAATTATGTGATCTACCCATCTAATCTTCAGCATTCTTCTGTAGCACCACATTTCAAAAGCTTCTGTTCACTTCTTGTCCAAACTATTTATCGTCCATGTTTCACTTCCATACATGGCTACACTCCATACAAATACTTTCAGGAATGACTTCCTGACACTTAAATCGATACTCAATGTTAGCAAATTTCTCTTTTTCAGAAACACTTTCCTCGCCATTCCCAGTCTACATTTTGTATCTTCTCTAATTTGACCATCATCAGTTATTTTGCTCCCAAAATAGCAAAACTCCTTTACTACTTTAAGTGTCTCACTTCTTAATCTGATTCCCTCAGCATCACCCAACTTAATTTGACTACATTCCATTATCCTCATTTTGCTATTGTTGATGCTCACCTTATATCTTCCTTTCAAGACTCTGTCCATTCTGTACAGCTGCTCTTCCAAGTCCTTTGCTGTCTCTGACAGAATCACAATGTCATTGGCGAACCTCAAAGTTTTTATTTCTTCTCCATGGATTTTAATACCTACTCCAAATTTTTCTTTTGTTTCAGATTGAATAAAATCGGGGCCAGCCAAAGTGGCCAAGCAGTTCTAGGCGTTACAGTCTGAAACCGCGTGACCGCTACGGTTGCAGGTTCAAATCCTGCCTCGGGCATGGATGTGTGTGATGTCCTTAGGTAGTTAGGTTTAAGTAGTTCTAAGTTCTAGGGGACTGATGACAACAGCAGTTGAGTCCCATAGTGTTCAGAGCCATTTGAATAACATTGGGGAGAGGGTACAATCCTGTCTCACACCCTTCCCAACCACTGCTTCCCTTTCTTTTATGCCCCTCCACTTTAATAACTGCCATCTGATTTCTGTAGAAATTGTAAATAGCCTTTCGCTTCCTGTATTTTACCCCTATCACCTTCAGAATTTGAAAGAGAGTATTCCAGTCAACATTGTCAAAAGCTTTCTCTGAGTCTACAAATGCTAGAAATGTAGGTTTGCCTCTCCTTAACCTTTCTTCTAAGATAAGGCGTATGGTCAGTATTGCCTCGAGTGTTCCATCATTTCTACAGAATCCAAACTGATCTTCCCCAAGATCGGCTTCTACCAGTTTTTCCATTCGTCTGTAAAGAATTCGCACTAGTATATTGCAGCTGTGACTTATTAAGCTGATAGTTTGGCAATTTCACATCTGTCAACACCTGCTTTCTTTGGGATTGGAATTATTATATTCTTCTCCCCGATGTTATTCAATCTGTATATTGAGCAAGCAGTAAAGAAAACAAAAGAAAAGTTCAGAGTAGGTATTAAAATCCATGGAGAAGAAATAAAAACTTTGAGGTTAGCCGATGACATTGTAATTCTGTCAGAGACAGCAAAGGACATGGAAGAGCAGTTGAACGGAATGGACAGTGTCTTGAAAGGAGGGTACACGATGAACATCAACAAAGGCAAAATGAGAATAATGGAATGTAGTCAAATTAAGTCGGGTGATTCTGTGGGAATTAGATTAGGAAATGAGACATTTAAAGCAATAAAGGAGTTTTGCTATTTGGGGAGCAAAATAACTGATGATGGTTGAAGTAGAGAGGATATAATATGTAGACTGGCAATGGCAAGGAAAGTGTTTTTGAAGAAGAGAAATCTATTAACATCGAGTATTGATTTAAGTGTCAGGAAGTCATTTCTGAAAGTATTTGTATGGAGTGTAGCCATGTATGGAAGTGAAACATGGACGATAAATAGTTTAGACAAGAAGAGAATAGAAGCTTTCAAAATGTGGCGCTACAGAAGAATGCTGAAGATTAGATGGGTAGATCACATAACTAATGAGGAGGTATTGAATAGAATTGGGGAGGAGTTTGTGGCACAACTTGACTACAAGAAGGGACCAGTTGGTAGGACATGTTCTAAGGCATCAAGGAATCACCAATTTAGTACTGGAGGGCAGCGTGGAGGGTAAAAATCGTAGAAGGAGACCAAGATATGAATACACTAAGCAGATTCAGAAGGATGTAGGCTGCAGTAGGTACTGGGAGATGAAGAAGCTTGCACAGGATAGAGTAGCATGGAGAGCTGCATCAAACCAGTCTCAGGACTGAAGACCACAATAGAAACAACAACATATTCTTCTTGAAGTCTGAGTGCATTTCGCCTGTCTCATACATCTTGCCCACCAGATGGTAGAGTTTTGTCAGGACTGGCTTTCCCAAGGCCGTCAGTAGTTCCAATGGAATGTTGTCTACTCCGGGGGCCTTGTTTTGACTCAGGTTTTTCAGTGCTCTGTCAAACTCGTCACGGAGTATTGTATCTCCCATTTCATCTTAATCTACTTCCTCTTCCATTTCCATAATATTGTCCTCAAGTACATCGCTTTTGTATAGACACTCTATATACTCCTCCCACCTTTCTGCTTTCCCTTCTTTGCTTAGAACTGGGTTTCCATCAAAGCTCTTGATGTTCATACAAGTGGCTCTCTTTTCTCCAAAGGCTTCTTTAATTTTCCTGTAGGCAGTATTTATCTTACGCCTAATGAGATAAACCTCTACATCCTTGCTTGTCCTCTAACCATCCCTGCTAGCCATTTTGCTCTTCCTGTCAATCTCATTTTTGAGACGTTTGTATTCCTTTTTGCCTGCTTCATTTACTGCATTTTTATATTTTCTCCTTTCATCAATTAAATTCAATATTTCTTCTGTTGACCAAGGATTTCTACTAGCCCTCCTCTTTTTACCTGCTTGATCCTCTGCTGCCTTCACTACTTCATCCCTCAGAGCTACCCATTCTTCTTCTACTATGTTTCTTTCCCCCATTCCTGTCTGTTGTTCCCTTATGCTCTCCCTGAAACTCTGTACAACCTCTGGTTTAGTCAGTTTATCCAGGACCCGTCTCCTTAAATTCCCACCTTTTTGCTGTTTCTTCAGTTTTAATCTACAGTTCATAACCAATAGATTGTGGTCAGAATCCACATCTGCCCCTGGAAATGTCTTACAACTTAAAACCTGGTTCCTAAATCTCTGTCTTACCATTATATAATCTATCTGATACCGTTTAGTATCTCCAGGATTCTTCCATGTATACAACCTTCTTTTATGATTCTTGAACCAAGTGTTAGCTATGATTAGGTTATGCTCTGTGCAAAATTCTACTAGGTGGCTTCCTCTTTCCTTTCTTACCCTGAATCCATATTCACCTACTATGTTTCCTTCTCTCCCTTTTCCTACTCCTGAATTCCAGTCACCCATGACTATTAAATTTTTGTCTCCCTTCACTATCTGAATAATTTCTTTTATTTCATCATACATTTCTTCAATTCTTTCATCATCTGCAGAGCTAGTTGGCATATAAACTTGTACTACTGTAATAGGCATGGGCCTTGTGTCTATCTTGGCCACAATAGTGCGTTCACTATGCTGTTTGTAGTAGCTTACTCACACTACTATTTTTTTTATTCATTATTAAACCTACTCCTGCATTATCCCTATTTGATTTTGTATTTATAACCTTGCATTCACCTGACCAAAAGTCTTGTTCCTCCTGCCACCAAACTTCACTAATTCCCATTACATCTAACTTTAACCTATCCAATTCCCTTTTTAAATTTTCTAACCTACCTACCCGATTAAGGCATCTGGTAATTTTCTTTCTCCTGATAAGGATGTCCTCTGGAGTAGTTCCTGCCCGGAGATCTGAATGGGGGACTATTTTACCTCTGGAATATTTTACCTAAGTGGACGCCATCATCATTTAACCATACAGTAAAGCTGCGTGCCCTTGGGAAAAATTACGGCTGTAGTTTCCCCTTGCTTTCAGCCGTTTGCAGTATCAGCACAGCAAGGCCGTTTTGGTTAGTGTTACAAGGCCAGATCAGTCAATTATCCAGACTGTTGCCCCTGCAACTACTGAAAAGGCTGCTGCCCCTCTTCAGGAACCACACATTTGTCGGGCTTTTGAACAGATATCCCTTCATTGTGGTTGCACCTACGGTACAGCCATCTGTATGGCTGAGGCACACAAGCCTCCCCACCAACAGCAAGGTCCATAGTTCATGGGGGTAGGTAAATGATTTTAGAAATCATGAAAGACAAACCACATTAAGTAATCAGGCTACTGAAACAATAACTGGTGACTGAAGACCATATAAAAATAATCTTACATTATGAAGTACTTTCTGTGAGTATCAATAGAAAGTTTGAAGTTAAGATTAGTTTCATGAGCTACCACCAATGATCATATAATGGGTGTACAAGTACTTTTAGTAGGTAGGTTGTACTACAGACAGATGATCTTGTAGACCAAACAGATACAAGGTGTAGCTTGTGATCATTTTTGAAACTTTTTGATGGTTTTTACTCATTAACAGCAAACATACATCAAACCAATGATGATAATAGCACATCAGTCAGGTCATTGTACACTACACTGTGGAAAACTGTTTGTCTGGAGCACATTATAGAGGGCATCTGCACAGACACAACTACAGTATTCAAATGGCCATGACATTACTGCTTCTGTTCAACTATCCATGGGTACTAACTGATGAGTAAAGCCATTAGTTGGTGGCCAAAGATGCATTCAGACAAGATCCATTCACTTTAAATAGAAACAAATTTTTGATACACTATCCATATTAAATGACAGCTATATTCCAATACTTGCCGACAGTAACAGTTTAAGACGCCTAAGCTCCAAGTGGCCATGATTCACACAGGTCATCATATGATGGGTATTTCTTTCCTGCATACTATGCAGTCAGCTAAGTGCAAATGTATTCATAAAGTATACATGGTTTATTATACACTTCGTATACCACTAATTTTCCACACAGTCACTATTAAGCTCCAAGCCTGAAAGGAGCAGGGTATCAGCCAAGTGCTTACAGCATACATCCCTGCTAACAACTTCTTTTAGAGTAATGCTTGACCTGCTAAATTATTATTTATTGAAAAATATTTCACATCCATGTCCTCCTTCAAAATGCTGATAAGAAGTGAGTTATTTGATACTAGTTACAGGATGATTCAGAACATTCCAATAAATACTTCAAATGTTTTGCATGCAGTATTACACCAAGTTTTATAATGCAAGAAGCAGGCATCGTCTAAAAGCTTTCTACTCTTGTTTTTTTAATGTCTTGAGGGAGTTGTAGTATCTGTTCACATTTATGGATTGATCAGGTTTTAAAAACAAAGTACCACAATTCATTATCCATCCAGAAAGAAGTGTGCTATAAATTTTTCACAGAGTTCTGTGTCTTTTATTTTATTGTAATTCCATCAGTTGCCTTTTCAGTCTTGGATTTTAGAAATTTTATGCAATATAATTAGATTAACCCACCCCCATGAAAAATGGACCTTGCCGTTGGTGGGGAGGCTTGCGTGCCTCAGCGATACAGATGGCCGTACCGTAGGTGCAACCACAACAGAGGGGTATCTGTTGAGAGGCCAGACAAATGTGTGGTTCCTGAAGAGGGGCAGCAGCCTTTTCAGTAGTTGCAGGGACAACAGTCTGGATGATTGACTGATCTGGCCTTGCAACATTAACCACAACGGCCTTGCTGTGCTGGTACTGCGAATGGCTGAAAGCAAGGGGAAACTACAGCCGTAATTTTTCCCGAGGACATGCAGCTTTACTGTATGATTAAATGACGATGGCGTCCTCTTGGGTAAAATATTCCGGAGGTATAATAGTCCCCCATTCGGATCTCCGGGCGGGGACTACTCAAGAGGATGTCGTTATCAGGAGAAAGAAAACTGGCTTTCTACGGATCGGAGCGTGGAATGTCAGATCCCTTAATCAGGCAGGTAGGTTAGAAAATTTAAAAAGGGAAATGGATAGGTTAAAGTTAGATATAGTGGGAATTAGTGAAGTTCAGTGGCAGGAGGAGCAAGACTTCTGGTCAGGTGACTACAGGGTTATAAACACAAAATCAAATAGGGATAATGCAGGAGTAGGTTTAATAATGAATAGGAAACTAGGAATGCGGGTAAGCTACTACAAACAGCATAGTGAACGCATTATTGTGGCCAAGATAGATACGAAGCCCACACCTACTACAGTAGTACAAGTTTATATGCCAACTAGCTCTGCAGATGATGAAAGAATTGAAGAAATGTATGATGAAATAAAAGAAATTATTCAGATAGTGAAGGGAGACGAAAATTTAATAGTCATGGGTGACTGGAATTCAGGAGTAGGAAAAGGGAGAGAAGGAAACATAGTAGGTGAATATGGATTCAGGGTAAGAAAGGAAAGAGGAAGCCGCCTAGTAGAATTTTGCACAGAGCTCAACTTAATCATAGCTAACACTTGGTTTAAGAATCTTGAAAGAAGGTTGTATACATGGAAGAACCCTGGAGATACTAAAAGGTATCAGATAGATTATATAATGGTAAGACAGAGATTTAGGAACCAGGTTTTAAGTTGTAAGACATTTCCAGGGGCAGATGTGGACTCTGACCACAATCTATTGGTTATTACCTGTAGATTAAAACTGAAGAAACTGCAAAAATGTGGGAAATTAAGGAGATGGGACCTGGATAAACTGAAAGAACCAGAGGTTGTACAGAGTTTCAGGGAGAGCATAAGGGAACAATTGACAGGAATAGGGGAAAGAAATACAGTAGAAGAAGAATGGGTAGCTCTGAGGGATGAAGTAGTGAAGGCAGCAGAGGATAAAGTAGGTAAAAAGACGAGGGCTGCTAGAAATCCTTGGGTAACAGAAGAAATATTAAAATTAATTGATGAAAGGAGAAAATATAAAAATGCAGTAAATGAAGCAGGCAAAAAGGAATACAAGCGTCTCAAAAATGAGATCGACAGGAAGTGCAAAATGGCTAAACAGGGATGGCTAGAGGACAAATGTAAGGATGTAGAAGCTTATCTCACTAGAGGTAAGATAGATACTGCCTACAGGAAAATTAAAGAGACCTTTGGAGAGAAGAGAACCACGTGTATGAATATCAAGACCTCAGATGGCAACCCAGTTCTAAGCAAAGAAGGGAAGGCAGAAAGGTGGAAGGAGTATATAGAAGGTTTATACAAGGGCGATGTACTTGAGGACAATATTATGGAAATGGAAGAAGATGTAGATGAAGACGAAATGGGAGATACGATACTGCGTGAAGAGTTTGACAGAGCACTGAAAGACCTGAGTCGAAACAAGGCCCCCGGAGTAGACAACATTCCATTAGAACTACTGACGGCCTTGGGAGAGCCAGTCATGAAATAACTCTACAAGCTGGTGAGCAAGATGTATGAGACAGGCGAAATACCCTCAGACTTCAAGAAGAATATAATAATTCCAATCCCAAAGAAAGCAGTTGCTGACAGATGTGAAAATTACCAAAATATCAGTTTAATGAGTCACAGCTGCAAAATAGCAACACGAATTCTTTACAGACGAATGGAAAAACTGGTAGATGCGGACCTCGGGGAGGATCAGTTTGGATTCCGTCGAAATGTTGGAACATGAGAGGCCATACTGACCTTACAACTTATCTTAGAAGAAAGATTAAGAAAAGGCAAACCTACGTTTCTAGCATTTGTAGACCCAGAGAAAGCTTTTGACAATGTTGACTGGAAGACTCTTTTTCAAATTCTAAAGGTGGCAGGGGTAAAATACAGGGAGCAAAAGGCTATTTACAATTTGTACATAAACCAGATGGCAGTCATAAGAGTCGAGGGGCATGAAAGGGAAGCAGTGGTTGGGAAAGGAGTGAGACAGGGTTGTAGCCTCTCCCCGATGTTATTCAATCTGTATATTGAGCAAGCAGTAAAGGAAACAAAAGAGAAATTTAGAGTAGGTATTAAAATCCATGGAGAAAAAATAAATACTTTGAGGTTCGCCGATGACATCATAATTCTGTCAGAGACAGCAAAGGACTTGGAAGAGCAGTTGAACGGAATGGACAGTGTCTTGAAAGGAGGATATAAGATGAACATCAACAAAAGCAAAACAAGGATAATGGAACGTAGTCAAATTAAATCGGGTGATGCTGAGGGAATTAGATTAGGAAATGAGACACTTAAAGTAGTAAAGGAGTTTTGCTATTTAGGAAGTAAAATAACTGATGATGGTCGAAGTAGAGAGGATATAAAATGTAGACTGGAAATGGCAAGGAAAGCGTTTCGGAAGAAGAGAAATTTGTTAACATCGAATATAGATTTATGTATCAGGAAGTCGTTTCTGAAAGTATTTGTTTGGAGTGTAGCCATGTATGGAAGTGAAACATGGACGATAACTAGTTTGGAGAAGAAGAGAATAGAAGCTTTCGAAATGTGGTGCTACAGAAGAGTACTGAAGATAAGGTGGATAGATCACGTAACTAATGAGGAGGTATTGAATAGGATTGGGGAGAAGAGAAGTTTGTGGCACAACTTGACTACAAGAAGGGATCGGTTGGTAGGACATGTTTTGAGGCATCAAGGGATCACAAATTTAGCATTGGAGGGCAGCGTGGAGGGTAAAAATCGTAGAGGGAGACCGAGAGATGAGTACACTAAGCAGATTCAGAAGGATGTAGGTTGCAGTAGGTACTGGGAGATGAAGCAGCTTGCACAGGATAGAGTAGCATGGAGAGCTGCATCAAACCAGTCTCAGGACTGAAGACAACAACAACAACAACAATTAGATCAACATCTGAACAAATGTCATGCAATTTATAATACTACAAGAAAGTATGAATCATAGCATAAGGATTTGTCAACATCAGCTACAATTTACTCACTGTAAGAAATGAGTTAATGTCAGTCAAGTGTCATCACATGTTCACAAAAATCTTAATTCTAAAAATGATTGGTGCTTTTAGCAGCATTCATTTTTCTAACATAGACATTACAGGTATGAACTGTATTTTCATATTATCATTATTTGCCTATAGAATTTGATTTACAGTGCATGTTACATCTGGAAATGGTGTCATGTGATGTTTAAATAAATTGTGGTAAGTCAGTTCTATTCCATGTAGTGAAGATAAAAATATTTTAAAGCTTTCAATTAGAAATTAGAAGGGTTTGATGTAAAATGTTGATTTACAGAAAATATATTGTTATTGAAAGATACTGTGTATTTTGAAAAATAAACATGTTTTATACTTTCATGCAGTTGTATGTAATGAAGTAATGATCACCTGAGGTAAGCACAATGAAATGTGTGTTACTGCAGGCAACTTCTTTTATGTGACTTCTTGGAGGCAACTGAATTGGAGTAATGGCAATATTATCTTCAAATATTCTCAGGTCATACAAGACTGATCTGAAACAAATTAGTTTATGGGTACTAAAACTGCCATAGACAGATATTCAGTGCATACATGATTGTGGAAACATTAACTGATTAAATTCTGGGTTAAGGAAAGGGGCAGGGGAAAGTGAAGCTCAAAAAACTTTTAGTGCTTCATTTTCTAATCTTAGTCCCTCAGCATGACCTGATTTAATTCAAATACATCCCAGTATTCTTGTTTCACTTTTGGTGATGTTCATCTTATAACCTTTTTCAGGACACAATAATTCTGCTCAACTGCTCATTTGAGACCTTTTGCTGTCTCTGATAGTGTTACCATCTTACTGACAAACCTCAAAGAATCATGGCTTTCCCCCTCAGCTTTAAATTTTTTTCCATTGATGTCCTTTGTTTCAGTTACAGTTTGCTCAGTGTACAAATTGAATAACATTGGGGAAGGGCTACAACCTTATCTCAATCCCTTCTCAACTGCTGCTTCCCTTTCATATCTTTCTATCATTATAACTGCAATGTGGTTTCTATATGAGCTGTGAACACTCGTTCACTCCTTGTCTTTTAATTATGCTGCCTTCAGAATTATAAAGAGTGTGTGCCACTCATCCATTGTTAGGAGCTTTCTCTAAATCTACAAATGCTATAAACATAAATTTGCCAGTCTTCAGCCAGTCTTCTACGAGAATTTGTAGAACTGGTCTCGAGGTCAATTTCCACAAGGTATTCCATTCTTATGTATGAAACTCATGTCAGTATTGTGCAGTCATGACAGATTCAACTGATAATTTACTTATATTCACAACTGCCTGCACTTGCTTTCTTTGGAAATGGGATAATTACATTGTTCTTCAAAACTGAGAGTATTCAGCCTTTCCCAAAAAGCTTTCATACTACACACATCAAAAACGTTTTGCATCACCTCGGTTCCAACAGTTACAGAACCTGTACAGAAAACTGGAATAGAGATCAACATAAACATCATTTCCACACTTTTTATTGCTCATGAAAACCACACATAGCATGTTGTACCACCATACAGTGAGACCTTCAAAGGTGCAGGTCCAGATTGCTGTACACACCGATACCTCTAATACCCAGTAACATGTCCTCTTGCACTGATGCATGCCTGGCATACTATACATAAGTTCATCAAGGCACCGTTGATCCAAATTGTCCCACTCCTCAATGGTGATTCGGCGTAGTTCCCTCAGAATGGTTGGTGGGTCTTGTCATCCATAAACAGCCCTTTTCAATCTATCCCATGCATGTTCGATGGTGTTCATGGCTGGAGAACATGCTGGCCACTCTAGTCGAGTGATGTCATTATCCTGAAGGAAGTCATTCCCAAGATGTGCACAATGGGGGAGTGAATTGTTGTCCATGAAGACGACTGTACCACCAACATGCTGCCAATATGGGTGCACTATCTGTAGGAGGGTGGCATCCACGTATCGTACAGCTGTTATGGCACCTTCCATGACCATCAGCGCCGTACGCTGGCCTCACATAATGCCACCCCAAAACAGCAGGGAACCTCAACCTTGCTGCACTCACTGGACAGTATGTTGTCTTAGGTGTGCATCCTGACTGGGTTGCTTCGAAACACGTCTCCGGCGATTGTCTGATTTAAGGCATATGTGACACTCATCGGTGAAGAAAACAGGATGTCAGTCCTGAGCGGTCCATTTGGCATGTTGTTGGGCCCATCTGTAATGTGCTGCATGGTGTTGTGGTTGGAAAGATGGACCTCACTGTGGACGTCATGAGTGAAGTTGCACATCATGCAGCCTATTGCGCTCAGTTTCAGTCACAACATAACGTCCTGTGGCTGCACGAAAAGCATTATTCAACATGGTGGCATTGCTGTCAGGGTTCATCTGACCCATCATCCATAGGTAGTGGTCATGCACTGCAGTAGTAGCCCTTGGGTAGCCTGAGTGAGGCATGTCATTGACAGTTCCTCTCTCTCTGTATCTCTTCCATGTCCAAACAACGTCACTTTGTTTCACTCGGAGATGCCTGGACACATTCCTTCTTGAGAGCCCTTCCTGGCACAAAGTAACAATGTGAGCATGATCAATCTGCAGTATTGACTGTCTAGGCATGGTTGAACTACAGACAACATGAGCCATGTACCTCCTTCCTGGTGGAATGACTGGAACTGATTAGCTATCGGACCCCTCTATTTAGTAGGCACTGCTCATGCATGGTTTTTTTACATATTTGTGTGGGTTTAGTGACATCTCTGAACAGCCAAAGAGACTGTGTCTGTGATACAATATTCACAGTCAACATTTATCTTCAGGCCTTCTGGGAACCAGGGTGATGCAAAACTTTTTTTTGATGTGTGTATAAGGAATAATTTTTCAATGGTATGTTCCTCCAGGAATCACAATTATTCTAAGGAAATAGGGCCTACTCCAGGTGCCTTGTTTCAACTTAGATCTTTTACTGCTCTCTCAAATTGCTCTTGCTGTGTTATATCTCCCAACCCATCTTCATCTACTTCCTCTCCCCTCTCTATAACACTGTCTTCAAGTTAGTTTCTCTCTCCTATATGTTCCTTCCACCCTTCAGGCTAACCTTCATTGCTTGGAACTCACATGATATTTGAGCTAATGATATTCATGCTACTGCTTTTATTTTCTCCAAAGATCTCTAATTTTCTGCTAGGTAATATCTATCTTTCCCCTAGTCATGCATTCTTCTATAGCCTTGCATTTGTTGTCTATTCATTCCTGGTTTGCTAAGTTGCACTTTCTGACAGTCTCATTTTTAGACATTTCTATTCCCATCTATTCCCATTTGTATGCCTCATTTTCTGCAATTTTATATTTTCCAGTTTTGTGAATTAAATTCAATGTCCAGCGTGTTACCCACTACTTAGCTTTGGCTTTTTGCCTATTTGATCCTTTGCTGCTTCCCTATCTCATCTCTCAAAGCTACTCATTCATCTTTGTTTTATTCCTTTCCCCTGTTTCAGTCAACCAGTGCCTAATATGACTATGGTTTATGGTAGAAGGTCCATAAAAGGCAAGAAATGATGTATTTATATGTTTAATGAAACTCAAAACATTGCAGATGTGAGCAAGATCAGCGATGATAACAGTTTCTAAGTAATAAGAATGTAAACAAAGTTCAGAGATATAATTTACAAATATTAACACTCGAGTCTGCCAAACACTTCCTCCACAGTGACAGTGTCCATGTATTTTTGAGGGAATGTGACCTGTCAACTTGATCTGGTGTTCCATGGTGAAGGCACACTGGCTTGATTACTGTCTGTTGTCTTCTGGAGGTTGACAGTCTTTGGAACGGAATGTGATGGAATATCCAGAGTGGTGTCTCCTGCTGTGTCTTCCATGTTGTCTGATGAATAGTCTGTCAGAAGGAAGGCCAATTTCAATCGGTCAGTGCTAACAGTTTGTTTTCCTGTTGGAATCTCCACCTTGAAGTGCTTGTCATCATGAGACAGGACTAGATATGGCCCATCATATGTTCGCTGAAGTGTGTTCTAACAGCATCATGTTGAACAAAGGCAAACTTGCTTTTCAACAGTTGTGGATGAATAAAGATCTTCTTGTGGTTGTGATGTTCCGTTGCAACTGGTCTTAGGCTCCTCATTTGTTCCTTCAATATGAAGACGAAGTTTGGGATATCAGTTAATAATTTCTGTTCATTGAGAAATGCTCTTGGTAAGCTAATTGCTGAACCATAAATCATTTCCACTGCTGAGGTATTGACTTACGAGATTATGTAGGAGTGAAGCCCTAACAGGACCAGAGGAAGCTTCGAAACCTAATTGTCAAACATCTGTCCTTTCAAAGCAGATTTTAACCGACGATGCCATCATTCAATTTTTCCATATGCTGCAGGTGCCCACTGTGCTTGTGAGACATTTGAAAAGTTGACATTCAAGCTTCCTTCTGCGATCAGTAGTATGATATGAGGCATGCCAAAATGAGATATTCATGCTGAGACTATGGCAAATGAAACTACTTTTCCTGTGATGCCAGCTAATAGAACTGCTTCTTGGCATCAGGAAAAATGATCAATAATTGTTAGTAAATAGTGATATCCTTGTAAAGGAGATAGGGGCCCAACTATGTCCATGTTGATGTGACCGAATCTTGTTGTCATTTGGGGATAATGTCCCACTGTGCTGTTGGTTTGTCACCATACTTTACTTCATTGGTAAGGATTACATGGCAAAGTCTAGTCCTTCACATCTTTGTTTAGTGATGGCCAAATGAAGTGCTTTCTCAACAAATTAATGGTTGCTTGGACACCAGGGTGAGCTAGATTGTGTAGCGAGTTAAAAATTGCTTGTTGTAGTTGTTGATGTACGTATGAGCGAATCATATCTCCAGCTATATCACAAACAAGTTCTTTACCATTTGGCAACATTATTGTTTGAAGTGCAAGGGACATGGTATTCCTGATGTGTGGAAGCTCTTCGTCACATCATTGGCTTTCCACAATTTGTTCCATGCTAACAGTTGGAGGTATACTGATTGAAGCAATTTGTGAACAAGTGTCAACTGTGAGGTTTCTCCTTCCTCATAGTGTAACGTATGTCTGTGGTGAACTGTCTGATGAAACTAATGTGTCAGATCTGATGTGGAGACGTTTTGTCAAAATGTTGCTTGAACATGAAGGTGAGTGGCTTGTAGTCAGTATAAATTGGAAAATCACATCCTTCAAGTATGTACTGAAAGTGCTTCACTGCTGAGTAGGCAGCGAAGAGTTCTCTCTCATAGGTTGAGTAATTCCTCTCTGCATTTGTCAGTTTTTTGGAGAAGAATGCTAATGACTGCAGCTTATTGTCTTTGTTTTGTTGTAAAGATGCACCAATAGCATAATCTGTCTTGGAGAAGAATGCTAATGGCTGCAGCTTATTGTCTTTGTTTTGTTGTAAAGATGCACCAATAGCATAATCTGAGGTGTCAACCATTAAAATTAGAGCTAGATTTGAAGATGGATGAGCCAGAAGTGCTGAATTGGCCAAGCTATTTTTTAAGTCTGTGAAAGTTTGTCAAAGATTTTCTGTCCAATTAATTTTTCTGTTATCATTATTCTTAGTCCCATGGAGTATGTTCAAAAGATCTGCTTTTTTACTGGCTGAATTTGGTAGTGCTCTTCAGTAAAAATTAATGAGGCCAAGAAATCCGTGCAATTCTTTTATTGTTGTAGGTAGCGGATAGTCAACAATGTTTTGTACTCAATCTGATCTAATTCCCTCTGCAGTTACCACATATCATAGGAAAGGTACTTCTACTGAACCAAAAATGCATTTGTTCTGATCGATTCTGATGTTGAATTTACTGAAGCATTCGAAAAGCAATTGAAGATGCTTCTTGTGCTCTTCTTCATCTTGTGATGCCACTAGAATGTCATCTATAAAACAGTACTTAAATTGAGGTCTCTCAGTATATTGTCGATATACCTTTGAAATGTTTGTTCTGCATTTCAGAGCCCAAACAAAGTTGCAAAAACTCAAACAAACCAAATGTAGTTATTACTGTGGTCTTAGGTACATCATCTGGACATACAGGGATGTGATGATAAGCTCTGACCAGATCTATTTTTGAAAATATTTGTTTTCCATATAGTTGTTTGTTAAAATTTTGAAGATTACGAATAGGATACCTGTCTGGCTTGGTGATTTTATTGAGAGCACAGTAGTCTCTGCAAGGCCTCCAGGATTTGTCTTTCTTTAGAACTAAGTGTAGGGGGTCTGCCCAGGTGCTCTTTGATGGCTGGCAGATTTTCATACTAATCGTCTGCTGGAACTCTGGTTTAGGTGCTTAAAGTTTATCTGGTGGTAGTCATCATGCCTTTGCTGCTACAGGATGTCCTTTTGTGACAATCATATGAAAATCGGTGGTATCTTGGATGTCAGAATGGATGTCTTCTTGGAGAAAGTTGGGAAATTTCTTTAGAATGGCAGCATATTTGTGATCTGGTAGCATTATATGAACTGTTTCTATGCCCGAGACCTAAATCAATGTGCCGGATGTTTCTGCTGATGTTACCGGGGGAATGAGTCATCTGTTCTTGAGGTCTAATAAAAGATTATAATGGTGAATGAAGTCGGCTCCAATAATCAGAGACTGCATATCTGCAATTATGAAACTCCATGTGCAGTTGCACCGTAAACCCAAACTGACTAATAATAAATGATCTCTGTAAATATTAATACCAGTGCCATTTGCAACATAAAGTTTATGATATATTTTCTTTCAGCAATCACTATTTGAAGGTGGAATCACAGAAATATCAGCTCCAGTGTCAATTAAGTAACGACTTCCACTACTTCTGCCGTGAGAAATAGACAGCGTGAAAGATGGCTCCGATCACCTGCCACTGCTAGTGTGGAGCATTTGAGTTTGACTGTTCGATTGAATTTTGGGTGGGAGATGGTCGAAACAAGCATGAGCTCGACATCTCTTTGCCCTGTGGCGATATTTAAAGTGATACCAACATAGTGCTCCATTAGGATTAAAACACTGGGCTGACCATGACCTGTCTCATGATATACTTGGTGAGGAGCGAGATGAACGTGCGCTGCCTCTTGAACGTGACAGTGTTTTCAATTCTCTGATTGTTGAGGTTAATTCAGCAATCTGTGTTTTTAGTTTTGTGATTCTATCATTACTGGTATCATTTACTTTACAGACTGCAATAGCAGATGATGTCTGCAAGGTCTGAGCAAATATATTTGGTCTTTTTTGTGAAAATTTGATAATTTTGTCAGCCATAGTGACTGTGGTGTCAAGATCATCTTTACTTGTAGCTAGTATAGAATGTGTGGTGACAGGAAGCTGCTGCATAAATATGGTTTTAAAAAAATCATCCTTGACCTGCATACCAGCTAAAGTTTGCATCTCATGTAAGAGCTGAGTTGGCTTTTTTCACCTAATTCCACTTCATTTAATAATTTTGTTACTTTTCTGTTTTCTGACTCTTGAAATTCCAGAATTAGTCTTGTTTTAAGCTCTGTTAATGGAATGGTAGATAATGGTTGAGTGAAAAAGTCGGAAATTAATTCTCCAACATCTGCTTCCAGTGACACAACAACATGATTGAATTTTGTGGTAAACTGTGCTTCAACTTGAAGGAACCATACCTTTACGCCTTTCTTCCACACAGGTGTAATTTTCACTGAATCATGAGCAATATCCGCTTCGTTCCATAATGATATGGGCATTGGATTTGCATAGTTGGTGTTGACGATCATTTTTACACTTCACTAACCACAAATGCATTCTGCCTCTTATTAATCATGTTGAGGTCACCAATATGGTTTATGGTAGAACGTCCATAAAAGACCAGAAATGATATATTTATATGTGTAGCGAACACTCAACACATTGTAGTTATGAACAAGATCAGAGATGATAACAGTTTCTAAAGTAATAAGACTGTAAACAAAGTTCAGAGGTATAATTTACAAATATTGAGTCCACCACACTACATTTGAAACTATCAACAACCTCTAGTTCTTACAGTCTACCCAGATCATCTTAATTTTCTACCTTTCTGCAGTTTCTTCATTTTATTTTGGAGTCCACACTCAATAAATTATGGACAGATACCACATCTGTCTCTAGAAATGTTTTGCTGGGTAAAATCTGGTTTTGAAATCCTTGTTTTACCATTACATACCCTATTTGATGCCTGTCATCCACATAAACATCTTTCTATCATTATTCTTAAACTCAGGATTAGCAATGATGAATTGTACTCTTTGTAAAATTCTACCAATCATCTTCCCCTCCATTCTCTTCTCTAAGTCAATGTTCTCCTATAATTTTTTTTTCTTCTCTTCCTTTTCGTACTATTGAATTTCCATTCCTTGTCACAATTAAATTTTTGTCTCCTTTAACTTCTGAATAATTTCCTTTATGGAACAATGAAAATTCCAAGTTGGAATATCAGTAATGAAGGAAAAGATAGACTGCAACTTACCATAAAGATGACACATTACATTGCAGACAGTCACAACTAAAAGACACTTAAACATCAACGCCTTTGGCCACAGCCTTTGCCAGAAAACGAAACTCACACATATTCATTCACACAAGCAGGCACACCTCATGCACACATGACCTCCATCTCCAGAAACTGGTACCAGAATGGCAGTCTTGTGCATGTGAGATGTGCTTGCTTATGTGAATGAATGAGTTTGTGAATGTGTAAGTGTCTTTTAGCTGTGCCTGTCTGCAACTTAATGTGCCATCTTAACGATAAGTAGTAATCTACCTTTCCCTTACACTGTTAGTTTTCTTTATGTCATCATACATTCTTTCCATCTGTGAAGTAGTTGGTATTTAAACTTTTGCTACTGCTGAGAGTTTTGGCTTCCTGTCTATTTTGGCTGTGTTAATCTATTCATTACATTATTCATATTAATTTATCCACATTACTATTTTCTTATTCATTGTTAGACCTATTTCTGTGTTATACTTACCTGATTTTGTGTTTCTAAATCTGTATTCACATTACCACAAGTCCCTTTCTTGCTGCACTGCATTTCACTAATCCTCACTATATCTACCTTCAACATATCCATATCTCATTTTAAGTTCTCTAAGCTACATACCTAACTGAGGGATACTCTCACCTGTAGAGTGTAAGTTTTTATTTTCTGATGACAACATCCAGCTAAGTACTCCCTGCCCTAAGCTCCAAATAGTGGACTATTTTACCTCCAAAATATTTTATGCAAGAGAATTCCATCATCAGTAAAATGATTTAAAGAACATGTCACTACAAAATAATGGAACAGCATTTGGAGTTCATCAAAATTAATCTAAACACTCAGTAGTACCAATAGACACATCTTGATATTTACACATGGCAGCTAAGGGATGTTTTCTGAACATCTCGAGAAACTTGAAATATATGGATTCCACCTGAAACAATCAAATACAATACTCACTCTCCAGTGTGACTTCAAGAATTCAGCATATTTCAAGGGTTTCGGCAATATACTTAGATGGACTAATAAGCAGTTGCTCTCCAACTCTGCTGTGGTAATCTGTTGGCAGAAGAAAAGTCAAGCAATTCACCGCACTTGCAGGCAGTATGGTTGAGTCACAGTGTGGTCGCAGGCAGACTGAGCCTGATGTACACAAACAGTAAATTCACCTCTGATGCCATCCAGATGTATTGTAGTGCTGCCTCTTTTGTGTGACTGCTTATGAATATGATCTTTTTTATTTTAAAAAAATTGACTTCTGACAACCTGTGATTAATCATGTACAATTTTAAGAATTGTACATATAAATACTGTCAATCTATACTATCTCATTATCTTGGTATAATTTTAAGAAATTTTCAAAGTTTAAATAATTCCAGTCTGTGTTATCTACAGAACAGTTATTTATTAATGTCATATTTCAGTTTATTTTTAGATCTGAAGATAACGATTAATGTGATCAAAATTAATTATCAAATGTGACAAACTGCAACTGAGACTATTGAAATAAATATTGCAAAATATCACCATGCAATAAATACAAATTCTGCAACAGCCTCTACCAAAAAGTGATGGTGAAGGGCATTTGTTTTCAACAAATGCAGATTACACTGTAATAAAATATAACACAAGAGGAAACTAAATAGTTACCTTTCAATAAAACTGCCCCTACTCACTCATCGCTTGTTAGATTTGAGAGTGTGTTTTGTAAACTAAGGAGCGCATAAATGCATTAATGTGCATATATGCATTCATGTGTGTGTGTGTGTGTGTGTGTGTGTGTGTGTGTGTGTGTGAGTGTGTGTGTGTGTGAGAGAGAGAGAGAGAGAGAGAGAGAGAGAGAGAGAGAGAGAGAGAGAGGGGGGGGGGGAGGGGGGGGGATAAGAGTGTGGATTCGATTGTGAAGAATATTTGAACATCATGTGTTGTCACTTTCAGTACTTCTTCTAGAATACAAATAGCAAAGAAGAAAAATTATGGTTTAATCTCCCTCAACAATAAGGCTATCAGAAATGGAGCAGAAACTCAGATTGGGAAAGGATGAGGAAGAAAGTCAGCCACATCCTTTCAAAGGAACCATCCTGACATCCACCTAAAGAGATTTAGGAAATCATAGAAAACCTATAGCAGAATTTCAGGATGGGACTTTGAACAGGGAAGTTAAGTGTCTGACTATTGTGCCACCTAGTTTAACAATTACAAATAGGATTTTGTTAAACAGTGTTACGTATTCATAAAACACTCATTCTCTCATATTACTGATTTTTGGATATGAAAGGTTATTTTCTGGTAAAATCATTTATAAATTCAGGCCTGGCCCAGAGAAGTAACACTGATGTGGTGACACAACTTGCTTAAAATAACAGTTAAGATCACAACTGGTTGACCATTTTCTGAAGATGACATCTACATGAAGCTGAAACCTGTCATTAAAAAAATATTATTGCAATCTACACTGTTGTAACCCAGTTAAAACCAATTACTTTCTGCATTCCACAAAAGATTATTAAATATCTAAAATTCGTCGGAGTTGTACCAAAACATTACTCCTTCACTGTAACCACTGCTACAATCACTACCTACCCACCAGTTACTTACATAACTTATGAACATTACGCAAGAGGCAAATATTTGCTGAATATACACCATTGTTGTTGTGGTCTTCAGTCCTGAGACTGATTTGACGCAGCTCTCCATGCAACTCTATCCTGTGAAAGCTTCTTCATCTCCCAGTACCTACTGCAACCTACATCCCTCTGAAGCTGCTTAGTGTATTCATCTCTTGGTCTCCCTCTACGATTTTTACCCTCCACGCTGCCCTCCAATACTAAAATGGTGATCCCTTGATGCCTCAGAATATGTCCTACCAACCGATCCCTTCTTCTAGTCAAGTTGTGCCACAAACTTCTCTTCTCCCCAATCCTATTCAGTACTTCCTCATTAGTTATGTGATCTACCCATTTAACATTCAACATTCTTCTGTAGCACCACGTTTCGGAAGCTTCTATTCTCTTCTTGTCCAAACTATTTATCGTCCATGTTTCACTTCCATACATGGCTACACTCCATACAAATACTTTCAGAAACGACTTTCTGACACTTAAATTTATACTCAATGTTAACAAATTTCTCTTCTTCAGAAACGCTTTCCTTGCCATTACCAGTCTACATTTTATACCCTCTCTACTTCGACCATCATTAGTTATTTTGCTCCCCAAATAGCAAAACTCCTTTACGACTTTAAGTGTCTCATTTCCTAATCTAATTCCCTCAGCATCACCCGACTTAATTCGACTACATTCCATTATCCTCGTTTTGCTTTTGTTGATGTTCATCTTATATCCTCCTTTCAAGACATTATCCATTCCATTCAACTGCTCTTCCAAGTCCTTTGCTGTCTCTGACAGAATTACAATGTCATCGGTGAACCTCAAAGTTTTTAATTCTTTTCCATGGATTTTAATACCTACTCTGAATTTTTCTTTTGTTTCCTTTACTGCTTGCTCAATATACAGATTGAATAACATCGGGGAGAGGCTATAAACCTGCCTTACTCCCTTCCCAACCACTGCTTCCCTTTCATGTCCCTCAACTCTTATAACTGCCTTCTGGTTTCTGTACAAATTGTAAATAGCCTTTTGCTCCCTGTATTTTACCCCTGCCACCTTTAGAATTTGAAAGAGAGTATTCCAGTCAACATTGTCAAAAGCTTTCTCTAAGTCTACAAATGTGTTTGCCTTTCCTTAATCTTTCTTCTAAGATAAGTTGTAAGGTCAGTATTGCCTCACGTGTTCCAGTATTTCTACGGATCCAAGCCAAGGTCGGCTTCTACTAGTTTTTCTATTTGTCTGTAAGGAATTCGTGTTAGTATTCTGCAACTGTGGCTTATTAAACTGATTGTTCCGTAATTTTCACATCTGTCACCACCTGCTTTCTTTGGGATTGGAATTATTATATTCTTCTTGAAGTCTGAGGATATTTCGCCTGTTTCATACATCTTGCTCACCAGATGGTAGAGTTTTGTCAGGACTGGCTCTCCCAAGGCCGTCAGTAGTTCCAATGGAATGTTGTCTACTCCAGGGGCCTTTTTTCGACTCAGGTCTTTCAGTGCTCTGTCAAACTCTTGTATAAAACCTCTATATACTCCTTCCACCTTTCTGCTTTCCCTTCTTTGCCTAGAACTGGGTTTCCATCGGAGCTCTTGATGTTCATACAAGTGGCTCTCTTATCTCCAAAGGTCTCTTTAATTTTCCTGTAGGCAGTATCTATCTTACCCCTAGTGAGATAAGCCTCTACATCCTTACATTTGTCATATAGCCATCCTTGCTTAGCCATTTTGCACTTCCCGTCGATCTCATTTTTGAGACGTTTGTATTCCTTTTTGCCTGCTTCATTTGCTGCATTTTTATATTTTCTCCTTTCATCAATTAAATTCAATATTTCTTCTGTTACACAAGGATTTCTACTAGCCCTGATCTTTTTACCTGCTGCCTTCACTACTTCATCCCTCAAAGCTACCCATTCTTCTTCTACTGTATTTCTTTCCCTCATTCTTGTCAATTGTTCCTTTATGCTCTCCCTGAAACTCTGTACAACCTCTGGTTCTTTCAGTTTATCCAGCTTCCATCTCCTTAATTTCCCACATTTTTGCAGTTTCTTCAGTTTTAATTTACAGGTCACAATTAATAGAGTGTGGTCAGAGTCCACATCTGCCCCTGAAAATGTCTTACAATTTAAAACCTGGTTCCTAAATCTCTGTCTTACCATTATATAATCTATCTGATACCTTTTAGTATCTCCAGGGTTCTTCCATGTATACAACCTTCTTTCATGATTCTTAACCCAAGTGTTAGCTATGACTAAGTTGTGCTCTGTGCAAAATTCTACCAGACGGCTTCGTCTTTCATTTCTTAGCCCCAATCCATATTCACCTACTACGTTTCCTTCTCTCCCTTTGCTACACTCAAATTCCAGTCACCCATGACTATTAAATTTTTGTCTCCCTTCACTATCCGAATAATTTATTTTATTTCATCATACATTTCTTCAATTTCTTCGGCATCTGCAGAGCTAGTTGGCGTATAAACTTGTACTACAGTAGTAGGTGTGGGCTTTGCATCTATCTTGGCCACAATAATGCATTCACTATGCTGTTTGTAGTAGCTTACCTGCATTCCTATTTTCCTATTCATTATTAAACCTACTCCTGCATTACCCCTATTTGATTTTGTGTTTATAACCCTGTAGTCACCTGACCAGAAGTTTTGTTCCTCCTGCCAACAAGCTTCACTAATTCCCACTATATCTAACTTTAACCTATCCATTTCCCTTTTTAAATTTTCTAACCTACCTGCCTGATTAAGGGATCTGACATTCTCCGATCTGTAGAATGCCAGTTTTCTTTCTCCTGATAACTACATCCTCTTGAGTAGTCCCTGCCCAGAGATCTGAATGGGGGACTATTTTACCTCCAGAATATTTTACCCAAGAGGATGCCATTATCATTTAATCATACAGTAAAGCTGCATGCCTTCGGGAAAAATTACGGCTGTAGTTTCCCCTTGCTTTCAGCCATTTGCAGTACCAGCACAGCAAGGCCGTTTTGGTTATTGTTACAAGGCCAGATCAGTCAATCATCTAGACTGTTGCCCTTGCAGCTACTGAAATGCTGCTGCCCCTCTTCAGGAACCACACGTTTGTCTGGCCTCTCATCAGATAGCCCTCCGTTGTGGTTGTACCTACGGTACGGCTATCTGTATCGCTGAGGCACGCAAGCCTCTCCACCAACGGCAAAGTCCATGGTTCATGGAGGGGGGGGGGGGGGAGTGGAAGGGGGGGGGAGGAATATACACTAAAAAGAAAAAAAGTAAAAGACTGATCACAAAGGAATTAGCAAAACATAACAGAAATAAATAGATGTGACATACATTTAGAGACAAACAAATGATTTCTATTACAAAAAAATTGAATGATTTAATTGAGAGAAAGAGCTTTAGATGCCCTCCTGAGGGATATTGTGCCAAATTCTGTGCAAGTGGCACATTAGATCATTAAAATCCCAAGAAGGTTGGAGGGCAATACCCATAATGGTCCAAATGTTCTCAATTGGGGAGAAATCTGGCAATCTTGCTGGCCAATAGGGTTTGAAAAGTATAGAGACAAGCAGTAGAAACTCTAGCTATGTGTGGGCAGGCTTTATCTTGTTGAAATGTAAGCCCAGCATGGCTTGCCATATGGGTCAACAATGAGGAATGATGGTCTGGGGTACCATTTCATTTCATAGCAGGGCTTGTTTGGTTGTCATCTGTGACAGCCTTTTAGTCACAATAGTCCTCTGACAATATTCTATGCCCCATTTTGTTGCCCTTCAGGGCAAGTCATCCTGGGTCCACATTTCAACAAGATAATACCTGCCCACACAAGGAAAGAGTTCTATCACTGTCTTCACACTTTCTAAGCCCTGCCATGGCCACTAAGGTTGCCAGATTTCTCGTGACTCAAGAACATTTGAAGCATTATGGGCAGGGTCCTCCAACCATCTCGGAATTCTGATTATCTAATGTGCCAACTGGACAGAATTTGGCATGATATCCCTCAGGAGGGTATCCAACAACTCTGTCAATTGACATGCAGCAAAATAATTGCTTGGTTAAGGGCCAGAGATAGACCAACATGTTATTAACTTTCTCAATTTGTGAAGCTCTTTTTCTCCAATAAATCGGCAAACAGCAAATTGTTCCAAAATTATAATCGTTGGTTTGCCTGTACATGTACATCACATTTACTGATTTCCATCCCATTTGGATAATTTCTACATGATGCAATCTTCTTCTTTCTTTCTTTCTCAGAGTGTATTTATACACAGATGTAGTCACCTGAGAAACTGGCATTAAAAGCTCTTCTTTGAAGAGGTTATGAACCTGATGAACAAGCTTTACCAAATGGACAGTAGTTTGGGTGTTGTTGTCACATACATTTTATTGATTTCAGTGTCGTTTCAGACAATCTGAGATGAGGTTCATTGGATGAAGCACTTGAAACCGAGCCCACTGAAAGCACTTGTGAAGTCAAGTCTTGTATTTTGGAGGCCTGTCACTGCTCCTCAGCTATGTTTAGACCAAACATATGCAAGAGAAACAAGACACAGTTCGTATAAAGGCACAGAAACGCTTACTAACATTAATTTTAGCAATATAAAATGTATATGGTTCTTTCCTCCAGTGGTGAAGGAAGAATTAATTTCCACGTGTCAGGATCACAGGAGATATAAGCTACTGTCCAATTAGATAGATGGCTAATATATGTTCACTGAAGCTCCAAAAAGAGAAATTGATTTAGTGATATACTGACACATCTAGTATTGTAATGTGATATTGGGCATATGACTCTGGAACAAACAACCAACTAAAATGAAAAGGTAGTTTCCATTAATAATCATTTTGCATTTGAAGGAAGATGCTTCCATATCTGTCTCTTTCCCATGCTCAGAAACACCTGCTTTTTGAAGAACAGGCAAGCTGTGTAATTTCTTTGAGCTCCTAGCAGACACCTTTATTTTACAGAATAAATGTTGTAACAGTCTGCTATTTCTTTATTCTGCAATATAAACTGCTAAAATCTAACAAAACATGAAAATATATTCAGAGCCTTTGACTTTTCTTCATGAGCAGATGAGTAAGGTTTCATATTTCAAGTAAAGAATTACCTTAGTGTGAAGAGCATCTGGTTTGAAGTATGATTTGTCATTGCTATCAGCATCTATGGACATTTAATTCCAGTGACAACAGTTTGAACATGATGTTGAAAAGTTTTCTCATATACTCACGGGCATCTAAAGAAATTTTCCCAAGAGTGGAGAAGATTATAAAACTGCCAGTCTTGATACATCAGTAACTGATTTGGTGAGTTTGAAAATGTGTTGTGCCCTAAGTACACAAATCTTAAAATGAATTATATTTATCCACTTAGTTATTTTAAGGTAGAGTACCTTGATGTTAAATGATAAGAATATTTCAATAGAATGTACAAACTGCATCTTTTTATGTTAGTAATGTGAAGAGAGATGTCAATTTTTTGGTTCAGTGATCTAAAATTATATCTTCAACTCAAAATATCTGGCAAGTTATGAAGGAAAAGAAATTATTCACATGCCTATAATCTTTGGCTAAATCTGAAAAAAAGTGATCACAACACCTGAGAAAATTCTGTCAGATGTCCCAGTATGGTCAGCAGTTTTTACTTGGTGGGAGGACTGGAAAGGAGTGAACTCAGTCTCATGGTGCCAGCTGAGGAGCTGGCATGAGGTCTGTTAACACAACAACAGCCAGGAGAGAGGTGTGCTGACCACATGCTGCTCCACATTTCGATAATGCCATTGGCTGAGGATGGCATGGTGGTTGGTTGGGCCAGAGTGGCCCTCTCTGGCCAGAACAGCATTTTCCCATCTTTTATTTTCCTCTGTTTTCTGTTATTAATGTGAGAGACATTCAGTAATGCAATGCAATTTTATTTTTCTTTACTGAAATAAGGTTTATTGTATTCAGAATTTCAACAAGCCACGTTATTTCCCTCTCTTTTGGCTACAAAACCCTATTTGTCAACATAATCTCTGTTAAATGCAATGGCCTGAACACCTTACTGGGAGGTCCTGGATGCCTGCATGGCACCCTTCTGCTGGTCGACGTTAGAACCAATGTCTTGTTGCATCAATAACCACCCCATCATTCATTTACTGTTTCCTGCAGAGTGCATTCTTCACTGGGGAAAACAGATAGAAGCCAGAAGGTGCAAGAACTGGGCTGTAGGGAGGATGAGGAACGACAGTCCAATGAAATCTTGTGAGAGATGTCCAGCTGTGCAACAAGGTGTTTGATTCTGATCCATTGAACACCTTGAATGAGAGTTTCCACACATTCCAACACTGAAGGAGTAACAGCTGTGTACAGTACGGTGGAGATCAGACAGGTTTGCGTGACCTAGTTGTGATGATGACAGACGCCTCGCCAAAGACTCACCATCCTTTTGTTCATTGCCAGGTCTCTATAGATATCCCACAAGCATGTATGAATATCTGTGACGCTCTAGTTTTCTCCCTAAACAAACTCAATGACAGCTCTCTCCTTGAAATGTCATTTTGAAGGCTACATATAGTGCTGGCACCTATCAGAACTTAGAGAAATTGGAACTGAAACAGGAATATTCCATGAAACTTCCTGGCAGATTAAAACTGTGTGCCATACCGAGACTCAAACTCAGGACCTCTGTCTTTCACTGGCAGAAGTAAAGCTGTGAGGACGGGTCGTGAGTCATGCTTGGGTAGCTCAGATGGTAGAGCACATACATATGAAAGGCAAAGGTCCCGAGTTCAAGTCTCAGGCCGGCACACAATTTTAATCAGCCAGGGCATTTCATATCAGTGCACACTCTGCTGCAGTGTGAAAATCTCATACAGGAATATTCCATGATGTCCAACAACAAATTTCATAATTTTACCAACCGAAATTAGTCAAGCAAAAGAAGTGTGTTGCATTACTTTTTGAGTGCCCCTTGTATACAACACCATCCATAGAAGGTGAATTCCTTTTACACCATGGCCTTTTAGATTCTCTTGCAGAATTTCATGACCTGGACAAGGTCATGGAAAATTCCTACAGAACAGTGATTCCACCACAATGAAGTTTGTGTGATTATTTATTGCTTTCTCTGTTGACGAGCCATTACAGAATAGATCTTAAAAGGTTACGGTCAGAAATGTGGCTCACTTTTTTATTTGATATGCTAAGATCTCAAAAAGTTTTGAAAAATGGGAAAGATGGCAGTGGATGTATGGTTAGAGATTATTTGCTCAGCTCTACTTATGTAAATGGATGTTACTACAGCATAATTCAGTGCTCCAGAAAATACGCCTAGTGTTAGCACCTTTTCTAAAATAGTTTGAATAAGGAAATGCAGTTTGACTTCTAAGTTCAAGTTTTTATCTATGTTGAGCCAGTGAGCCATCATTATTAGGAGTCTTAAATAAAAATCCCTTGGAAATATTAACTTGCCAGCATAAACAAAAAGACTGGCCCTAGAATATACATCTAACTCTGACAATACTGTTTCACTGCTCCAGGCATTACTCAGCTCCAAAGAATACTAATGATAAAAGTAATAATAACCAACTGTCTCACTTCCACAGGTACATTCATCTTAGTTATCAGAATATTCATAATAACTGTACTTCCATCAAACATGATCTTTAAAAAGCTAGTTTTTCTAAATTCAAGAGTGAGTATTACATTGTATTTAGCAATTGCAAATTCCATACCTTTGATGTTTTTTGTTGCTGCTTCATTTTGGAGCACAAACAGAAAAATAAAACATTATAAGTGCTGTACAGCATTTAACCAATATTTATATTAACACATTTGTCAAGCATAACATTACGAAACTAATATCTTTCAGATAAACATTAATCGGGTATTGAACACTCTTCAGTTTGACACAACAATTGAATCTTGATGTAACTGTATTTTTAAACAAATTAAATATAAGTGCAAATGAAGTTTTTCTATGACTGATAATGCACCACTGCACTGCATGAAAATGATTAAACAATAAATCTGTGAATCACAATACCCATGACATTTAGTGCATTCAGATTATGTAGTCAAAATTAAATTTGTAGAAATCTGTTGTTGCACACCAATTGAAGAAATCAATGCAAACCATTCCTTTGCACGTCAAAAGACATAAACCACAATCACAGTTGCAAACTGTATACTTCTAAGTTTCCTCAATGTGTTTGAGCCATATAATCCTTTGGCTTCACACTGAAAGAGATTACACTAACTAAATACAAAAGGCATAAATCACAATCTTAGTTGCAAACTGTACACTTCTAGATTTCCTCAATATGTTTGAGCCAGATAATCTTTTGGATTCACATTAAAAGAAATTATACTAATTGAAGACTCATTAAGTACTGGTATCATAAAGTTCAGTTACAATGCTGTTTCCAGACTGTAATCATATTAAAATAACAGTACTTTTGATTTAACAATGAAAATAATCAATTACTGATAATATAATGTAAATGGATAGATAAAAAAATCCACTCACCAACCGGTGAAGGGAACACACACACAAAAGAATTTAACTTTTACAAGCTTTTGGAACCAGTGGCCCCTTCTAGAAGAAGAGTTGAAGTGGAAGGAAGAGAGGTGAAGGAAAAGGACTGGAGCAGTTTAGGGAAAGGAATACATGTCAAAGAAGTCATCCAGAACCATGGGTCATGGGAGACTCACCAGAAAGAATGAGAAGGAAAAAGTCTTTCCTTCTCATTCCATCTGCTAAGTCTCCCATTCATATTTTGCATTTGTTTGGCATTTAGATTTGACATCAGCTGAATGTTGGACAGCATGGAAATGTGAGGGCAGGCATACTCATTGAAAATGTTCCACTTGACCACATCTAACCACCACAAGAAAGGGTCACTGTACTGTGCACAAAACACATTGTAGCCTCTTCATATCTGCACCTGCCATCCGAGAACAACAGTGTCCACTCCTTGTAACAGTCTGTGTCATCCATCACCATTGGTTAGAAATTAATGGCAGCTGGACTAAGGTATTACAATTCCATGCATAGGGTGCCATTAACACCACTACACAAACAGTTGGATTTGGAGTTGTGCATTGACTGGGCAGCATGGGCTGCTAATAAATGGCTTCATATTGTGTTAGCATTGGATTTCAGTTCTGCACTATCCTGAGGGTCCACTATCGGTGAATATGGTGGCAACCTGGGGCATCTTCCATTCTTGCAGTGTTTTGGAGAGACACAGCAGTGTCCTAGTGTTATGGTGTGGGGAGTTATTGAGTATGACTTCTGCTCATGGCTAGTAATGATTGAGGGAACTCTGATGACATAATAGTATGTCAAAGACATCCAGCATCCTGAAGTGTTAACTCTTGTGTGACAGTATCGTGGCACCATCTTTTCAACAAGACAATGTTTGTCCAAACAAGCCATGCATCTCCACGATTTGTCTGATTTTTAGTGTTGAGGTGCTCCCATGGCCAGCAAGATCCCCAGATCTGTACAAAATAGAACAGGTGTGAGACTAGCTCAGATGTCAACTCTGTCCCAGCACCAGCCTCAAAGATATCAAGGACCAGTTACAACAGGTGTGGCCCAGCTTACCTCAGAAGAGGATATAATGGTCTTATGACATCTTTCCCAAATGAATCGGCACATGCATCCATGCCAGGGTGGCATGCAATATCATACTGGTAAGTGGGTTTATATTTTCAAGTTATTCACAAATCTGACTCAACTTTTTAACCTTTTAATTACATCATACATTCTCTCAACCCCTTGAAATTTCAGTTCCTTTCCTCCTCCCCTTCTAGATGCTTCACTTTTTTCATCAGGCAATGCATTAACTGCCTTTACAATAAGAGTATTCTTGAATTGTCATGTTTTTATTGCTGATTCTTAGCAACCTTCAAAAAATGTTTATTCAGTGAAACATCTCAACATAATTTTTGATTATTTAATACTGCAGTGTTAACTTTCCACCAGATTATCCAGGAGCACAGTATGTACTACAGTTACCATCTTACTTCTTTATGAGGTGATTCAAACTTATAAGATTAATATCAAAATTGAATAACAAATGCTAAATAGTTTAAACATAATAAGAGGACCACAGAAAATATGTGCCTGTGTATTAAAGAAACTGTACCTGCTTGAGACGTTTACTGCTGATGCTGTATTGAGAGCATTGTCCAGTAATGGGGGTAGTCTGGACTCTAATATCTCAGCAGCTGATGGTCGAAACACTGGATCTCTTTGTAAAAGATCATGAACTAGCTGTCGAAAGCCTGCAGAATAACCTGATGGGATAGGTTGAAATTGCCCCTAAAAAGACAGAAAAAGATAACTTGACTGTCTACATAATGTGTAGCTTGTCATCTCAGCTTATCACTGACAAAAAACCTTGGTCCATACAACTGACTGTCATGATGAAGACATGAGAGTTTAGAGACAGATAAGAAAGTAATGGAAAGATATATTAACAGGGAGATTGGTACTGGTATATAAGGATATGCTACAAAAGATATTGCTATTCAAGCAATACTCTTCCTATAATGCATTGTGTCTGGCCAATATTAGGACAGTTTTTTCTAATTACCTAATTTGAGAGCCAGAATCAGTCTACACTTGTGGACTTAGAGAACATTCACTGTTTTCATAAAATATTTGGGGGTCTGCAAAATTTATCACCTGATAACATTCCATTATACTTTGCATTTGCTTCTAGATATTGTTCAGAAGCAAGTTCTTTGGCCCAGATCAATTTGAAAGAGTGTTATTACTTTTTCATTTTAAATAAGATGTATTAAGTGTATACACTTTTGACACAGGTGTACCTGAATATGAACATGCAAATTCCAAAATATGAACTAAAGAAATTTTGTAATGAAAGCTTTTTTTGAGTGAGGATACTTTAAAGGGGCCACTTGGCAGCATTTAGTTTCCAACATATTCACAAAGAAAAAGTCATTAAAGGTTACTTTTCTGAAAAATGATTAGAATACTGTTGTCATATGTGAGCTAATGTGTGAGCTAATGTGAGCCACACACACACACACACACACACACACACACACACACACACACACACACACACACACACACACACCTGCTTGGCAGTGTTTAGTGAATGTACTCACTTTCCCTTCTGTACCTGCTTCTAGGAGTGAGCTCTTCTTTGACATAAAGATGTCTTATAGTTTTGATGTATCTGACTCTATTTCAGGTGATGTTTGAAAGGTAAAGATGAAATAGAAAGGATGACAACATCCACAGAAAAGGAAGAAGGTCTAGAAGAATGACTCTCACATAATATCTGATATTTTGTTCATCGACAGTTAAACAGTGTCACATAATGTTTTATTACATGAATACTGATGTACTACCAGCAGAGCTAACTGCAGCTTTATAAATCATTTCCATTCTCCTTATGAGGATGTGACTGAAAGACTCAGTACAATATTTAAAAGATCAAAGGTTCTCTTTTTAATGTGCAGCTGGCAAAGTAAACAGAAAAAGAACTGATGACATTACCTAGTGAGATCTGAGCCAACAGTTTTACAGAGAATAAATTCCTCATGTAGTAAACATCAAAGAATTGATTGCCTAAGAGGAAACTAAATTCAGCATTATTGTGGCACAATGCAGCCTCAGAGTTTCCTGGAAGTGTTAAGCTTTTAAGGCTAATCTCTGATCAACATTCATACATACCTCTTCAAGAAAATAATATCTCTTGTAAAAGAACAAAAATTCAACACGTTATTTCTGGCTCTACCATTTGCTCTGAAACTTGATACTTTATTACTAACCACTTCATGTATAGAAATGACTGCAAGTTATTTCTGCTTTTACATCTATTCTTTGAGCTGACCTCATTATAAACAACATTCATAGTGAAAACCTGCTTACATCACACACACACATACACACACACACACACACACACACACACACACACACACACACACACACAGACACACACACATACCCACACACCCACCCACACACACACACACACACACACACACACACACACACTTGTCTTCATATTCCTTAGACTACCTACGGTCATAGTCAATCATAATGTGTATATTTAGGACTTATTGTTATCTGCTGTAAGTTCACATTCTTTACAATAAACTGTTTTTAAAAGGAGAAGTGATTGAAGAATTATTTTGTTGTATGCGAATAGTTAGTTTTACCTTCATGATTTTGTTGACAAGTGCTGGTAGATTTGAACCTTCAAATGTTTTCTGTAGGCATGCCATTTCATATAAGATGCAGCCAAGAGCCCAAATGTCAGACTTCTGTCCATACTGTTTGCCTTCACACTGCAAAATCAAGGAACAGTTTATCAGTTTATTAGAGTAATAAATACATAATGAGTACTGAACAGTCCATATGTATGGTCTACTAAATTCTAGATTTTGTGTATGGATGATGAGTCATGGCTGGATTATATTACTGAGAGTTGCTTTCACGCAACAGCAAGGATGAAGAGACTGGTCAATGTGACCTCTAATATAACAAATGTAAAAGATTAAATTTTCAAAATATACACATCACATGGGTGTACTGAAAAGTAATGTCCCCGAATTTCTTTATGTGAAAGCTGTTGAAGCTTTTTAAACAGAACAAATGTTATTAACATTCTACCTCAAACAATAGAAAATCCAGGATGTAATAATGACAGTATTAAGAAAAGGATTGATAGCTACTCAACATAGAGTGGTGATGTTGAGTCACAGACAGGCACACCAAAAAGATTGTCAAACAAGTAAGCTCTCAGCCAAAAAGGCCTTCTTCCTTCTACTGAGGCCGTGGCAGCCAGAGACAGTGGCCATATGAGTGTGAGTTGCATTTGCATAGGTATGTACGTGTGTGTTGTCTAACATGGAAGAAGGCCTTTTTTGCCAAAAACTTAAATGTATGACAATCTTTTTTGTGCCCATCTGTGACTCAACATCTCCACTATGTGGCAAATGGCAACCTATTCCTTTCATAATATTGTCATTAATATTCTACATCTTTATTTTTCATGTTAAAGTAGTACAATGTAGGATTCTCTTTTTATGAGTTGTAACTGAGCTCTCAATTCTCAACTGATCTGTCATTGCAATGTTGTTTGTAATAAACATTACCTTTATCAGTGATGACAGTTGTCTTGTTGTATTTTCTTCAAGCTGTGGACCTGCTACTCAGTTCCACTAATTATACTGCGCAAACTTCCTCATCACTTTAGTTCAAAAAGGGGTCCACTACTCAGGAACACTCATCTTCAATAATTTACCAGCAAACATAAAAAATTTAGTTACAAATAAAGATCAGTTTAAAAGGAGCCTGAAAGACTTGCTAGTGGCCAACTCCTTCAACTCCATTGACGAATTTTTTAATAGAAACAAATGATATATTGTATACATTCATACTATTAGTATTGTTATTTCAGCTTAAAAAAAAAAAAAATTGACGTGTTCCATATCCACGAGGATCTCCTCAGTACAGATCTATGGAACGAAAAACTAATCTAATCTAATCTAATCTGCAGGTGGACAAGGGCTGAGAGAGAGCTCATAACTATGTCAACTCATCATTACTGAAATGATGTAACCACCTTTGAAAGAACTCATTTGTAGTTTGTTGCTCCAACGAAACCACTACACAACTGGTTGAACAGATCTCACATTAACTTGAGCAGAATATAGAACAAATCTTATGAAATCACCTCAAATAGTCCTTCGCACTTTGCTGATGTCTTGTGTCCACAATTTGTTCCATATTTCTGCACATATCAACATAAATAACACACAGTTGTGTGTTTGCTATGTAAAACTATATAAAATATGTTTTCTGCTTTCACAAGCATCTTCTGTTGGCCTAAGAGGATAACAGTGTAACAATCAAAATATCCATGGGTATACTGCCGGTCTATACTGTCCAACGGGCACAATATTTCGGCGATCAAACATGTCGCCATCATCAGGTGAACTGACGGACTGAGCTCCTGTGAACGTGCCAGCACGGAGATCCGTACGCTACGGCTGCTCCGAGGGAACTGGGTCCGGTCGCGGCGGCGGCCGATTTAAATACCCTCCGCCCGCGGCGCGCTCCCTCTGCCGTCCGCGCCCCGCGCCACGGTCGCGTGGTGGAACAGATTGCGACGGCATCTGAGATGAAGTCGGTGTGATAGCTCTGTCCGCCGTGGTCGCCACAACTACACGTTTGCTCGATTTACTCTTGATTAACCCAATCGCTGGTTCCCAAGCCTTGCTAAGATTATAGCGACAGTCACGGTTTATGAGGTCATCATTGGTGCGAATTTCGATGGCCTCTCTAACAACACTGTCCCTGTATCTCGACGTCTGTACCAGAATCCTCGTGCGGTCATACTCCATAGCGTGATTTTCCGACAAACAATGTTCAGCGACCGCCGACTTGCTCGGATGCATCAGTCGAGTGTGCCTCTGGTGTTCACGGCATTGATCCTTGACGGTACGCATCGTCTGACCAATATATGACTTGCCACATTGACACGGAATCTGGTACACGCCGGCCTTCCTCAAACCGAGGTCATCTTTGGCGCTCCCCACCAGTGCACGAGTTTTATTCGGAGGACAAAACACAGTTCCGACCCGGTGTTTCTTCAGAATGCGGGCGATTTTCCCTGAGAGTGCGCCTGTGTATGGAATAAATGCAGTGCCTACCTCCTCCCTCGTGACTTCATCCATCTCAAAAGGTTGTGCTGCAGTGGTTGGGCGGAGAGCACGTTGAATCTGCCACTCTGAGTACCCATTTTTTCCGAAATACGGTTCTCAGATGTTCCAATTCCTGGGGTAGACTCTCTGCATCAGAGATAGTGTGTGCCATATGTACTAGAGTTTTAAGTACACCATTCCTCTGTGAAGGGTGGTGGCAGCTGTCTGCGTGCAAATACAGATCAGTGTGCATTGTCTTCTGATACACCCCATGACCTAGGGTGCCGTCAGCCCTTCTCTTGACCAAGACGTCAAGGAAAGGTAATTTACCCTCCGTTTCAGTCTCCATAGTGAATTTGATGTTGGGGTGTATGGAGTTTAGATGTGTAAGGAAGTCAAGGAGTTTATCCATACCATGTGGCCAGATGACGAACGTGTCGTCCACGTAATGGAAAGAGCAAGTAGGTTTCCATTCGGATGACGACAGGGCTTCCTCCTCGAAGCTCTCCATGTACAAATTCGCTACCACCGGTGAGAGTGGGCTACCCATGGGAGTCGCTGGTAGATAGACACAATAAAAAACATACACAAACACACACACAAAATTTCAAGCTTTTGCAACCAACAGTTGCTTCATCAGGAAAGAGGGAAGGAGAGGGAAAGACGAAAGGATGTGGGTTTCAAGGGAGAGGGTAAGGAGTCATTCTTATACCCGGAGTGGAAAGACTTACCTTAGGAGAAAAAAGGGACAGGTATACACTCGGGCGCGTGCGCGCACACACACACACACACACACACACACACACACACACACTCATATTAATCTGCACATATACAGACACAGGCAGACATATGTAAGGGCAAAGAGTTTGGGCAGAGATGTCACTTGAGGTGGAACGAGAGAGGCAAAGATGTTTTTGAATGACAGGTGAGGTACGAGCGGCGGCAACTTCAAATTAGCAGAGGTTGTGGCCTGGTGGGTTATGAGAAGAGAGAATATATTGAAGGGCAAGTTCCCATCTCCGGAGTTCTGATAGGCTGGTGTCAGTGGGAAGTATCCAGATCACCCGGACAGCGTAACACTGTGCTAACATGTGCTGGCCACGCACCAAGGCATGTTTAGCCAGAGGGTGATCTTGATTACCAACAAACACTGTCTGCCTGTGTCCATTCATGTGAATGGACAGTTTGTTGAAAGCTTCACAGTGTAGGCAGGCCAGTTGGTAAATCACGTGGGTGCTTTCACATGTGGCTCTGCCTTTGATCGTGTACACCTTCCGGGTTACAGGACTGGAGTAGGTGGTGGTGGGAGGGTGCATGGGACAGGTTTTACACTGGGGGCGGTTAAAAGGGTAGGAGCCAGAGGGTAGGGAAGGTGGTTTGGGGATTGGGTAGGGATGAACCAGAAGGTTACGAAGGTTAGGTGGACGGCAGAAAGACGCTCTTGGTGGTGTGTGGAGGATTTCATGAAGGATGGATCTCATTTCAGGGCAGGATTTGAGGAAGTCGTATCCCTGCTGGGGAGCCACATTCAGAGTCTGATCCAGTCCCAGAAAGTATCCTGTCACAAGTGGGGCACTTTTGGGGTTCTTCTGTGGGAGGTTCTGGGTTTGAGAGGATGCGGAAGTGACTCTGGTTATTTGCTTCAGTACCAGGTCAGGAGGGTAGCTGCAGGATGCAAAAGCTGTTTTCAGGTTGTTGGTGTAATGGTTCAGGGATTCAGGACTGGAGCAGATTCATTTGCCACAAAGACCTAAGCTATAGGGAAGGGACTGTTTGATATGGAATTGGTGGCAGCTGTCATAACGAAGGGTGCTGTTGCTTGTTGGTGGGTGTGATGTGGACGAATGTGTGAAGCTGGCCATTGGACAGATGGAGGTCAATGTCGAGGAAAGTGGCATGGTATTTGGAGTAGGACCAGGTGAATCTGATGGAACCAAAGGAGTTGAGGTTGGAGAGGAAATTCTGGGGTTCTTCTTCACTGTGTGTCCAGATCATGAAGATGTCATCAATAAATCTGTACCAAACTTTGGGTTGGCAAGCTTGGGTGACCAAGAAGGCTTCCTCTAAGCGGCCCATAAATATGTTGGCATACGAGGGGGCCATCCTGGTACCCATGGCTGTTCCCTTTAATTGTTGGTATGTCTGGCCTTCAAAAGTGAAGATGTTGTGAGTTAGGATGAAGCTGGCTAAGGCAATGAGGAAAGAGGTTTTAGGTAGGGTGGCAGATGATCGGCGTGAAAGGAAGTACTCCATTGCAGTGAGGCCCTGGATGTGCTGGTATTTGTGTATAGGGAAGTGGCATCAGTGTTTACAAGCATGGTTTCCGGGGGTAACAGATTGGGTAAGGGTTCCATGCATTCGAGAAAGTGGTTGGTGTCTTGTCTTTGATGAGGGATGGGAGACTGCATGTACTGGGTTGAAGGTGTTGATCTACGCAGGCAGAGATACGTTCTGTGGGGGCTTGGTAACCAGCTACAATGGGGTGGCCGCTATGTTTGGGTTTGTGAATTTTAGGAAGTAGGTAGAAGGTAGGATTGCAGGGTGTCGGTGGGGTCAGGAGGTTGATGGAGTCAGGTGAAAGGTTTTGTAGGGAGCCTAAGGTTCTGAGAATTCCTTGAAGCTCTGCCTGGACATCAGGAATGGGATTACCTTGACAAACTTTGTATTGTCTGAAAGCTGACACAGTCCCTCAGCCACATACTCCCGACGATCAAGTAGCACAGTCGTGGAACCCTTGTCAGCCGGAAGAATGACACTGGATCGGTCAGCTTTTCGATCACAGATAGCCTGGGCTTCAGCTGTGGTGATGTTGGGAGTAGGATTAAGGGTTTTCAAGAAAGACTGAGAGGCAAGGCCGGAAGTGAGAAATTCCTGGAAGGTTTGGAGAGGGTGATTTTGAGGAAGAGGAGGTGGGTCCCGCTGTGATAGAGGACGGAACTGTTCCAGGCAGGGTTCAATTTGGATAGTGTCTTGGGGAGCTGGATCATTAGGAGTAGGATCAGGATTATTTTTCTTCATGGCAAAGTGATATTTCCAGCAGAGAGTGTAGGACAGTAAATCTTTGATGAGGGCAGTTTGGTTGAATCTGGGAGTGGGGCTCAAGGTAAGGCCTTGCCTTTGGATAGAACAGAGGTTTCGGATTGGGAGAGATTTGGAGGAAAGGTTAACTACTGAATTGTGTTGACTGAAATTTTGAGGTTTTGGGGGGAGTGGAGCTGGAAGTGGGAGATTGAGTAGATGGGAGAGACTGGGTCTGTGTGCAATGAGAGGAGGTTGAGATTTGTTGGAAAGGTTGTGAAGGGTGAGTGAGTTGCCTTTCCGGAGGTGGGATACCAGGAGATTGGATAATTTTTTGAGTTGGAGGGTGGCATGCTGTTCTAATTTGCGGTTGGCCTGTAGGAGGATGCTCTGAACAGCCAGTGTGAATGTGGGAGAGGAAAGATTCAGGGCTTTGATTACGGATAGGAGTTGACGAGTGCGTTCAATGGCTGAGTCAATGTGTAGGTGAAGTATTAGGCGGATGAGGGTTATGGATTGTTCAGTTTGGAACTGGTATAGGGACTGATGGAAAGAAGGATTACAGCCAGAGATGGGAACTTTAAGTGTGAGGCCTTTGGGGGTAATGCCAAATGTCAGACAAGCCTGGGTAAATAAAATATGGGAGCATAATCTGGCTAGGGTGAAGGCATGTTTACGGAGGGAATGTGGAATCCTTTCCCAATCTATTACCCCCAGAAACCATCCTTGTAACCATTGATGCCACTTCCCTATACACAAATATCTCATGCCCTGGGCCTCACTGCAATGGAGCACTTCCTTTCACGCCGATCACCTACTACCCTACCTAAAACCTCTTTCCTCATTGCTTTAGCCAGCTTCATCCTAACTCACAACTTTTTCACTTTTGAAGGCCAGACATACCAACAACTAAAGGGAACAGCCATGGGTACCAGAATGGCCATCTCGTAAGCCAACCTATTTATGGGTCGCTTAGAGGAAGCCTTCTTGGTCACCTAAGCCTGCCAACCCAATTTGGTACAGATTTATTGATGACATCTTCATGATCTGGACTCACAGTGAAGAAGAACTCCAGAATTTCCTCTCCAACCTCAACTCCTTTGGTTCCATAAGATTCACCTGGTCCTACTCCAAATACCATGCCACTTTCCTCGACGTTGACCTCCATCTGCCCAATGGCCAGCTTCACACATTCGTCCACATCACACCCACCAACAAGCAACAGCACCCTTCATTATGACAGCTGCCACCAATTCCATATCAAACAGTCCCTTCCCTATAGCTTAGGTCTTTGTGGCAAATGAATCTGCTCCAGTCCTGAATCCCTGAACCATTACACCAACAACCTGAAAACAGCTTTTGCATCCTGCAGCTATCCTCCCGACCTGGTCCAGAAGCAAATAACCAGAGTCACTTCCGCATCCTCTCAAACCCAGAACCTCCCACAGAAGAACCCCAAAAGTGCCCCACTTGTGACAGGATACTTTCCGGGACTGGATCAGACTCTGAATGTGGCCTGAAATGAGATCCATCCTTCATGAAATCCTCCCCACTCCACCAAGATTGTCTTTGTGCCATCCATCTAACTTTCGTAACCTCCTGGTTCATCCCCATCCAATCCCCAAAACCATCTTCCCTGCCCTCTGGCTCCTACCCTTGTAACCATCCCCAGTATAAAAACTGTCCCATGCACCCTACCACCACCACTTACTCCAGTCCTGTAACCTGGAAGGTGTACACGATCAAAGGCAGAGCCACGTGTGAAAGCACCCACGTGATTTACCAACTGACCTGCCTACACTGTGAAGCTTTCTATGTGGGAATGACCAGCAACAAACTGTCCATTCACATGAATGGACACAGGCACACAGTGTTTGTTGGTAATGAGGATCACCCTGTGGCTAAACATGCCCTGGTGCACAGCCAGCACATGTTAGCACAGTGTTACGCTGTCCAGGTGATCTGGATACTTCCCACTGACACCAACCTATCAGAACTCCAGAGATGGGAACTTGTCCTGGAATATAACCTCTCTTCCCATTACCCACCAGGCCTCAACCTCAACTAATTTCAAATTGCCGCCCCTCATACATCACTTGTCACTCAATAACATCTTTGCCTCTGTACTTCCGCCTCGACTGACATGTCTACCCAAACTCTTTGCCCTTACATATGTCTGCCTGTGTCTGTATATGTGGAAATGGATATGTGTGCGTGTGCGCACGAGTGTATACCTGTCCCTTTTTCTTTCTAAGGTAAGTCTTTCCACTCCTGGGATTGGAATGAGTCCTTACCCTCTCCCTTAAAACCCTCATCCTTTCGTCTTTCCCTCTCCTTCTCTCTTTCCTGATGAAATAACCGTGGGTTGCGAAAGCTTGAAATTTTGTGTGTGTGTTTGTGTGTGTTTTTTTTATTGTGTCTATCTACCAGCGCTTTACGATTTGGTAATAACTATCTACCTATAGAAGTACGTGATGGTATAGGCTCTTCTCACACTAAGAAAATAAAACTTTAAACATAGTTGCCTGGAGTAATGTGTGTGGAAAGAATAAGCAAGATTTGTATTTATATTGCTCTTCAGGCTAGAATCTCAAGCAATTTGATGTAATACAGTGAAATAACAGTTTTTCTAAGAGTTAATTTTGTCTGATCAGTAATGGGAGTTAAGTTTGCCCTTGTATAAGGATCTGTTACTGTGGAATGTTTTCAGTAGAATCAATTTTTCATTGGATAGCCAGATCAAGTGTTTATTTACTAGATAATGAAGTAATAAAATAATGAACAATGTTAGGGTCTTAATAGTTAGGAAGCCTGTCTCTGCAACAGGGACATTTTTTGAGAAGGCACTCCACTAGCTAGTGAGGTAAGGAATATGAGTAAAATAATGGAGCTGAGAGACATGATTGAGTAATGAGAAAGATAATTGTATACAAACAAATGTGATGTGACTATATTGATGATCTATTTTTGAACTAGGCAATGTTGGTTACTGTGCATATTGTGCAGTTCATGACAGTGCAGTTGGGAATGAGAGCTTAACAGAAAGAGCAATAATTTAGTGAGGTACAAGTCACATAACGGTGCATTATTGGATCTATAGGTTATCTGAAAACTTCTGTTTGGCTTCTGAGGAATTATAAGCCTTAAGTGGTAATACTGGAATGAAGAAGAGTAATTTTGCTGATTAACTGATAACTGTGGTGCTCTAGTGATGTGAATATTCCAACAGGCCAACTATTTGGTAACATTTTGTGATTTTGTGTGGATTTAATTTTCTTTCTGAATGAGAGTGGTATTCAGAGTTGAGTGGAGAGTTAGGGCAATGATTTGATACAACTTCCATCCCCTTATTTTTTCACTTGAGTAGTAATTAAGTTATGTGATGATAACTCTATTCTTTTCTCATAATGTAATGATTAGTAAATCTATGCTACAGCACATCTTGTGTTTTTGTTAGAGGTAATGTACATATTTTGGAAATTAAGGTGATATGAGTCCATAAATAGCGTGAATTTTAAAACACGACTTGGCATTTTAGTGATTTTGCAAATGGAAAGGAAACCCAAATCTTTCACGTTTAACAAGTTTGAGACAGAGTTATGACCTAGAGTAATGTTTTGTAGTGTAATGTGCACTTGGTGTATCTCAGAATGTAATCTCTGTTAATCCAAAAAGGACATTACTTATGATAAAGGTGCCTATTTTTATTAAAAATATTATTTGTGGATATTTTGTGCCAATGTACAATACACTCTATGTAAATGTTTTGTATGCGGATTTACATATGGCCAGTTCATATAAGAAGAAATTTGAAAAACATATGTACTGTAGTTTCTTATGTAATATTTCTTATGCAATATTTTTTGTGTGTAGAATGTTAAACACTCTTTTTGGGGTCACTTGTGGTATGTGGAATGTGATGAAGCAAGCTGGGCTCTCTTTACTTCCTCTCTTGTTTTGCCATCTGCCTTCTTAAAATTCATTTTCTTTTCTTTTTAGTCTAACTACCATTAACATGCAAGAGTATAATCTGCATTTCCATAAAAGAGAAAGATTGGACCTCAGTCTAAGGAAATATAGCACCAGGTCTAATTTTGTGCTTAATTTTGTGTATGTAATTAATTTCCTAATTTATTTTTGACCATTCCTAGTTAATACCTTTTGCTAAAGATCATTGTAAGATGAAATCAGTAACTATTTCGTGACTTACATTCTGTTGATGACTTAAAAGCAAAAATAAATTCTGCACTGATTATAAACATTTGGAAGAAGAACTACTAGGATTCTTAAAGTACTTATTTGACTCTATTCGAAAACATATTAGCAAAACCAGCCCTTAATTAATTCCAAAATAATTACCAGGTTTGTAAAAAGTATTTATTGTGTAACTATATCTGTTAATTTATTATTATATTATTATTATATTATTATTGTTTAAACAAATAATTTGGCCTAACTTTTGTTGTAAAAGGATCTGTTAAAAAGAAGAAATTGGATGATTTATGCTAGAATTGTAATTTCTGTAGCTCAGACGTTGAACAATGTATAGTTTCAGTGCCTGTTATTGTGAGGATAAATAAAGGACTGATTTTTGGTCCTGAGACAATCAGTCCCTGGCTGATTTTCAGACATGAAAAATGTGTTGGTTAAATTAACACCAATGCATGAACTTAACAATGGAATAAGTCTAATGCAAATAGGTTATGTGTTAGAACAATTAATGACAATGTCTGTTTAATTTATTTGAAAAATAGTGTCACACATACCATATTATTCTGCAAGAACTGTGAACTGTATGGTTAGGGTTTTACTGCTCACATATGTTCAGCAGCAAACTATTGTAGCAGTATGCTGATTCGTCAGCAACCTATTAACAAGGCTTATCAACATTTACCAATACTGAGAAGGTCATATAATTGTGTATAATTGGGGGGTTGCGAACAGTGAAATTGAAGAACTGTGAAACGCAATTGTGCAACTGTCGGCTACATCATTTGCAGTAGTCAGTGCTGAACTTCTACCGCCTACTTTTCAGCCAGTATAACAAAGCAGTACATTGACATCGAGAACTATCAATGAAAAAATAAAGCAGGCAGACATCACAAATGGGGTTGAAAGACTAGATCCCTGCCTTACAACAATAGTAATCTGAGGTCTTTGTTCTTGGTCCTCCACTATATTTGTTCCCTCTTGGTTCTTGTATATATTGTATGCAATCCTCACTTGTTTTTGTATTTTGTTACTTACGAGTACTTAAAAAATACCCTTCAAGCCTTCTTGGTGATATTCATACAGAAAAATCTCTTGGAGATGCAGCCAAGACTTTCATTTATTACGAATAGCATTGCAAAGGCAGAGATTTTTCTTTACGTTAAAAGATTTTCATTATTGTTATTCCATAAGAAATTTCAACCATTTAACATAAATATTTAAGTCAATGAGAAAAACTGACGAGCTTCAAAAATTGATTGCGGATCTGAAAAAAGGGAAGTTCTGTATATTTTTTAATCTGCTGGATACATCATTGATAAATTATTTTTTTTCCCGTATTTAAAATACTTGTATCACTCACCACCATTCTGTTCAAGTGCAGGAACAGTATACAAATGCTAAAAATTTAAATAATAGTCTCTGTTGCAGATACTTTATTGATGACATGTTTCACACTCCTAGCAGATCTTTAGATCATTCTTGAGCCATGGAGACTGGCTTCTGTGGTCTCCATGGCTCAAGAACGATATGAAGAAGAGAGAGACATGTCATCAATAAAATATCTGCGTCATACTGTTATTTTCATTTTTACCTTTGGTGTTTGTTTTTTAATTAATTATTTGTGTCAAAAATTTTTGTTAAAATAATTTTTCTCTATACTTGTCTCATGTTTGGCCCACCCTATCTTAGGAATAGTTCCATTTTCAACATAGCATTGAGAAATGGTTAAATATGAGAAAAATAGGTAACTGATAATGGAAAAAGCTTGCCAGAAAATAACACCGACAAATAACACCAAAAAGTGCAAAAAATAAAACCGATTTTGGCCATAAAATAACACCAATTTTTTCCTGTCCCTATATATAGGGTGTCCATAACTAAAGTTCCAGTTTCAAAATGGTGCAGAAAGATAACCACTGCTCAGAATGGTGTCAAATTTGAACAGCATTTTATTGACATAGGGGGAAATGTCACAAGGAAAGAAAAAGACATGAAAGTTTTACTAATATTCACCAACAGATGGTGCTTTAAGCATCTTAAAATAATTAGGGTTGGCTGTAAATGACAGATGAATGACAGATGAACTGCAATATGGTGCCTTTGGTTGGTATGAGTTGCATTGTCTCTCTGTTAGTTAAGTAATCTGATGCACCATTGTAAGGTCATACCATATTGGATGGGAAAATCAATTTTTAAATGTTCTAAGGCCAAAAACTGCATAAAAATCAAACTGACACTGGTTTTTCAATTTTCCTGGAATCAAAAACTACATAAAAAGTGAGATGTCATCAGTTTTTAGCTGTCCTGGGGCCAAAAACCACACAAAAACCAAAACGAAATTATTTTCCAATTGTCGTGAGACTGGTGCAAGACACCTTCAACACTCTGTACCATTTTCTGGCACAAGCTGAAATCAAGAAACAGTATGTTCCACAACAGATCAGAGTCTCGGGAGGGTCATGTTCAGAATGCATTGCACAATGCATGCCTTCAGTTCAGCTTTATTTGTAATAGGATCACTAAACACAACATTTTTCAGATAGCTCCACAGCCAGAAGTCACATGGGTTATAAAAGGTGTTTCTGGATGGCCAGGCTGTAGAGACATGATGGCTGATAATTCTAGCATTTCCTAAACACCTCTCCAGCAGCTGCTTCACTGGCAGTGTAATGTGCAGGAGAGTGTCATGTTGCATAAAAATGACCCTAGCCACACAATCATACTGTTGAAGGGTTTGAATGAAGTTTGTGTACAAAAGACTCTCATATTGTTTGCCAGTGATAGTACGGGTAACAGGACCCACAGCTTTTGAAAAATGAAGTAGTACCAGTTGATGTGCATGTGGCTTTTCCATTGCCCATATTTTGCAGTTCTGTGAGTTGACTTGTCCTTAGAGATAGAAATGGGCTTTATCTGTCCACAGAATGTTTCATGGCTGTTCATTGTCCACTTCCATGTGAACAAGAAAGATGAAAGCGAACATTTGTCTTACTGGCAGGTCAGCAGGAAGCAACTCCTGAACACGTGTGATTTTGTATGAATAGCAATGCATGGTGTTTCATAGGAATTTATGCACTGTGCTCCCAGGCATCTCCCACACTCAGGCAATTTACTGTGCACTGCATGTTTGCACACCACTGCTTGACCCTTCCTGCAATTCTGTGGCCACATCTTTGACAGAAATCAGATCAACTGCTGTCCTCTCTCTGCCACACTGCACTTCAAAAGAAGTTTTTGAAGTTTGTAACCATTTTCTCCAGACCCTTAGCAGACATTGGACCAAAACTTTTTTCATACCCTTCAATGTCCAGAACTTCTGCTGGGCTACTGGCATACAGTCAATGTTCTTGCAAAAAATCCTTATGAATAACATGCAATCCATCACGGAGACAATAATGTTGGGCACCTTGGACACAAACTGAGGAACAGCTGTTTGCTGCACATGTGTTGGTGTTATATTCCAATGCTTACAGTGTCATCTATTGGTCACTCCACCCCGTCCCACCTTTTGTTTCAATAATATGCTGTCCAAATTTGTTGTCATTCTGAGGAGTGGTTTTCTTTCTACAAAATTTTGAAACAGGAACTTAAATTAGACACAAACTGAGGAACAGCTGTTTGCTGCACATCTGCTGGTATTATATTCTGATGCTTACAGTGCCATCTATTGGTCACTCCACCCCCTCCTGCCTTTTGTTTCAATAATATGCTGTTAAAATTTGTTGTCATTCTGAGGAGTGGTTTTCTTTCTACAGAATTTTGAATCTGGAACTTAAATTAGATGCAAACTGAGGAACAGCTGTTTGCTTCACATCTGTTGGTGTTATATTCTGATGCTTACACTGTCTTCTATTGGTCACTCCACCCCCCCCCCCCCCCCCCCATTTTGTTTCAATAATATGCTGTTCAAATTTGTTGACATTCTGAGGAGTGGTTTTCTTTCTACAGAATTTTGAAAGTGTAACTTAAACTAGACACCTTGTACATTACTCATTTTAAAAGTGCATCACATATATCACTACAGTATTATTCAGATAAATTATGTAGGCATTTACAGTACCAATGTAGTTAACTTTTCCAATATCTGCAGTATACTGTGGTGCTGTAAATATACAGGACCAATAGATAAATTCAGCTGTTCAGGAATTTTTCTATGATGCAGAATGAATAGCTAAGAAAATGTGATTTTAGTTTACATTGGGTTAATAGTCAAAGAATTAAATGACAGTATATTTATCTCATTCTTGTGTCATTTTAAGACCAGTGGAGATAGTATACATATTCTTCTAATAATTTCCGGGTATGCAGCCGGATCCTGTCGACATTCTGCCACGATATTTCGGCCCAGAGACGTCCGGCCATCATCAGGTGAGTACACAACTACTGAAGAGCCCAGGCGCAGTCGCGGTATTTATACCGATTCTCGCGCACGTGTTGACATGCGCGGCATAGCCGAGTTGTACGTGCTGCCCTCGGTGGTGAAAGTAAAAGATCATCTAGTCATTGAGTCTCGAATGATGCTGTCTATTCCACTGTGAATGTATAATTTTAATAACAGGATTCCAAGTTTTATCCAGTTGAAAGCCGTTGTCACGATTTATAAGATTATCGGCAAGACGTATTTCCACTGATTCCTTGATTATGGAATCCCAAAATCCGGAAACCGGAGCTAAAATTTTTGTTCCATTGTATTCCATTGAATGTCCCAATGAAATACAGTGCTCTGCTACTGCCGATTTTGACGGTTGCCGCAGACGGGTGTATCTTTCATGTTCTGTACATCGTTCATGGACAGTTCTTGTCGTCTGGCCAATATATGCAGAGCCACATTCACAGGGAATTTTGTAGACACCTGCTTTCTTCAGTTGTAAATCGTCTTTAACGGATCCAACCAGGGCCCGGTTCTTTGCTGGTGGACGGAAGATAACCTTGATTTTATTCTTCTTCAGTAATCGGCCTATTTTCGACGACACATTCCCGGCGTATGGAAGAAACGCAGTTGATTTAAAGTCGTCATCAGCGTCCTCAGTGCGCTGCTTCTTGTTGCGCACGGCCTTTCTTATTTGGCGTGAAGTGTAGCCATTCTCTTTAAAAACCTTCTCCAAGTGTTCTAATTCTGCGTGGAGGTTTTCATCGTCCGATATTACATGCGCTCGATGTATTAAGGTACTGAGAACACCGGCTGTTTGTGCTGAGTGGTGGCAGCTTGACGCCTGGAGACACAGATCTGTGTGAGTCGGTTTCCTGTACACAGAATGTCCTAATGACCCATCATTTTTACGGCATACTAGCACGTCTAGAAATGGTAAAGTGCCATCTTTTTCAATCTCCATCGTGAATTTGATGTTCTCATGTAAAGAGTTTAAATGATGAAGGAATTTCTCCAGTTCCTGTCTGCCAAAGTGCCTTTAATGGAATCGTTACATCTTATTGGTGACTTATTCAGTGCAGAAATGACGGCCTTGTTTGAACATATACTCTCCTCAACGTACTTTCTATTCAATGACGAATTCTTTGAACAAACAGACGGCGTCGCCATGGGGAGCCCTTTGTCCCCTGTGGTAGCTAATCTCTTTATGGAGGACTTTGAGGAGAAAGCACTTGAGCCTGCTGTCTTAAAGCCTACGGTCTTCTGGCGGTACGTAGATGATACTTTTGTTGTATGACCTCATGGCAGACAGGAACTGGAGAAATTCCTTCATCATTTAAACTCTTTACATGAGAACATCAAATTCACGATGGAGATTGAAAAAGATGGCACTTTACCATTTCTAGACGTGCTAGTATGCCGTAAAAATGATGGGTCATTAGGACATTCTGTGTACAGGAAACCGACTCACACAGATCTGTGTCTCCAGGCGTCAAGCTGCCACCACCCAGCACAAACAGCCGGTGTTCTCAGTACCTTAATACATCGAGCGTATGTAATATCGGACGATGAAAACCTCCACGCAGAATTAGAACACTTGGAGAAGGTTTTTAAAGAGAATGGCTACACTTCACGCCAAATAAGAAAGGCCATGCGCAACTGTCATAACAAGAAGCAGCGCACTCAGGACGCTGATGACGACTTTAAATCTACTGCGTTTCTTCCATACGCCGGGAATGTGTCGTCGAAAATAGGCCGATTACTGAAGAAGAATAAAATCAAGGTTATCTTCCGTCCACCAGCAAAGAACCGGGTGCGTGTTGACATGCGCGGCATAGCCGAGTTGTACGTGCTGCCCTCGGTGGTGAAAGTAAAAGATCATCTAGTCATTGAGTATCGAATGACGCTGTCTATTCCGATGTGAATGTATAATTTTAATAACAGGATTCCAAGTTTTATCCAGTTGAAAGCCGTTGTCACGATTTATAAGATTATCGGCAAGACGTATTTCCACTGATTCCTTGATTACGGAATCCCAAAATCCGGAAACCGGAGCTAAAATTTTTGTTCCATTGTATTCCATTGAATGTCCCAATGAAATACAGTGCTCTGCTACTGCCGATTTTGACGGTTGCCGCAGACGGGTGTATCTTTCATGTTCTGTACATCGTTCATGGACAGTTCTTGTCGTCTGGCCAATATATGCAGAGCCACATTCACAGGGAATTTTGTAGACGCCTGCTTTCTTCAGTTGTAAATCGTCTTTAACGGATCCAACCAGGGCCCGGTTCTTTGCTGGTGGACGGAAGATAACCTTGATTTTATTCTTCTTCAGTAATCGGCCTATTTTCGACGACACATTCCCGGCGTATGGAAGAAACGCAGTTGATTTAAAGTCGTCATCAGCGTCCTCAGTGCGCTGCTTCTTGTTATGACAGTTGCGCATGGCCTTTCTTATTTGGCGTGAAGTGTAGCCATTCTCTTTAAAAACCTTCTCCAAGTGTTCTAATTCTGCGTGGAGGTTTTCATCGTCCGATATTACATGCGCTCGATGTATTAAGGTACTGAGAACACCGGCTGTTTGTGCTGGGTGGTGGCAGCTTGACGCCTGGAGACACAGATCTGTGTGAGTCGGTTTCCTGTACACAGAATGTCCTAATGACCCATCATTTTTACGGCATACTAGCACGTCTAGAAATGGTAAAGTGCCATCTTTTTCAATCTCCATCGTGAATTTGATGTTCTCATGTAAAGAGTTTAAATGATGAAGGAATTTCTCCAGTTCCTGTCTGCCAAAGTGCCTTTAATGGAATCGTTACATCTTATTGGTAACTTATTCAGTGCAGAAATGACGGCCTTGTTTGAACATATACTCTCCTCAACGTACTTTCTATTCAATGACGAATTCTTTGAACAAACAGACGGCGTCGCCATGGGGAGCCCTTTGTCCCCTGTGGTAGCTAATCTCTTTATGGAGGACTTTGAGGAGAAAGCACTTGAGCCTGCTGTCTTAAAGCCTACGGTCTTCTGGCGGTACGTAGATGATACTTTTGTTGTATGACCTCATGGCAGACAGGAACTGGAGAAATTCCTTCATCATTTAAACTCTTTACATGAGAACATCAAATTCACGATGGAGATTGAAAAAGATGGCACTTTACCATTTCTAGACGTGCTAGTATGCCGTAAAAATGATGGGTCATTAGGACATTCTGTGTACAGGAAACCGACTCACACAGATCTGTGTCTCCAGGCGTCAAGCTGCCACCACCCAGCACAAACAGCCGGTGTTCTCAGTACCTTAATACATCGAGCGCATGTAATATCGGACGATGAAAACCTCCACGCAGAATTAGAACACTTGGAGAAGGTTTTTAAAGAGAATGGCTACACTTCACGCCAAATAAGAAAGGCCATGCGCAACAAGAAGCAGCGCACTGAGGACGCTGATGACGACTTTAAATCAACTGCGTTTCTTCCATACGCCGGGAATGTGTCGTCGAAAATAGGCCGATTACTGAAGAAGAATAAAATCAAGGTTATCTTCCGTCCACCAGCAAAGAACCGGGCCCTGGTTGGATCCGTTAAAGACGATTTACAACTGAAGAAAGCAGGCGTCTACAAAATTCCCTGTGAATGTGGCTCTGCATATATTGGCCAGACGACAAGAACTGTCCATGAACGATGTACAGAACATGAAAGATACACCCGTCTGCGGCAACCGTCAAAATCGGCAGTAGCAGAGCACTGTATTTCATTGGGACATTCAATGGAATACAATGGAACAAAAATTTTAGCTCCGGTTTCCGGATTTTGGGATTCCGTAATCAAGGAATCAGTGGAAATACGTCTTGCCGATAATCTTATAAATCGTGACAACGGCTTTCAACTGGATAAAACTTGGAATCCTGTTATTAAAATTATACATTCACAGCGGAATAGACAGCGTCATTCGATACTCAATGACTAGATGATCTTTTACTTTCACCACCGAGGGCAGCACGTACAACTCGGCTATGCCGCGCATGTCAACACGTGCGCGAGAATCGGTATAAATACCGCGACTGCACCTGGGCTCTTCAGTAGTTGTGTACTCACCTGATGATGGCCGGACGTCTCTGGGCCGAAATATCGTGGCAGAATGTCGACGGGATCCGGCTGCATACCCGGAAATTATTAGAAGAACAAATACGCCGGGAAACTTTCAGAAGTCACAGTATACATATTATTCTCTGCTAATACTATATTTATGAATATTACTGGTTAAAAAAAAAAAACACTGAACAACTACAATTGTTGACAGCAAACTTTACAAAACAACAGGCATACCAATTAGACAGTGCCATCTTTTTACAAGATACTTATGGATGGATACCTCATAGTATTGTTCTTATTACATATTTCTTTGCAGTGCATACTTTTTCTGCAATGGAGGAAACTTGAGAATATTGAGCCACTACTAAGGAATGGAAAAAGTTTATAACTTGCAATTTACATCCCCAAAATGTCATATAACTGAATATTTGCTAAAGTTATATTTTTTAGGAGGTATGCAATATGGTTTGACTATACTTACCATTTCTGGGCTGATGTAGTATGGTGTTCCAACAACAGTATGAGCTTGTCCACGAGTTGACATCATTTTTGAAATGCCAAAGTCGCCAACTTTTATTATGTTATCCTTTGTGAGGAAAACATTTGCAGTTTTTAAGTCTCTGTAGAAACAATTGTCGTGAAATGAATATTGTATTCTTTTCTACAAATACAAAATAGTTTCAGGTGGATAGTTGTAAAGAAGGAAACAACATCCAGCCACTGCTACTAATACTATTTATTTACACAAATGGCACTATCACTGGTTTTAAACTGAAAAGTTTGTATTCAGATGGCTGTTCATGTTTACATACACATTTGTTGTTGTCTCTTTATTCCCCTTATTGCAAAAGTTCTTTCAGGAGGTGGTGGCCAAAGAAACTAATCAAAGCAAATTGACTAAATGTTTCAAAACCTTGGATAACAAATGGAATAAAAGTACCTTGCAAAACAAAAAGAAGGCTGCACTTAATGTCAAGGAGAAATGATGACTACAGAGCTAAATCACATTACAAATTATATTGTAAAATTCTAAACAAAGTAATCAGAACCTCAAAATGTATTTATTTTCACGAAAAAATAAACGCCTCTAATAACAAGATAAAAACTATATGGCACACAGTAAAAAGTGAAACAGGAAAAACTAATCAGGCAAATGAGGAAATTATGTTAAATGTAAATAATGAGTTGATGAGAGATACCTCCAAAAATTGCAGACATTTTCAACAACTTTTTTTCTTTCAGTAGCAGACAACTTAGGTTTGCATAGTTCCTCAGAAGACAGTTTAAAATATTTTAAAAAATGCATTTACGCAGAAGTTTGACAAAATTCATATATACCCTACCTCACTGAATGAGATTTCTAATATTATTAGCTCTCTTAAAAACAAATGTTCCAGTGGTTATAATGAAATGTTGCTCCTCAGAACTTTGTGACATATTGAGTTACTTATGTAATGAATCCCTCAACAGTGGTTTTTCCAGATAGGCTTAAGTATTTTATTGTCAAACCATTACATGAAAAAGGAGATAAGTCATCAGTGGAAAACTTCGTCCCATTTTATAATTGGCAATATTTTCAAAACTGTCTGAAAGTGTTTGTACAACAGGCTTTATAAACACTTAATACAGAAAAATATTCTCATTCACAAACAATCTGGATTTTGGAAAGGATTGTCAACTGATCAAACTATACTCAGTTTTACAGATGATATATTAGAATCTATAAATCAAAAGTTATTACCACTTGGAATATTCTGTGATCTGGCTAAAGCTTTTGACTGTGTTAAGCATGATATCCTTATACAAAAGTTAAATATTATGGGATAACAGGAGGAGCAGGCTCAAAGTTCTCATACTATCTTTTTAATAGAAAACAGTGTGTGTGTGTATCAGGCTCACCACATAACAATAGTCATTCAAAATATGAAACCACCAGACAAGGGGTGCCCCAGGGCGCTATTTTAGGTCCCTTGTTGTTCCTATTATATATTAATGACCTTCCATATGCAGTGTCAAAAAATGCAAATTTTTTCTTATTTTCAGATGATACAAGAATTGGTATAAAAATCAGTACCAGTGATCTCACTGAGCAATCAGCTAATGAAACATTTGTATCAATGAGTGGTTCAAAGCAAATGGATTATCACTGAATTTTGACAAGACCCAGTACATACAGTTTAGTACTACACAAAGAATACCTGGCCCTATAAGTATAATGTATTCAAACTATGAAATTAAAGCTGTAGACAGTGTCAAACTTTTAGGGCTACAAACTGACCACAACCTAAATTGGAAAACTCACACTCTAGACTTAATGAAACGTCTTAGTTCAGCTACATTTGCAGTACGCATGATAGCAGAAATAGGTGATTTAAAAATGAAGAAGTTAGTTTATTCAGCCTACTTCCATTCAGTAACGAGTTATGGAATCATCTGTTGGGGAAACTCCTCTAACAAAACACATTTTCAAACTTCAGAAATGAGTCATTGGAATTATATCTTGGGTCAATCCTAGATCATCATGCAGAGACCTCTTTAAGAAATTTGGTATTCTAACTACTACGTCTCAGTACATATACTCATTGACACCCTTTGTCATTTCCAGAATGTCTCTTTTTGCAAAAAATAGTGCAAAACATGGTTATAATACCGGAACCAAAAACAATCTGTATAAGGACTATAAAAGCTTAACATTAGTACAAAAAGGAGTCAAATACATGGGTACTCATTTATTCAGTAACTTACCAGATCATATCAAAGGTCTTGTAAGTGATAAAGATCAGTTTCAGAGTGAATAAAAAAAAAGAAACCTTTGAATCTTTCCACATCCCAGAGACTCCTCTCCAAGGGAGCCATGGAAAATAATAAATTTAATGTAAGTAATGTAACAGCAAATAAAAATCTGAGAAACATACTACTTAACTGTAACTGAACCTAGACAGGATGTTTCTCACATTGTTTTTTGCTAAGAGCACCACCACTCAGGAACATTCACCATGAGGGGGATAAAGAGTCAATAACTAATGTAAACAACAAAAAATGTGTGAGCAGCTGTTAGAAGACAAACAGCAAAAAAATGTGGTTTTCAGGCCTTTGGGCATACCAATATGAGGGGAAAGAGTAACAGACAGAAATACAAATCATGAAGTATGGTGTTGGAAATGCAATAAGACTAGATGTGGAAGCAGATGGAGAACAGAAGTTAACAGAAGTTGAGAGCAAGAGGAGTGTGCGACAACAGAATGATTTGAATAGACAGTTACACGATTAGAATACAAAGAAGAAGTAGTGGAAAGGAGGAGGTACAGAGTCCACAAGATGTGAAGAAGCTATCTCACTGCACCTAGTTATGTTGAGCAGGTTACTCTCAACTGGATGAACAAATGTGCCCTTGTTATATTTTATCAATGGTCATTTATACAAATGGACAGTTGGTCAGTGGTCATAATTACAAGCATAAAAAGTCATGCAGTTGTTACAGTGACATTCATTTGTGAGACATTAGGTTTCACAAGTGGCCCTGCATTCAGTAGTAAAAGATGTACCAGTGAACTGAGTACAACAGAATGTGATGAATGGATACATGAAGAGTGCCAAAAAGTAACTAGAGTTTCTCACCAATAGGCAGAGTGGCGGTAGTAATGTGATCTTGTGCTTTATGCCTTCACTACACACTGTTTTTTTTAATCATTTGAGCACCCATCAATCTGTACAAATGATAGAGCAGTGTGTTAATGACAACTTTTTTTCAAAACTATTACAATCTTGCAATAGGCATCCTGCTTCTGGGTCCTCTCTTGTACAAGAAAGTCTACATCTTGGTCTTCCACATGGATATAATCTATGTGGCACAAAGTGACAGCCAACATATTGAGGCTCGAAGGGAGCAGATGAAGGAAAATAGGAAACAGAAGAGGAGTCAGTATTCCTTATCTTAGAACAAAACGAAAGGTGATAAAAGTTATAAAGGAAGATCTTTTTCAGTTTTCTCAGCCTGCTGTTGCATTATGTAATGAAAAAGAGGCTTCTTTGTTATGTTCTCCTTCACTCCTGTCTGTCCCTCTTCATAATCCAACTCACTTCCTTGGTGTCACTTCTTCTATGCCAATCTCTGTTCCTCCATCTTGGAAATGGGCCAGTGCCCGGTCAGATATTTGCCAAAGAAAACTTACCAAACAGCCATATGTTTTCAGAAGTTGTTTCTTTATTTAAACAACCAGTTTTGCATCTCATCAACACCATCTTCAGGCCCTTGTATTGTTAAAAACAACAATTATAGATGTTTTTTATATCAAGTATATGACATTTGGCATTACAGAAAATGAAACATAATAAAAAAGTTCTTAAAACCTACAAAATGCAATATGCATTGTTAAGAAGAGTACCTGTGCACACAAAGCATACCAAAGCAGAGCACGTACACATATTGAGTAGCTTTAAAACTAACCTAATTTACAAATCAGAGTTACCATATATAATAGAACATGCCAAACGTCACAAAAAACAAAACAAAAAACAATAGACTATACAAATTAAGAAGCACAAACAAATAAAGCTTGTCTAGTTTATTCCTTTTCTTTCCTTTTCTATTTTATTTATTTTTTACTATTAATTATTTTTCTTTTTTAAATTTTTTGTGTAAAATTATTTATAATTCTTGTAAGTGAGAAACACTCTAGTTCTTAGAGAAATCTCTCCTCATTCCAATTAAAACATCACAATATAACCTATGGTGTACACAATAGTGTGCATATCTATTGCCTAAGTATTATCACCACTAGTGATATATCAGAATTAGTTGTAACAATATCATAAAACAAAACCAGAAGCAAAACTCATTAGCTGAAAAATTACTTAGTGAACAACAGCAGGCAAAAATCTTGTGAGGAATACTCACAAAATACCTAGACCGATAATACTAAATACCAAATCAAAAAGTAAAAATATATGACTTGGTGTCCCTTAAACACCAATTAATTGGCAGGCAGATACTATTGTTCCATTTCCATGACTGGTTTATGGTATGAGGTCATTTAAAAATTCTTTCTTCACTCACGAATACTGCTCCTTTTTTCGCCAGTATGTTCCTTAATTAGTGAGCTTATATACTTTGCAGTCTTGCTGATTTTGCACACTCACCTTACTTTTAACCTTTCCTGTCTCAAAGCTACCTTTTGCCATACATCTTGCTATATGTTAGTTCCTAGTTGGGTGTTTTTTGTCATTCTATAAATAGGTAGATGTTATGATACCTTATATTACCAAAGGAATAGTAATTATATAGTCTACTGAGATTTTTGGAAGACTCTACTTGGTTAATATGGTATTTGGGGTCCTTCTTTGTTCCACCCTACTATTTTCACACTGATTAATTGATGTTTAAGGAATACCAGGACATATATTTTTATTTTTAGCTGTGGTATATAATATTATCCCCTCTAGGTATTTCTTGAGTATTCCTTGGAAGATATTTGCTTACCATTATTTTCTTAGTTATTTGTCAGCCATTGGGGTTTTTCCTCTGGTTGTGTTTTTTGATATTGTGACATCTAATTCTGATACATCACCAGTGTTGATAACTCAGGCAACAAATATGCACATTATTGTTTACTCCATAGGTTACATAGTGACATCTTTACTGAGTACTAGGGTGTTTCTCACCTACAAGAATTATGAAGGCATTTTATACAAAAAATATTTAAAAATAATAAATAATAAAGAAAGTAAAAAAGGAATGAAAAAGAAAAAACTAGACAGGATTTATTAATTTATGCTTTTGATATTGTATAATGTCTATTTCATTGTTTTTTTAAGTGTTTGGCATGTTCTATTATAATTCTGCTATGTCACATTACAGATTAGTAACTTTCAGTGCTAACCAGTATGCATCCATATTTTGATTTCTTGTGCTTTGCATGCACAGTTACTCTTCTTAATGTTGCATATTGCATTTTGTAGGTTTTAAGGACTTTTATAATTAAGTAACTGTTAACTGTGATATATCTTTATACATGTGTATAGTCGTTTTTAACATGCAGTGGCCTGAAGATGGTATTAACAAGATTCTGAAACTGGTTATCTAAATAAAATAACAACTTCTGAAAACTTTTTTTAGCATAGTGTAAGGTCAGTGTGTTCCCATGTTGATGGTTATAATATAATAACATCATTGATATATCAACATAGTTTCAAATGTATGGATAGGCAGAAGTAGCTGTTGGTGTGGTCTTCAGTCCAGACATCGGTTTGATGCAGCTCTCTGTGCTACTATATCCTGTGCAAGCCTCTCCATCTCTGAATACCTACTACAACCAACATTCTTCTGCTTCTGCTTACTGTATTTATCTCTTAGCCTCCCACTACAATTCCTCCCCTCCCCCCCCCCCCCCCCCCCACACACACACACACTTTCTTCCAATACTAAATTGGTGATCCCTTGATGACTAAGAATGTGTCCTATCAGAGTACCCTTCTTCTAGTCAAGTTGTGCCACAAATTTCTTGTCTCCCCAATTCTACTCAGTACCTCTTCATCAGTTATGTGGTATACCTATCTAATATTCATCATTCAAAACTATATTTCAAAAGTTTGTCTTATCTTCTTGTCTAAACTGTTTATTGCCCATATTTCACCTCCATGGATGGCTTGACTCCAGACAAATACCTTCGGAAAAGACTTCCAAACATTTTAATCTATATTTGATGTTAACAAATTTCCCTTCTTCAGGAACACTTTTCTTGCCTTTGCCACTCCATATCCTCTCTACCTCGGCCATCATCAGTTATTTAGCTGCCCAAATAAAAAACTTACCGCCTCTTTATGTGACTGATTTCCTAATCTGATTACCTTAGCATCACCTGATTTAATTTGACTACATTACATTATTCTTGGTCAGCTTTTGTTGATGTTCATCTTATACCCTCCTTTCAAGACACTGTCCATTCCATTCCATAGTTCTTCCAAGTCTTTTGCTGTCCCTTGCAGTATAAAAATGTCATCATCAAACCTCAGAGTTTTTATTTCCTCTCCCTGTACTTTAACTACTACTCCAAACTTTCTTTGGTTTCCTTTACTGCATGCTAAATATACAGACTAATAAGATTGAGGATAGGCTACAACCCTATCTCACTCCATTCTCAACCACTGCTTCCCTTTCATGCCCCTCGACTCCCATAACTGCCGTCTGGTTTCTACAAAAGTTGTAAATAGCCTTTTGCTACCTGTATTTAGGTCAATATTACCTCACATGTTCCTACATTTCTCAGGGATCCAGACTGATCTTCCCTGAGGTCAGCTTCTACCAGTTTTTCTATTATTTTGTGAAGAATTGATGTTAGTATTTTGCACCCATGACTTATTAAACTGATAGCTTGATAATTTTTACACCTGTCATGAATTCTGTCTTTGGAATTGGAATTATGACATTCTTCTTGAAGTCTGAGGGTACTTTGCATGTCTCATACAACTTGTACACCAGATGGAAAAGTTCCATCATGGCTGGCTCCCCCAAGACTATCAGTAGTTCTGATGGAATATTATCTACTCTCAGAAACATGTCTCAATTTAGATATTTCAGAGCTCTGTCAAATTCTTCACACAGTATCATTTCCCCCTTCTCATCTTCATCTATATCTTCTTCCATCTCTATAATATTGCCTTCAAGTTCATCTCCACGGTATATACCCTGTATATACTCCTTCCATCTTTCAGCTTTCTCTTCTTTGTGCAGTACTGTTTTCTCACCTGAGCTCTTGATATTCATACATCTGCTTCTCTATTCTCCAGACGTTGCTTTAACTTTCCTGTAAGCAGTCTCTTGAATTTCCTGTAGCAAAATATGCTTCTACATCCTTACATTTGTCCTCCAATCATTTCTGCTTACTCATTTTTCACTTCCTGTCAGCCTCAGTTTTTAGAAGTATGTATTCCCTTTCGTATACTTCATTTGTTGCATTTTTATATTTTGTCATTTAAATTTGGTGTCTCTGGTGTTATCCAAGGAATTGTACTAGGCCTTAAATTTTACCTATTTGTTCCCTTGCTGCCTTCACTATTTCATCTCTTACAGCTACCCATTCATCTTCAACTATATTCCTTTCCTCCATTCTGTCAATGTTGCCAAACGCACCTTCTGAAACTCTCAGCAACCACTGAGTTTTTAAAAATTATCCAGCTCCTATCTCCTTAATTTCTTACATTTTTGCAATTTTTTTGGTTTTAGCCTACAGTTCATAACAAATAAAGTGTGGTCAGAGTCCACGTCTGCCCTGGAGACGTCTTCTTACAATTTAAAATCTGGTTCTGAAATCTCTGTCTTATCATTATATAATCAATCTGAGACCTTGGGATGTTTCGAGCTCTCTTCCCTGTACACAACCTTCTTTCATGATTCTTAAATCAACTGATTAAATTATGCTCTGAGCAAAATTCTCTCTGGTGGCTTCCTCTTTTGTTCCTTTCCCTTTCCCCCAGTCCATATTCACCTGCTATTTTTTCTTCTCTTCCTTTTATACTATCAAATTCCAGTCATCCATCACAATTAAATATTGTCTCCCTTAACTACCTGAACAATTACTTTAGTCTCATCATATGTATCTCAAATCTCTGTATTACCTGTGGAGGTAGTTGGCATATAAGCTCATGCTACTGTGGCAGGTGTGTGCTTCCTGTCTATTTTGGGTATGATGATGCATTCAATATGCTTTCCTATTTTCTTACTCATTATTAAACCCACTCCTGCATTATCCCTACTTGACTTTGTATTTATAACTCTGTATTCAACTGATCAGATGTTCTGTTCTCCCTGCCACAGAACTTTGTTGTTCACAGGCACTAGCCCGCTTTAAGATTGGAAATTATGAAGGTTTGGTAGTGTGTAGCCAAAGTTGTCTCTAAGTAAAATTTTCATCATATATGGAATAATAGGGCATGAATTACTTGAGAAATATAATAATACATCAGTATGGCTTCTAGGTGAGTCTCAGATGTAAGTATGGACTTTGGGAAGGTGATCTTTTTATTTGTCACTATACACATCAAAAAGTTTCTGAAATGAGTGTAAGTGTTTTATTAGTAGTAATTACTATTTTGAATATTTACACAGTCTTTAAATAACAACTGAAATCTAAAGATGGTGACATTTTATCATTATTCAATGCAGTGACTTCCCACAAATATTTGTAATTTCCAAATCCTGTGACACTGGTATGACATTCATGCTCTTCTGTTTTGCCTTTATAACGGAGCTAATTCCAGGATATGGACACAAAAAGTGTATTAATTCATGTCAGCATGCATTCATTATTTGCCGTCGTCTGCTTCTTATTCAACTGTGACACTATGACCAGCCTCCCCCTGCCCCATTAGTACCCTAAATGGTATGTGTCCATTATACAACAATTTGATTTTCTATAGCCTCTCTTGTGATATAATCCAACTTAAATTAGGTTCACACACATTCTATTTGTGATGGAAATTTCCATGTTAAAGAGATGTTACAGATTCCTACACTGTGTTTGTATAAGTTTTATATTCTGGCCTGTTAAGATTCAGTGTCATTTCCTTCACTATATTTGTATCCTGTTGGCCATTTATTCATTTGTGGTATTATTTTTTAAAGTTATATTTCTTTCAAATGCCACACTTTTTATGATGAACAATAACTTTTATTCACACATCCTGTCCTAGTGATTTAATTTCAGATGCCCAGCATAACCTCCAGTCGCTATTGAAATCCTTAGGTCCATCCCACATCCTGTCCCCTAAATCCATATTTTTCCTTACCCCTAGTATACCCCCCAAACACCTTCCTTCTACATGCATAGCAAAATCCATTAGCCTAAACATACTGCACACCCAATTGTAGCTGGTTACTGCGCATCCATAAAAATAATCTTGACTTTCTTTGACCAATGCCCTCAACTCATTGTCTGCAGCCTAATTTCCACACTGAAGAGAAACCACTTCCTTCATCATACCTCAATCAATACCAGCCCATTACCATCTGTATCCCTATTAATCACTATTGATGACCACTCCCATGAATCAACACAAAGGAGCACCAAACCATTCCCATCTCATTATGCAATATTATCCTGGACCAGAAAAATTTATCAATATGTTTCACCAGGGCTTCAACTACAGTCAAAGCCCTTCTTTCATGTTCCCATAGTTAACATTATCTAGATGTTTACAACACTCTTTATCAATCCCTTTAAACTTTCTATGTTAATTTGCATTTTCGTATACAGTAATGTAATCATAAATTTCCTACCATCTACTCTTAAAGAAACAGTGTTCATGAAAAAGGTGTACTTATCATAAAATAATGCAGGCATGACAGGGGAAATCAAATAATGTTTACAAACATTACACAGGTAACATTCTTGAGAGCTCAGATCCCTGGCTCTGAATCAGTAGAAATATTACAAGATGGAACAGTTCTTGTCTCCAAGCAACAAGCTCTGGTAGTTCCTCTCCTGGGTAATATACAAATTAGATTTGCTGCCCCTTGCAGAAAATGTATGGGATTTGTTGGGAAATTATATGCAAAATCGAATAATTTTGATTACTGGGAGATGTTATTAAATTGTGTGTGGAACAAACTTTTTTAGAATATTTAGATATTTCTGAGGCATTGATTATTTTGGGAGGTAACAGCACAGCACAGCCTCAACTTCTGTGAGTTGAACGACATTCACAAATTTACAAAAATAATTGTCACAAACTTTTTATGGACCTTTTGAAGAATTTCCTATTTCTGTGGTGTTGGTAAGAACCTGTTGATCATCATCCATCATCATCTTCTCCTTTTTCTTCTTTGTGTGTGTGTGTGTGTGTGTGTGTGTGTGTGTGTGTGTGTGTGTGTGTGTGTGTGTGTGTGTGTGTGAGTGAGAGAGAGAGAGAGAGAGAGAGAGAGAGAGAGAGAGAGAGAGAGAGAGAGAGAGAGAGAGAGAGATCAGGCTTCTAACTGGTCTGATGCATCCTGCCACAAATTCCCCTCCATTCCTCTCCTGTGCCAACCTTTTCAACTCAAAGTAATGCTTGAAACCTGCACCCTTAATTATTTGATGGATATATTCCAATCTCTGTCTTCCTCTACAGTTTTTACATTTCACAGCTCCCACTAGTACTATGAAAACAATTCCCTAATGTAGTAACAGATGTCATATGATCTGTCCCTTCTTCTTGGCAGTGTTTTCCATTTATTCCTCACTTCACTGATTCTGTGGGGAACCTCCTCATTCCTTACTTTATCAGTCCACCTAATTTTCAACATTCTTCTGTAGCACAACATCTCAGATGCTTTCATTCTCTTCTGTTGTAGTTTTCCCATGGTCTCACTGAGCGAGGTGGCGCAGTGGTAGCCCACTGGACTCGCATTCAGGACGACGGTTCAATCCTGTCTCCAGCCATCCTGATTTAGGTTTTCCATGATTTCCCTAAATCGTTTTGGACAAATGCCAGGATGGTTCCTTTGAAAGGGCACGGCCGATTTCCTTCCCAATCCTTCCCTATCCTGAGCTTGCGCTCCGTCTATAATGACCCCGTTGTCGACGGGATGTTGAACACTAACCTAACCTAACCTAACCCATGGTCTCAGAAATTTCTTCCTCAAATTAAAACCTATGTTTGCTGCTAGCAGACTTCTCTTGATGAGTAATTTAGTTTTCGCCAGTGCTAGTCTGCTTTTTATGCCCTCTTTTCTCTGTCCATCATTGGTTATTTTGCTGCCTAGGTAGCAGAATTCCTTAACTAGATTTACTTTGTGGTCACCAATTTTGATGTTAAGTTTCTTGATATTCTCATTTCTGCTACTTTTGGCTTTCTTAGATTTAATCTCAGTCCATAGTCTGTACTCATTAGACTGTTCATTTCATTCAACAGATTCTGTAATTCTTCTTTACTTTCTCTGAAGATATCAATGTCATCATCAGCAAATCTCATCATTGATATCCTTTCACCTTGAATTGCAGTCTCACTCCACAGTAGGTTTGAAAGACTTCATCCCTGTATTACACCCCTTTTAATATGAGCACTTCATTCTTGGTCTCCCACTTGTATAGCTTCCTCTTAGTTCTTGTATATATGGTACATTACTTGTATTTCCCTACAGCTTACCCCTATTTTTCTCAGAATTTTGAACTTCTTGCATTATTTTGCACTGTCAAATGCTTTTTCCAGTTTGACAAATCCGATGAATGTGTCTTGATTTTTCTTCACTGTTGCTTCCATTATAAAGTGCAACATCAGAACTGCCTCTCTGGTGCCTTTATATTTCCTAACGCCAAACTGATCATCAGCTAAGAGAACCTCAGTTTTCTTTTCTATTCTTCTACATATCATTCTACTCAGCAGTTTGGATGCAAGAGCTGTCAAGCTGATTGTGAAATAAGTCTCATACATGTCAGCTTTTCCAATCTTTGGAACTGTGTGGATGGTATTTTTTTCCCAAAAGACTGATGGTATATTGACAGTAACATACATTCTCCACATCAACATGAATAGTCATTTTGCTGCTACTTCCTACAACGATTTGAGAAATTCTGATGGAATGTTATATATCCCTTCTGATTTATTTGATTTTAAGTCTTCCAAAGTTCTTTTAAATTGTGATTCTAATATTGGATCCCTCCCCTCTTCCCTATCAAGTCCTATTTCTCCTTCTGTCACATCATCAGTCATGCCCTCCCCTTACAAAAGCTATTAGTGTACTCCTCCCATCTATATACTCTCTCTTCTACATTTCACAGTGGAATTCCCATTGCACTCATACTGTTACCACCCTTATTTTCTAATTTCACCAAATATTGTTTCAACTTTTCTTGTTTCCTTTTCTATACGCTGAGTTAGTTCTTCCAACAATAGTTTCTTTTTTGATTTCTTCACATTTTTCTTCCAACTATTTCACCTTATCTTTCCGTCAATTCCTGTTTATTTGATTCATAAGTAACTTGTGTTTCTTTATTCCTAAATTCCACTGTGCTTCAGTCTTTCATCAATCAACTAGAGTATTTGTTCTGTTACCCATAGTTTCCTCACAGTTACCTTACCTGTACTTATGTTTTTAGATACATGATGACATTTATTGAATGCAGTTCTCTGACTGATTTCACCATATTATACACTCCTGGAAATGGAAAAAAGAACACATTGACACCGGTGTGTCAGACCCACCATACTTGCTCCGGACACTGCGAGAGGGCTGTACAGGCAATGATCACACGCACGCCACAGCGGACACACCAGGAACCGCGGTGTTGGCCGTCGAATGGCGCTAGCTGCGCAGCATTTGTGCACCAACGCCATCAGTGTCAGCCAGTTTGCCGTGGCATACAGAGCTCCATCGCAGTCCTTAACACTGGTAGCATGCCGCGACAGAGTGGACGTGAACCGTATGTGCAGTTGAAGGACTTTGAGCGAGGGTGTATAGTGGGCATGTGGGAGGCCGGGTGGACGTACCGCCGAATTGCTCAACACGTGGGGCGTGAGGTCTCCACAGTACATCGATGTTGTCGCCAGTGGTCGGCGGAAGGTGCACGTGCCCGTCGACCTGGGACCGGACCGCAGCGACGCACAGATGCACGCCAAGACCGTAGGATCCTACGCAGTGCCATAGGGGACCGCACCGCCACTTTCCAGCAAATTAGGGACACTGTTGCTCCTGGGGTATCGGCGAGGACCATTCGCAACCGTCTCCATGAAGCTGGGCTATGGTCCCGCACACCGTTAGGCCGTCTTCCGCTCACGCCCCAACATCGTGCAGCCCGCCTCCAGTGGTGTCGTGACAGGCGTGAATGGAGGGACGAATGGAGACGTGTCGTCTTCAGCGATGAGAGTCGCTTCTGCCTTGGTGCCAATGATGGTCGTATGCGTGTTTGGGGCCGTGCAGGTGAGCGCCACAATCAGGACTGCATACGACCGAGGGACACAGGGCCAACACCCGGCATCATGGTGTGGGGAGCGATCTCCTACACTGGCCGTACACCTCTGGTGATCGTCGAGGGGACACTGAATAGTGCACGGTACATCCAAACTGTCATCGAACCCATCGTTCTACCATTCCTAGACCGGCAAGGGAACTTGCTGTTCCAACAGGACAATGCACGTCCGCATGTATCCCGTGCCACCCAACGTGCTCTAGAAGGTGTAAGTCAACTACCCTGGCCAGCAAGATCTCTGGATCTGTCCTCCATTGAGCATGCTTGGGACTGGATGAAGCGTCGTCTCACGCGATCTGCACGTCCAGCACGAACGCTGGTCCAACTGAGGTGCCAGGTGGAAATGGCATGGCAAGCCGTTCCACAGGACTACATCCAGCATCTCTACGATCGTCTCCATGGGAGAATAGCAGCCTGCATTGCTGCGAAAGGTGGATATACACTGTACTAGTGCCGACATTGTGCATGCTCTGTTGCCTGTGTCTATGTGCCTGTGGTTCTGTCAGTGTGATCATGTGATGTATCTGACCCCAGGAATGTGTCAATAAAGTTTCCCCTTCCTGGGACAATGAATTCACGGTGTTCTTATTTCAATTTCCAGGAGTGTATTAGCTGTTAACATCACCTGTTGCAAACTTCTTTCTCCTATTTTGCATATTTTTCTAATAAAATAATTTTTATAGTGTATTGTAGTAAGTTTTACAATTTGAAGTAACAGATATACCTCTTGCTACAGTTTAGTGTGATACACAGGGTGTTCAAAAATTTTAACTCCCAAACTGACAGACATCACAATGGAGTTAACAACAAGCATATTTTGGTAAGCAACCAGATGTTGGAAACATTTACTGACTGAGCATACTGAGTATGTGTAAGTACCCATGGAGTGGAGGAAATATACAAAATGTATGTTCTTCAAACATTGTTACACCAAAGAAGATACGAGGTAAGTAGTGTTGTGATGTATGGATGTTTGTATTGGCCCAGTAAACATGTTGTGCTCTAATACATAACATGGAGTACTACACATGGAGAAAACTGCAGGACTGCTTTTGTTTATGATGCAGCTGAAGGCAATGGTCCAAGTGTTCAGTGAATGTACCATGAATATTTCTGGGCAAGAAGATGTCTACATTATTACTTAAATCCTTGAGTGAATTGACAATACTTGCATATTAATCATACACAGGCCAAATGCAGGCAGACAATGCATGGTGCCTACACATAGCTTCAAAGAAGACATGCTGTTATGATTTGTGAACAGACCTGAGGCAAGTACATGAGCAATTGCAGCTGAGTTTGATGTTAACCATAGTTTATATGGAAGTGCTATGTGAAAAGTTACTTTTCATTTTTGTTCTACCCTGGAACCAGATGATTATCCATCTTGGCTGAGTCTGTATGCAGGTTTCCAGAACTGGCTAATGAACACCTTCAGTTGTCCTGTTTATGGATGAGGCTCAATTTACACGAGAAAGCATGTACATTTGCCACAACTTGCACGTATAGGTGGCTTGAAATCCATGTACAACATTAACTTGAGGTCATCAGAGATAATGCACAGTAAACATGTGGGTCAGAATTATCGGCGACGATTTTCATGGGCCCTAAATGTTGCCTTTCCAGCAAGAGACCAACATACAGACAGTTCTTGCATGAAAAACTGCCAGCTTTTCTGGCGGAGGTAACACTATCAGAGGGATGTTGTGATTTCAGTCTGATGGTGCCATGGCACATTTTACAGAACCACTGGGTGCAACATCAATCTGTATTTTCAAAAACTGAGGACTAATTGGATACAACCTGTACATCAATCCGCTAGATCCCTGGACTTCACTCCATTAGACTTCTCTCTCTGGGGCTGCATGAAAACTGTATTTTCCTCTACCACGGTGAACTAATAAGAGAAATTAGTTGCAATAATTCTTGCAGCAACCACACACATATGAAATGTGCCAATTTGGTAATAGCTCTTTGCCGAAATAGATGGTGCTCATTTTGAATATTTATTGTCATAATGGTCAGAACAATAAAGGACAGAAACATATTTAACACTGTTTTATTCTCGAACACACTTAGTGACCTCCTGGATACTCTGCACTCATTCAGTTTACTTTCCTGACATCTGAATGCTTAACAAATTATGTTTGTTGTTGTCTCCATCACCATATCTGTTAGTTTGAGCATTGAATTTTCTTACACCTATTGTGTGAATGCAACATATGTCCATGTCTTATAACCGCTTTTGACTTCTGCTAAAGTTTTACTAAATGCATTAGTGAGTATATTAGAAAAATATATTTATGTTGCAGATGTTGTTTATGAACTAGATAAGAAAATAGGACAAAATCACCAGAAACTGAAGCAAATCACAGTTCTGAATTTTTTGGTAAAAAAGTAGAAACTACCGTCACATTCAGGAAATATCAAACATATGTAAAATCAAGAATTTGAATTTAAAGACTAATACAATTAATACAATAGATCACTGACATTTTATAAAACATATTACAGTATCAAAAATTCATTTTCCACAATTTACATTTTCTTAACCTATTAAAAAGTTTAAATGAGGGGTTTCACTGCACTGTTCATGACCCTCAGAAATGAGAGGCATTCTACTCTGTATCCTTCTACCAATCCAAAAGTGGTATTCCACTGCCTACCCAATGTGTGACATATCCTGATCCATCCTGATGCCACACATATGTACAGCTCTTTTCCACATGAGTCATACGCCTCGTGTATTAAGTGCAACCTGTTCTTTACACCCAACTAGAACATCCTATCCTGATCATGCCAAAGGTGTGGACTATCGTATTAGATCACAGGCAAGACCACTTGTGAAAGCAGTCATATCTCACAAAATGTCTTCTACAGCTTTTGTACAGCCTGTTATGTGGGCCTGATCACTAAACAGATGAATGGTCACCTTCAGGTTATGACCAAGAGCAGAGTTATTGTGAGCATCAAGTAACAGTGGTGCACTCTAAATATGAGTTTTTATTACAATTATGTTTTATCTGTAAGATAAATGTATGCACTTCACTACCTATGAAGTATGTTGTGGTTATGCATATACTGTATTGCACTAACAATCTGCTGAAACAGTAGAAGTATTTCTCTCTCATTAAGATGAACAGTGCGCTGGGAGAGCATCTGAGCCAATGTTCCACCATCTGCATATTCCATTTCAATCATCAAAATGCCTTCACGTTCAAAACTTCCCAAATATCTGTAAAAGAAGCAATCATATTACATGTGCTCAAATTCATTTCTGATACTGGTTGACTATTTTAGACATGAGCAATTTTATGTGGTAATTGATTCAGTAACATGTTAGAAAATTAATGCTGAAATACTAGCATGAAGCAATTGTACACTGAAGCACCAAAGCAACTGGTATGGGCATGCATATTCAAATATAGAGATATGTAAACAGGCAGAATATGGTGCTGCGGCTGGCAACATCTATATAAGACAACAAGTGTCTGGTGCAGTTGCAGTTGTCAGATCAATTACTGCTGCTACAGTGGCAGGTTGTCAAGATTTAAATGAGTTTAAATGTGGTATTACAGTCAGCACATGAGCAATGGGACACAGGATATCTGAGGTAGTGATGAAGTGAGGATTTTCCTGCACAACGATTTCACGAGTGTACCACGAATATCAGAAATCTGATAAAACATCAAATCTCCGACATCGCTGTGGCCAGAAAAAGATCCCGCAAGAACAGGACTAACAATGACTGAAGAGACTCATTCATCGTGACAGAAGTGCAACCATTCTGCAAATTGCTGCAGATTCCAATGCTGGGCGGTCAACAAGAGTCAGCATGTGAACCATTCAACGAAGCATCATCAATATGGGCTTTCGGAGCTGAAGGCCCACTTGTGTACCCTTGCTGACTGCACAACACAAAGCTTTATGCCTCGTCTGGGCCCATCAACACTGAAATTGGGCTGTGGATGGCTGGAAACATGTTGCCTGGTTGGATGAGTCTCATTTCAAATTGTATCGAGTGAATGGACATGTACGGGTAAGGAAGCAATCTCATGAATCCATGGACCCTGTATGTCAGCAAGGGTCTCTTCAAGCTGGTGGAGGTTCCGTGTGGGGCATGTGCAGTTGAAGTGATATGGAACCCATGATTCATCTAGATAAGTCTGTGACAGGTGACATGTACGCAAGCATCCTATCTGATCACCGGCACCCATTCACATCCATTGCGCATTCCAACTGAGTTGGGCATTCCAGCAGGACAATGCAACACCACACACAACCAGAATTGCTACAGAGTGACTCCAGGAACACTCTTCTTAGTTTAAACACTTCCTCTGTCCACCAAACTCCCCAGACATGAACATTATTGAGCACATCTGGGATGTCTTGGAACTTGCTGTTCAGAAGAGATCTCCACACCCTCGTACTCTTATGAATTTATGGACAGCCCTGCAGGATTCATGGTGTCAGTTCCCTCCAGCAGTACTTCAGACATTAGTCAAGTCCATGCCATGTCATGTTGTGGCACTTCTGTGTGATTGCAGGAGTGCTACACAGTATTAGGCAGGTGTACCAGTTTCTTTGGCTCTTCAGTGCAATATACCTTGTCTAAGCCAGTGAGGAATGTTTACGGGTTTTCATAAGATCTTGGTTCAATGTGGAGAGTAATTTTAAATGTATAAATCATGTTGCAAGAGAGCACAGTAGTCATTGAGATGTATAAATGCAAGTGATATATATTACAAAGATGTGCTGCGCTAGGTGGAAGTGGGAATAACTCTTTTGTACACAATATTAGAGTTAAGGGGTTTTCCCCAAAGCTGAGCAAATTGTGGCACAAGGGGAGATTTCTTTTGCACAGTGTATATTTTTTTGGAGTTTCGTAGCTAGCCCTTGACACAGCCAGTATACAGATTTTCTATGATACAGTGGCAGCTTTCAAGGTCATTAGATACCAAAATTAGGTTAGAAATAGTACCACTAGGCAACAGCTATGAGCAGAGGGCTGTGAGATTTGTTGGCTGTAGAAGAAACCCAAACATAGAGATAACCTGTGGCTGTAAAACTATAGAATTATTTAGTAACCTCCATTCTGACTAGCTAAAGGGCTTCAAATATTCAAGAAATTATTATACATGTACTAAATTCATGGAGTCAGTAAGGACCCTCATGGAGTTGTTAGTGGCACTTTTGAAATTTCTTAGGTAAACTTTGGCTTTTCAGTACAGGCGTGCATGATTTGGCAGCACCATCTTGAGTGTATTGATAATTTTCTGTCAGTTTTGGCTTTCAGTGTCAAGGGCACATAGATTGAGCCCAAATGGGTGGTACTGAGTTTGATGTGGGAATTCATATTTAGTTGGCAGATGAGCTGGTCAAAGAAACTGTCTTGGTGAGGTTTGAACTGTATTATTTCTGCAGAAGCTGATTGACTTTTAAGTGACTTCTTGACATTTGTATCTATGAACTTTTTTAACTGCTGAGAATGCTGAACACTGAATGCTGAATGCCACACACTGTCAGGTGGCTTGCGGAGTATGGATGTAGATGTAGATGTTATAAGGAACTACTATGAGATTAACAATGTACATTTTCAGTCCACTGATCAGATTACAGTATTTCTCTGAATGCAGGTAGACTTCTATAGGGTTTTGATCAGCAACATCAGAGTTATGAATTTTTAATTCTGTCTTGTGGGTCAGATGAAGGCTAGAAACAATTGTCTCAAATTATTTCTCTAAAATAGTAGTGATGAGAGATGTTATGGCTCTGCTAATTAACAGTTCTTTAACCCTACAGTGGTGCAATCATAATAGAGTTGTGTGTTTCGAACAAACATGAAAGGAACTGAAAGTGGCATACAGTGCTGTTGTAATTTTTTACTATAAGAAGAGGAGACCATACCAATGTGATACATGACATTAAAATGGATAAGGAAGGGAAAAATACTGAGTGACCCACCATTTTTTGAATCCCTGCACAGTTTGCTTTAATCTTGAATTAAAGTGACTAATACCAATACACAGAACAAAATAATGGGGAAACTGATGCTTTTACAGTATACATTTTAGAATGCCACATTGGACATTTGATAGGCATTGTGGTACGGACTGCCATTGGATGTAATCATCTGAGACACTAAGAACGACAAATACTGCTGACAAAACACAGTTATTTCTAAGGGTTGCTGCAAACTAATTCTAATACATGCCAACAATAAAACACTAGTATCATAACTTCTTCAGCTATTCCATTTTTTAGAAACATTACTAACAGTGGATACCAAATTTAACTCTATGATATGAAATACTATGATATAATCTCTCATTGCTTTATTATAGTTGGAATTATGGCAAAAAAGATATCATTTTGGTCAAGATCAGATCAAATGTTTACAGTACAAATCATATGTTACAAGCTGTAATATAATTATGATCTGATCCATACAAAAACAGTTATGTAAACCACTTTAAAAAATTCTGCACCATCGTTATGGCTTGCATTTTTTCAGGGAATCTTTCTCAATACACTTTTGACCACAGAAAATTTCTAGCTGCAGCCATCTATCTGTTGGAGGTAACAGCATGTGTGTATTCTCAGTGTAGTTCACTACAGTATGCTATCTATATCTACAATTGAATCATGGGTGTTACAATGCAATTCAGTCTGCAGATACGCCTCAGAGTGTATTTTTAAGCTTATACCATATGTGGATTGTCACCTTTTGATAACAATACTTATTACCAAAGTAAATTTCCTGGCAAATTGAAATGCACCATAGTGATGTCACTTGAACATTTGTTTGCTATTATGAGACACAAAATATTGATGGTCTATCACACAGCAGTTGCCCCTCATTATTAGCAGCAGCTGATGGCAACATTTTTTCAAATTATGGCTTATAGGCCACCATAGGAGAGAGATTTAGGTAGTTAGTTCCTTATTCCACAGAGCGGAGTCATCATAAACATTATGGTGTGGAACATATCAACAGAGCAAACATAAAATCTTGTGTACAACTTAAAAATATATATAAAAATAAAAAATAAAATAAATTCCAGGATGGAATAATGACAGCATTATGAAAAGGATGGATTGCTACTCACCATATAGTGGAGATGTTGAATCACTGACAGACCCAACAAAAACTTGCTAAACAAATAAGCTTACAGTCAAAGGGCCTTATTCTGAGGTAGACAACATATCACACACATTCACTCAGACACAACTCACACACACATAGTCACTGTCTCTGGCTACTGAGGCCATACAAAAATTAGTCATGTTCATGTCAGTGGTATTTATGTGAATGTATGTGTCTTTGTTTTTGTTGTGACTCGCCAATCATTCAAAGCGCTGCCGCGCAATTACACACGTCCTCTAAGTGCGGCGCTGTCTGCCAGCCGTGCAGCAGCTGTGCCACCTAAGCGGCCAGACGAGCAGCGGCCTCTAGACTGGGACTCAGTGCTCATTCGAATGCTAACGTGTACATATGTCTTGCTTGTCAACTTACTCTGTGACTTATATGTGTGTGTCGTTCTGAAATATATGTGTTAAACTTGATGTTATAACAGTTTTCTACTTCATAAGAAAGCCTTTTGGCCAAGAGCTTGCTTGTTTAGCAATCTTTTTGTTGTGCCTGTCTGTGACTCAACATCTACACTACGTGGTGAGGTAGTAATCTATCCTTTTCATTATATTGCCATATATAAAAATAATTTTTATATAGTTACATGCTAGCCATTTAGTTTTTTATAAAGACTAATTATGACAAATCACCTGTATTCAAGTATTCCTCTGTGGTACAGAAGGAGTTGGTAAGGAGAAAAAATCTTAAACCAAAATTTGAAACCACACTTTCTTTCTGTCAGACATTTTTTCAATGGGCATTGCAACTAAAACAATCAATTATTGAAAATATAATGTAATTGAATAGATAACAAAAATCCGCTCAGCAAGAAACGGCAGGAGAACACATGTATATAAAAGGTATTATGTATGCAACCTTTTGGAGCCACTGGTTCCTTCTTCTGATGGAAGCATTGAAAGGGAAGAAAGATGGGTGAAGGGAAAGGACTGGAATGGCTTACGAAAAGGGGTACAGTTTGGAAAAGTCACAGAGAACCCCAGGTTGGGGGATACTTACGTGACAGGGTGAGTAGTGTCAGTGTCGCCCTAACCGCCATCTGCTTCACGTCTGCTGTGCAGCGAGCTAACTTAATTTAAGTATTAACTGTATTTTTCTTACTTGTCACTTCTTCTTCGGCGTGTTTTTGCTTTTAGGAAGCTTTAATTGTCGAGTGTTAGTAATAGTGTTCCATAGATTTCGTGTTTGTTTTGAATACAGTCAGAGAGAGTCCCTTTAGTCAGTCATAGTGCTAGTAGTGCTAGTGTTTGTGTTGAATACAGTCCAGAGACAGGTAGTGCTATTTTCATTGTTTTCTACAAGAAGTGGTTAGCAATCACAGTTTAGTCAATAATCAGCCGCCTTTAGTGAATTAGCAGTCTAGTTAAAAGTTGATTAAGTCTCTTCAGTAAATTGATTCCTTAGGATGGATAGGATGTGTGACTGCTGTGTATGGGCGCAGGAGAAGCTGGCCACTCTTCACGAACAGCTGAGCGTGTTGATGGGCGCGGTCAGCCGTCTTCAGGCTGCTGCCTCAGAGTGTAGGGAGTCTGGTGCGTCGCAAGGTACACCCCAGGTGTTACATGCTTCACCCACTGTCCCTGCTGTTGAGACATCTTCGCGGGTACCAGGCGCAGTTGGGCCACCCTCTCATCAAGGGGAGTGGCGGATTCAGCGGCGTTTGCGGCGCATGAGGCGAAGGGTCAATGTGGAGGCTGGCCGTGTGGCATCGCCCACTCTGCCTGTGAGCAGACATGTGGCTGCTCCTTCAGCAAGGTCCAAGCAGGCATACGGGGGGAGGGGTTTATTAGTTATTGGGAGCTCCAAAGTTAGGCGGGTGATGGAGCCACTTAGGGAAATAGCGGAAAGGTCAGGGAAGAAGGCCAGTGTTCACTCTGTCTGCTTGCCGGGGGGTCTCATCCGAGATGTGGAGGAGGCCCTACTGGCGGCGATAGAGAGCACTGGGTGCACCCGACTGCAAATTGTTGCTGATGTCGGCACCAATGACTCCTGCCGTCTGGGTTCAGAGGTCATCCTCAGTTCGTACAGGCGGTTGGCGGAGTTGGTGAAGGCGGAAAGCCTCGCTCGCGGGGTGGAATCAGAGCTAACAATTTGTAGTATCGTTCCCAGAACTGATCGCGGTCCTCTGGTTTGGAGCCGAGTGGAAGGCTTAAACCAGAGGCTCAGACGATTCTGCGGAGAGCTGGGGTGCAAATTTCTCGACCTCCGCTATCTGGTGGAGAAATGTAGGGTCCCCCTGAATAGGTCAGGCGTGCACTACACGCCAGAAGCGGCTACGAGGGTAGCGGAGTACGTGTGGACTGCACATTGGGTTTTTTTTAGGTTAGAGAATTCCCTCCCTAGGCCCGACAAGACGCCTCCTGAGACGCGGCAAGGCAGGAGTAGGCCAAATGCAACAGGGAATAACAATATTAATGTGCTAATAGTAAACTGCAGGAGCGTCTATAGAAAGGTCCCAGAACTGCTCTCATTAATAAACGGTCACAACGCCCATATAGTACTAGGGACAGAAAGTTGGCTGAAACTACATGTAAACAGTAATGAAATCCTAAACTCAGATTGGAATGTATACCGCAGAGACAGGCTGGACAGTGAAGGGGGAGGCATGTTTATAGTGATAAGAAGTGCAATAGTATCGAAGGAAATTGACGGAGATTCGAATTGTGAAATGATTTGGGTGAAGGTCACGGTTAAAGCAGGCTCAGACATGGTAATTGGATGTCTCTATAGGCCCCCGGGCTCAGCAGCTGTTGTGGCTCAGCACCTGAAGAATAATTTGGAAAATATTTCGAGTAGATTTCCCCACCATGTTATAGTTCTGGGTGGAGATTTTAATTTGCCGGATATAGACTGGGAGACTCAAACGTTCATTACGGGTGGCAGGCACAAAGAATCCAGTGAAATATTTTTAAGTGCTTTATCTGAAAACTACCTTGAGCAGTTAAACAGAGAACCGACTTGTGGCGATAACATATTAGACCTTCTGGTGACGAACAGACCCGAACTATTTGAATCAGTTAATGCAGAACAGGGAATCAGCGATCATAAAGCAGTTACTGCATCGATGATTTCAGCCGTAAATAGAAATATTAAAAAAGGTAGGAAGATTTTTCTGTTTAGCAAAAGTGACAAAAAGCAGATTACAGAGTACCTGACGGCTCAACACAAAAGTTTTATCTCAAGTACAGATAGTGTTGAGGATCAGTGGATAAAGTTCAAAACCATCATACAATATGCGTTAGATGAGTATGTGCCAAGCAAGATCGTAAGAGATGGGAAAGAGCCACTGTGGTACAACAACCGAGTTAGAAAACTGCTGCAGATGCAAAGGGAACTTCACAGCAAACATAAACATAGCCAAAGCCTTGCAGACAAACAAAAATTAAGCGAAGCGAAATGTAGTGTGAGGAGGGCTATGTGAGAGGCGTTCAATGAATTCGAAAGTAAAGTTCTATGTACTGTCTTGGCAGAAAATCCTAAGAAATTTTGGTCCTATGTCAAAGCGGTAGGTGGATCAAAACAAAATGTCCAGACACTCTGTGACCAAAATGGTACTGAAACACAGGATGACAGACTAAAGGCCAAAATACTAAATGTCTTCTTCCATAGCTGTTTCACAGAGGAAGACTGCACTGTGCTTCCTTCTCTAGATTGTCGCACAGTTGACAAAATGGTAGATATCGAAATAGATGACAGAGGGATAGAGAAACAATTAAAATCGCTCAAAAGAGGAAAGGCCACTAGTCCTGATGGGATACCAGTTCGATTTTACACAGAGTACGCGAAGGAACTTGCCCCCCTTCTTGCAGCGGTATACCGTAGGTCTCTAGAAGAGCGAAGCATTCCAAAGGGTTGGAAAAGGGCACGTCATCCCCGTTTTCAAGAAGGGACGTCAAACAGATGTGCAGAACTATAGACCTATATCTCTAACATCGATCAGTTGTAGAATTTTGGAACACGTATTATGTTCGAGTATAATGACTTTTCTGGAGACTAGAAATCTACTCTGTAGGAATCAGCATGAGTTTCGAAAAAGACGGTCGTGTGAAACTCAGCTCGTGCTATTCGTCCACAAGACTCAGCGAGCCATAGACGTGGGTTCACAGGTAGATGCCGTGTTTCTTGACTTCCGCAAGGCGTTTGACACAGTTCCCCACAGTCGTTTAATGAACAAAGTAAGAGCATACGGACTATCAGATCAGTTGTGTGATTGGATTGAGAAGTTCCTAGATAACAGAACGCAGCATGTCATTCTCAATGGAGAGAAGTCTTCCGCAGTAAGAGTGATTTCAGGTGTGCTGCAGGGGAGTGTCATAGGACCATTGCTATTCACAATATACATAAATGACCTGGTGGATGACATTGGAAGTTCACTGAGGCTTTTTGCAGATGATGCTGTGGTGTATCAAGAGGTTGCAACAATGGAAAATTGTACTGAAATGCAGGAGGATCTGCAGCGAATTGACGCATGGTGCACGGAATGGCAATTGAATCTCAATGTAGACAAGTGTAATGTGATGCGAATACATAGAAAGATAGGTCCCTTATCATTTAGCTACATAATAGCAGGTCAGCAACTGGAAACAGTTAATTCCATAATTTATCTGGGAGTACGCATTAGGAGTGGTTTAAAATGGAATGATCATATAAAGTTGATCATCGGTAAAGCAGATGCCAGAGTGAGATTCATTGGAAGAATCCTAAGGAAATGCAATCCGACAACAAAGGAAGTAGGTTACAGTACGCTTGCTCGCCCACTGCTTGAATACTGCTCAACAGTGTGGTATCCGCACCAGATAGGGTTGATAGAAGAGATAGAGAAGATCCAATGGAGTGCAGCATGCTTCGTTACAAGATCATTTAGTAATCTCGAAAGCGTTATGGAGATGACAGATAAACTCCAGTGGAAGACTCTGCAGGAGAGACGCTCAGTAGCTCAGTACGGGCTATTGTTAAAGTTTCGAGAACATACCTTCACCGAAGAGTCAAGCAGTATATTGCTCCCTCCTACGTATATCTCGCGAAGAGACCATGAGGATAAAATCAGAGGGATTAGAGCCCACACAGAAGCATACCGACAATCCTTCTTTCCATGTACAATACGAGACTGGAATAGAAGGGAGAACCGATAGAGGTTCTCAGGGTACCCTCCGCCACACACCGTCAGGTGGCTTGCGGAGTATGGATGTAGATGTAGATGTAGATGTAGATGTAGATGTAGATGTAGATGTAGATGCAGATGTAGAAGGAAAGTTTTTCTTTCAACCCTTCTTTCAGAAGAAGGAGCCACAGGTTCTGAAATCTTGCATAAGTAATATCTTTTCTATATGTCTGTTTTCCTGCCACTGCTTTTTGAGCAGGTTTTTTATTTTTCCATGGATAGACTGTCAAAGAGTTTTGTAGCTGCTAATTTTACCCCTTTCTGTGCTAAAGTTAGCTTTTAGCTTAATTAAAGGGTAATGCAGATCAATTTTCCTTCAACTGCTGTACTTGTAAATATCTCTGTTACTCTCAAACTCAGGTAGATATTTAGTAGCAAACTTCATAGTTGACTAAATGTACGTTGAGGCAGTGGTTAATATCCCAGATGCTTTAAGGGATACCTGCAATATGGATGTTTGTTACCTCTATACACACAATTCTAATTACTTTCTTTTGTTCAATGAACAATTACCCAAGAATACTACACAATCAAAATTCAATTAATGAAACTATGTTAATGAGTTCTATATCTCCAAAATTGGTAATTATTCTTATGGCTAAAGTAGCCAAATCTAAAAAATTTTCGAGATTTGCTACATGTTAATTTAAATTTTCATCAACATGTAAACCTAAGAAGTTATAGTTTTGTACATTGTTTATTATCTGTTGTTGATATACTGGGTTAATAGAGGCAGGAGTTTTTGACAGTACAAAACTGCATGAACTTTGTTTTTTCAGAGTTTAAAGCTACCCTGTTTGTGCAAAACCTTTCACATAAACATCATTTACTATTTTCTATGCTGATAATTATTTAATTGGCTTCACAACAATGCTTGTATCATCTGTAAACAGGAGTAATTTTACCTCCTGATTCAAATAAAAGGCAGATCTTTAACATAAAGGAGTAACTGTAGTGGAATAATCCTGTGAGACTGTAATTGCAATTCCTCCCCATGCAGATGTTGTGGCATCCCTATTTATATTACTTGAGCAGCCTAGGATAACTTTCTGAATTCTGCTTCCTATATATGAACTAAACCAAAAATTTGCTGAAGTACATGTTCCATAAAAACTTAACTTCCACACTAGAATATTATGATCAACAAAATAAATAAATCACAGAAAATCCCAGTTGGTATGTTTTATCATTTAAAGATTTCATTATGTGTTCAGTAAATGTATAAATAGCTGACTCAGTAGAATGGCCCTTTTGAAATGCAGACTGTGATCGGCTAAGTAGTCTGTTACTACACTGATAGATGACAATACTAGAGTACATTATCCTTTCAAAAATTAAGAAAATTATGTAAGGAGTGTCACTAGGCAGTAATTACGGACATGTGTGGTGCCACCCTTTTTGTAGTGAGGCCTAACACCCAGAGCTAATGATGCAGTACACTGGTGACTAAGAACATTACATATAATAGTGCTACACCTATTAAGTGTCTTGTTGAAGTTATGAATGTTTACTTTTTAGACCCCTGAAGATCTTAGTTATTTCGTACAGGGATGTGGGATTAATTTTTAATTAATCAAATGTTCTCTGTATTGCTTCTTCAGTTTACTGTTTTGCTTTCTATTCTGAATTATCTATAACAATTTCCTCATATACTCTTAAAAAGCAGTTATTGAAAACATCTGCTGCACATGAACTGTCTTTCACAATGCCTCTTTAACAGAAATAATGCCACCTTCTGCAGCTTTTTCCCATCTCTCTTTTAAGCGTATTCCACATATATTCAATTGTGTCATGTCATCTGTCAGTTTAAGATGAGATGTGCATACTCTTGAATTTTTTTACAACTTTTCTTAACATGTTATGGTGCTAAGAAGGTATTTCTGGGTCATTATTGTTCTGGCTATTTTGTACAAATCCAAGGCTTCTTTAATGACTTGCCATTATTATATTTAATTATCTTCTTAGGAGAGCTACATTCAAAAATGAATTCAAACTTGTTGGGAAATCTGATGAATATAGGCTTAGTATTAGGTTCATTGTACAGTGAACACCAGTCATCATTTTCCATGCCATCTGTGAACAGAGTTAAATGTGTTGAAAGACACTATCATTTTATAAATTAGGGACTAGTCAAGAATCTAGCACAGATCTCTGTACTGTTTCGCAAATCATGGTACCTTAGTTGGGGATGCAGATGCCACACTAGTATTATTTCTGCTCTTCGTCATATGGACGTGATCTAAGCCACATTCTTGTTGTCTAACAGAAGCCATAATGCTTTGCTTCCCTCAGTATAACTCATGTTCTCAAAAGATTTAGATCCTAACTTGCAACATTTATTATCTATGCTTTCTCAAAGCTGTTTAACAAATAAGAATGATCCCATTCATTTAAAGTTCCTTTTTGAAATCTGAACTGAACTTTACTAAGAACATTTTGATTATTACAGTGATCCATGATCCTCCTATACACAAACTTTTCTGTGGGGTCAGAACAGTTTGCTGACAATGAAGCTGGATGATAGAGGGAAACCTGTAATTTATTTCCATTTTGAAAGGTGGTTTTTCGTCGGGACTGTAATATTGCTTTTCTGTTTGATATTCTGGTTGGATGTATCTAAAGTTTTTGATATATGGCTTTGTGGTATTTATTGCTATTAAATCCCCAAAGAGGGTTGAAGTGATTGAAGAAATCAATGAGAAGTGAATCATGTACCCAAGTATCTTTAGTAGCTTAGATGCAGAAGTAATAACAAACAATTTATCCTTAGTGGTCAAATGTTGAGCAGTTAGGTTCAGTTCATATAAGAAAAACAGTGTGGTGTCTGCCTTTGCTTATCTCAGTTACATTATGTAAGATTTCACCATCAACAATTTACTACTTCATTTCACATACCTATGAAATCATTTTTTTTACTACCTGATTATATTTGGATGATGAAGCATGGAAAGTACTTGAACTTCATTGAGAGCTGCTTGTCTTTCTACTGCATTTAATTCTGTCATGTTCACCTCCTTCATAACAACCAGTGTATCATCAGCAACCTTGCGATATAATACTGCACTGCCAAATGCTCCTGTTGCAAATAAAATAGAGATTTAACAGTCAGTATGTCAGTTTTGGAAAAAGCTATGAGTCAGCAAGCAATACTTAAAAGAACAAGAATTATGTAAATATACACTTACAGTAATGGAAAGTGCTACACTCTGAAGCACCAGCTGGATATTTACCATTAAACTTTCATTCCATTTAGAACAGGTGTCCAACATAAACATCAGTGTACATTCTTGTATTCACTGTACAATGAAATCAAACAGCTTCTGAATGTCATTTTAGAAATATCTTGCCATGCTTGCCAACATATATTTTGTCAGTGCATGAAAATTGTTAGTTAGAGTCTGATACAAAAATATATGTCTTCTCACTGCATTCCAGTTATGTTCTACCAGAGACAATTCAGGGGAATGGGCTGGTCAGTTTAGGATTCATACATATGTCAATGCTTCTGTGATGTCAACTACAGTACAGGATCTATAATTACCTTGCTCGAATATACCATTTAGCAGCATTGTCAGGAAGGGTGTGAGAGCAGGATTTATCATTCTTGCCCAACACTGGTGAGCATTCAGTCTCCCTTCAAATAGTACCAAATCAGTACTGTTGTCATATTTACTGTACTTAACAGCTGCTCATACCATGATTTCACAATATGAAGAAGTATGGGTCTTAAAAATCCCTGTTACTAAGTGGTTTACTGACACATTGAACACAATCTGTCCACTACAAACAGAAGCAAGACTCAATGATGAAGACTACAGATTCCACTCAATGTTCCAGTTGAGTGCGGCTCTACACCACACAAGTCCGAGTTGTCTGTGGTATGGTGTCAGTGGTAAACTACATGTAGGGATGTCATTAGTAGTATTGGCAGTCCGGTGGAAGACACAATTTTTATACACTATAACCATCAATAACAACAATATACCTCAGGACAAAATAATACACAAACACGCTAAGAATTGTGTCAGTCTAGAGTAAATCAGAGTCCTTCAGTTACAGCTATTTCACACTGTCAAAAGACAGTCCTTTGTTAGTCAGTCTGTGTCCATACATCACCATTACCTCCCTACTTTATTTTTAAAACCCAGAGCCTCACTGTGCTGTCTAGTTGGCAGTGTGATGGGTGGTCCTGTAGCAGTGCCCACAGTCACTTTCATCCAAGTGTGCCACTTCCAACCACTTGACTGAAACCATTTCATCTCATCCATCGCACTGAATTTTAAGATGTGTGGTCCACTCTGTAGGAGCTTATATAAGCCACTGCAGGGCAGCATGAGTGATGGGTGGCCAAAGTTGTCCCACAGGCAGAGAAAAGGTGTGCTCTACTGTAAAAACACCCTGATGTACCTGTGGCTAGGGCTTTTAAAAAAGTAGGAGAAGGAAGCTGATGTAGTGACACAGCTTGACTAACAAAATAATGTACTGATACATTGAGAATCATTCAAGTCTAGAGTAAACTAAAGCCCTTCAGTTACAGCTATTTCACACTGTCTTGTAGTTAGTTCTTTGTTAGCCATTCAGTTACAGCTATTTCAGACAGGCTTCTAGTTAGTGCTTTGTTTGTCAATCAGCATCACTACAAATGCATGGCAACTTTAGGTCTAAACCCAGCTTCAAGTACACTGTTCCCAACAGTTCCCAGCAACTCTCTGCTTGCAACCTCTACTTGGATTTTGGATGTTGTCAGCTCTATTTGTCAATGCCAGTTGAATCGTGCTACAGTCTTCTGGTGTAGTCTTTCTGGAAGGATCCATGCCTGTTCTTCCTGCCACACTACTGTCCTGAGTCCACATCATCAAGACTTGCTCTGCAGTCACAGCACCACAGCCAACAATTTGCATCCTATATGATGTTCCCATGTCTCCTACACCAAAGATTAAACCTTTCTCCAAGTCTTAACAATTGTAATAAGCATAATGTGACGTTTTCTGGGATGAAATTTTAACAAAATATCTCATAGGTATGGAAATTGTTGAGTATCAGTTTGGCAGCATTTGGTCAATGTGTTAACGTTGGAACACTTTCCACTTCCTTAAGTGTAAAATAATTTTGTAGAAGTTTCATTGATACCAACTCTAAAAAAAAAAAAAAAAAAAAAAAAAATGGATAGCCAATAACTATAAGGAAATGTAACTAGTTCAAAAAATGGCTCTGAGCACTATGGGAATTAACTTCTGAGGTCATCAGTCCCCTAGAACTTAGAACTACTTAAACCTTACTAACCTAAGGACATCACACACATCCATGCCAGAGGCAGGATTCGAACCTGCAACCGTAGCGGTTGCACGGTTCCAGACTGTAGTCCCTAGAACCGCTCGGCCATCCCGGCCGGCAAATGTAACTAGTGTTGAAGAAACAAAATGCTGTTTGATTCCTTTCTTGTTTTTTGCCTGTGCTATGTATTCTCATCAGGAACAATAATAGTAATACAAAGTAAACACTAACCTTTGCCCACCACACGAATTTTCTCATAACCATCTAGCTTGTTCTCCTCGGACTGCAGTCGTAGCTTCAGCTGATCAACAAAAAAGTAAATCTGGCTAACATCATCAGCACCATCAAAATCTCGATACAAACCAACAGGAACCTGTGTACAGAAAATGTAAAGTAAGTTAGATCTGTTACTTAGATATATTATTGTCAAATGTTATTTAGCTACCAATAGTTATTGCTGAATGTTGCGGTTCAGTTCATTATTTAATAAATAAAAGTGAGTAACGAAACACTGTCTGCAGTTAATTGATACATGTCAAATAGGATCACATAAAACATGAACATTTCATTAGCTTCCAACCAAATTGCCACAATACAAGACAAAAAAATGCATTTCAGGGTTTCTTTCCTCAATTGGTAAAGTGAAGCTCTTATGGAATCATTCTGTTGTCCTTCTGTCTGACTATCCGACTGTTAAAAATCGTTTTTCTCAGAAGGATAGACATACCAGTTGAAATTTGTATCAAATACTAAAGCATTTGGTCCCTCAGCAGTGTAAAAATTTTAAACTTTTAAGTCAGTGTAGTCAAAAGACATGGCCATTTATGTCACATATTTTGATATCTGTATTTATTTATTTATTTATTTTATTTATCCATCCGTTGACAATAAATATTGAACGGATGTTGTCAATGGTACATGTAAGCCATTTCAAAGAAATGGGACACAAACAATATATATGTAAAAAAGTACAAAACAAAATAATACAATGAAATTAATATAGCCTATATACATCCCTGCTTGTTCGTTTAAATGCATAGTCTGTTTTTCATAAGGCTTTGGTTTTGTCCTCCCTAAATGGCAAGTCCTTATTTACACAACACTGCTTAATTATATATTTACATCACACAACTGCTGTCCTTTAAGTATGTAAATGTAATGAATGATTAGGTAACAAATGATTAGGTACAGATAGAGTATTTTACATTTGCCTTTATAAATATCATCAGAAAAAATTTACTGACCTACATAGTCATTTACAGAATAAAAACATTGTTCTACTAGAAATTTTTTAAATTCTGTTTTAAATTTGTTATCGTCTTCTAGCTGCCTGATGTTGACTGGCAGTGAGTTGTACAGTTTTGCACCGATATGGCTCACATGCCTTTGTGTATTCATTCTTTTTGTTCGCTGAGTATGGAGTGCTCCGCTATTACGGGTATTGTAGTTATGAAAGTTGGCACTTGTCTGAAAATCTGCAATGTGGTTCCTGGGATACAATACACATTTGTATATGTATAATGATGGTATAGTAAGTATTCTAAGCTTTTTGAATATGGGTTCGCAGTGTGTCTGTGGATGCCTGTGAGTTATTATTTGGATGGCCCTCATCTGCAACAAAAAAATTTGTTTTAGGCGCCCTGTTGCGAAACCCCAAACTATTATTCCGTATGTAGCAAGAGACTGAAAATAGCCGAAATATGCCATTCTGGTAACCTCTGAGGTACAAACATTTGCAATAATTCTGAGGGCAAAACAGGCTGAATTAAGTTTCTGCGCATATTTTATTATGTGGTCATTAAAATTTAAGTTTTCATCCACATGAATCCCCAGCAATTTTTTGGTGTCACTATTATTCCGTATGTAGCAAGAGATTGAAAATAGCCGAAATATGCCAGTCTGGTACCCTCTGAGGTACAAACATTTGCAATAATTCTGAGGGCAAAACAGGCTGAATTAAGTTTCTGCACATATTTTATTATGTGGTCATTAAAATTTAAGTTTTCATCCACATGAATCCCCAGCAATTTTTTGGTGTCACTCTGTCTAAGGCTTTATCATCCCACACCAGATCGAGATTTACATTTTGACATCTTTTCCCTAACTGCATATAATTTGTTTTATTTATATTCAATGTCGGCCTGTTTGCATTGAACCAAGAGTGGATGTAATTTAGTACTTTATCGGCAGTTGTTGGTAGCAATTGCTTTGGTGCACTTATTATCACACTAGTATCAGCTGCAAATATTATTACTTTGGCTGCACCATCTGAGGTGTGAAAATAATTTATATAGACAAGGAACAATATGGGCCCTACGATTCTGCATTGTGGTACTCCTATTTCTACATTTTTTGCCTCGGATACTGAATTTATTTTGTGGTTGGAGCAAGTTGATGTCAGTCCTACAACCTGTGTTCTGTTTTTTAGGTATGATTCAAACCATTTTTTTCCTATCCCATGTATACCCAACGCTTCAAATTTTTCTAAAAGAATGTTCTAAAAGAATGTCCTGGTTCACAGTGTCAAAAGCTTTGGAGAGGTCTAAATTTACTCCTACCACACTATAATCTTTTTCTAGATTTTTGATTATTTGTTCAGTGTAGCACATTACTGCTGTTTTGGTATTTTTATGTGCTTGGAAGCCATGCTGATTTCTGTTTAGTATATGGTCATTTAGATATTTGTTGATTTGGTGCTTCATCAGTTTTTCTAATATTTTTGAAAATGCAGAGAGGAGAGATACTGGGCAATAGTTTTTTACCTTATACTTGTTGCCGTTTTTAAATAATGGCTTCACTTTTGAAATTTTCAGCCTTTCTGGAGAAGCTCCTTCACTGAATGATAAATTGGCTGTGTGTGCAAAGGGCAATTTGTGGTGCTGTCCTTGTTATGATTGACACAGGCACCTCATCTATGCCAGTCGAAATTTTTGGTTTCAAGCTTTGTATCACTTTCAACACTTCACCCTCATTTGTTGGCTCTACCCTCATCCTACCCTCATTTTGGATATTCAAGTTTTTCTTCATTTGTAAATTTTAAGCTTAATGAAGTTGTTGCATTTATGAAATAATTGTTACTATAATTTGGCAAATCTTGTTTATTAGTATTGACATTTTTTAAATTTTTGAGGCAAATGTCCTGGTTTTCACAACTCTTCCCCATTTCAGTCTTCACAATACCCCATATGGCTTTTGATTTGTTTTCAGACTCTCTTATAAAACTATCATTACTCATGAATTTTGCTTTAGCAATTCCTTTTCTATATACCCTCTTGTAATTCCTGACTTATTCTATGAATTGTGGGTCTGTGGATGTTTTCATTTTAGAAATTAATATCTTTAGAGTTCCACAGGAAGTTTTGATGCCAGCTGTGATCCAAGAACTTGGCTTTGTATTGCCATGTGACCTGATTTTTGATAGCTTTTTTCAGAAAACACATTTTCAAAACATCCCATGAAAATGGAAGAAAATGTGTTATATGCATCATTTGTATTGGCTAGGGATAGTACTTCTGCCCAAGCCTCATTAGTTAGCATATTTATGAATTCTACACAATTTCTCCCCCCCCCCCAATCTCCCCCCCCCCCCCCCCCCAATGAACCGTGGACCTTGACATTGGTGGGGAGGCTTGCATGCCTCAGCGATACAGATAGACGTACCGTAGGTACAACCACAACGGAGGGGTATCTGTTGAGAGGCCAGACAAACATGTGGTTCCTGAAGAGAGGCAGCAGCCTTTTCAGTAGTTGCAAGGGCAACAGTCTTGATGATTGACTGATCTGGCCTTGTAACAATAACCAAAACAGCTTTGCTGTGCTGGTACTGTGAACGGCTGAAAGCAAGGGGAACTACAGCCGTAATTTTTCCCGAGGCCATGCAGCTTTACTCTTCCTGTTCCGGAGGTAAAATAGTCCCCCATTCGGATCTCCGGGCGCAGACTACTCAAGAGGATGTCATTATCAGGAGAAAGAAAACTGGCGTTCTACGGATCGGAGCGTGGAATGTCAGATCCCTGAATCGGGTAGGTAGGTTAGAAAATTTAAAAAGGGAAATGGATAGGTTAAAGTTAGATATAGTGGGAATTAGTGAAGTTTGGTGGCAGGAGGAACAAGACTTCTGGTCAGGTGACTACAGGGTTATAAACACAAAATCAAATAGGGGTAATGCAGGAGTCGGTTTAATAATGAATAAGAAAATAGGAATGCAGGTAAGCTACTACAAACAGCACAGTGAACGCATTAATGTGGCCAAGATAGATACGAAGCCCACACCTACTACAGTAGTACAAGTTTATATGCCAACTAGCTCTGCAGATGACAAAGAAATTGAAGAAATGTATGACGAAATAAAAGAAATTATTCAGAGAGTGAAGGGAGACGAAAATTTAATAGTCATGGGTGACTGGAATTCGACAGTAGGAAAAGGGAGAGAAGGAAACATAGTAGGTGAATATGGATTGGGGCTAAGAAATGAAAGAGGATGCTGCCTGGTAGAATTTTGCACAGAGCACAACTTAATCATAGCTAACACTTGGTTTAAGAATCATGAAAGAAGGTTGTGTACATGGAAGAACCCTGGAGATACTGAAAGGTATCAGATAGATTATATAATGGTAAGACAGAGATTTAGGAACCAGGTTTTAAATTGTAAGACATTTCCAGGGGCAGATGTGGACTCTGACCAAAATCTATTGGTTATGACCTGTAGATTAAAACTGAAGAAACTGCAAAAATGTGGGAAATTAAGGAGATGGGACCTGGATAAACTGAAAGAACCAGAGGTTGTACAGAGTTTCAGGGAGAGCATAAGGGAACAATTGACAGGAATGGGGGAAATAAATACAGTAGAAGAAGAATGGGTAGCTTTGAGGGATGAAGTAGTGAAGGCAGCAGAGAATCAAGTAGGTAAAAAGACAAGGGCTAGTAGAACTCCTTGGGTAACAGAAGAAATATTGAATTTAATTGATGAAAGGAGAAAATATAAAAATGCAGTAAATGAAGCAGGCAAAAAGAATACAAACGTCTCAAAAATGAGATCGACAGGAAGTGCAAAATGGCTAAGCATGGATGGCTATACGACAAATGTAAGGATGTAGAGGCTTATCTCACAAGGGGTAAGATAGATACTACCTACAGGAAAATTAGAGAGACCTTTGGAGATAAGAGATCCACTTGTATGAACATCAAGAGCTCAGATGGAAACCCAGTTCTAAGCAAAGAAGGGAAAGCAGAAAGGTGGAAGGAGTATATAGAGGGTCTATACAAGGGTGATGCACTTGAGGACAATATTATGGAAATGGAAGAGGATGTAGATGAAGATTAATGGCTACAACCCTGTCATACTCCCTTCCCGACCACTGCTTCCCTTTCATGTCCTTCGACTGTTATAACTGCCATCTGGGAGATATGATATTGCGTGAAGAGTTTGACAGAGCACTGAAAGACCTGAGTGGAAACAAGGCCCCCAGAGTAGACAACATTCCATTGGAACTACTGACGGCCTTGGGAGAGCCAGTTCTGACAAAACTCTACCATCTGGTGAGCAAGATGTTTGAAACAGGCGAAATGCCCTCAGACTTCAAGAAGAATATAATAATTCCAATCCCAAAGAAAACAGGTGTTGACAGATGTGAAAATTACCGAACAATCAGTTTAATAAGCCACAGTCGCAGAATACTAACACGAATTCTTTACAGACGAATGGAAAAACTAGTAGAAGCCGACCTCGGGGAAGATCAGTTTGGATTCCGTAGAAACACTGGAATACGTGAGGCAATACTGACCCTACGACTTATCTTAGAAGAAAGATTAAGGAAAGTCAAACCTACGTTTCTAGCATTTGTAGACTTAGAGAAAGCTTTTGACAATGTTGACTGGAATAATCTCTTTCAAATTCTAAAGGTGGCAGGGGTAAAATACAGGGAGCAAAAGGTTATTTACAATTTGTACAGAAACCAGATGGCAGTTATAACAGTCGAAGGACATGAAAGGGAAGCAGTGGTCGGGAAGGGAGTATGACAGGGTTGTAGCCTCTCCCCGATGTTATTCAATCTGTATATAGAGCAAGCACTAAAGGAAACAAAAGAAAAATTCGGAGTAGGTATTAACATCCACGGAGAATAAATAAAAACTTTGACGTTCGCCGATGACATTATAATTCTGTCAGAGACATCAAAGGACTTGGAAGAGCAGTCGAATGGAATGGACAGCATCTTGAAAGAAGGATATAAGATGAACATCAACAAAAGCAAAACGAGGATAATGGAATGTAGTCGAATTAAGTCGGGTGATGCTGAGGGAATTAGATTAGGAAATGAGACACTTAAAGTAGTAAAGGAGTTTTGCTATTTGGGGAGCAAAATAACTGATGATGGTCGAAGTAGAGAGGATATAAAATGTAGACTGGCAATGGCAAGGAAACCGTTTCTGAAGAAGAGAAATTTGTTATCGAGTATAGATTTAAGTGTCAGGAAGTCATTTCTGAAAGTATTTGTATGGAGTGTAGCCATGTATGTAAGTGAAACATGGACGATAAATAGTTTGGACAAGAAGAGAATAGAAGCTTTCAAAATGTGGTGCTACAGAAGAATGCTGAAGATTAGATGGGTAGATCACATAACTAATGAGGAAGTATTGAATAGGACTGGGGAGAAGTTTGTGGCACAACTTGACTAGAAGAAGGGATCGGTTGGTAGGACATGTTCTGAGGCATCAAGGGATCACCAATTTAGTATTGGAGGGCAGTGTGGAGGGTAAAAATTCTAGAGGGAGACCAAGAGATGAATACACTAAGCAGATTCTGAAGGATGTAGGTTGCAGTAGGTACTGGGAGATGAAGAAGCTTGCACAGGATAGAGTAGCATGGAGAGCTGCATCAAACCAGTCTCAGGACTGAAGACTGCAACAACAACAAAACAACACAGTTTTCTGTAGAAAAATTTCTTTTATACATAAAGTATGTTCTTTTTCTCTTTCAGTGGCCTTGAAGGAATTTTGAGGACAAGAGCATTGTGGTCTGATAATCCCAAATCAATATTTGTTACTTCAACATCTGTGTGGCCTACATTTGAAAATATATTATCAATAAGACTGACTGAATTATTTGTTATTCTTGTGGTTGTGTGTATGTGTGGAAGCAGGTTGAAACTACATAACAGATTTAGTAACTGGTCTTTTAGCCTACTTTCACTCATAAGAATCCAGTGAAATTTTTTTAACGTGCTTTATCTGAAAACTACCTTGAGCAGTTAATCAGAGAACCGACTCGTGGCGATAACATATTAGACCTTCTGGTGACAAACAGACACGAACTATTTGAAACAGTTAATGCAGAACAGGGATTCAGCAATCGTAATGTGGTTACTGCATCGATGATTTCAGCCATAAATAGAAATATTAAAAAAAGGTAGGAAGATTTTTCTGTTTAGCAAAAGTGACAAAAGCAGATTACAGAGTACCTGACAGCTCAACACAAAAGTTTTGTCTCAAGTACAGATAGTGTTGAGGATCAGTGGACAAAGTTCAAAACCATTGTACAACATGTGTTAGATGAGTATGTGCCAAGCAAGATTGTAAGAGATGGAAAAGAGCCACCATGGTACAACAACCGAGTTAGAAAACTGCTGCGGAAGCAAAGGGAAATTCACGGCAAACATAAACATAGCCAAAGCCTTGCAAACAAACAAAAATTACTCGAAGTGAAATGTAGTGTGAGGAGAACTATGTGAGAGGTGTTCAATGAATTCGAAATTAAAGTTCTATGTACTGACTTGGCAGAAAATCCTAAGAAATTTTGGTCTTATGTCAAAGCTGTAGGTGGATCAAAACAAAATGTCCAGACACTCTGTGACCAAAATGGTACTGAAACAGAGGATGACAGACTAAAGGCCAAAATACTAAATGTCTTTTTCCAAAGGTGTTTCACAGAGGAAGACTGCACTGTAGTTCCTTCTCTAGATTGTTGCACAGATGACAAAATTGTAGATATTGAAATAGACGACAGAGGGATAGAGAAACAATTAAAATCACTCAAGAGAGGAAAGACCGCTGGACCTGATGGGATACCAGTTCGATTTTACACAGAGTACGCGAAGGAACTTGCCTCCCTTCTTGCAGCAGTGTACTGTAGGTCTCTAGAAGAGCGTAGTGTTCCAAAGGATTGGAAAAGGGCACGTCATCCCTGTTTTCAAGAAGGGACGTCAAACAGATGTGCAGAACTATAGACCTATATCGCTAATGTCGATCAGTTGTAGAATTTTGGAACACGTATTATATTCGAGTATAATGACTTTCCTGGAGACTAGAAATCTACTCTGTAGGAATCAGCATGGGTTTCGAAAAAGACGGTCGTGTGAAACCCAGCTCGTGCTATTCGTCCACAAGACTCAGAGGGCCATAGCCATGGGTTCACAGGTAGATGCCGTGTTTCTTGACTTCCGCAAGGCATTCTATACAGTTCCCCACAGTCGTTTAATGAACAAAGTAAGAGCATATGGACTATCAGACCAATTGTCTGATTGGATTGAGGAGTTTCTAGATAACAGAATGCAGCATGTCATTCTCAATGGAGAGAAGTCTTCCGAAGTGAGAGTGATTTCAGGTGTGCCACAGGGGGGTGTCATAGGACAGTTGCTATTCACAATATACATAAATGACCTGGTGGATGACATCGGAAGTTCACTGAGGCTTTCTGCAGATGATGCTGTGGTGTATCAAGAGGTTGTAACAATGGAAAATTGTACTGAAATGCAGGAGGATCTGCAACGAATTGACGCATGGTGCAGGGAATGGCAATTGAATCTCAATGTAGGCAAGTGTAATGTGCTGCGAATACATAGAAAGAAAGATCCTTTATCATTTAGCTACAATATAGCAGGTCAGCAACTGGAAGCAGTTAATTCCATAATTTATCGGGGAGTACGCATTAGGAGTGATTTAAAATGGAAAGATCATATAAAGTTGATCGTCGGTAAAGCAGATGCCACACTGCGATTCATTGGAAGAATCCTAAGGAAATGCAATCCGAAACAAAGGAAATAGGTTACAGTGCACTTGTTCGCCCACTGCTTGAATACTGCTCAGCAGTGTGGGACCTGTAGCAGGTGGGGTTGATGGAGGGGATAGAGAAGATCCAACGGAGAGCAGTGCACTTTGTTACAGGATCATTTTGTAATCGCAAAAGCGTTACGGAGATGATAGATAAACTCCAGTGGAAGACTCTGCAGAAGAGATGCTCAGTAGCTTGGTACGGGCTTTTGTCAAAGTTTCGAGAACATACCTTCACCGAAGAGTCAAGCAGTATATTGCTCCCTCCTACGTATATCTTGCGGAGAGACCATGAGGATAAAATCAGAGAGATTAGAGCCCACACAGAAGCATACCGACAATCCTTCTTTCCACGAACAATACGAGACTGGAATAGAAATAAGAACCGATAGAGGTACTCAGGGTACCCTCCGCCACACACCGTCAGGTGGCTTGCGGATTATGGATGTAGATGTAGACGTAGATAAGATTAATATTAAAGTCACCACATATAACTACAGTGGCTCTATTGGTGAACAGATTGTTAAGCAATATTTCTAATTGGTTAAAGAATATGTTTGCATCACCATTAGGTGGTCTGTATGTTGCTATGACTATGACTTTTCCCTGTATTTCATTCAACTGCACATCTGCTGCTTCAAAATGATTTTCCACACTCAATGATTCAACTTCACACCTTTTTTTAGAGCTGATACTTGGTTTGGTAAATATACATACACCTCCATTTTTGGTATTTTTTTCTACAATATTGGCTTTCCAACGTAAACGGATGAATATTAATGCTACTTAGTTCAAAACTTCTGCACCAATGCTCCACAATGCACATGCCGTCAATATCTGCACTGTTCATAGCTACCTTAGGTTCTAATGATTTATTTCTAAGACACTGAATGTTTAAGCTTAGAATCTGCAGGTGATGATGATGAGAACTGGTTACATTTGTATTTACATTTTGTGGTGTCATACTCCGTTCCTTGCCCTGGCAAGGTACTCAGAAACTCACTCATCAAAACCTGTAGGGTACTTGCTATTGACCTAGATTCATGTAATTTGGCAATAAGCAAGTTTTAATAGTACAAGTAAAGGAAAAAATCTGAAAAAAGTTAATTTGTACTTATAGAACATGAAAAAAAATTGTCATTGTTTATCTGAGTGTCCGTCTGTCTGTCCATCTATTAAAATCCCTTTTTCTGAGGAATAGGTGCATGTTTCAATTTGACATTTATGTCACTTCATAAGGTCTATAATCACTTGGCAATGTAAAACACTTAAGCTTCTAAGTCAATGCAGTAAACAGATATGACCATTTAAATCAGATATTTTGATACTCACAAACTCACTCACCAAAACCTATAGGGGAAACTGGAGTTAATTAGAATTATATTTTTTCCCTTCAAATTTTACTTAAAGAATTTTTTTAAAAAATTATTCATGGCTCTGGAGGAAAAATGATATAAAATCTACAGGCACTTTCTTTTTTCCAGTATCTCACACAGATTTTATAGAACTGGAGAAGAATTTTGACCCTATTTTTAGACCATTTAACTCCAGTGGCAGAGTTAACTGGACCATATGTCAGGGTTAACTGGACCTCTTGGTTAAATAAATGCATTACAGGAGCTTAAATATAAAAATTTATTGCAATCACATTAGTAACAATGCTAAACATACCTTCATGAGTATATTAATGGAAAAAATCATGGAAATAACAAATCTAGTGCACAATGAATTTAGTGACATCTGTCTAGATACAGATCATGCTTCACTCGTACAATCCACAGGTGTACTGCCAGTCCATAGTGTCCAACGGGCACAATATTTCGGACATCAGACACGTTGCCATTGTCAGGTGCACTGATGAACTGAGTTACTAAGGGCCGGAGGCCATCTTAAATCCCCTCCCCTGTGAGTTGTTCTCTCCACTGTCCACACCCAAAGCCACGCATTGGCAGTTGCTGAGGTGCTGGTGTCGGCGTCTGTGGTGGTGTCGGTGGAATTATCTTGTCCGCCCTAGCCACCAGTTCGTTTTCTTTGCAGAGCGTCTCTTTAATTAGACTCAATGCTGTTTCCCATACCTTGCATAGGTATCTCGGTTGATGAGTCCAACCCTGGTATGAATTTTGATAGCCTCTCTAAAGACACTGTCCCAGTATTATTCTGTGCCAAGACCCTGGTACGTTGGTAGTCCATTTAGTGATTTTCGGACAAACAGTGCTCTGTGACCACCGACTTGTTGGGGCACCTCAGTCAAGTGTGTCTCTGATGTTCTTGGCAATGATCTATGATGGCTATAGCCTCAGCAAGGCATGGGAACCAGCATAGAGTCTAATTAAAAAGACGCTCAACCAAGAAAATGAACGGGCAACCAGGGCAGACAAGGCAATGACACCACGCCATGACAGACGCCGACACCAGCATCTCAGTGACCGCCAATGTGTGACCTAAGACACGACTGTGGAGAGAACACTTTTCAGGGGGAGGGATTTAAGACAGCCACCTGCCCTCAGGAGCTCAGTTTGTCAGCACACCTGATGATGGTGACATGTCTGATCGCTGAAATATTGTGCCCGTTGGACCCTATGGATCGACAGTATACACATGGATTATTTGAGCAAGAAATATGCTGGGAGAAACTGAAGAATCAGATCATGTTTTCATTGTGACCCCTAGTGCCATGTATTGGACTCTGTAGTTAAGCTACTACTTCATTTGAAGCAACCAAGGTATCATCTTCTTCTGCAGCTTCAAATTTTGGATTAGAAACAGCTGCCTTAAAAAATTTTACTTCACAGAAAATAATGTACATTTTAATGGCTTGAACAATATAACAGTGATCACTCTCCTTACTTTGACTACAATAATGTTCTCTTCTGCAATGTTTCAACATTTTCATCACCACTTGTGTAAAAGTCAGTATTACAAAAATCAATGTACTGGACATGATCAGCATCTTCAGAACTGTTGCTCCTCTCTTCCAGTAATTGGCTTGAGTCAGGGCTTTACTTCATGGAATGTATGCTTTTTTGGCAGCTGCTTTGATCTTCTGTATTTTGCTGCTGTGTCTGAATGTTGTTTAACTGATGCACTGGCAAGTAAAGTTTATTTTCTTTCTTTCTACCTCTTGTAGTTTTACTTGCACCAATCTTAGATTATGTCTGAACTTGCACAGGATGTGCAATTTCTGTTTGTTGATCTTGTTTGATGCTCAACATGCAACACATTGTCATCTGCAGGTTTTCTTTCATCTTATTCCAGTGCATCATGCGCTGTCCATTGCATATAATTACAAAAAAAAAAAAAAAAAAAAAACTTGGTCCGTAAAAACATTTGAATTGAAAGGTTCAGTACCAATGAGACTACATCCTTTCAAGATGTTGGAGACAGTAAAAGCCAAAGGAGATGCTACCCTCAGAGAGCTGCAATGTCTTATATGGTAATTTTGGGGGCTCTGGTGGGTGTTCCTGTGAAATTACTCATAATACTCATTCATCAACAACTTTCTAGGGTTAACTGTCCGCAGCTCGTGATCTTGCAGTAGTGTTCTCACTTCCCGCGCATGGGGCCCGGGTTCGATTCCTGGTGGGGCCAGGAATTTTCTCTGCCTCGTGATGACTGGGTGTTGTGTGTCTTTCATCATCATTTCATCCCTATTAACAGGCAAGTCGCCGAAGTGGCGTCAACTCGAAAGACTTGCACCAGGCGAATGGTCTACCTGACGGGAGGTCCTAGCCACATGGCATTTCCATTTTCTAGAGTTAACTGAACCAGTACATCTGACCCCAAAATTTATTGGCCCAGTTAGCCTTACCTTCACTTTATCAAAAATCTTCAAAATAGCAGGAAAATGGCTCCAAGCACGGCTCATATTTCACGTAGTATCATAAAGCAATAAGCACTGAATTTATCTCAAACAAACAAAACTGTATACTAATAGTAATTAAAATTTTAGGAGGATTTGCTAAATGACAAAAATTATTACCCCTTCTAATGGATTTCACATTTATATATGTATATCTGCAAATTTAGCCAACAAAAAGTAGCTATATTAGGTCAAATGTACATTAAATCTAAGGAAACAATTTTATGGCACAAAAAAATCCCTCTTGAATTGTTAATTAATATGGTGGTCTGATTAACTCCCAGGTTCAGTTAATCCCAACCCTTTGTGACCTAGAATCATGAAATCTGGCAAAATGCAAGGCTTCACACACAAGTAAAACAAAAATTTAAAAAACCCTTGGAATACCTGGGACTGATATCTTGCCATTAACAATGTCAACAACAGACAAAGACAGAGAGACAGAGATTGTCAAAATCAATGAGCAGGGCAGGGGAGGGGTGGAGGGGGGGGGTGCGGGGGGGGGGGGGGGGGGGGGGTATAGGAACTGTCTCCCACATGAAGGAAACGATGTACTTTCTATATACATAATTAAGTTTGTAGGAAGCCCTCAGAGCATGAGTCCTACTCACATCTGGACAAATTTTGCTGTAGGCTTAGTCTTTTTTTATTAGTGTTCCATGTGATATTCATACACAAAGATCTTCAACAAGCTCCAATTTAATAAAATTATAAAGGAACAAACTGGAAACTTACATGAATTCAAGTGGTATAAAAAGATATGTTGTTATGTATTCTTCATAATAAATGCCTGATTATCTAGCTTCATGTGTTGAAGATACCTGTTAAACGCATAACAGTAATTGTCAGTAGACCCCATGTAATAATAATAATAATAATAATAATAATAATAATAATAATAATAATAATAAAATGGGTATAGCAGCTATTAAGTTCATTTAATCATTTACTTATTTGCGTGTTATTTTATATGCCAGAATTAGTTTCTTCAGCTTTTCTCTTAGATCTAGCCAAAGATTCATAAATACGGAGAATGAGTTTTTCACTCTGCAGTGAAGTGTGCACTGATATGAAATCCTGGCAGATTAAAACTATGGGCCAGACCGAGACTCGAACTTGGGACCTTTGCCTTTCGTGGGCAAGTGCTCTACCAACTGAGCTACAGTTCAGTGCACATATCAGCACACACTCTTCTGCAGAGTGAAAATCTCATTCTGGAAACATTCCCCAGGCTGTGGATAAGCAATGTCTCAGCAATATCCTTTTTTTCAGGAGTGCTAGTTATGCAAGGTTCGCAGTAGAGTTTCTGTATATTTTGGAAGGTGTGAGATGATATACTGGCAGAAGTAAAGGTGTGAGGACAGGACGTGAATCGTGTTGGGTAGCTCAGTTGGTAGAGCACTTTCCCATGAAAGGCAAAGGTCCCGAGTTCGAGTCGCGGTCCGGCACCCAGTTTTAATTTGCCAGGAAGTTTCATTCATAAAGATTGACTTTCCAGTTAACATTGTACTGTACACAGTGTTACTAGGAGTCACTAGGACACACAATAATAATAGCTTTAGAACTGAATGTAGTCACTCAAGTAATTTGACTCTTAATGACACAATGTTAGGTATATTTTTCATAGCAGAATATTCCTGTCAGGTGGCATTAACAGAAATATGTGACAACAGTACAGCAAGAATTAGATCTAGAGAAAATCCATTTGGCAACCTGTCAAAATATCAGGGAAAAATTGACAAAAGAGAAAATGTGAGATAAAGCAATGTAGGCCGAAAAAGAAGGAAGAGGTAGTGATGAGGAAAGAGAGGATAGTGTCAACAATTTAATAGAGATACTGGTTTGCTGTTGCAGAATACACAGCCAGCTGGTAGGTGCTGATAAAATAGATAATAGGGAAAAGCAAAAGCTTTAATCATTTCTTGAAGGCAGCACGATCTGGGATCAGAGGCAAATTACTAGGTAGTATGTTCCTGAATCTTATGACTGAACTGGAGAAAGAGATGGGGAGACATGTAAAATTAAACATAAGTACAGATCAGAAGTGTAGTCCAAATGTGGATACTGGATAGAAATACGATCAGGTCATGTATTTTGTCACACAGGAATAGAACAGAGAGTAAATTTATGAGTAGGCTTCATCATAAGTAAGAAAATTAGAAACAATATTACAAATGCTGAAAGAATGCAAGTGACTGGTAGGATGCTTGATAAAAGAAATGAAGCCAAAGAGAAAGAGACTCATTAGCCAGAAAGTCTGAAGAGGACGATTTGTTTAAAAATGAAATACATTTCATCTAAATCATTCAGATCTGTGCACTGCTATTTTCACATTCTGATGATTCTGGTGAGGGAGTAGAAGTGATACAAAAAGATGAACAGAAGATGATCAATATAGATACAACATCAACAAAAGTTTTGCATCACCACAGTTCCCAGAACTCTTGAAGATAGATGTTGCCTGTGGATATTGTATCACAGATACAGTCCCTTTGATTGTTCAGAGATGTCACCAAACCCGACCAAAGATGTAAACAACCATCTATGAGCAGCACCTATTAGATGGAGGAGGCCCGACAACTGATCAGTTCCAGTCATTCCAACAAGAAGGAGGGTCAACCATGCCTAAAGGGTCAATACCGTGGTTCGACCGCATCCACAGTGTTATTTTGTGCCAGAAAGGGCTCTCAACAAGGAAAGTATCCAGGTATGTCAGAGTGAAGCAAAGCGATGTTGCTTGGACATGGAGGAGATACAGAGAGACAGGAACTGTCGGTGACATGCCCCACTCTGGTCACCCAAGGATGACCGCTACCTATGGATTATGGCTAAGAGGAACCCTGACAGCAACACCACCACGTTGAATAATGATTTTAGTGCAGCCACAGGATGTCATATTACAGCTCAAACTGTACGTAATAGGCTGCATGATGCACAACTTCACTCCCAACATCCATCGCGAGGTCCATCTTTGCAACCATGACACCATGCAGCATGGTACAAATGGGCCCAACAACATGCTGAATGGACCACTCAGGACTGGCATCATGTTCTTTTCACCGATGAGTATCGCATATGCCTTCAAGCAGACAATCATTGGAGACATGTTTGGAGGCAACTCGGTCAGGCTGAATGCATTAGATACACAGTCCAGGGATTGTAGCAAGGTGGAGGTTCCCTGCTGTTTTGGGGTGGAATTATGTAGGGTCAACATATGCCACTGATGGTCATGGAAGGTGCCGTACAAGCTGTACAATACGTGAATGCCATCCTCTGACCGATAGTGTAACCTTATTGGCAGCATATTGATGAGGCATTCGTCTGCATGGATGACAATTCATGTCCCCATCGTGCACAGCTTGTGAATGACTTCTTCAGGAAGACAACATCACTCGACTAGAGTGACCAGCATGTTCTCCAGACATGAACCCTATCAAACATGCCTGGGATAGATTGGAATGGGCTGTTTATGGATGACATGACCCACCAACAACTCTGAGGGACCTATGCCAAATCGCCATGGAGGAGAATTTATTTAAGAATTTATTTAAGCTGGACCAACAGTGTCTTGATGAACTTGTGAATAGTATGTCACGACAGATACAGGGATGCATCAATGCAAGAGGACGTGCTACTGGGTATTAGAGGTACCGGTGTGTACAGCAAACTAGACCACCACCTCTGAAGGTCTTGCTGTATGGTCGTACAACATGCAATGTGTGGTTTTCATGAGCAGTAAAATGGGCAGAAATGATGTTTACGTTGATGTCTATTCTAATTTTCTGTACAGGTTCAGCAACTCTCAGAACCGAGGTGATGCAAAACTTTTTTTGATGTGTGTAATTCTAAATAGAAAATGACCTCTGTAAAGACCAAACTGAACTAAAAATGCAACTGACTACATTTTATCAAACAATAAGGAACTGTATAAGGGGTAACGGTTCTAAAACCTGTTATGAATTGAAACTGATCACAGACTCATAATATGTATAGGAAAAATTATATAAAAGTAGAAGTAACCACAGTCACTAGGCAAAAAGTCTAAAATCTACATTGTGAGAATTTATTTAATGAGATATACGAGAAAAAACTCAGCAAATAGTACAGCATGTTAGACAATAAAAGAAAGAGATAGATGAAAGGTACTCAGGCAAGCATCAAAAGATATTGCAGTAAAGAAGAAAGAAAAAGAAAATAAAATAAAAAATGGAACAAGGCAGTATAAGAGACAGTGAGGGTTTCGAGAAACAGTAACAGGAGAAGAGCACAGTAGAGTACGCTGAATTAAACAAATCTGTCCTGAAATTTACTTAAACAATGAAAATTTCACAAATAAAACAATTTAAATCAATAGCATTCTCAATTAAAATGGTGGATGGCAAAAAGAAAAAAAATGTATAATAGATCTGCCTAAACAGTGGTCCATGAGCACAAGCTCTTCAGCCACACTCCTGCCTAGTGCTCCAAGCACGGGAGCAAGTGGTGCTGAGGGATGAAGAGGGAGAGGAAAATGGAGGCTGCACCCAGACGCCAGTTGTGTTAAATTAGATTTTCATTCTGCATTGGGAATACTACAGCATCCAAGCACTTGTCTAAAAAATAAAAAGTGAAGACCACATTGTTAAATGGAAATAGAAACGAGTGTTTGGCATCATTGGCCGGGAGGCCCCTTGCGGGGTAGGTCTGGTCGCCTTGGTGCAGATCTTAATACATTCAGTGCCACATTGGGTGACCTGCATACCAGATGGGGATGAAATGTTGATCAAGACAACACAACACCCAATGCCTGAGTGGAGAAAATTTCCACCCCAGCTGGGAATCAAACCCGGGCCTGTAGGACAGCAATCCGTCATGCTGACCACTCGGCTATTGGAGCGGACACATTGTTCAATGATAAATGGGAACTGCCTTACTTTTCATGTGTTTAACTGACAAGCCCCTACAATTATTTCAACGTTCAGTTCAATACAAGTTTGCAAACCATTTTTTTCTGTTGTTAAATTGACCATGTCCCACCAACATTCAGATTTGAACTGATGTACAATTATAAAATCAAAATGCATGTAAATTTGTAAACATCACAACTTAATGTCAAATGCCTGTATATAAAGCGTTTTGTAGTTCTGTTCACCATATTAGTATTCTTAAATGAACTTATTTAATAAAATAATAAAAGTTACTGCATTGGCAGAAAAATAAAAGCTGAAAATAAATATACATGATAAAATCCTGCATTTAGATGTACACTGCAATTTTAAACTCTTACCTAGAGACAGTTGAACTGTGTTGCAAACATGCCTTTCAAAGTTTCCCACATGTGCAGTCTTCAGCATACAACTATCTCACTCAGACACCTGCTCAGAACACTGCAGTGGTGGGAAATCCAAAGCACTGATCAGACTCTGCTGCACTCATAGAGTGTGAGCATGCTCTGGGAGCACAAATCTTGGCCAGGCCCATTGTAGAACCATTGGAAAATTTATTTTAAATTTAATATAGCCCAAAAGATGAATCATAAGTAGAGACAGTTAATAATGTCATTCCAGAAGTAAAACCAGATGAGATGTATAAAGCCATTAGATGTGTCAAAAAAAGAAATTGTGATGGTGATGGTGTTTCAGTAGATATGGTTACACTGCAGAAAAAGTAAAGCAGAAGCATCATGTTTATTGTGAAAATTAAGAGTTATGGAAAGCTACCATATTCAGATATTCTGTTTGACACAAGTAAGAGGAAGATTGACCAGTATCTGCATGCAGTGAGCTACTTAATACAATACCCCCTGTAGTGTTATGATTAGGATGTTAGTACAAAGAGCTTCCACTATCTCTGCTGCTGACAGACACAGGAGACTGAAGTGTGTGTTTAAGTCTGGGCATCCACAGAAATTTATCCAGGGAGGGGCTGACTCTAAAATTACCATTTTTTTATGTACATAAGTTAGACAGTTTTGAGATGCGTCGTGCCTCAAGCATGAAATTTTATATGTGACACAAGAAACTTACTCTATCCCAGAACACTGATGGTTATACAGTCAATATATGAATAAAAACTCTGTACTCCTGATTCCAGGGAGGGAAGGGGGTTGCAAGTATCCACTCTTGCTGCCCTCTCCCCTCTTTTGGACAGCTATGAGAATGTATATATAATTAGTGTGTCAGAAAGAATACATGCCATTTTTTCTATTAATCCTACATGGTAAAGGACCCAGACAAGTGCAGTAGACCTACTCAGGTATCAGCCTCACGATGATTTTATATGACACCCACTTAGTGGGTTTGCTACACTTCTTGAGACTCTGTCAATAATTCGGTTTGGCAACTATGTTACCTATGACTAGTTTTAAGTGAGTAATCGCCCCATATGCATACATCTAGATTTTTAATGGATATGACCTTCCAGTTTTTGATCAGCAACTGTCTAATCACTGAATGACCAGTTTTCTTGCATATTTATGCTCAATACATTACATTTATTTACACTCTTCCTTGCACCAAGTGGTTGACCCTCTTCAGGTCTTCCTGCTTTTCACTACAATTTTCTAGAGTTGCGACTTCTCTATATACAACAGCATCATCCACAAACTGTCTCATGGAGCTTCTGACATAAGCCACTAGATCATTTATATAAATTGTGAACAGTAATGGTATATAAGTCTCCCTTTGGGTAGGGGAACTATGCCTAATATCACAATCATTTTTATTTCTGGGTAAAATATTGCTGTTATTACTTTTATAAAGTTGCATTGTTAATTTTTGACTAAGCTGGTTATTGCTGTCCCTTATCCACAATAATTAAGCGAATGTCTCACCTAACAAATAATTCAAAAATAAAAAAACACACCAAGACATTTAGTCAGTTTGGAAATGAGTATTCCAAATATAGCACCAGGTGTCCTCCTTATATCATTGTGTGCAATATTAGAGATACTAGCTCTAACAATTTTAAAACAGAATTAAGGAATGAAAATAAATTAACTGAACATTTTAGAATATTATTATATTTAATTACATGTACAATTACAATGCTGTTCAATTTATTTCACATATAAAAATATCATACACTGCACACATTATAAAAAGTTGGAATTTATCCTTCCAAACAGAAATAAAAAATAAAGGTTTTATAGTCAGTAGCTCCAGAACATTGTTCTTGACATCATAAGCAACATTTAGTACACGTTATCCATTTTTCTTCAGGCCTGTCAATCAAATTAAGCTGGTTACCGATATGACACTCACAATCATTTTCACTGTCTCCATCATCTGTAGACACTGTCTGTGGTTTAAAAGGATTTTCATCTGATTCTGAGGATGTCCCCAATAATGGCTTATGTGAGACAGTCCTTTTCTTAATTACAATAGTTTTCTTCTCATGCATGATTATTTTTCCTTTTATTTTTTACAGTGAGTTGATTATTTTTGTTTGAACTATCAGCAAAAATAGTTTTTGCAACATTTTTGTTTGATTTTTTTGGAAATGTCTTCACTCAGCTTCATTTTGTACAGTGTACTTGTCAGAACAGTTGCTGGGCGGCTTGGGCATCCTCTTTTCTTTGAATGAACAGTTTGGTCTTTCAGTTGTGGCAAGGGGCTTATATCCATCAGACAAAATACTGCAGTCATTTGCAGATGGTGAGGATGTTGCACACCTGGCCTGTACTCGAACAATGGGTGTACCACTCTTGTTTACAGGTGGTTGGGAGCCACTAGGTCCAGGCTGGGGCTCAAGTAGTTCCTGTCTGAAGTGACTTGTTTCAGCTGGATATCTGTCATTTTTTGGTGAATGACGGATAGAGACTTGTGGGCCAGCTTGTTGACCAGTGGATATGGTAGAGTCAGTCACTGAAAAGTCATGGTCTTGGAAAATGTTTCTTTTCAGTTATTCTAAAACCATGTTCTGCTGTAGCTACTGTGGCTGACTTTTTGTAAGCTTCAGCAAAAAGCTTTGCAATTTGGAAATGACTCACCACTCTACCTATATGATTTTTCTACCATTTTTTTATTTCCTGTGCATAGTAAGATTCAGGGGAAACATGAATGCTCTGTCAAGAGGTTGCATCTTGTGAGAATAGTGAGGCAGTAAACTCACAATGTGTACACCATTTTCCCTAGTTGACTCAAGTAAGGATAAGTTTCTTATGTGTGAATAGTGGTCATCTAAGACCAGGATCAAGGGGTCTTCCTTGGTAGATTTGACACTTTCTAAAAACCTTGAAATCATTTAAGGAAACTTCCAAATTCCATCCATCCTGATTTGTGGTAGACAATCATGCTTCCATCTGTTGCCCCATCTAATAGCTCTGGCTTTTGATTTTTTTCGTAAAAATACAAATAAAGAAGGTATAAAGTGACTGGTCGCACTCATGCAAGTAACAACTGTTACTAATGATCCTCTCTCTGCCGAGGATTCGGAGCCAACTTGGCATTTACCTTTCAGTGCAATAACTTTATTTGCCTTATGCTGTAGAATTGACAGACCAGTCTCATCACAATTGTAAACTCTCTTAGGGTCAAAATTTATTTTTTTCTAGAAGGGATTCGTAAACGTCAAAAAAACATTCTCCCTGCTAAATCCTCTAACACGTTTCATTCATGTTTGTTGAGGTTCATTAAACTAAGCTCTGAGTGTATCCACATAAATGAGCGGAGCCATTACCAGCCGGCAATAGTTGTCTCTTTGTTAAAAGGGATTCGTAAAGAATTTTTCTGCTAAACCAAATACCATTTTCTTTATATCTTTTGCAGTTAAACCATAAAATCTGGCCTCCATACCCAGGCAATATTTGACAAGGAATTGCTCTAGCTCAGTGTTAAGCACAGGTTTTCTTCCAAGTTTAACTGACACTAACTAATTTAATACAGTATCTCCAGAATTACTAACTTTGCCTTTCAAAGTTGATTTTGGAACGTCAAATTGCTTCGATGCGCGTCCCAGAGCCATCTCCCAATACAGCAATGATAGCTCTTTTCACGTATTTTTCTCGGTCCACTGCTTTCTCTTTTTAGGATGCATCTGTAACAATATGATATAACTTGTTGCAAGTACAGATAAGCGATGAAATGTCAGAAATGGTATAGATAAAAATATGAGCATATTATCGCACAGAACGACAGTAGAGCTGCGATATTAGGAGCAAACCAACATTTCATGATGGCTGACTCTGCTCCCAAAACCATCAATACAAACGACAACATGCCGATGTCTTGTTAAGATACATTATTCCGTGGTACTGTTTTATGCTGCACTGTTTAAAAATAGCTTACCTCTTAAAAGATTGAGTACTGTGCTTTCGAAATGTCAAAAGCTTTTGCTGTGCACAAAACTTTCGAAAAATTACACAAACTGAACGACGTTGCACATCTAACCAAAGATGACACAGTACTGAAGGAAGGGTTCATAGAGTATGAGGAGACCTCCTATTTAGAAGGGTGCGATATTAGGCTGAGCTCCGATAATAGGCAGAGTTCCCTGCACTTGAAACTACTTCTCCAGTACAAACAATACGCAGTGTTACGTTTGTCAGGAACTCTTCAATCCATTCTCAAAACTGCACTGTTATTCCGTAGCATATTTCGTTATCAGACGACTGTGCGGAACTGTACTGAGCCTCTTCTGGGAGTCAAAGAACAAGGCATCAATCTTGGTACTGATATCTACTAACTTGTAGATCTTGAAAGCGAACAGAGCAAGCTATTTTTCACTTTGGCATCAGCAATATTGGTTGTGCGTCTATTTCACGACCCCTCTTGAATACGGTGAGGTGTGTGAGGAAAAGTAATGAGAAGCGATCTGGCAACACTGTGTTGTTCTACTTGTGTAGACCAGTACGTACACCCCTTCCACAAGCTCGGTCCGAGTTTCAGCTGCTTCAGCCATCACGTGATTTTCTGAGAGTGCCATCAGTGCAGCTACGTTTTTTTTGCGTTCTGAAAATGGAACAGTGGAATTTAGAGCAACATACTCCATCAAATTTTGTGTTAAATTTGGGTGATCTGTGAGAGTGACCTTGGAAAAGTTCAAAGCGGTCTATGGGGAAACTTCATTATACAATGCACAAGTTTTCCCTTGGCAGAAATCATTTTTGGAAAGCTGAGAACACATTGAATATGAACCTTTCTCAGGGAAACCTTCACCTTCAGGGACCCACGAAAATGCCGAATGTGTATGTGTGTATTCTTGCGAGATCAGACTGACGCGTAACAAAAAGGATGATGGGTGACATGTTTAATACTTTCAATATACATCAGATTTTGACCAAAATTTTGCACATTCGAAAGGTCTGTACCAAAAAGATACCGAAAAACATCAAAACTCAGCAGGACATTTGAAGAAACATGTGCATTGATTTTCCTGAGAGGATTGCCAATGACGAATGTCAGGTGATGAATCCTGGATTTTTGGGTATGAACCTCTGACAAACTGGCATAGTGAAGAGTGGAACACTGAGACATCTCAACTGAAAAAAGCTTGAATGAGAAAGTCAAAGATCAGAACAATATTGATTTGCTTTTCTGACAGTACAGCTACAGTGCATTAAGAATTTGTTCCTCCAGGACAAACTGTCAACCAAGTGTTTTACAAGGATGTCCTTGAAAAGCTCAAGGAAAGCATGAATCGAGTTAGACCAGACACTGCATACAAGTGGGTGCTGTATCATGACAACGTCACATGTCACAGAGCCAACCTCAAAAAGCATTCCTGTTGTTCCACAGTCCACCTGTTCACCTGATCTGAGCGCTTGTACCTTTTCCTTTTCTCTAAATTGAAAAATGTCTTTGAAGGACGTCATTTTGGGACTTGAAGTCTTCGAGTACCCCTACCAAGACTAGGAACAGCTACTCAATGGGTGTACAGCTGCCAGAGGGAATTACTTTGAAGACGACAAGGTTTTTTGAAAAAAAATGAAAACTTAGGCAGGTAAAAAAGTCATTCTTATTTCTTTTCTTATACACATTGTAGAAGCGTTTGTGCAATCTTGCTTATCAGCCTCAATGTGCCCCCCAGCCCCTACTTTGACAGGCCTGATATCGGCGAAACAGGTTTATTTTACTCCGACTCGGAGCTGCTTCTACCACAGCGAAACCAGTCTATTTTGCTCCGCCTCAGAGCTGCTTTATCAGGATCCTTACCAGGCCATGTAATGGCCTGGCTGGACGCTGTCTCTCCTGGTGGAAGAGGAAGGAAGGAAAGTCATGTCCATTGACCTATGCAAACGGGCATACTTAAGCAGCCCCGAATATACAGTTTTTCGAAGTGAGGATGGTGGTGCCCTCTCTTCTCCAGCGTTATTTAGAAAAACACACAAATATACAGGGTGGTCCACTGATCGTGACCGGGCCAAATATCTCAAGAAATAAGCGTCAAACGAAAAAGCTACAAAGAACGTAACTTGTTTAGCTTGAAGGGGGAAACCAGATGACGCAATGGTTGGCCCGCTAGATGGCGCTGCCATAGGTCAAACGGATATCTATTGAGTTTTTTTTAAATAGGAACCCCCATTTTTATTACATATTCGTGTAGTACCTAAAGAAATATAAATGTTTTAGTTGGACCACTTTTTTCGCTTTGCGATAGATTGTGTTGTAATAGCCACAAACATATGGCTCACAATTTCAGACGAACAGCTGGTAACATCTAAGTTTTTTTAAATTAAAATACAGAACGTAGGTATGTTTGAACATTTTATTTCGTTTGTTCCAATGTGATGCATGTACCTTTGCGAACTTATCATTTCTGAGAACGCATGCTGTTATAGCGTGATTACCTGTAAATACCACATTAATGCAATAAATGCTCAAAACGATGTCCATCAACCTCAATGCATTTGGCAATACGTGTGACGACATTCCTCTCAACAGCGAGTAGTTCGCCTTCCGTAATGTTCGCACATGCATTGACAATGCGCTGACACATGTTGTCAGGCGTTGTCAGTGGATCACGATAGCAAATATCCTTCAACTTTCCCTACAGAAGGAAATCCGGGGACGTCAGATCCGGTGAACGTGCGGGCCATGTTTCGACGACCAATCCACCTGTCATGAAGTATGCAATTCAATACCGCTTCAACCGCACACAAGCTATTAGCCGGACATCCATCATGTTGGAAGTATATTGCCATTCTGTCATGCAGTGAAACATCTTGTAGTAACACCGGTAGACTGAAGCGCCTAGAACCGCTCGGTCACAGCGGCCGGCGAGGGACCTACAATAGATTATAGTTAGAAGAGAAGCTAATTAGAGGTGGGGATAACTCAGCAACAAATTCGGTATATGATCTGATAGGGATTCCATCGGGCGCTTGGAGCTTTGTTCAGTTTTAACGATTTCAGATGTTTCTCAACACCACTGACACTAATACTTATTTCATTCATCTTTTCAGTGGTATTTGTATTTCTACGTTCACTCTATCTTCGATGGTTTCGGTATACATGCTGATTGGCGTTGAGGAGGTCATTTAACCTACAATAGATTATAGTTAGAAGAGAAGCTTATTAGAAGTGGAGCTAACTCAGCAACAAATTCGGTATATAATCTGATAGGGATTCCATCGGGCGCTTGGAGCTTTGTTCAGTTTTAACGATTTCAGATGTTTCTCAACACCACTGACACTAATACTTACTTCATTCATCTTTTCAGTGGCATTTGTATTTCGGCGTTCACTATTAATCTCTCGAGGAATAATATCCCAAATTATTACGTTGAAGATAAATTAAAAATCTGCCGCCGGATGTAGCAGATGAACAGCTTCGTGCGTAGATTCTGCGGCAAGAGAAGATTCTTCAGTTTCTTACAGAGTTTCGACAACTTATGGTAAATTATTTAATAGAGCTCTAATAACTAGATGTTTAGCCGACCGTCTTGTTTGACTGCATCCTTTTAAGTTGGTTTTCGTACAGTTATGCCTTATTTTCCACCGCATCGTGGATCCAACAAAGAAACAATAAATTTTTGTGTATTCCCAAATAGGCTAACTGCTTCTGGTCACAATGACGCTGAATGCACGCCCGCAAGATTTAAATAATGTGCTGGACACTGTGCAAACTCTTCCAGCTCGTTTATATCCATAACTCTGGACTGGCCTTCTTAATATATGCCGGTCACATTAGAGCCATTATCGTAAAATTGTCCACGACGTCCAAAACATCAGCTTTTAGTTTTTCTAGAATTCGCTTCGTGAAATACTCCTATTCTCCAGTCTTTCCGCCGACTTCTATGAAATCAATAAAGCTGTCTTTATTTTACATTCAATTTCTGTTATTCTCATATAACGAATCCCCTGGCTCATTTGTTCTGTGTAAGATACATATGGAATGCAGTGAAACATGATGGTGAAGTAGTTAGTCTCCTTGATCTTACTGATAGTAGTATTTCGAACTTTGTTTGCCATCAGGGTAAGGTCGGGGGTGTAAATTTGTTTTACGTGTCTGGTATGAGTTCGCCGTGACATTTTCCCTACATTTGCAACACTTAACGACAACGAAAAACAACATTCAGCTGTTGGTTCTATAAAGACGCCATCACACTTAATCTCGTAGCAGGTAAATATAAGTTTTTGTTTCAAATTATGTAATCGTTAAGTTGTGTATCGTCTGCGGTAAGCATTATCTATGCACGCTTTAGAAAATAAAATTATTTGCCAAAAGAATCACCTTTCTGTGAGGAGCAAACCATGGCACAAGAAACAGTGAAACCATTTGCGATATTTTTTTGAACTGTGTGGTGCATCGGTTAAGAGCCCCCCCCTCCCCCCCCCCCCCCCCCCCCCCGCCACCTTTATCGTCTTCGTTTCCAACGGTTTCTAATCCAGGAAGACCCATCAGGCAGACAGAATGAGAGTGTTTGTTGCGAGTTGCATATTCTACAGTAGCAGCAATCCAGATACCTGACAAATCCTTCGAATGAACGGGAATATTTCCACTCAGTCCGGATGTCTTCACAGTACAAGATTTTGCTGCCTCAGACATCTCAGGCAGAGTCGATCAACAACTCAAGAGGGCAAAGGAGTTTAACAGGAGAACACGGGCAAATGCTTCTCAGTGACAGATGATTTGTCTGTGGAGTCGCCAGGAAAAAACCAAGAACGTAATCTGATGCACCAACAGGTGTAGGCCTATCCAGTATTTATCCCGGTACCGAAGCATGATCGACCCACAACAAAGAAGGAAAAAAATCGTTAAATATGCAATCTTAGATGGACTAGCTAAACCAGACAAAACCAAGGAGAGGCAAAATACCAGTACCAATAACGCAGAATCACTAGGGCTAATCTGGACTTAACAGCGTCATCATCTTCAGGGACAACCGGGTCCCAATCCAAGGAAGGATCTGCTGTTTTGAATTGCCCAGGGTGTGGTGAAGTCTACAAATTATGAAGGACATGGTTAACTTTCTTGTGATTTATGTTACAGCGTACATTTTGACTGTATGTCGCCTAATCTTACCAGACGATGCGGTTAAGAGTACAAACGAGTACGTATATTGACATTTAAGGTTTATGTCACAAGTCAGGCACCTGTAACTGATATATGCTGTTCCCAAATAAGCCAGCAATAATTTGTTATCAGAAACGCTCGTTTTAAGCGTCTCAACTACTATGCATGGGCGCTATATACTAAGTACGTACTCTTTCCCGACTTTCCTCTATATCGATGATATATTTTGTATTGTTTTTTAAAAATAGGATACCTGTACTTTTTTTTTTGTACATGGTCTCGTTGAGAGTAGAACTGTATTTGGCGAGCATAGCTATCAAATTAAGAAAATTTCTTTGGCTAAGATGAGGAAAATTTTCAGGGAGGTCATTCGCTGTTTCTTTAGAACCTCGAAAAGGAATACAGTTTGTTGCAAGATACATGACAGTGTCCATTACTACATGTAAAATACGTCTCCATTTTTCTTGCCGAGAGTGAATTAATCGCTCAGTGTAGCGATTGATGCCTTGAGACAATTTCATTTGCTGCTCACGGCTTTTCCATTTGACAAATCATTAATTGTGTGTTTATGACGTGTCATGCTCAGACAATCTTTTTGAAGACCCTCTGCACACGAAGCCGATGTAGAAGTGCTGGTGTATAGTTCGCAGACAGTATAGTAAATTGCATTTTCTGTTTTCGAATAAACAAGCCGTGATCTTTTAATATTTTCTTTATTTTCCGTTGTTCCGAACCACATGTTCTGTACAAACGCCTAACGTTGCATTCAGTGAACCTTAACTCTATGTTATTTGGATGTTTATCATTTAGTAATATGGTTTGTTTGCTGAAGAATTGGACTATTACAACTATAAGGTTGTTGTACATGGCTACACTCCATACAAATACTTTCAGAAAAGACTTCCTGACACTTAAATCTATACTCGATGTTAACAAATTTCTCTACTTCAGAAACGCTTTCCTTGCCATTCCCATTCTATGTATTATGTCCTAACGATAAGGTACTACGTAATATTTCTTACTAGTTATTTCTGTTAATCGTTTATTTCCACTACGGTAGTTGCGCTCTATGAATTTCGCTAAATATTATAATCACGCTGATCATTTGCACAGCCAGCCAACGACATAGACAGCGATCGCCGCTTGACGTTCAACCCTTCGGGTTTATTCGGCTTAACTCATGTCCGTCCCCTTTTCTCTGCGGGAAAGACCTTTTTGTCTAAATGCAACGGAATTCCCCTGTCAGAGACGTCACGTACATTATACACGTAATCAAAAATCAACTTTGAATACTTTCAGAAATCAGCTCAGGGTGTGTTTCAAAACCACTGGGAAGCGTTTCAAAACCAAATAAATACGCGTTGGAACAACGTACGCTGAACGCTAAGCGATTTGTGAAACAAGTATTTTTTTTTTCAAACATATGAATTTGGCCTCCCCTGAAATTGTCGCCAGGGGTAAAAACCTCCGGTTTGCCCACCATCGCCACCTCCAGAGCCGGGGCTTTACGTTAGACCCGAAGATGTCGCTCAACCACCGTCCTCTGCCCCACTGGCATCTCCCACGTCCAGTGACACATCCAGCTGCAGCTGGACATACAACGCATCCGCTACCCTGTGGCCGAAGTCAAGAGTGCGCAACTGTCCCTGCAAATCGAAGAAATCATGTTTTGGTAAACTCAGTAAATCGAGACGATTGTTATGACAGACCGCTGCATACACAATTAGTGGAAGTTAGCAGCTATCTAACATTCATTAATTCTAATTGTTTAGTGGTTTCCTTACTTCTTGCATCATTCAACTCCTTACGAAACTCCATTGTTAACTCGACAATGCACAACGTATGAAGGTACATAAATCAGCTGTGAAAATGACTTCACAGAAATACAAATGTTTGGTTCACGAAGAAATGAATCATGTTACCAAGGCGGTGGAATGTAGAGTGAGAAAAAAGGAAGTAGCGAAAACTTTCATACAGGCTGTCGAGAATCCTGAAACAAAAATGTCGGAGTATCGAAAACATATCATACGGAGGGAGGAGCGGACCAAGCAAGGTGAATTCTTGCTACTTGAAGAATGCGTATTGAAATGACTTAGTCAGTGAAGTAATGTGGATTGGGAATAGTATTTAATACTGACACAGAGGTTTCTTTTAGATTGTGTCACTAGGTCAATGTACTAACTGTAGGCAAGAATATCAACATGTTTAAAGTTAAGCATCGTAAAGGATTAGTCTTTCTTATTCATTCTCACATTGTGTTCGTTCCCCATTGTCATTCCTCGCAGCCAGGCGTTCGGGCGAAAAGAGCTCTATTTAAGATATATCTGAAAATAGTGAGGCTTTCTCGAAAGCCAGACCAAGCGAGGATACGCAGTGGTTAGCACACTAGACTCGTATTCGAGAGGACAACAGGTCAAATCCGCGTTAGGCCACCCGGATTTATTTTTCTGTCATTTCCCTAAAATCGCTCCAGGCAAATGCCGGAATGGTTCCTTTGGAGGAGAAAGACCGCCTTCCTTTCTTATGCCTGAAACATTCCGAGCCTGTACTCCGTCTCTAATGACTTCGATGCCGACAGGTTGTTAAACCTAATCTTCCTTCCTTCGTTCGCTGGCCTGCCAGATACGGTTTAACGGAAGTGTTTACTTTGTCCCGTTTCAAGACTGACAGAGAGAGGGGGTCACTGCTGAGTCACGAGGGCCTGGAGCTACTTGAGAGAAGGCTTACAACCATTCCCACTACGATCAAGTAGGCTTATTATTGGGTTGCACTTTTCTTGACAACTTCTAAGTGCAGATAAACAAAATGGTTCAAATGGCTCTGAGCACTATGCGACTTAACATCTATGTTCATCAGTCCCCTAGAACTTAGAACTAATTAAACCTAACTAACCTACGGACAACACACAACACCCAGCCATCACGAGCTGGGAATATCAGCCGCAGCCTTACAGTACAATTACTCACTTACGAAATTTGTTATCGACAATCCATTGTAAGTTTGAGAGTAACAGAAATAACAAGTACAACACTAGAAGGGAAAATGATCTGATGAGTTTATCTTTGCATGGAAAGGGGTTAAATAAGCAGCTATAAAACTCTGTAACAGTCTACCCATGGAAATAAAAACGTCTAAGTTTTTAAATGTAGATTAAGGAGTTTTCTTCTTAACAACTCCTTCTGTACAACAGAAGAATTCTTGAGTAGAGGTAATTCATTATTAAAGGAAAACTGTAAATGCCCAACATCTATTTTTATTTAGTTATAGGCTACATAAGTGTTCTACGTTTGTTCCATTGACATACTCCACATGATACGTTTATCATGAATCATGGAACAAGGAACTAGTGAGTTATGAAGTTGGTCTTCCTCGGACGTATGTCCTGGGTGGAGCTTCCTTCCTGTGCTTCCACTGACAGTGTCGAGATTACGCTCCAGCCATGGAAGTGGTCCCAACTAATAAATAAATCTTTATTTATACAAATTGTACCAAAATACAAGAAGAAACTCACCCCAAGAAGAATTTCCAGCTGTTTGGCCATGAAGAGACCGTTGGGATGCAGTGCTGGAGCGGCACTGAGAAAATCGAGTCGACAACGACCTGTTGTTCTGTCCATGTGAATTGTGATCAGCTGTCTCAGGAAGATCCTGACATCAGAATCAACTTTACTGCCGACTACGCTCAACACCTTTTAATCAAGAAGAAATTATAATTAATTTGTTACAAATGGAGTTACATTGCTTTCTTATCTCTCTTACTGTGATGGGTATCAATGCCTTGTGGATTTCATGACTTCTCTCACTTCATATGTTATGCAAAGATAGACAAAATAAGAATAAGAAACTCTAAGATTATCTTATGATTATTGATTACACGATATCACCAAATTACTTCGCTTCCAACACAATATTAGGTAATTTTAATGATAATCCATTACTTAGAACTTTACACTGGCTACCTGAAGAAAATATGTTGCAAATAAAACTGCTTTAGGAGCTGAGAACTTACTAATTAATACATTTAGTGACCATTAACAGCTTGGACAGTAGAGTTTTTATAAAGTTTAAAAAGAAGCCAGAATACATACCTTTCCACCAACAGAGGACAAGAAGATGTCGGTTTCTGAGCAGTGCATCATCATTGCGATTCTCTCCACTCGTGTTTTTCCAAGGTTTCTTTGGACTAGTTCTGTGGGATAAACATAGATAACATGTTGTAACTATGTGTGATACATAAAGCGAATTTTATGGATTACACAACAGCTTCGAAGGGGGATAACAAAGAATACAGTCCGTAATTCACGTTTATAGTGTTCAAGGAATGACATGGCTTTATGTAACCTTGATACAAACACATTACAGGAGCTGGACAAAAATACAGAAACACAGAGAAAAATAGATGCTAGAAGATAATTGCACACGCTAGCCAAGCCTGCAGGTTGCGCTATTGTGTTTGTCCACCAGCGGCACCTACGCAATGTCCTCTATACGCTGCGTCAGCCGTGGTTAGAACAATGTTATATGTAGTTATATCGCAGCTACGTTAATGTGGGCAAATCGTTGGTCCTCGTACGGTGGGTACTTTCGTCGCCAAGATGCCTAAAGTACCGGGTGATCAAAAAGTCAGTATAAATTTGAAAACTGAATAAATCACGGAATAATGTAGATAGAAAGGTACAAATTGACACACATGCTTGGAATGACATGAGGTTTTATTAGAACCAAAAAATACAAAAGTTCAACAAATGTCCGACAGATGACGCTTCATATGATCAGAATAGCAATAATTAGCATAACAAAGTAAGACAAAGGAAAGATGATGTTCTTTACAGGAAATGCTCAATATGTCCATCATTCCTCAACAATAGCTGTAGTCGAGGAATAATGTTGTGAACAGCACTGTAAAGCATGCCCAGAGTTATGGTGAGGCATTGGCGTCGGATGTTGTCTTTCAGCATTCCTAGAGATGTCGGTCGATCACGATACACTTGCGACTTCAGGTAACCCCAAAGCCAATAATCGCACGGACTGAGGTCTGAGGACCTGGAAGGCCAAGCATGACGAAAGTGGCAGGTGAGCACACGATCATCACCACATGACGCGCGCAAGAGATCATTCACGCGTATAGCAATGTGGGGTGGAGCGCCATCCTGCATAAACATTGTACGTTCCAGCAGGTGTTTATCAGCCAGGCTGGGGATGGTGCGATTCGGTAACATATCGGCGTACCTCTCACCCATCACGGTAGCAGTTACAAAACCAGAATCACGCATTTACTCCAAGAAAAAAGGCCCGATAACGGTAGATGTGGAAATCCAACACATACCGTGACTTTCTCGTCGTGCAATGGAGTTTCCAAGACAGTTCTAGGATTTGCGGTAGCCCAAATTCTGCAATTGTGGGTTTTGACAGCCCTCGGTGCGTGAAATGAGCTTCGTCGGTCCACAACACGTTAGTCAACCATTCGTCACCTTCCGCCATCTTTTGAAGCGCCCACATCACAAATGTTCATGATGCCGATGGATTTTGTACGGATAGCATCGGAGGGTACGCCTAAGTGCCAACCAAACAGTAGTACATGGAATGCCGGTGCGACGTGCGACGGCGAGAGCGCTGACCTCCCCGTGCATATATGAACCCGCTACAGTCTCCATTTCTTCCTGAACTGTCTCAGCAGCATTACGCTTTGTGCTCGATCGGCCACTACGGGGTCTATCGTCTAAACAATCCGTGGCTTCGAACTTCGAAATCATTCTCGCCACAGCTGCATTTGTCAACGGACCTTTACCCGTTCGAATCCCCTTCCTACGTCGATAGGATCGTAACGCTGAACTAGCACATTCCTCATTCTGATAATACAGCTTCATTAAAAGCGCGTTTTCAGGTAACGTCAACGTGCTTCGACTGCTGAGGCATCTGATTCTCTTTTTTCTTTATTGTGATTTTAAAACCCGTATAAAAACAGGTAGGCTGGCATCAGCACAATACGTAGCTCTTCAGCCAAAGATATTACAATGGTAAAACAAAGAAGACACATGAGTTGGAACAAAACGGCGGGAAAAAAACAGTAGACACATGAACATAAAAAACATGAAGCCATTCACACTCGATAACAATCCACACTACAAACTGTTGACACGACGCACAAACACTGAAGATGTCGATGGCACTGGTGAATGATGGAGTGTGACGGTGAACACTGAACACTGAACATCACGACACATACGAGACACTAATGGCGATGACCTGTGGCACGCGAATGTCCACATAGCGTGTGCGAGTCCGGGGACCTGCCAAGAGGAGAAGGGTGAGGGGGTGGGGAGAGGGGAGAACAAAGATGCCAATGGCTGAGGAGATGGGAGGAGGAGTAGAGGGACAGGGGAGGGGAAGCCCGGGGGAGGAGTGGGGAGAAATGGTGGAGGGAGGGAAGGGGGGAGAAAAGGGAGGGAGGGTGCCCAAAGGAGCAAACACAGGAAGAGGGAGGGAGGATCAAAGTTGGTAGGAGGGGTAGATGGAGGGGAGGAGGGCATCATCAGGGAGGGGGAGCTGGTGGAAGCCACCTTGGGAGAGGGTAAGAAGGGTGGAGAGATTCAGACCAGGTGGGACGTAGGAATACAGGCGCAGCAGCGGGCGGGGGTGGGAGAGGATGGGAGAGACAAGCAGGTGAGGAGGATCGAGTATTTGGGGAGGTGTACAGGATCCGTATCTGTTCAAGGAAAAGGAAGGAGGTGGGGGAACGGAATGAGGTCGTACAGGATCCGCGTGGGGGAGGGGAGACGGGTGCAATAGGGGAGGTGGAGAGCATGGCGTTCAAGGATCTGAAGGGATTTGTAAAAGGTAGGGGGGGGGGGGCGGAGATCCAGGCAGGATAGGCGTAACAGTGGATAGGGCGGATGATGGATTTATAGGTGTGGAGGATAGTGGAGGGGTCCAGACCCCACGTACGGCCGGAAAGGAGCTTGAGGAGACGGAGTCGGGAGTGTGCCTTGGCTTGGAGTGTCCGGAGATGGGGGGTCCAGGAGAGGTAACCGTCGAGGGTGGCGCCAAGGTACTTAAGGGTGGGGGTGAGGGCGATAGGATGGCCATAGATGGTGAGATATAAATCAAGGATGCAGAAGGAAGGGGTGGTTTTGCCTACAATGATCGCCTGGGTTTTGGAGGGATTGACCTTGAGCAATCACTAGTTGCACCAAGCGGTGAACCGGTCAACATGGGATTGGAGAAGGTGTTGGGAATGTTGCAGGGTGGGGGCAAGGGCAAAGAAGGCGGTGTCATTGGCAAACTGGGGAAGGTGGACGGGGGGTGACGGCGGTGGCATGTCCGCCGTATACAAAAGGTACAGAAGGGGGGAGAGGACGGAGCCAAGGGGCACACTGGCGGAGGGAGAAAAGGTGTAGGAATCCGTGTTGTGGATGGTGACGTAGGAAAGACGGTGGGAGAGAAAGGAGCTGATCAGACAGACTTGGTTAATGGGAAGGGCGAAGGTTTGGAGCTTGAAGAGGAGACTGGAACGCCATACGCGGTCATAGGCACTTTCGAGGTCCAGGGAGAGGAAGATTATGGAGCGACGGGAATTTAGCTGTTCGGAAAGGAGATGAGTGAGGTGGGGGAGAGCATCTGATTCTCAGTACAGCTCCTTTTATACACGACTGTCATGCGCAGTCACTGACGTTTTGCTGTCCAACGCCATCTGTCGGACATTTTGCAAATTTAGTTTTTTTTTGTTCTATAAAACCCCATGTCTTTCCAAGCATGTGTGTCAATTTTTACCTCTCTATCCACATTATTCCGTGGTTATTAAGTTTTCAGATTTATACTGACTTTTTGATCACCCGGTATTTGGTGTTTCAAAAGGCACCATATCACAGATTTATGTCGTATACAGGGAAAGCAGAAAAACATCATCTGCTAAGTCATAATGCGAACGGAAGTGCTTGTTAAGTGGTCGAGACAGACGGTCATTGAGGAGGATTGTGACAAAAATAAGAGGACGTCAGCTGCAGAAGTCACTGCAGAACTGGATATCGTTTTTGTGATTCCCGTCAGCACCAAAACAACGCGAACGGAGTTCTCTTCGGAGAGAAGGCTGTGTGGCTGCAAACCATCTCTACCATTATTACCTGAACTTGCCCTTGTTTTGCAGGAAGAATGGTATGATTCCCATGAAAACCATACAGGACCTGTATTTATCCATTCCAAGACTTTGAATACTAACCATCCTCTTACACCTTTTTAGGCTTCATAGCGAGTTGTGTTTTTGATGTTTCCACGATTTCGTCAAATCCCTGTATATCAACCTTAGAATTACTAAAGGATTGAGTCTGTTTGGAGGTACATATCAGAAAGTTCACGAAATACCTGCATGGATTCATTTTCTCACCTGTACTAATCGTAATCAAGAGACACGACGCTAAATGACTGGAATCTTTCTTAAGCTTCAAGTGGCAGAGGATAGGAGTGATGTGGTAGAATGACGGATAACCTGAATAGTGCATGTCTAAATAGCTGCTTATACTCAATAATCACAACTTAAGAACTGCAGTGAGTGGCAGCAATCACAAAAATTCCTGTAAGTTAAGGAATAGTAAAATACACGTAGAACAAATTGTGTGCTGTAGACGTTTCAATTGAAAGACGTATCAGTGAATACCATGTGGAAAGACATGGTGAGCGTACATAATTGTTCCGTACTGTCTATTGTGTTCGTCCTACAGAACAGTTTTCTGCAACTTCGTCGATTTCGTTCTTCAGTGTTATGGTGAGTAGAAGTCTTACGGATCTCCAGCAGTTGAGTTTCACGAACATTAGTACATTGTCTCAGAAATTATCACGTACAGCGTGCGGCTGACGTAACATTACGGCGCTTGGAATACGCAGCAGACAAAACACTGCGTCGTCCGCTCCAGATAGCTGAGTGGTATGCCGGCACGGTATCTCAGCGTGTTCGGTCGGAGGGTTCGTTACCCTCTGTAACAAAAATACCGAGTGAATGGATCAACGAAGAACCTAAATGGGTATCATCGTACGTCCACCTCGAACGAATTCAGCGAACGATATCGAACAAAATGAGTTAAAAATGGTCAACTACCCTCAGCAATAAAAAAAACTGAGTGAACGGATCAAAGAACAACTTGAACGGGCGTCATGGGACGTCCGCTCCGAACATACACAACGAACAAAATAGAACAAAATGAGATCAACAAAGAAATTAAAAAATAAATAAATAAAAATAAAAAAAAGTAGTCAGCGCGACAGAATGTCAATCCTAAGGGCCCGGGTTCGATTGCCGGCTGTGTCGGCGATTTTCCCGCTCAGGGATTGGGTGTTGTGTTGTCCTAATCATCATTATTTCATCCCCATCGACGCGCAAGTCGCCGAAGTGGCGTCAAATCGAAAGACTTGCACCCGGCGAACGGTCTACCCTACGGGAGGCCCTAGTCACACGACATTCATTTATTTAATACTACGTCAAGCCAATTATCATAAGTCTCCACGGTATCAAACGTATATTTACGGCTCCTGCAAACGTCTGTTAGATGGAAAAAAATTGTCGTTTTTGAAATAATTTTATCATCTCTTGTTTTGTAGACGTTAGCTGAAGTTCAAGTTATCTCTGTTTCGTGTGCTTTGTGTACTACGCTCGTATTGATTTCGTGTTCATCATATGCAGTAAAGAGAAAGAACGTCTGTAGCAAATGATTTACAGAGTACTTGACGATTATTGATATGATGAGAACGAAATACCTGATTATGGTTCAGATTACACATTTACCGCGTTGTTTTCGCAGACTGTATTGTTATGAAAGGTTCACCTGCTTGTATGAAACGTTCGCCTGCTTATATAAATTAGGAAATCAGTTTAAGCATATGATAATTGTGAGTTTAGTGTTTCAGTTTGTATCACACTGTACCAACAACGAATGCAAAATTATGCTTTGTTCTTGTGTTTTGTGTGTTCCTTTAGATTTAAACTGGTTTTAAAAGAAATTTAAACAGAAAGATCGTCTGTTTACTTCCTGACGAAGTATTTGAACAACGTAAGTCCTTCTCAGTTTTTATCTGTGATAATTACTTAAACTGGAATATCATTTGTGAATTCTGATTTAACACTAGCAATGCCAAAATATGTATATTTAAAGTAGAAAGTCTACTAAACGTAAAAAAGTTTTGAAATTCCAACTATATATTTGTACACACGAGTTATAATTTCCATAAGACCACATACACTGATGTCCAAAATTAAAGCAACAAATCACTATTTCCCCATCCCATGGCTAATTCACGATATAATCATATAGATTGTCAACAGATGTCCGTACGATCGTGTCCTGCACGGAAGATGGCATTCTGTTCAACGGACAACCAAGCCAACGATGACGTCAGGGCACCTATCAACCAACCAGGATAGTGTTTGCCGGGTAGCCCTACATCCACAATCGCTCTGTACACGGTCACAGACAGTGCAGTATGGCACAGAGAAGACACCTACCGGTCTGTCTGCGATGGAAGGCTACGGGAGAAGAATGGAAGCAGGACAGTCGTAAACTGGTGTGGCCCGCTGGCTTAATGTGAATCGTTCTGTTGTTTTTCGGATGTGGCGACAGTTTAAAGAGATCTCAACTGTATCCCGAAGACCAAGGCGGGGCCTACCAGGTGCAACATCAGAAAGAAGAACCTTATTTGGCTGTAAGGGCACGACGTTACCGCCGCAGTACTGCACAGCAACTGGCATCTGATCTCGCAGTATCCACTGGCAAACGGTGTACAGAAGACTTAAGCAGAGTGGCCTTTACTGTCGGAGACATGGTGTATGTGTACCTCTGACGCGTCTCCACAGAAGGGAACGTCTAGAGTGCAGCCATCAAGATGCCTCCTAGACGGTCGAACAGTGGGCCAATGTTTCTTTCACCGATGAGTCACGATTTTGTCTGGACAATGATTGTCGACGCATTCATATCTGGAGGAAACGTGGTGCACGATTTACGGACCCAAACATTGTGGAAAGAGACTGATACCGAGTATGACCCCTAGTGGTGTGGGCAGGAATTATGTTGACACTCGAACACATCTTCATGACACTGTACTCTTAAAGCGGCAAGGTTTAATTGCTGTCAGGTATCGTGACGAGATGTTGGGAACTCCGTAGTTGATGTTTTCTTGGAAACGGAAGATATCGCACGCATCGAGTGGCCTGCTCCCTCTCCCGATTTGAAAACCACAGAGCACGTCTAGGATGCACTACGGACACGGGTTGCATCATGTCAGCAACGAGGATTTGAGAGCAGCGCTGCAGGAAAAGTGGGCGTTATTGCCTCAACATGAGATTGATAACATCATTCACAGCATGCGCTGTCGTTTGTCAGGCCTTATTTGTGCCAGAAGTGGTCACACCTCATACTGAACGCATTAATCAGTTGTCGGGAATGTTTGTGTAAATCCGTCAAGCTGGAAGAAATGAAGAACATTTTTGTCTACTGTTATGCAAGTTGCAGCTGTTCACGTTCTGTATTCTTTAGACTGTTTCTACTTTACCATCACCTGGTTATACTGTTTTGTGGCAAAATAAACGCAATCGTGCAAAATTTCGGTTTATTGCTTTAATTTTGGAGACCAGTGAATTTGAGCCAGTTCAAATGTGATGGCAGCTACGTACAAGACTAGAATCCTAAGTTTTAAACTAATGAGGAGTGATTTAAGTTGCAATAATGGAATTGATGCAAAGGAACCCTAACAAATGTTTGTAACAAGCTGACTGGTCAGACTGTTAGACATGCGCTTGAAAGAGTATATTGGTCGCTATGGAGCAATGTAGATGGTAAGGAACCAGCACCGGGGGGCCACGTGTGCCTTCATCACTGATGTAAATCGAGGAAGTGAAGCTGTATGTACGTAATAGACGGTTGTATAGAATCACTGCAGAAAATAGTGGCGACGTGGGGATGTGACAGAATGGCCGAAATCAGTTATCGCGTTTGAACGTGTCAGTGACCACGCCGTGAATGAAGTTGTCCGGTTCGTTAGTGTATCAAAGCAAGCTGTCTAGTGTGTCTACAAGGAATGGTGCACATCTGGCAGCCATTTAATATGGTGTAAGAACAGTTTTCGTAAAAAAAGTCCTGACCGACAAGGACTGGAGATGGGCGTCACACACTGTCAGCCACAGCTGATTTGAAACCGCACAGAAATTGCTGCTGCCAGTGAATGTAATCCATCTCAACCCTTTCCCTAGCGAACAAAACGAACGCAATGGGCAAATAATGAAGGATACTTCGTCAAAAGCCACTATTCATAGCTACACAAAAAGCTGCACACATAAAAAGCGCAAAACAACACAGAAACTGGACGGGAGCTGTTTATTCAGTGGCTAGAATAACATTAATGCATACAGAAATAAATCGGTTTCTTATAGTGACCTTTAATTTCATGAATCTCATTATATCATTTGATGGAAACCTTCATCAGTATATCCATGTGAGTTGTGGTGCCCATATTTCATGTGTAGTTGGGTCGCCCCTGTTTAGCTCAAATATTTAATTAGTTATCCGCTACGTGACTTCACTTTTACGGTCTCATGATCTCGTGGGGGATGATCTGCTCACTGTATAGGTCAATGGGATGAGATCTCACAGCATAATCAGTGTTCAACAGACACCTCTCACTAGCTAGTACTACACCATTTTCATTTAGCTCATGGAGACGACGTCCTGTAGCGTGCCTGCCATAAGATACCGAAAACGTTGAAGAATCATGCTAGCCCATTGGTGCTCAAGCAGCAGCCCGCAACAAGCTGGTCGGAGCTAGGATGAAGACAAGCTTACTGTGTAAGTGAAGGTCCAAGTGTGCTCACTGTGCAGTTCACACAAATTGCGAACGTAATTGTGTTTCGAGTCATGGTTTGTATTAATAAACACCGCCGGCAAAAACTGCAACACCAAAAACCATTAATATACAGTAATGACATTTCGGAAATACACTACTGGCCTTTAAATTTGCTACACCACGAAGATGACTTGCTACAGACGCGAAATTTAACAGACAGGAACAAGATGTTGTGATATGCAAATGATTAGCTTTTCAGAGCATTCACACCAGGTTGGCGCCGGTGACGACACCTACAAAGTGCTGACATGAGGAAAGTTTCCAACCGATTTCTCATACACAAACAGCGGTTGACCGGCGTTGCGTGGTGAAACGTTGTTGTGATGCCTCGTGTAAGGAGGAGAAATGCGTATCATCACGTTTCCGACTTTAATAAAGGACGGATTGTAGCCTATCGCTATTGTGGTTCATCGTATCGCGACATTGCTGCTACCGTTGGTCTAGATCCAATGACTGTTAGCAGAATATGGAATCGGTGGGTTCAGGGGAGTAATACGGAACGCCGTGCTGGATCCCAAAGGCCTCGTATCACTAGCAGTCGGGATGACAGGCATCTTATGCGCATGGCTGTTACGGATCGTGCAGCCACGTCTCGATCCCTGAGTCAACAGATGGGGACGTTTGCAAGACAACAACCATCTGCACGAACAGTTCGACGACGTTTGCAGCAGCATGGACTATCAGCTCAGAGACAATGGCTGCGGTTACCCTTGACGCTGCGTCACAGACAGGAGCGCCTGCGGTGGTGTACTCATCGACGAACCTGGGTGTACGAATGGCAAAACGTCATTTTTTCGGATGAATCCAGTTTCTGTTTACAGCATCATGAAGGTCGCGTCCGTGTTTGGCGACATCGTGGTGAACGCACACTGGAAGCGTGTGCTGTACCCTTCATTCGATCCCTGCGAAACCCTACATTCCAGCAGGATAATGCACAATCGCATGTTACAAGTCCTGTACGGGCCTTTCTGGATACTGAGAATGTTCAACTGCTGTCCTGGTGAGCACATTCTCCAGATCTCTCACCAACTGAAAACGTCTGGTCAATGGTGGCCGAGCAACTGGCTCGTCACAATACTCCAGTCACTGCTCTTGATGAACTGTGGTATCGTGTTGAAGCTGCATGGGCAGCTGTACCAGTAGATGCCATCGAAGCTCTGTTTGATTCAATGCCCAGGAGTATCAAGGCCGTTATTACGGCCAGAGGTGGTTGTTCTGGGTACTGATTTCTCAGGATCTATGCGCCCAAATTGCGTGAAAATGTAACCACATGTCAGTTCTAGTATAATACACTCCTGGAAATTGAAATAAGAACACCGTGAATTCATTGTCTCAGGAAGGGGAAACTTTATTGACACATTCCTGGGGTCAGATACATCACATGAGCACACTGACAGAACCACAGGCACACAGACACAGGCAACAGAGCATGCACAATGTCGGCACTAGTACAGTGTATATCCACCTTTCGCAGCAATGCAGGCTGCTATTCTCCCATGGAGACGATCGTAGAGGTGCTGGATGTACCCTGTGGAACGGCTTGCCATGCCATTTCCACCTGGCGCCTCAGTTGGACCAGCGTTCGTGCTGGACGTGCAGACCGCGTGAGACCACGCTTCATCCAGTCCCAAACATGCTCAATGGGGGACAGATCCGGAGATCTTGCTGGCCAGGGTAGTTGACTTACACCTTCTAGAGCACGTTGGGTGGCACGGGATTGTCCTGTTGGAACAGCAAGTTCCCTTGCCGGTCTAGGAATGGTAGAACGATGGGTTCAATGACGGTTTGGATGTACCGTACACTATTCAGTGTCCCCTCGACGATCACCAGAGGTGTACGGCCAGTGTAGGAGATCGCTCCCCACACCGTGATGCCGGGTGTTGGGCCTGTGTACCTCGGTCGTATGCAGTCCTGATTGTGGCGCTCACCTGCACGGCGCCAAACACGCATACGACCATCATTGGCACCAAGGCATAAGCGACTCTCATCGCTGAAGACGACACGTCTCCATTCGTCCCTCCATTCACGCCTATCGCGACACCATCGGAGGCGGGCTGCACGAGTCTGGGGCGTGAGCGGAAGACGGCCTAACGGTGTGCGGGACCGTAGCCCAGCTTCATGGAGACGCCCTCGCTCAAAGTCCGTCAACTGCACATACGGTTCACGTCCACGCTGTCGCGGCATACTACCAGTGTTAAAGACTGCGATGTAGCTCCGTATGCCACGGCAAACTGGCTGACACTGACGGCGGCGGTGCACAAATGCTGCGCAGCTAGCGCCATTCGACGGCCAACACCGCGGTTCCTGGTGTGTCCGCTGTGCCGTGCGTGTGATCATTGCTTGTACAGCCCTCTCGCAGTGTCCGGAGCAAGTATGGTGGGTCTGACACACCGGTGTCAATGTGTTCTTTTTTCCATTTCCAGGAGTGTATATTTGTCCAATGAATACCCGTTTATCATCTGCATTTCTTCTTTGTGTAGCAATTTTAATGGCCAATAGTGTACATCTGTATACACAGATCAGCCAGAACATTATTGACCATCGACTTACTATCACTACAGACCCGTCCAGGCGACTGCGGCGTTACCTTCCGAAGAATGGCTGATAGCCAGACAAACGGACGGTGCATCTAGTACCAGCGAGTAGAATGTGTGTACAATGGGGAAGGCACACGACCTGTCTGAGTCTGACTGAGGGCAGATTGCAGTGGTCCGGTGGCTCGGCACTAGCATTGCGAGAACTGCACGAGTTGTCGGGTGTTCGAGGAGTGATGTGGTGAGTGTGTTCAACACGTGGCGAAACCAAAGTAAAACGATGTCCAGGCGTCGTAGGTTTTCGCGGCCACCCCTCATTTCAGATGTCGGATCTATAAGGCAGGGCAGACTTGTAAAACAGAACAGGCGGCGACTGTGGCGGAACTAACATCAGACTTTGCTGGTGGACAGAACACAAGTGGGTCTGAACATACAGTGCACCGAACACTCTTAACGATGGGCCTCCACAGCCGACGACCCATGCATCTGCCAGTTTTTATACCACGAAATCGGGATCTACGACTGAAATGGGCATGTGACCATCGACACTGAACGTTGGCGCAGTGGAGTTTGCATGGTCTGATCAATCCCAATCAGTCACCATGCGGTACATGGCGGAGTGCAGCTTGTGCCAATGCTAGTCACTTTCATTCCTGTTACCCCCGCTATAGAAGTGAGAGAAAAACAACTGTCTCCATACTTCGAACGAACTCTAATTTCTCTTTAATCTTGTTCTCGCTTCCCTTACAGAATCTGCAAGTTGGGGACCAGTAGAATCGTTCTGCAGTCAGTCGCAACGGCAAGTTCTCTAAACTTTCTTAGTACTGTTTCGCAAAAACAACGTCTTCTTCTCTCCTGGGATTCATAGTCGAGTTCACGAAGGATTTTCGTATATTCGCTTGTTGTTGCAAACAACCGGCATCAAATCTAGCGGCACGCCTTAGAAGTGTTTCAATGGCTTCGTTTAATTTGACCTGGTGCAGATCCAACACACTCGAGCAGATGGATCGCAGAAGTGTTCTGTACGCAGTCTCCTTTACAGATAATCTACATATACCTCGGATTCTCCCAATAAACCGAAATCGACCATTCGCCTTTTTTACAATCGACTTTACGAGCTCGTTCCATTTATGTCGCTTTCGAATGTTACGCCTAGAAGAGTCTGTACGATGCTCCAGCGTGTTTAATTTTTTAAATGGTAAAATTAAAACTTCAGTTTTCCTTATTCTTTCTCCTGTTGTTTATCATTCTTGTAGACGCGCAAATTTCTACTGCCATTTTTTTAACAAAAAGTGTTACTATCTCTGTTTTCCCAGCATTTTTCGAGTTTTGTTATTAGATCACAATGGGGATTTTCATCCTTAATCCTATCACCCGGCACATGCTTCTTCAGAGCTCGATTTACACTCAGTCTAAACTTTGCCCATAATTATTCTACGCTCAGTACATTTGTACTAAATTGCGTCCCTTCATTGTGTAAGTGGGGCGCTAACAACTGCTTATTTGCACTTTCTAACATAAAACCTCTCTTAGTCTTATTGATAGATTTATTAATTGTAACCATCATCACCATGGTGGGTTCTTGATCGCCAGTCCCTGTCTCCATACTGACACTGACAATAACGTCAGGCCTGCTTGTAGCTACGAGGTGTAAAGTAATCTCATTTCGTGTGGTTCGTCGAAATAGTTTCCCAAGCCAGTTTCCGAAGAAAGACTGTGTTTCCTTACCACCTGAAATGCATCCATGGATGTCCCAATCCATACTCGGTAGAGCAAAGTAACATCCTACTAATATTTCATGATTGGGCTTATTCCACGCTTCTGAGCGTAGACTATCTTCGAATGATTCTCCAACTCGTAAGCAGTTGGCCAGTAAAATCATGATTACGTCTAATTTAAGTTCGCCTATGTCAGTTACTCGCATCAAGATAACTTCACGACTTCGATCCAGGCAGACATAATATCTTCGTCGATTGCAATGAATGCTGTCCCTCCTGTAATGTCTTTTTGATATACATTCCACGTATCGTTAAATACGTCGGAGCTTTCTGCTGCGGGTTTCATCCAGCTACTTGTCCCGCGTGCAATTTGAGCGGTATAGCTTACCTGGAGACCGGCAAAAGGGACTTTTACGAACCGACTATTAAAATCTTGACATTCGAAGTTTCTACGTCTTTTACGCGCTCTGATTTCACTGTTTGCGTATCTTCCCTAGAGGACCTCATAAGATCGCCTAATCTGAAAAAAAAAAAAAAATCATTTCCACTCCACGCTTACTGTCCTGCCCGAGAAACTTCGTCTTCTGTGTAGTGCGACCTTAGGGAATGCCTCTTTATAAAGATTTAAACATCTCATTTATTCAAAAATCTCATCAATGAAGCTTATAGTATGCTTGAGCTCGCTGCTTACAAACTTGCCAGTGGAAGAGACTGAAAACATTTTGTATCAACTGCCTAACACAGGGCTGGCACAGCATGCCTCGCGAAACGTTCCATTCCGGCGAATGCTTTCTCCTCCCTTTCTCCAACTCGACCAGTGCGGTGCTGTCACTGCCATCCCCCCCTCCCCATATGTTGCCTATCAGCAGCAATGTCTGAATGTCTGTCACCCTGTTTGGGTCGTGAGACCTACATATTCCCTATGCGTAAGCGCCATAAGGCATGGACCACTAAAACTTTGATTTTTACTTACATGTTTCACATTCTTGCACGTACATTAATGAGATATTTAAATATTTAGATTGGATGTATTCAATTTTATCCTGACCAGTTCTGTAATATTAACTTCAATTTCCGCTGTAAGGAAATGAAGTTGACATCCCAACGACTCATTGGTCACTGCATTATACAGAACAGATTTAATGCACTTTATTGAAGAAAATGTACTTTTACAAATGTGTGCTGATCTGAAACAAGATTTTGTTTTAATAGCAAAGTCTGCATGTAACTTATGACATGAGCTCAAAATCTGCAGCATCTCTTTCTGATCCGGATAACCTGAACGAATCGTTTGGCAATTTGCAGACTTTTTCTTAAAGATTACTTCTAACACACAGTGCTTCCTAATGTTTAATAAAATGAAAAGTTAAACAAATTATTCCGTTTTTTTTAACTGACCGATGAAGCCATTTTCTCTTCCATCATAGCTGTAACACCATCAGTGCAGAACAGTTTTTGAAACATCAGTTTTCTGGACGTAATTTTTAACTGTGTTAAAATATCAAAACCTTTTATTCGGAGCAACGGAACTAAAGCGAGTAACTCTTCATGCAAAGAAAAGTCGTTGTTTATTAGACGAGTAATGATTAGTAGTTGGCAAAGATCTGTTCGATCAGTACGCTCGTCCACACACAAAGAATAATACCGACAGTTTGCAACTAAATGTTTAGTTTCTTTTTTATGCTGTGTCCCATATCAAAAACTCTACTTTTTAAATATTTTACTTGACAAAGCAATTGTTTTGAAGTGTTCAGCAGCGTCATCGTAACCGAATGCTTTTGCCGTTTCTATTCCACATTCTCTTGCGAGTGAGACATCGCTGAATATTTTTGAGCAGTTGATAATTTTAAACACACCGCATGTGGTGAACATCGTGGTGAACGCACATTGGAAGCGTGTGCTCTACCCTTCATTCGATCCCTGCGAAACCCTACATTCCAGCAGGATAATGCACAATCGCATGTTACAAGTCCTGTACGGGCCTTTCTGGATACTGAGAATGTTCAACTGCTGCCCTGGTGAGCACATTCTCCAGATCTCTCACCAATTGAAAACGTCTAGTAAATGGTGGCCGAGCAACTGCCTCATCACGATATGCCAGTCACTACTCTTGATGAACTGTGGTATCGTGTTGAAGCTGCATGGGCAACTGTACCTCTACACGCAATCCAAGCTCTATTTGACTCAATGGCCAGGCGTATCAAGGCCGTTATTACGGCCTGAGGTGGTCGTTCTGTGTACTGATTTCTCAGGATCTATGCATCCAAATTGCGTGAAAATGTAATCACATGTCAGTTATAGTATAATATATTTGTCCAATGAATACCCGTTTGTCATCTGCATTTCTTCTTGGTGTTGTACAATTGTCTTGGTAAGGTATTTAAGTGATTCACATTGCAAGTCAGGTTAATGTAAGCGCATGGTAAGCAACTGCAAATATGAAATGCTGGTACACTAATAACAGGTCTAACCGCCACAATGTTGAATAGTAGCATGCAAACGTGCATCGGTTCTGTTGTACAGCCGGATGTCAGTTTGTAGGATGGAGTTCAATGTCTGTTGCACTTGGTGGGTCAATACATGGACAGTTAATGCTTTTTGTCGATGTCGCTGGAGTTGTTGTCCGTTGACGTCAAAAAATGGTTCAAATGGCTCTGAGTACTATGGAACTTAACATCTGAGGTCATCAGTTCCCTAGAACTTAGAACTACTGAAACCTAACTAACCTAAGAACATCACACACATCCATACCTGAGGCAGGATTCGAACCTGCGACCGTAGCGGTCGTGAGGTTGTAAGGTGTCAGGCAAATCCAACACCTTCCATGAAAACCCTGACATGATAAGCAAATCCAGTAGTATGTCACATAGCTCCGAATAAATCGTGACATTAAATTAACCAAAGTAATACGAGTAACGAGTGAGCAAATGGAATACCACAGACTAACACAAGAGTGCCTAAATGCATGTCGTACCTTCCCACCATTAGACCGACGCAGTTCCGAGGGGAGAAACGAGAACAGAAGCCGAGAGCAGAACCGTGTTAAGCTAGAAGGCCCTACGATAAGGGATGGACTGGACACCCACGTCGCCAACCTACCTCTAAGACTACCACCCGCAAGTTTTAGCGTGAGACTTTTTCGCGTCTCTTTTACGTCAAGGACCACCCCCCAGCACATGTTAAAAGCTAGAGCCCTCCAGAAAAACAGTATAGGTCTTACGATAACACAAAAAGGTTCACTACCACCCGCAAGTTTTATCGTGAGACTTTTTCGCGTGTCTGTTACATTAGGACCACCCATCCAGCCCATGTTAAAAGATAGAGCCTTCCAGAAAAACAGTATAGATCTTACGATAACGCTAAAAGGACCACACCAGCTGCAGGTTTTAGCGTGCGACTTTTTCGCCTCTCTGTTACGTTTCAAACTTTAAAAACATTGCCCCACCACGAAAAGTATAACGTTTCTCATTGGATAGACAGAATTTTTGTAGGTGGAGCTTAAGGTTAACATTGAGACCCTGATTGGTCAGATGAAAACACAGCCAGATAGATTTTTTTAAACCAACTTCGGTAAATTGTAGTAAGGAGAAGTTAGGAGAGGAAGTTGCTTCCGAGATGGCGAGGTGAGCGGAGCTGTGCTGCCCGACGCTGCCCTGGCGCTGCCTAAACACCGACAAGGTAATGAATGCACACGATGTCGCATTTTTGAGGGCATAAGGCTTCAGTCAGAAATGCAGAAGTTTCATCTGTTACATCCCCTTTTAGCGTAATACTAGTGTCAATCATCAATTATAGCTCATGGTGTTCACATTTGCCACTTGAAGTAAAAATCTTAAACGCGATGATTTTTCTGTTATGTAGTTTTGAGAAGCCACATCAGGCACTGTAATTTACGACAAGTTAGATAGGTAATTAAAAATAATTGAGGGTCACTGTAGACCATTTTGATAGTTTTCTCTTTTTTGAAACTTAATTTAAACCTAGATTATAGATGTGATATGGCATAGGTCATCCTTCGATCCATTGTAGAACTTGGAAAACCACTCAGGGAATATTCGTTCACATTTTTGTTGAACGCAGTTGGTTTTTACCATCCTGTATTAAAACATTTCCTTTTATCAATAGCGTAATTTATAAACGATGTTTTGTGAGTAGAATAAAATTTCCAATGGTAAACCTAACTGCTTTTTCGACGTTATTTTAGCAGCTAACTAAAAATAGGAAAGCCTTGAACCCCTTCTACTAAATTTAGTTAGTGTTAAGATTCTTTTACAGGGAGTGCAGTGGAGCTGACGCTGAGATCATTTAGTATTTGGTTATATCATCGCTAGTCTCACTGAACTCTTCTGAATTCTACATGACATGTGTGGTCTGGCGTCTCCTTACCAGCAACAGGTCCAGTGTGTCTAGCATGCAGACAGATTGAATGTTTGTCAAGCGGCCTCCTTTAAGCAGCACACGACCATCGCTGGCACCGGGATAGAGCCAGCTTTCATCAAAAAACACAACAGACCTCCACCCTGCCCACTAACGAGCTCTCGCTTGACACCACTGATGTCGCAAATGTTGGTGGTTCGGGGTCAGTGGAATATATGCTACAGGGCATCTGCTCCGAGCTGTCCTTGAAGTAACCGATTTATAACAGCTGTTTGTGTCACTTTACTGCCAGTTACTGCTCAAATTGTTGCTACAGATGCAGTGCGAAGGGACCCTGTCGGTGGTGACAGGTGGCCGGTCTTCTTGCGACCATATATTCTCGTGACCACCGCTGGCAGCAGTCGCGTGCAGTGACTACATTCTGGCCAAGTCTTCCTGCAGTATCGCAGAAGGAACATCCAGTTCCTCGTAGCCCTATTATACAACTCGTTCAAACTGAGAGAGATTTGATAATGGCATCTTTGTTGCCTTAAAACGCATCTGCAGTATCGCAGAAGGAACATCCAGTTCCTCGTAGCCCTATTACACAACTCGTTCAAACTCAGAGGGATTTGATGATGGCATCTTTGTTGCCTTAAAACGCGTTCTCGACTAAAATCAGTTCACCACGCCTGATGTCAAAAGGCTCATGGCCGTTACAGCAAACCTGATTTGTAACGTCACTGTGGCGCTACTAGCTCCACTCTCATGCGACTGGCGCGAAATTTGAATAGATACCATCTTTCAGACGTAGAAACACGCCTAACAGCTTTCGTTTGTGTCGCACAACTGCTTTTTGGTGTTGTTTTTTCCCTCAGTGTATTTCTCGTTGTTCTGTCATTAACTTACGAACGTCAGATAGGTCCTGGCGTACTCACGCAGTATATGGTCCAATGAGGCGGCGTCATACTTGTAGGAGACGACCGTGACGTCAGTCCTGACGCACTCCGAGATGGCAGCGAGATGAGGTGCTCTGCTGGACGCCAGCACCATGCTGCGCACCTGGTCCAGTCGGCCAGAGTGCATCGTAAGCAGCTGCGACTGCGATCGAAGGGAAATCCTGTAACATGCGTGCATAACATCACTTCAATCTGAAACTTGCTCTCTCTTATCTGAAGTCCGGCAACAAGTAATCTGTAGCTATAATCTCAGCTTTCGAGTTAGCTTATGAAAAATGAAAATCTGGAAGGAATTTAATGCAAGTACCATTAACATGAGGTAGGAAATTGGTTTCTCATACCCGTTCAGCCGGATTCTTGAGAAAATAATCCGCGAATGACGCAAAGAATTGAGCAGTAATAAAATCTGGAACTGAGTCACGATTCACTACATAAAAATGAACCTACTACTCTGCTTTTGTAGATGATCTGCTATTTTTTCGGGCTGCGTAATTGTAGCTGTTGAACAAATCAATCAAATTAAGACACAAACAGAAAATAGAACATCTCTGCCTCTTTATAAAAATCGGGTTAATAAGGAATTTCCAAGAGGCATCAAATACGCTTTGATTAGTCCCGGTAAAAACAAGGAAAGTAAGATAAATCAAATATGTAGCTGAGTGGCTTGACTAAATGTCACATATGAGACCTTGGCCTCACACAGAAATGAATCTGTCCTATTAGCTAATTAAAGGCATCTCTAATGAAAAGGGCATGCCTTGAAACGCCAAGTTCAGACGCTATTGCAGTGTTACACGACCATATGAAGACGAGAGTGCGAAAGTGTTAATCTCGTCTCCTGTGTCTATGATCTAGTCTTTGTGTGCTGGATTCTGTAGGTATACTGATGCTGGTCAAAGCAATCATGGGATACGTCAAGGCATAGTGACTCTTCCTGTGGAAAATGTTATATCTGAGAATACTGCAACGAAAATATCGCTGTTGTGTTTTTTCGTTATTTATCTGACAGACAAATGTGGGAGGCCCCCGGGATTTTGAGAGAGGGCCTCGGAAAAACATTATTTCTTTACATGTATTTTTCTACTTTATTCAGTTGTGATGTTTTTGAAGATCGAAGTTTTCGCCGAACTGTGCTGAGCTATCGTACAAGCACTTACAGTCAATGTTGCTAGTGATGTTTTTGTTATTTTATATATTTAAAATCACAGAAAATAAAACGCTGCAAAACATGGTTTTATAGGTTGTCCAATTTTTGGGGCAATGTCCCCTAGCAACACAAAGCACACGTCGACAGAATTGTAAGATTTTGTGACGCTTTCCGTTGCTGCCAATATGCGGAAGCCGCACTGATCGGCACTGCAGTAGCTGTTGCGAATGACTGATTATTGTGAATCGTCAGGTTTTGGCGGCTCAATGACTGATCCATTAAGTTTCGGGTGTGCAGCCGCAAGAATTCTCCTTCTTCTTCTTCTAATATTTCGGCTGTATAACGTTCAGCCGAAATATTAGAAGAAGAATGAGAATTCTTGAGCTGCACACCCGAAACTTAATGGAATACTCTGATTATTGTTTGACTTGAGCTGTGGCCTTAATTTCACATCAGTTTCATTGTTACAAATAAGTACCACACGTGAACATGAACGTCGCTTTGAAGCGCTTTTAAGAAACATTGTTACTTGCATGCGTCATTTCCTTCACAGCAAGTTGTCAGAATGTAGTGCAATCTGCACATATTGTCAGGACTGCCGATGTTTCCCGCGGTCACCGTAGTGCTTCCACATGGTCCGCCACGCTAGCCTCTAACACGACTCAAGAAAAACTGGACAAACTTTATAACCTTCTACCTATTTCTAACTATCGAAATAAATTTCAGAACGCAAACTAGTAACCAACTGTGGCGATGACTGAAGAGCTCTATCGCCAAATTAAACGATAAATCCCCAAGTCCAGCGTGTCGCGGGTTTGTCAGCAATAATTAGGCCTAATTATAACTTCTCTAGAGATTAAATATATTTAATTATGCACTGAGCCAGTTTCCTTTGGTGACAAGAATACTGGTAGCGCTGTTTCCTTAATAGGCCTACTGAAATTTAGAAACTTGCTATTTCCATTAAAATGGCGTTGGCAACAAAACTGATGGCCGTAGTTTTCGTTTGTTATCGTCAGCTTGCTGGTGTTTTACAAGCAGTGTGTTTCGGATATAAGAGCTGTGCTTATTTTAATTAATTCAGTTAACATTAGGAGTGACAGAAGTGTGCAAGTTGTAGTTTTTGCGAAAATGAGGCTTCTTTGCTTTTGCAAGTACTATAGGTATCTGTGAATCTGTTAGAAAATACTGTTTATATTGTTTTTAATCTGAGATAGGTTACAAATATTTCAAAAATAATTTATTACTACTATTTTCTCCATTATTTAAACTTTTCCTTATTTGTGCAAACATATTTAGTAGGTATTTTAATTATATATTTCCAGGATAGTGTTGGGTTATGCATATAAATCTGGTGCATACAAGTGATAAGAAAAACGTTAGAGCTGTGAATAATTAGTGAAAGAGCTAGAGAAAACAAAACGACTTTTTTTACCGAAAGATAATCCAGTGTCGTATGTAAGTAATCCTTCGGCGTTAGCAGAAGCAGAGATTTGTTCTGAGCAGAAACCTAAACTAACAGCATCTGATGTAGGCATTGAGCTGCCTGAGGAAGAAGAGGTTAGCGAACAAAAGTCTGACTCTGATGATGTAGTGACTGTGGCTGGAATCCAAGTGATGCTGGGCAATGGCCATATCCATTTAGAGACAAAATTATTAGAAAGGGTTTTTCAAATATTTACCTTCGCGTAGTCCAACAATTTATAGACAAAGAAAGTAGGAAATTAACCAAAGGTCACTTGTATTCCAAATGCTCTGGCACCAGATTTGAATTAAAAAGAAATTGGTTAGTGCGGAGTGACAGCCAGTTAAAAGCTCTTCTGTTGACCCTGTTTACTAGTGCAGAATGATCACAACACGCCTGTTTCATCTAGGTTGACTGCACGAAAGCAACTGATCGCGAGAATAGTTTGTCGCGCAAAAATAATTATTTAGCATACACAGATTATGAACAAAGGCAAGTGGATAACAGTGTGCGTTCCACGTTCCAGAAGATGTTACTGTCTTTTTAACCTCACGAAATTTGCGTTTTAGGTAAAGTAGTCAGCAATTAGGGGGCCAGATAATGTTATTTTCTTGGGGTTTGCTGAGTTATTGGCTAAGTATGGCCCATTTTTAAGAAGGGATACCATTAATATCAAACTCTGTCAGGAGAAACATGAAAAGATAGCGCACTATTTATTTTGGAGAACACAGAAAGAGTTCCCATGTTTGTGTAGAGATAATATATTCAAGAAAATTTTAGAATCAAGGTAAGAAGTTCTGTTTTTTTATTCATTTATTTGCGATGCTAATCTTGATTAGTCTAAAATCAAACAGAACATTCTGATTTTCAGGTATTTTTTCATAAAAAAGAAAATAAATGGAAAATGAATGAGAGGTTTCTGCAATATTTTGATTTGCAGAAAAATATAGATGGTGCAATTACTAATGCTACTATTAGTGTATTTAACAAGCATGAAATCGTTTATTGTCGTCGTCAGTGCTTTGTGTAATGGTTCAAATACGACAAGGTAAATAAAAGGTGTGTAGTCAAAAATTAGAGACACTTATCCGGTGGCAACATTTTCTCATCCTGCAGTTCATACTCTGAATTTAGTAGGACTACATGGTATGAGAAACAACAAAGTACGTACATTCTTGAACCGTCTAAACCAGCTGTACAATATTTCAGTGGAAGCTCGCAGAGATCAGATGGGTTATTAATAAACACTGGCGATCGATCTCTTCAGGGCCTATCTAAAAAACTGGATGGAGCGCAAGAATTGAAGCAGCGAAGCCTAAGGCAGAACACTTATCAGAAGTAATAAAATCTTTGAAATACACAAAAAGTCAGAGCAGTTTGTCTTAAGAAGGGGTAGCATAAGTAAATGTGCTGATCAATTATTTCTCCAAGTTTGAAACAATAAGCCTCTTGAATGTTTGGAGGGACGTTTTGGACCATATAAATGTAAGAAGCTTTATTCCGCAGTCAAAAGATATTTCCCCAGATACTGAAATGAAAAAATCGATGCTCTTACAGTTACCGAAGATAAGGACGTGAGAGCTCTCTGGCCTCAATCTTTAAGCAGAGCTAAATACTGGCTACTGAATTAGGACCGAACAGTTATTTTTCCAAAAAAGAGAGGAAGGGAAAGGAAGATTTCCTTTGATAAATCTGATTCGGGTAGTTGTGGAGCACTTAACACACTCTCAGATGAATTTGAGGACAACAGTTTCAAAAAGAAGTTTTTGCCATAATCAAAGACAAAATTGTTTCTCTTTTGTGTTCTCACTATGAAGAAACAACAATCATTTTTGCAACGTTTGAAGCGATTGCCAGAATAAATACAATTTATAAACTAATTAGAACGTATCTTGATGGTCTGGGTGATCATCTCACCAAAGAAATACAAAAGTTTAAAAGTCAGTGAGCGCAGCTTCCTCTCGGATTTGACAATGACAACAGAAGACAAAGGACTTTAATTTTTTCTAAATGTAATTTATAAGTTGATGCTATAACCTGTGTTTCCTGAACTTTGCATTGCAGCCAGGATTTTCAGTGTCATATCAGTGACTGTTACTATGGGTGAAAGAGGATTTAGTAAATTAGCGTTGATCAAACCTACTGACAGCCGACAGTAGGAAATAAAGTTCAAGATACTTGGCATACGATTTGTATTAATGTGTGAAAAAGCTCTGTGCTTCATAAATTATTATGACGACAATTAGAGATACATGTTTGTAGTATATCAATTTCTTATCTAACAGATTTTGCTATTAAATGACCCTGGAAAGTGCAAGTGTTAGTGTGGGTAACCTACATTCAGCGACATGGGTCAATGACCTTGAATGCATGGTGTCATCAAGCCACACTTCCTCCTCACTTGCTCTCTCACTCTGGCTCTCCCCTTCCCCCTTCCCCCTTCCCCCTCCAGACAATCACTTTGTAGTACTAAAATGAAACAACCAATCACCATCCAAGATGGTGAAACTAGCTCAGTTGGGCTAGTGGGAAATTTAAAATACTTCTCCCCTACGTTCACACAGTCAAAAATAGAAGAAGATGGGACATGCTCAATTGTGCTCTATGTTCCCACACCCAGTCCCTGCTCTCTCCAACCAATTATCGTGAAGTATAAATGGCACAAAGCTGCATTATTTCATTTGAAAATGAAAGATAATTATGTACACTTACTTACCTTTAGCGTGTCATAAAGTGATATAATTGTCAAAGATATGTATTATTTACATAAAAATGTGTACGCATACATATCTCTGGCATCACACAAAAACGACTTGAGGTCAAATATGAGGGATTACATACATGACTATCAGGCTGCCTTAGTGGAACGCTACAGTATAAGATTACAGCAGAGATGTAAATAACAGCATAAATCCAAGTAGGAACACTGATAGGGAGAAAAATGTACACACATACGGACAGGACATCGCTAAATTACACTGTAAAAAATTCCCCCCATCCATCTGTGCTGCTACCAACACCACCATTGTGATAGGAATATGAAAGGTACGCATTTTATTTTAAATAAATAAAATGCGAAGAGAAGTCCTGTGATCATGCACACCTGTGCCACTGCCGCTGCTTCCTCTACTGCGATGTGCTCCTTTCTGGATCCGCTATACTTCTGTTGGTTGAGCCAGTGGAGCCGGCCGGGGTGGCTGAGCGGTTCTAGGCGCTACAGTCTATAACCGCGCGACCGCTACGGTCGCAGGTTCGAATCTTGCCTCGGGCATGGGTGTGTGTTATGTCCTTACGTTCGTTGGGTTTAAGTAGTTCTAAGTTCTAGGGGACTGATGACCTTAGAAGTTAGTCCCATAGTGGTCAGAGCCATTTGAACCATTTTTTTTGAGCCAGTGGTCCGTCGTAGCGCTGATACTGTCGATATGGCTCATACTGCTACGAACTTGTGTGTGTGGACAACTATATAAAACAATAACCCACACCTTGACAACTGCAAGAACAGTGGTCCTCTCTCTCAAGTTAACATACCGGTTAGTTCAGGAACCAGCCAGAGACACTAGTCTTAAGACACGCACCCTGCAAATTTTATATAACTTGTCTCGTAGTCATTTACTATAAATGATAAAACTCATCTGTTACTAGCCCCAAGTAAGGGAAAGATGTATTTACATTTCGTTGTGCTACTACCATCATTTAACATTTGTTCCTGTTCCATTTGTGAATGGAGCGTGGAAACATTATCTGTTGGTAACACCCATATAACTCTATTCTCCCACTGTCGTCATTTCATGAGATGCGTGTTGGAGGAAATAAATTCACTGAGGTGACAAGAGTCATGGGATATCTCCTAATATGGTGTCAGGCCGCCCTTTGCCGTACACAGTGCAGCAACTCGAAGTGGTGTGGACTCAACAAGTCGTTGGAAATCCTCAGCAGAAATATTGAGCTATTCTGCCTCTATAACCATCTACAATTGAGAAAGTGTTGCCAGTGCAGGATTTTGTCTAAGAACTGACCTCTCAATTATGTCTCATAAATGTTCAATGGGATTCACGTCGGAATTTGTACGGGCGCTGATAACAGCGCACTTGAACGCCCCACAAACCAAACATCATCATCGTCATCATCTTATTCACCTCCTAGCCACGATCTGTTAAGGTACTTTTATCAATGTAAGTGTCTTTGAATGAGAATAATCACTAGTTTCTGTTCAAACATTAAGAAATGGTTCAAATGGCTCTGAGCACTATGGGACTTAACATCTGTGGTCACCAGTCCCCTAGAACTTAGAACTACTTAAACCTAATTAACCTAAGGACATCACACACATCCATGCCCGTGGCGGGATTCGAACCTGCGACCATAGCGGTCTCGCGGTTCCAGACTGAAGCGCCTAGAACCGCTGGTCCACTCCGGCTGGCTCAAACATTAAGTCATATTCTTTTACTTTCTACCACTAATATCCTTCGTGTGTTAGTTATAAGTTTTACAGTGGGAGTGCGGGTGGGTCTGATAGTATAAAGGCGAATAACCGGCTGGGGCGATGTCTGTTTAGCCATCATTAGGACTGGAATGAGATTTTCACTCTGCAGCGCAGTGTGCGCTGATATGAAACTTCCTGTCAGATTAAAAGTGTGTGCCCGACCGAGACTCGAACTCGGGACCTTTGCCTTTCGCGGGCAAGGTAGGAGACGAGGTACTGGCAGAAGTAAAGCTGTGAGTAGCGGGCGTGAGTCGTGCTTCGGTAGCTCAGATGGCAGAGCACTTGCCCGTGAAAGGCAAAGGTCCCGAGTTCGAGTCTCGGTCGGGAACACAGTTTTAATCTGCCAGGAAGTTTCATATCATTAGGACTGTCTCTCTGACATCGCTACGAATTGTTGTAACTGTTCGAGTCTTCCTTCGATTTAATTATAGGAAGTCCGATTTGCTAATGTGAAAAACATTGGCACACTTGAGACATTCGAAGCTGACACAGTCGCGCAAATAAGAAACCAAACTAGTTATTCCATAAGCACATACTGTTTCCCGCACACTGAAATTTATTATTCATCGTCAGTGTAATTCTCTAGTAGAGTTAAACTGGCAACCGCTCACACGGCTAATAAAATAGATCTTTAATATGTTATGTGTGTAATTTTATTTCAGAACATGTGTCTTTAATGATGGTTTCTTTTTTCATTCATGTCAATGACACGTAGTGCATGTTAATTTTGAAAGCAGTTCTATGTGACTAAATGTCTCGAAAGTCACGCAAACTTAATATAGCTAAAGTGTCCTACGATGAATCTCTAGCGGGCAATTTATTACTGTGATGTACTGTTATATTTTATAAATATTGTAAATAATGACGTCTTATTGTACCAGTTTTGACAGTTCTGAGTTAAAATTACAACCTTACTGTTAAAAATTTAAAATATAAATTTACTGGCGCCGAAAGCTATTATTCACACAAGAGATATTTCTAGTTTCCGGTGCTATGTTTTATTCGTGTATCAATGATATTAATCGCATTCAAGATCTGCTTATCGTTAATTTGATACGTTCGTTAACGGTACATCAATTAATCGTTCTAGCACTCTCCAGTGCGGTCTTAAACAGACCAGTCTGCTGCCGAAAATCAGCAGTACTAACATCGAAGCAAGCATTACAAGTTGTAGCTGTAGCTGTAATAAGTGACAGCTGAACTGTTAACTTGCCGTAAGAAACAGCAGTCGTTTTATGTGCTGTTCTTGACACTTAACTTCATTTTTCAGTCTCGATGTCTTCCTGTATGATTCGCTGTTTACGTTTTCACTTCTGTCAGAGCTCAGAGTTTCAGTTCAGAGTATCAAATTCGTATACTGACTGACCTTAATTAACTGTTATTTCTTGTGTCGCAATGACAAAAATTGTGTTTCCCATCAGGAATTGAATTTATGCAGTGACTACTCTGCATTGCATACGGCCACGCGTACACAGCTTTCTTTGTATTTTATTCGAAACATTCTTAGGACTGTAGCAGAGATCAATCACATAAATTTCTGTGCCTTCAACGGGTCGATTTGGAGGCTAAATGTAGAACAGTTAAAAACTGTTTGCATTAACTGCAAGTTATTTGTGATGACGTTGTCGGCAGCAACCTACTGGTTGTCAGAGGGCCATTTGCGCAAAATATCTACACAGTTACATTTTCCACTTTTAAAAATGAATGTAATACATAAACTGCTTAACCGGATCGTTGGGCAGCGAGTCCGTATAACTACGTAGTCTTTCGCGTGGAGTTGAGCTATATGTGTTCAAAGATTCACTGCGCTTTCGAGGTCGATGGTCACATAGCGTCGAAGAACATGAAACTTCTGAAGATGTTCGGTGTAACTTCAGGTCAATAAGCTGGGATGAAATGGAGCCATATCAGACCAGTATAAACATTAAACACAACACATTAACGGCACCAGTCATTAAGGCCTAAGTCCACAAATTACGGAAACATTGTGAAACTTTAGGGAGCCCACGCAAGGATAGAAGGAGCAAATCTGGTGACAGAGGGAGCCTTGCGACTGGCTGATGGATATTCAGCGCTTCACAGATCATTACTTGACACTTTCTTAGTATATGTATGTCACTTTAAAATGTCCCTTCAACTAATTCCTCAAACAACTCTAAGAAAACGTTCCAATCTACACACAATCAGTATAGAGCTGTACTTACAATCACGACGTTCGGAGGAGACGTTCGAGGTGCTCAGCTGGACGGGCGACTAGAATGCGCAGAGCCGCGTCGGCACGCACCAGCAGGCGAAAGCGGCCACCGCCAGGGCCAGCCGATCGATTTCTGTCGCGTCGTCAACACAGTCGGTCACCACAGCGACAACTGCGGCTCGCCAGCCCACATAGTACATCCTCATTCACGTTTTCTTTAGCCATTTACACTGTAAAGGTCGCAGGCTAAACAATGCTGTGCAAGCATGCATCAGACGGCTAGTTGGACGATATTTCTGAACCTATCAGGGCAGAGCAGCATATCTTCCGTTAAGTCTATTACAATTTTGAAGAAACAAATTATAATATTTAAAATATATGTAAAACTTTATTCTCTGTATCCACTTCATTACTGTTCCATATTCATTATTTCATGGAGTGCATCGATCCAACAGGTCTTACACATGTCACTACTATCGATCAAACATACTAGCTACAGTCGTAATGTATTAATCATCACCTGTAAACAAGTCAAGCTGTCACCATGATGACCGTGTTCTTCCTTACATATTCAACTTTCAGCGCGATACATACTGACGGAAAAAATTAGTACATCTGGAAAGACGACATCGATTTTGATCCGATGACGGAGTATGTCACCTGGAGGACAGTAGATGTACTGATAATAGTTTCACCGTCGTCCACCAACAGATAGCGTTGTCGTATAGCTGTCACAGCACCATCTGTGTCTACCCTTTAACAAGGAATGCCCACAGCCAGACGGAAGCGCAAAAGTATGAAGCAAACAGGCAGCCGTACCACGGAGGTGCAGTCCCGCTTCCTACAGCCAACTGAGCGGTTTTAAAGGGGTCAAATTGTGGCCTTCCGAGTGACGGGATAATCCTCCCGGAGAACTGCACTCACAAGTTGGGCGTGCTGCGTCAGTTTTGCAACGACGCTGGTATCAGTGGTCACGTTAACATCTTCACACCCATTGACAACTTTCTAAACGTCCACATAGAGCAGACGCTGGCCAGGTTCGTCGTATTCTAAGGGCAGGAATGACAGATCGTACAGCTCCCACAGCACAGATAAGAGGGCTTGTGAGCGCAGACGCATCAGCACGAACTGTTGCGGACCGGTTATGAGCGCACACACCTCTAGCCCATCTTACACTCTCGCCATAGCATCGACGTGTACAGCTCCACTGGTGTCGTCATAGGATCACTTGGAAGATGGAATGACGCGCCGTGGTCTTCAGCGATGAAATCAAATTCTAAGTGCACGCAAGTGATGGTCGATAGGATTGAACTCTCGTCCTTCCGAATGCGAGTCCAGTATGGTAACCACAGCGCCACCCCGATCGGTGATGGTCCACTGTAATGTGCGAGCCATCTTCAGTGTGAAAATTTACTTCCTCTCTCCCCGTATCATTCCACAGAGGTGGAGAGTTCGCTGCTAACGGGATCTTTCGGGTAGAAGGGCGTGAGGAGGCGGGGGACTTAGTGTGTGGAACTTTACACCTGTCTCTGTCAGAGATCTAAATATGTAATTGTGAGCATCTGACCTATCAGACAGAATTAAGGTTGCATGGCCTAAGGATTTTGTTCTGGATATTTTAGCCCCTTCTTATTGGTGCTTTGCTTAGCTGTTGAAGACGTTGGTAAGGTTGTACTTTTGCTTCATTTTTTGACCTGCTACGGGCGTGCGTTACACTTCTCAGCAATGCAGCCCACCACCACTTTTGTTTCTTTCCGAGCCGTACGGATTCGTAGTACATTTAAAGGCGCAGATATTCGAGTTTCCTCGAACTGTCATTGTCTGACTGCAAGTATTGGTCTTCGATTCAGGCTACTTCATTACTGAGACGAATGATATTAGAGTAAGAAATGCGTTGGGTAACTTCGATTTTCTGTGTCCTTTTCCCTTCTATGAAGACTGAACATCCTCTACTTCACTGGATGTTGTTGTGTGGATTCAGACACATAGACGGAGCCATGCATGAGGTATTAATATTGTGAGCAGCCTAACGGCATCAACCAAAGGGCGCTCCTATTTGCATCCCATGGTTGTGCGCCCAACATGTTCGCATTTAAAGCACTGCGTTGATTACGATGTATAAGGCTCATCCCTCAGACAGTTGACATTTGCTACAATGTACGCGGTTAATTCAAGTATAATAATTGTCAGACACAAGACTGACAGGAAGTGCAAAATGGCTAAGCAGGAATGGCTAGAGGACAAATGTAAGGATACAGAAGCAGATATCACTAGGAGAAAGATAGATACCGCCTTATGGAAAATTAAGGAGGCCTCTGGAGAAAAGAAAAGTAGATGTATGAATATCAAGAGCTCAGATGGAAAACTAGTCCTAACCAAACAAGTAAACGCTGAAAGGTGGAATGAGTATATAGAGGGTCTATAAAAGGGAATTGTACTTAGAGCAGTGTTAAAGAAGTGGAAAAGGCCATGGATGAAGATGAGATGGGAAGTATGACACTGCGAGAAGAATTCGACGGAGCACTGAGACACCTAAGTCGAAACAATGTCCCGTAAGTAGACGACATTCCACCAGAACTATTGATGGCCTTGGACGAGATACTCATGACAAAACTCTTAGATCTAACGTGCAAGATATATGAGACAGGTAATATATCATCAGACTTCAAGAAGAATATAATAATTCCAATTCCAAAGAAAGCAGATGTTGACATGTGGGAATATTACCAGACTATCAGTTTAATAAGTTAAGGTTACAACATTCTAAAAACAGTTGTGTAGAGAAGAATGGAAGAACTGGTAGAAGCCGACTTCGGGGAAGATCAGTTAAGAGTAATGTAGGAACAATCGAAGTAATGTTGACCCTACGACGTATCTAAGAAGAGAGGTTAAGGAAAGACAAAACTGAATTTATAGCATTTGTAGATTTACAACTTGTACAGAAACCAGACGGGAGCTGTAGAAGTCGAGGGACAAGAAAGGGAAGCAGTGACTGAGACAGGGTTGTACCTTATCCACCATGTTATTCAATCTGTACATTGAGCAAACAGTAAAGGAGACCAAAGAAAATTATGGAGTAGGAGTCCAGGGAGACGAAATAAAATTGGCAGCACGGGACTTAGAAAAACAGCTGAGCGGAATGGCACTGAACATAAACAAAAGCAAAACAAGGATAATGGCATAGAATTATACCAGGTGATGTTGAGGGAATTATATTAGAATATAAAATATTTAAATTAGTATATGCGCATCGCTATTTGGGTAGAGTAGTGTGGAGAGCTGCATCAAACCAGTCTTCAGACTGAAGACCACAACACCGTTCTCAGAGTAAAAACCACTGCCTTTTCAAGATCACCATTTACTCTTTGACTTCAATGAAAACTTTGTCTTCCCACTCTGTCGTAATTATTTGGTTTTCAGGTGCTTTATGTAGCTGCAGCTGATTACCCCTTTAATATAACTTAGAGTGGTGCGTAGCCTTCTTCTTACTGTATTTTATAGCCTCACGTGTAACGATAGCAGCGGTACCAGCGGTGTTCGTGCTGTTTGCGATAAAAACGCAGTCATGTACGGTTCAAATGGCTCTGAGCACTATGGGACTTAACATCTGAGGCCATCAGTCCCCTAGAAGTTAGAACTACTTAAACCTAACTAACCCAAGGACATCACACACATCCATGCCCGAGGCAGGATTCGAACCTGCAACCGTAGCGGTCGCGCGGTTCCAGACCGAAGCGCCTAGAACAGCTGGGCTACAGCGGCCGGCCGCAGTCACATATAATATAATGGATAGTCATAATATTGGCTTGGTGCATAACTTCGTAGCGTGTTTCCAAAAGTTTAATAAATACAACAGATAAACATAACAGAGACTTTAGTCATCAGTAACATATTGTCCTTCACTATTTACAGCAGTGTTCCAATCCTTTCCGATTTCGCGATTGTGGAAAGCAAGTGGTTTTGAGTCGAAGAACTCGTCGAGCCACATTTGGAGTGCATTTTTATCCGAGAAGAATGTTCCTTATAGGTTTTTCCACAAAGAGCGATGAAGGTGAACACTTGAGAGCGCAAGATCATGTGAATAAGGTGGGTGCAGAAAGAATTCCCAACCCAACTCCAGTATAGCGTTTTTGTGAGTCTAGCAGTATCTGGGCGGGCGTTATCATGGAGTAGCATCGTTTCACGTAGTTTTCCTGGTCGTTTTTCTTGGACTGCATCTGCAAGACGCCGTAGTTGCTAACAGATTAGATTACATTAGTACTTGTTCCATAGATCAAGAATACGACACTTCGTAATGAAGTGGAACGTGTCAGGTGTGTGGTAACAGTGTCAGCAGTGATGGTAACACTTCCGGGATGCAATTAGTAGTACACCACACTGCCGCTGTCCCTCTAGACAAATAACATTATCTCTTGTGCACGCGCTCACGTCATTTTATGGCTGCTTTGTTTGGGCTCAACCATTCCTTTCTTCTCCTTACGTTAGCATAAAGACATTATTTCTCGTCACCAGTAACGATACAGGATAGGAATGGTCGGTGTTGTTCAAGAGCCAGTTGACGACGAAGAAGCAGAGATAAACATATGGGCCACCCAGTGATTTTTGTGATTTTGGCTTAGAGCATGAGGTACCCACATACTCGATTTTTGAACATTCCTCACTGCATGCAAATGTGACACGATGGTGGGATGATCACAATTCATCGCATTTGCCAGTTTTCGAGTACAGTGACGTGGATTAAATCGTCTAAACGATCTTCGTCAAATCCAGAAAGTCTTCCAGAATGTGGAGAGTCAAAATGGTTCAAATGGCTCTGAGCACTATGGGACTTAACACCTGAGGCCATCAGTCCCTTAGAACTTAGAACTACTTAAACTTAACTAACCTAAGGACATCACACTCATCCATGCCCGAGGCAGGATTCGAAGCTGCGATCGTAGCGGTCGCGCGGTTCCAGACTGTAGCGCCTAGAACCGCTCGGCCACCCCGGCCGCCGTGGAGAGTTACGAATATCAAAACGACCCTCCTTAAAACCAGAAAACCAATTTCGTGCAGTGCTCTGTCCAGTGGCATTAACCTCACACACGCCGTAAATATTATTGACTGTCTCCACTGCTGCCCCCCCCCCTCCCCCTCCCTCTACTGAACTCAAACAAACGAATATGCCGGATATGTTCTGGTTTCTCCACTTGGCACTCCATTTTCTAGCGTCCACGGCTCCACTCACTATCCCCAGATGAGAAAGTGGGAATATGTAAACTCAAATAGCAATAGTGAACTATAAAATACAAAATGACGATCAATAAATAAGCACATAGAAAAAGGAATACCAACACCAAAACAAAAGCGCTACAAACTTGCGCACCGTCCTATTAAAACGAGCTTTCGTTCTACGCCTTTCTTGTTTTGTAAAGCGCAGCTGGTGACAGGTCACTGTGAGAGGGTTCATTGCTGAGGAGACGGCGTGTGAGTGGCGGCTGGGTAGCCGCCGGATGCAGCTCGTCAACGCAGCTGGCGGCGGCAAATCGGCCCAATTGGCGGTGGCCGAATGCCGCTGCCGCTGCCGCTGCCGCTGTCGCCCCGAGCCACGCCTGCTGCCGTCACTCCGTCCCCGGCAGTTGAGCCACCTCCGCCTCTGCGTCCGCTAGCACCGCTACTGCCGCCGCCGTTGCGCGTGAGGTCATCACGTTCCGTTCACGTGAAACCCAAGGATTCCTCTCTCGATCGGAATTCGAGTAAGGTCCAAGGTACGCGTCAAGTTTTTTAAGAAATACATGACAAGTACTGTACTGCTGAAACCAGTGGTTGCTAAAAGGCGCGCTATGTCTTCGTAACCAAATATTTCTTTTTTCTCAAAAGATCTGTCTCTATCTGTCAACAAAAGGAAAACAACGAAAACGTTGAAACAATGCTAGTACGGATACTGCAAGGAATATACAGGAGTCTTTTTTTGGTGACAGATTTGTTTAATGCTGCGTTTCGATATAATGATCGTCAGATAATCCTCTGAGTAACGGATTCATGTAATTTGAAGCTGAAGACAAGTTTGTCATCCAATAATGTAACTTCAAGGTACGTGACTCTATGTTACTTGTAGATGCTGTTCATATTTTGATTATCTCATGACGATTATATTGAAAATCGTCATCAAACAAATCAACCACTACAAGACCTGCAACTCCTGTAAATTTTTGTAGTGACCATATTGGCATTGTTTCAATGTTTAAAAATGTTCAAAATTGGGCGCATACCTCTTTCTTACAGTCGACCAAAATATTATACCAATACTGAAATTTTCACGAGATGTGAAGTCTTAGCGACACTGTATTATCTCCTTTCTTTATTTCACCTAGTTTATTACTCCACTGATAGAGGTGAATTTTAGGATGTCGCGGTGAATTGTTCTTTCCTGCGAGTGTAAGATTGTGTATTTTAGGTAAAAAAAGCGAATTCTTTTTTCGACTTTGTCCTGTTTTGGGCGAGTGAACTTTGCCCAACATTTTTCCAGTGAGTAGATTCTGTTCCTCATATGTGATTTTCGAAGGTTAGCTATACACTGTCTACAGGTGCATCATCTTTACTGTCACCTCAAAAAGTTTTTCTATTAACAGTTTCTTTACGTGTGTAAATATATGGAAGTTCAAGTGTCAGAGCTTAAGAATACACTGAATGAACCAAAAATTAATTCTTTAATCTTCTTTTGAAGCATGGATTTTTAGTATCTTTTAATCTACCTGATTCTGATGACTTGCTTACTATTCGGTTGCATTTGTTGTATTTTATACAAGGTACTCAATAAAAAGACTCCTTTTTGAGTCTCAGAAAATACTGGCTTTTACTTTAGCTTTTTTGATGCAGAGCCACTGACTTCCGCCTACTGCATTGATTTCTGCTTCATATGTGGCGTTGAATGGTTCATTCGTATCTCATTCAAATTCCACGGATAAAATCCGTTGGTTCAAAAAAATAGTTCAAATGGCTCTGAGCACTATGGGACTTAACATCTATGGTCATCAGTCCCCTAGAACTCAGAACTAGTTAAACCTAACAAACCTAAGGACATCACACAACACCCAGTCATCACAAGGCAGAGAAAAAGTTGGATTCTTTTAAACTTTCCCAACATTATGCAGAAGTTAGATATCCCATCATTAAATAAATGTTGCTCTATCATGCACAAAATTTCTCAAAGTCAATATTTTGTATAAAATTTACTGTCTACCTCTTTTCTAGCGTGTATACGGACGTACGGGGTCGTCTGCTTTCATGATTTGACAATTATTCATTTATTTTCAACTTTTGTGGTCTGATGCCCTCGCTGCCACCACGTCATCAGTTAACCAACGGAGGAAAATCGTGTGCGCAGTCTGTCTGTGAATCTTACAATCTTTCTCCCGTGTGTTACCGTATTTCAAATTTCTGTGTGTCGTATTTCTCTTAAGGAGACAGGAGATTTGAGATTACCCCATAATTTGTCTAAACGATCGTGGAAAACTGCCTAAAAACCGCAGTCATTGCCAGGCTGGGCAGTGCACCAGAGCAGCTGTCGTTTTCTACTGCACGGATTCGACACGTGTCTGGCTTACATCCTATCCTTGACGCTAACACATTGCAAGTTAAATTACAAAAGTTGATTCTTAATACTTGGTGACTAGTTGAAGCCTAAGCTCATTATCAAATCATCCACTAAAATATAAAACAATTACTTATACTCAATCTATGACAACTTACTTGGTTCCTTCTGACACATTTCAGTATCTGTGTTTTTTGAAAAGATGGAAACATTCATATGATCTACAGTCCCTTGCATATCATTGGTGCTTTGCTATTTTATTCTTTCTGGTAATCTAATGCCTAACCTAAAAGCACATACAGAACCAGATATTAAGTGTCTCAGTGTTTGAAATTATTAAAATATTTAATAAATGAACTAATTAAAAATTTATTGAAATTTCAATGTTAGTACTTTGTGCATTTATACATTCGTTTTCTTTTGCTAGGATATTTACTTTTAAATAAATTTTATTTTTAATGTGTTATTAACATAAAATACAGGGTGTCCGAAAAGTCTTTCCCTGATTACATAAATTGATAACTCAGGCTAGAAGTAAGATAAAAATATGAAACTGGTATCTAATTGTTTATAAACTATCAAAATTTTTTTTTCACAAATCAGTAAACTTCCACATGAGCACCCTTGGTAGCACATACCACACAAAAAGAAGTCTAATGGGGTTATGTCAGGAGAGCGTGGAGGCCAAACCGTTGGCCCATCTCGCGCAATAGCGCGCACCAAACATTCACCTTTGGACTGCCTCTGGTGCACTTCATAACCTCGCCAGGGCGTTGTGAACCCCAAATGCGCACATTCACTACTCCGCTGACAAAAAAGTTCGCTTCGTCGGAAAAGGCAATTCGTCTGAGATAACCATCATCGTCCTCAATACGTGATAGCATTTCGACCGCAAAGTCATATCGACGTGTACTGTCATTGGGCAACAAGGCCTGAACCATTTGCACTTCGTATGCTCGAAACAATAAAGTTTGTGTAAGGTCATGTGTTGTGATGTTGGCTTATGTGTGGACGGAAATTGAATATCCCCTAGATGTGCTACGTGCTACCAAGGGTGCTCATGTGGAAGCTTACTGATGTATGAAAAAAACTTTGAAAGTTTGTAAACAATTAGACACCAGTTTCATACACTCCTGGAAATGGAAAAAAGAACACATTGACACCGGTGTGTCAGACCCACCATACTTGCTCCAGACACTGCGAGAGGGCTGTACAAGCAATGATCACACGCACGGCACAGCAGACACACCAGGAACCGCGGTGTTGGCCGTCGAATGGCGCTAGCTACGCAGCATTTGTGCACCGCCGCCGTCAGTGTCAGCCAGTTTGTCGTGGCATACGGAGCTCCATTGCAGTCTTGAACACTGGTAGCATGCCGCGACAGCGTGGACGTGAACCGTATGTGCAGTTGACGGACTTTGAGCGAGGGCGTATAGTGGGCATGCGGGAGGCCGGGTGGACGTACCGCCGAATTGCTCAACACGTGGGTCGTGAGGTCTCCACAGTAAATCGATGTTGTCGCCAGTGGTCGGCGGAAGGTGCACGTGCCCGTCGACCTGGGACCGGACCGCAGCGACGCACGGATGCACGCCAAGACCGTAGGATCTGAAGCTGGGCTACGGTCCCACACACCGTTAGGCCGTCTTCCGCTTACGCCCCAACATCGTGCAGCCCGCCTCCAGTGGTGTCGCGACAGGCATGAATGGAGGGACGAATGGAGACGTGTCGTCTTCAGCGATGAGAGTCACTTCTGCCTTGGTGCCACTGATGGTCGTATGCGTGTTTGGCGCCGTGCAGGTGAGCGCCACAATCAGGACTGCATACGTCCGAGCCACACAGGGCCAACACCCGGCATTATGGTGTGGGGAGCGATCTCCTACACTGGCCGTACACCTCTGGTGATCGTCGAGGGGACCCTGAATAGTGCACGGTACATTCAAACCGTCATCGAACCCATCGTTCTACCATTCCTAGACCGGCAAGGGAACTTGTTGTTCCAACAGGACAATGCACGACCGCATGTATCCCGTGCCACCCAACGTGCTCTAGAAGGTGTAAGTCAACTACCCTGGCCAGCAAGATCTCCGGATCTGTCCCCCATTGAGCATGTTTGGGACTGGATGAAGCGTCGTCTCACGCGGACTGCACGTCCAGCACGAACGCTGGTTCAACTGAGGCACCAGGTGGAAATGGCACGGCAAGCCGTTCCACAGGACTACATCCAGCATCTCTACGATCGTCTCGATGGGAGAATAGCAGCCTGCATTGCTGCGAAGGGTGGATATACACTGTACTAGTGCCGACATTGTGCATGCTCTGTTGCCTGTGTCTATGTGCCTGTGGTTCTGTCAGTGTGATCATGTGATGTATCTGACCGCAGGAATGTGTCAATAAAGTTTCCCCTTCCTGGGGCAATGAATTCACGGTGTTCTTATTTCAATTTCCAGGAGTGTATTTGTATCTTACTTCTAGCCTGAGTTATCAATTTATGGAATCAGGGAAAGATTTTTCGGACACCCTTTATTTTGATCTTTTCGTGCCATTAGCACTGTCAGGTAGTCTTCACTTCTTTAAAATTATTTAATATTCCAGTTCTCTGCATCATTTTAAAACCATCAGTAAATCTCTTTGTTCTGCTGCTGTGCCTGGACTGAAATACAGTCCAAGACACAAAAAACAATGCACTACGAAAGAGCTATGCGAATGGTACAGAAATCGGTAGTTGTGATGCGCATGCACAGAAAAAAGATAGGAATTTAAGATAAATTGGATGATTTATTCAAGAGAAAGAGCTTCACAAATTGAGCAAGTTAGTAACACGTTGGTCCACCTCTGGCTCTTATGCAAGCAGTTGTTTGGCTTGGCACGATTGACAGAGTTGTTTAATGTCCTAGTGAGTGGTATCGTGCCAAATTCTGTCCAATTGGTGCTTTACACCGTCAAAATCTCGAGCTGGTTGGAGGGTCCTTCCCATAATGCTTCAAATGTTGTCAACTGGCGAGAGATCCAGCAACGTTACTTGCCATGTTAGGGATTGGCAAGCACGAAGAGAAGTAGTATAAACTCCCGTCGTGCGCGAAAAGGCATCGTCTTGCTGAAATATAAGCGCACGGTGGCTTACTATGAACGTCAACAAAATGGGGCGCTAGTCATCGAGGCTCAGTTCGAAGTGGGACTCATCAGTGAAAGCAATACTATTCCAGTCAATGAGATTCCAGGCCGAAGACATGTTTGAAAACACTCCAGACAGCAGATCGGTATCAACATGTCTGTCGCCACTTTATTTTATAGCAGGCCCCTTTGTTTGTCATCTGTGGCGACCTTTCAGCACAGCAGTACATCGACAATATTCTACATCTGTTTTTATTACCTGCATGTCAGACCATCCAGGGCTTACGTTTCAGCAAGATAATCCCTGCCCGCACATGGTGAGAGCATGCACTGCCTGTCTTCGTACTTTCCAAATGCTGACTTGGTCCTCAACGTCGCAGGCTCTTTCTGCAATTGAGAACTTATAGGAAAGGTCCTTCAACCATCTCGGGATTTTGACGATCTTACGCTTCAATTGAACAGAATTTGGTACGATATCCCTGAAGTATCCCGGAGTTCATCAAACAACTCTATCATCAATGCCAAGCCGAATAGCTGCTTGCCTCAGAGGCAGACCAACGCGTTATGACCGGTCAATTTGTGAAGCTCTTACTCTGGAATAAACTATGTAATTCTTCTGAAATTTTAATCATTTGTTTGTCTGTACATATACAAAACATCAATCGATTGCCACCCCATGCGAATAGTCCCTTCCGGGTAGGTCATTTTTTTGTTGCATTCGGATAATTCCTTCGTGGTGCGCCATTTGTTTTTATCTTTGAGTGTGTATTAGACGAGAAGTTAGCCATACAATAGGATGAAACTTAGCTGAATTTTGACTAGCACACATTATTATATTTTGATTAATAGATGTCACTACAATTTTGCTACGCACTTTTTCAAAGAATTTGTACCATGACTCATGTTCCATTTTAATGATTTTAATTTTAAAGAGGGAACAAAATTTAATTGTTTTCTCCTCCGTTTTATTTAATTCTGATTTAAATTCTAAAATATTGTTCATATATTATTAAAAGCAATGTAACAGAAACTGTAGTCAATTTCATACACCTTTACTAGATCGAGTAGAATTCCAATTTTACACACTGGTGTCAAAACTTACGGAAGAAAGTAACTTTCACAATATGTGTCAGTTCCAAGTAACATAGCTCGATAAAATATGGACAACACGTAGAACGAAGTGCTACAGTATTGTATAGATCCCTACATTGATGTTATAAGCATCTTCTTGCTTCCCACGGTTGAAGAACAATTCGGGGGCGGCGATTGCATCTTTCAACACCATCGAGCACCTGTTCATAATGCACAGCCTGTGGTGGAGTGGTTACATGACAATAACATCCCTGTAATGGACTGGCCTGCACAGAGTCCTGTCCTGAATGCTGTCGAACACCTTTGAGATGTTTTGGAACACCAACTTTGTGCCAGGCCTCACTGACTGACATCGATACCTCTCCTCAGTGCAATACTCCATGAAGAATGGGCTACCATTTCCCAAGAAACCTTTCAGCACCTGATTGAATGTATGCCTGCGAGAGTAAAAGCTCCCATGAAGTATGGGCTGCCATTCCCCAAGAAACCCTCCAGCACCTGATTGAATGTATGCCTGCGAGAGTGTAAGCTGTCATCAAGGCTAAGGATGGGCCAACAACATATTGAATTCCAGCATAACCGATGACAGCACCAGGAACTTGTAAATCATTTTCAGCCAGGTGTCCAGAAACTTTTGATCACATAGTGTATGTCCAAACGTCAACATAATCATTGTTACAAATTTGTAAAGTCCTGAAAATTTATGTGAGGACAATTTTTATACAAGTCTGATGGGAGATGAAGAAGCTTGCACAGGATAGAGTAGCATGGAGGGCTGCATCAAACCAGTCTCAGGGCTGAAGACAACAACAACATGAGATTTGTGTTATTATGAAACTTATCACGCAACTGCCTGTCACACTGCACGTGTATAACTTCTAACTATGCCTAGACATCCTGCACTGATGTGCATCAAGGTCATAATGATGCTTTTCATTGATTTAAAATGAGCCACTCTCCATTTTAAGCACGTCAAGGTATAAGTATGTGCACCTGTGTCTCAGGCTACAATGACCCTAACACTTCGTCATTCCGCTGAAGACAGTGCAGTTTGTATTTCCCTGTGCTACATAATGACATCTGGACACCCCGCTTTACTGTGAGTGCTCACTTCACATGCGGCGAACAACCCCAAACACTTGTGCTCACTTAGCAGCTTTGTCAACAGACCAATTGTAAAGTATCCTTGCGTATAAATCCAACAGACCTATTGTAGAGTATCCTTGCGTATAAATCCATGTTTCAAGTTTTTCTTCGTTCATTGTGTGAAAGAAATACGCAGTGAGACGAACAGAAATGAGACTTTTATTCAGAAACAATAATTATACTGTAGTCAGTATTTATGATGGTGAGTGGACATTACAAAAGACAGGATAAGGTTATTAATAGAGTTTGTGATCACCGTGGAGAGCAATGAATGCTCTGCAACGTATTCTCATGCTGGCCAAAAGGTTGGTAAAGGGTTCTTGTTAGGGCATTCCATTACTCCACCAGTGCGGTTGACAGCTGCTGGATGCCCTTTGTTGGTGCGTGTGAACGTGCTACAACACGGTCCTTAAAGCATCCGACACACGCTAGGTGTGATTTAAGTCGGAGGAACTTACAGACCGGTCCATTCGTCGAGTATCCTCTCGTTCAAAGAGGTCCCCCACCTGTACGCACGATACCGTTATGCATTGTCGTCAATAGAAATGAAGTCAGGCCTAGTCCAACCCTGAAAAGACGCACTTGGAAAAGGTGTACACGTCGCAATAGCGTTGACTATTGAGTGTACCGTTTCAAAAATTTGGAAGTAAGTATGCCCATGCAACAATATGCCTCCCCATACCATAACAACTGGACCACCAAAACGATCATGTTGACAATGTTCTTCGGTGCATTCATATGGCCACAGGTGGGAAGACGTAATGTACCTAGGAAAATTTTCGAAGCTCAGAGTGATGCACTCAGGCTCCATCACCTGTAACGATCATCACCTGTAACGATCTTCGACAGATAGGTCTTTCCATGGATCTCATACAGCTCCAACATTTCAGATGGGACGGTTTTTGTTTGAATCGTATGGTCTGTTTTGAGTATTCGAGGTATCTTGAACACCCTTTTGCATATTCAAGAGTTCCAATTATAGTATACTATTCCAACGTTCGCCGATAGTTTTAAGGGTAATTGTCCAGTGGTGATGCGTTGGTTTGCACAAATAATGGCATTCACACGATTTGTCATGTTTGAAACAGCAGCTGTGACGGGATGTTCTGAACGTGGCCGTCAAGAAGCTCAGTTTCTGCCATTCCTGCCGCTATAACTCTCTTTACCCATCGCACAACAGCACTACAGTCAACTGCACCAACAGCGCAGCAAGAATATAATTACAGTATGTTGTTTGCAAAACAGTATCTTGCACATATGTCGTTTTGTTTTTCCGGTGTGGCTCTGCCACCTGTTGGAGACTAAAAGGACGTTTTCCTATGTTTTTTTTAACAGCTGTAAAAATTAGTTAAAGTTCTTAATGAATATTACAGAAGTTTCAATCAGTCAGGGATTCTTTGCACATCATTTATGAAAAATTACGGAAAGTAATTAAGTAAATTAAGTGTAGCGTTTCTTGATGTCGGCAGCACGTTCCTCGGTGCAAGAAGACGGCGTGATCTCCAGCAGCGCGCAGCTCGCGTTCCCGTGCCTTGCGGCGTCGCCCGTGCTGGTAGGTGGAGCAGCATGTGGAGCAGCCTGCCGGCGCCGCTGCTGCTGCTGCTCGCCCTCTGCCTGTCATCGGCCGCACCGGGCGCCTGGCTGCTGGCCAGCCCCGAGCCGGCCTCCGTCTGGATGCGAGAGCTCGTCTCCCCTGCCACGGATCTCAACCTCGAAAAGGTATGCCCCAGGTACCCTCCGATGGCCTCTCTTGCAGCCATTTTTGCTGTAGGGCGGAGATAAATTTCAAACTTTCTCACTTAACATTCAGAAGATGAAGAAATGTGGGGACCAATTACCCTGAAAATGGAAAGGAACCATAGAAAATTACCAGCTACATCTACATCCATACTCCGCAAACCACTGGACGGTGTGTGGCGGACAAATGTGGAAACCAATTACCCTGAAAACGGAAAGGAACCCTAGAAAATTACAATCTACATCCATACTCCGCAACCCACAGGACGGTGTGTGGCGGACCCTTGAAAATTACAGTCTACATCTACATCCATACTCCGCAAGCCACTGGACGGTGTGTGGCGGAGAGTACCTTGAGTACCTCTATCGGTTCTCCCCTCTATTCCAGTCTCGTATTGCTCGTGGAAAGAAGGACTGTCGATATGCCTCTCTGTGGTCTCTAATCTCTCTCATTTTATCCTCATGGTATCTTCACTGGATATACGTGGGAGGGAGCAATATCCTGCTTGACTCCTCGGTGAAGGTGTGTTCTAGAAACTTCAACAAAAGCCCGTATCGAGCTACTGAGCTTCTCTCCTGCTGAGTCTTCCACTGGAGTTAATCTATAGTCTCCGTAACGCTTTCGCGATTACTAAATGATCCTGTAACGAAGCGCGCTTCTCTCTCCGTTGGATCTTCTCTATCTCTTCTACCATCCCTATCTGGTACGGATCCCACACTGCTGAGCAGTATTCAGGCAGTGGGCGAACAAGCGAACTGTAGCCTACTTCCTTTGTTTTCGGATTGCATTTCCTTAGGATTCATCCAATGAATCTCAGTCTGGCATCTGCTTTACCAACGATCAACTTTATATGGTCATTCCATTTAAAATCAGATATGTATTTTTAGCAGGGAACAATTCCCAGTTGCTCGCCAGGGGGCTAGCCCGAATGGATGTGCTTCCAGTCTGACTAGCTGCAGAAGACATTCTGGCCAGACTGTGGCGCCCATTCACAAGCTAAGTAGTTAATTTCGTGTTCCGTGGATCATTTTTGCACGGTAAATTTCGATGATAATGAACGAATCACTTTACATTCGCATCGCTCATTAATCGGTAAATATGCCGCGCGGGATTAGCCGAGCCGTCTCAGACGTTGCTGTCATGGGCTGTGCGGCTCGTCCCGCGGGAGGTTCGAGTCCTCCCTAGGGCATGGGTATGTGTGTGTTTGTCCTTAGGATAATTTAGGTTAAGTAGTGTATAAGCTTAGGGACTGATGACCTTAGCAGTTAAGTCCCATAAGATTTCACCCACACAATCTCTAAGTATGTTTACATACTGAGAATTTCCAAAGGTTTTTTAATATACAGATATGAGTTAGTAATTCATACCCACCACCTTTTCCACATCACAATAATACAAATTCTTCTTCGGAACAGAAGGAGTTGTCAAGGAGGAACTTCTCCAGTTTGTTTTAAATTTTTACTTTTCTCTCTGTCACACATTTCATATCACTCAGTAAGTGATCAAAAACTTTTGTTGCAGCATTATGCACCCATTTCTGTGCTGAAGACAATCTTAGTGTGGTGTAACGATTGTTATATTCCCTTCTGGTGCTGCAATTATGTACATCCGTTTTCCTATTGAAGTGTAGTGAATTACACACAAAAAACTTCATGAGGGCATAAATGCATGCATGCATGCATTTATATACTTGCGTAGCCATAGTCAGCAGACCTCTGTTCAACACCGGAGTGAAATAAAAATAATAGTGACAGCATCTTACGATTTTATATCGTGTGAATTATGACGTTGCCTAGTGCGTTTGAGTTTGTTGCTATTGCAGTCCTTAAGTCATCTGGGTAACATATGAACTTTTGAAATTTTGACACTTTCATCTAAAACGATGCATTTTTCAGAATTGCATAGTGAGAGTGCCCAACTCCTTAAATAGACGTCTACAAGATGATCACGCATGAGCACCACACGTTATTCTTAGAGCACGTTTTTCAGCTGTGAAGACTTCAAAATGGTTCAAATGGCTCTAAGCCCTATAGGACTTAACATCCGAGGTCATCAGTCCCCTAGACTTAGAACTACTTAAACCTAACTAACCTAAGAACATCACACACATCCATGCCCGAGGCAGGATTCGAACCTACGACCGTAGCAGCAGGTCGGTTCCGGACTGAAGTGCCTAGAGCCGTTCGGCCACTATGAAGACTTCCTTTCTGAAAAATAAGTTACTTCAGGACAATATCCCATATGATATTCCTGAATGAAAACATGCGAAATACGTCAGCTTACTAATTTGTGGCTCCCCAAGATTTCCTGAAGCGCCGATGTGGCTGAACTATGTTGTTCTAGGATTTCCAAAATGTGTATTTTTCACTTTAAATTCTCATCAGTATGGACACCTGAGAAGTTCCCACATTATTTATTATTTGCTCACTATGTGTTAAACTTATCATTTGTGCCGAAGTGTATATGTTTGGTCGTTTTAAAACTGAGGGTGAGACCATTCGCAGGAAAGCAATAACACTGTTCACCATTTTTTCTCTTTCTGCATGTATTCTTGGACTGATTACACTGCAAGTGTCATCTGCAAATATAATTAACTCTGTTTGATGTATTTTAGACGAGAGGTCATTTACATATGTGAAGAACAATAGTGGACTTAAGAGAGATCCTTGGGAAACAGCGTAAGTCGGAATTATGTATCCGGACTATATTGGTGGAACTGCTAAGTGCAAAGTTCCGAATTATTTTGGTTGGATATCACATTATCCATTTGTTGGCTATACTATCAATCCATACAACTTCAATCAATCTAGGAGAATACTGTGATTCTCACAATCAAATGACTTAAGTGGGTTGCAGAAAATACCAAGTTGCGCTGTTTCATTTCTTATTGGTTGTCAAATTTGGTGGGTGAACACGTGAAAAGAATTCTCAATAGAGAAACTCTTCTGAAACCCAAACTGTGATTTTCTGAGCATATTATTGTTACTATGGTGAAATACTGTTCTAGAATATTTCATATTTTCAAAAATTAGTTATTGATATCTCTTGCATCACTTTTCTTAAAGAGGGGTTTAATAACAGCACATTTCAGTGTCTCTGGGAAACAGCAGTGAGTCAGTGATGCGTGACATATTTTAAATAAGATAGGGCTTATTACAGGGGAACAACTCTTTACACACACCATCAAAACCAATTGAGCTTTTATTTTTGAGTGAATGTATAATTTTCTAAATTTCCTCAGGTGAAGCTAGTTATACATTCACATGACTGAAATTTATGAGTGTTACGTTTTCAACCTAGTGCACTGATTTTTCTCTTGAACTGTTTGTCTATGACTGTACCTGCTATCAACAACAAACCCGTCATAGTTCGTGCGTCCACAGGCAGGACAAGAAGCTGAGTAAAGCATGATGGAGGAAGTAAACATGCTCTCTATGAAAGAAAATAAAAACCATAATGGAAATACTAACTTGCTGATCAGAAAGAAACAGTATTTCCTCCATTTATATACTTGCGTAGCCATAGTCAGCAGACCTCTGTTCAACACCGGAGTGAAATGAAAATAATAGTGACAGCATCTTACGATTTTATATCGTGTGAATTATGACGTTGCCTAGTACGTTTGAGTTTGTTTCTATTGCAGTCCATAAGTCACCTGGGTAACATATGAACTTTTCAAATTTTGACAGTTTCATCTAAAACGATGCATTTTTCAGAATTGCAAATTCTTGCAAGTTTAGCTAAAACGAGGTACTAAGCACTAATGTAAAAAATATTATTATGATTGTATTAAAACATTATATACAGGGTAATCCGGCTTCCCTACCGTTGCGTTTTATGCGGCCCACAGCATCATGTCCAAGATTTTCATATTCTTCCTCTCGCTACTAGCTAACTATTAGTCTTAAAGAAAAAATTAATGCAGTTAAATTTTGCCCTGGGATACATTTTGGATGGAGCCGACGGGTTTTCAGTTGTTCATGAAAAACGCATTTGAAGGTCATTTTTGTATGTTTCTCTTGAATAGTTCGAAAACTAAGGTCTCTACCGAAAACGAATCCCAGTAAAAAATTTAACTTTATTGTATTTCCCACAAAAAAGGTTTTGTTCATTCAAACACTATGTGATCAAAAGTATCCGGACACCTGTCTGAAAGTGACTTACAAATTCGTGGCGGTTTAATGTTGGAATTCAATTGGTCCAACCTTAGAACTGATGACAGCTTCCACTCTCGCAGGCATACGTTCGATCAGGTGCTGCGGAATGGCAACCCATTCTTCACGGAGTGCTGCACGGAGGAGAGGTATCGATGTCGGTCGGTGAGGCCTGGCACGAAATCGGCTTTCCAAATATCCCAAAGGTGTTCTATGGTATTCAGGTCAGGGATCAGTGCAGCCAGTCGATTACAGGGATGTTATTGTCGTGTAACCACTTCGCCACAGGCCGTACATTATGAACAGGTGCTCGATTCTGTTAAAAGATGTAATTGCCATCCCCGAATTGCCCTTCAAGAGTGGGAAGCAAGAAGGTGCTTAAAACATCTTGGGGATCATGCTGGCCAGGGAAGTTGCTGCACGTCTTGCAGAGAACGTTGAGTTGCACAGGCAGTGTGTGGGCGACGATTATCCTGTGGGAACAAAACATCACCTGCCTGTTGGAAGAAGGGCAAAAGAACGAGTCTAACAACATTCTGCTCATACCGAGCGCTGATTGACGACCCCACCAGGAGCGCAACAGGTGAAGGCCTGGGATGGGGCTATTGTGGTCTGGACGAACGCATTCTATGTGACAGCACTCACCAGGTCTACATCATACCAGAAAAAGACCTTCTTTTGCATACCGGTAGAATCTGCTTTCTTCGTCTTCATGGCATGATTGCCTCCTTATTTTATAAGTCTGCACACACTAAGTCTTCTGGCTGTTAGCGTTCCCTATTAACGGGTAGACGCAGATGACGCTCGGGTAACTATGGCACTACACTATTTCTTGGCGGATGACGTTGAAACCATTATCAGTACAACTACTATTCCCCAAGGTGGCAAATGCCGTCATCGGACCAAGTTGGACGACGTCTTTTCAGGTGCACTATTTTTTTTTCCCCTGCAGTGCAGTTCGCTCGTAACGAACGAGAGAATATGCATTAAGCCCAAAGGTAGGGCAGCTGTATCACCCTGTACACTTAGTGGTTATTCTTCTTATTTTGTATAGGCGAGCTAAGGACCACGACATTCAGCTATTGCGTTTGGAGTGGGCTTTGACGTTTGCCCAGTAGCTACGCATTCTCCGGCTGTGTTGTTCCTTCCTCTCATGTGTACAGAGGGCACCAGTCTTCTTTCTTGGTAGTCTGTCCTGGAACCTCTTTTATCTAGGATTTTTCCTGAGTATTGTCCGGTCCTTCAAGTTTCCTTCTGTTATTGCCAGTTCCTGAAGATCTTTCTCCACTTCTTCGTAGTCTGTTCTGGAACCTCTTTTATCTAGGCTTCTTCCTGAGTATTGTCCGGTCCTTCAAGTTTCCTTCTGTTATTCCCAATTCCTGAAGATCTTTCTCCACTTCCATCAACCATGGTGACTTGGTCTTTCTCTTTTGCCAATAACAGAGAAGCTGAAAACTTCCTAGAAGATTCAAACTGTGTGCCGGACCGAGACTCGAACTCGAGACCTTAGCCTTTCGCGGGCAAATGCTCTACCAACTGAGCTACCCAAGCACGACTCACGCCCCGTCCTCACAGCTTTACTTCTGCCAGTACCTCGTCTCCTACCTTCCAAACTTAACAGAAGCTCTTCTGCGAACCTTTCTGGAAACAGAGAAGCTGGATGATCAATCTGTCACGATGGATCCTGTAAAGATACCCCTAGCTACATATGTGATTCTTTCTCACTACACGTAGTGCTATCGGCTCGGTCGCCTTTTATAATTGTCGCCTTCCTTGACTGGCCCCAGTATCTTCCTTATTATCATTCTCTCCTGGATGTCGAGCTTTTCAGTAAGTGCCTTCCCATTGAGCATTAAACATTTTGAAGCATTTAAGGCTTCAGGACACTTGATTGTCTGGTAGTGCTTCAGTTTAGTGTTACAGGAAAGACATTTTTTATTATAAGTGTTCTCGATCAACTGGTATGCCAGCTCTAGCTTATTGACTTGAGTTGATAGTGCTGTTCCTTCAGATATTTTAGGTTCCAGCCAGTCTCCTAAGTACTTAAACTTGTTGGTTTTCTTGATCTGGTTGGTTGGTTGGTTTGAGGAAGGAGACCAGACAGCGTGTCATCGGTCTCATCGGATTAGGGAAGGATGGGGAAGGAAGTCGGCCGTGCCCTTTCAGAGGAACCACCCAGGCATTTGCCTGGGGTGATTTAGGGAAATCACGGAAAACCTAAATCGGGATGGCCGGACGCGGGATTGAACCGTCGTCCTCCCGAATGCGAGTCCAGTGTCTAACCACTGCGGCACCTCGCTCGGTTTTCTTGATCTCTCCCTGGTATAGATCAGTATTTTAGGAGATTCATCTATCTTCGTCATGTAGTGCTTTTTTCTTAAATGGTACATGATACATGAAGCCCAAGCTTTGGCGCTTGCTGTCTGAGAACGTTCAGTTGTTTCACTGAAGTTCTATTGAATCTGATGGAAGTAATAGGTCATCGGAAAATGCCAGACAATCAACATTGAGTCCATTGCACTTATGTCCCAGAGGGACACCATTTGGAATCCCCTCTCGAACTAACTCTTTCCGCCACTCTCTTATTACCTTTTCCAGGGCACAGTTCAAGAGGACAGGGGACAGACCATCTCCCTGTCTTACTCCCGATCTGATTTAAAAACTATCTGAGAGGGTTCGTCTGAACTTCGCTCGAGACCTGAGGTTGTTTAAAGTCTGTTGGGTAAGACTGTGGGTCTTCTCGTCTAGCCCTAGTTCTTGCAGTATCTTCATTGGTTATTATTATTAAAATCCTAGGTATCTGTGGTACGTTAAAAGTGATGCTGAGAGCAAATTGTGTTTGTGTTAGGACGGTACGGTGTGGGGGGGGGGGGGGGGGGGGGGGGGGGGGGGAAGCAAGAAACAATAATCTCTCACCGACCGCCCTCTCGAACCAAACCCTTGATGTGTGGATGTGTTAAACGGCATAGGAAAACTCCGTAACTGCGCTAAGTAAGAACAATCTACCAAAAATAACTATTTTCACTGTCTAATTGACAACAATGTCTGTGTCGTGACATTATTCAAAAATGTGTTCAAATGTGTGTGAAATCTTATAGGACTTAACTACTAAAGCCATCAGTCCCTAAGCTTACACACTAGTTAACCTAAATTATCCTAAGGACAAACACACACACCCATGTCCGAGGGAGGACTCGAACCTCCGCCGGGACTAGCCGTACCGTCCATGACTGCAGCGCCTCAGACCGCTCGCCTAATTCCACGCGGCGTGACATTATTACTGAGAAGTTTGCTATTCGTTATCAGAAGGTTGAATAAATGAAGTTTAACATGCACGTAGATGGATAAAAAGTAAGCAAACTGTTTATTATTTTAACAGTAATCGTCATACCTGTTAACGGGTTTATCCCACTGTGAGACAAGACGGTCAATACCTTCATGAAAATATGTTTGCGGTTGCCTACGAAACAGTGATTGAACCCATGCGCGCACCTCTTCGTTCGAAGCAAATCGACACCCACGAATGTTTTTCTTCGTGGCAACAAAACAATGGAAACCGTACGGGAAGAGTTCGGGACTGTGTGGAGGATGTGGAAGGGTTTCCCAGCGATAGTTCTCCAGTGTGGTCGAAATGCTGCTGAAGTTACGTTTTTTTTTCCATCTGTGTGATTTTCATTCGGCTGCCCTTATAATAACAAAAGATAAAGAATAAACTTTAAATTGACGCTCTTCTATTGGCGATCCCCTCCGCCACACACCGTCAGGTGGCTTGCGGAGTATGGATGTAGATGTAGATGTAGATACGGATCTTTAGGGTTTAAACAATGCAGTACAATCCATCGGAATAACTGAATTCCGGGTTCAAAATGAATTGGCCTCATTACTTACACGCGTTACATATTAAAAAAATCCAATTACTTTTCACCAACATCCGTCACATTTATTCTTGGAGTAGGCGTTTCACGAGCGAACTGATGGGTACTTAAAACTTTTATCCATTCTGGATTTGGAACACTGCGACCGATCACCGTTTTTTCTTCAGTTTTTATTTATTCATGACCGGTTTCGAATCGCCTGGCGATTCTTCATCAAATGACACAATTTAGTTTGCAGTATTGTGGGATGCATGACCCCCCACAATACTCCAAACTAAATTGTATCATCTGATGATGCATCGCCAGGCGATTCGAAACCGGTCATGCATAAATAAAAATTGAAGAAAAAGCGGCGATTGGTTGCAGTAATTCCCAAAATCTGGTAGGTACTTATTGCTGAAACTTCTACGATTGAATCAAATACTCTTAATTTATAATGCATGGCCAATTCTGGTCGAGAATCTTGGCCAAATCTCTGTTAACGATCCAGTTTCTATTAAGTTCCTAACCACGAAGATAAATTTTTTGAACCAGAACGAGGCCTGTTGCGAAGCATTTCTGTGCATTTTCTTTCGGTTTTTCTGGCACCACATCGTTATGTGCCACACATATATGTCTATCTGCTGATTCCTGTAATGAGTAATGTTCCAAATTTGACAACCAGTCACCAGTTGTTAACGACGGTAAACTACACAGCGGAAGGGACACAAACGACAACCGTGGATTGCTTTTCGTGGCGATGCCAAACAACAAGTAGTTACTTGTTATGAAGCAAAAGTTGTTAACAAACAAGTGCTACACACGTATTGCCAATCTAAGATCTTCGTACTAGGTGGTCAAGCTACAAAGCTCTTTAATGCAGGTGGGGAAAGAGCTGTTTGGTCAACAGGGTGGCGCAGTGGTTAAGGCACTGGTCTCACTTCTAGCGTTTCTCTAAACAGTATAATAAAAATGCCGGTGTGGCTGCCATCTCCACCTCTCACTTTCATCCTAACTGTTTCATCTCTAGATATCCTCATTAATAACATTCTCGGCTTCTTTACTCAATGATTTTATGTCTCTTAAAGTTTTTCTCCTTTCTGCCCCTTCCAGTGTCAGATTAACTATTTTTGAATGGCTTATTCCTACTTATACCAAAGATCTGCCTTACTCTAGTATGCCTAATACTGAAACTACACTCCTGGAAATGCAAAAACGAACACATTGACACCGGTGTGTCAGACCCACCATACCTGCTCCGGACACTGCGAGAGGGCTGTACAAGCAATGATCACACGCACGGCACAGCGGACACACCAGGAACCGCGATGTTGGCCGTCGAATGGCGCTAGCTGCGCAGCATTTGTGCACCGCCGCCGTCAGTGTCATCCAGTTTGCCGTGGCATACGGAGCTCCATCGCAGTCTTTAACACTGGTAGCATGCCGCGACAGTGTGGACGTGAACCGTATGTGCAGTTGACGGACTATGAGCGAGGGCGTATAGTGGGCATGCGGGAGGCCGGGTGGACGTACCGCCGAATTGCTCAACACGTGGGGCGTGAGGTCTCAACAGTACATCGATGTTGTCGCCAGTGGTCGGCGGAAGGTGCACGTGCCCGTCGACCTGGGACCGGACCGCAGCGACGCACGGATGCACGCCAAGACCGTAGGATCCTACAGAGTGCCGTAGGGGACCGCACCGCCACTTCCCAGCAAATTAGGGACACTGTTGCTCCTGGGGTATCGGCGAGGACCATTCGCAACCGTCTCTATGAAGCTGGGCTACGGTCCCGCACACCGTTAGGCCGTCTTCCGCTCACGCCCCAACATCGTGCAGCCCGCCTCCAGTGGTGTCGCGACAGGCGTGAATGGAGGGACGAATGGAGACGTGTCGTCTTCAGCGATGAGAGTCGCTTCTGCCTTGGTGCCAATGATGGTCGCATGTGTGTTTGGCGCCGTGCAGGTGAGCGCCACAATCAGGACTGCATACGACCGAGGCACACAGGGCCAACACCCGGCATCATGGTGTGGGGAGCGATCTCCTACACTGGCCGTACACCTCCGGTGATCGTCGAGGGGACACTGAATAGTGCACGGTACATCCAAACAGTCATCGAACCCATCGTTCTACCATTCCTAGACCGGCAAGACCATGGGAGAATAGCAGCCTGCATTGCTGCGAAAGGTGGATATACACTGTACTAGTGCCGAAATTGTGCATGCTCTGTTGCCTGTGTCTATGTGCCTGTGGTTCTGTCAGTGTGACCATGTGATGTATCTGACCCCAGGAATGTGTCAATAAAGTTTCCCCTTCCTGGGACAATGAATTCACGGTGTTCTTATTTCAATTTCCAGGAGTGTATATTCTAACCTGGAACACGCCATGGTCATTTGTGGTCTCTTCAGTGCTAGCACAATGGTCTCATATTCGGGAGGAAGACGGTTCAAAAAATGGTTCAAATGGCTCTGAGCACTGTGGGACTTAACATCTGTGGTCATCAGTCCCCTAGAACTTAGAACTACTTAAACCTAACTAACCTAAGGACATCACACACATCCATGGCCGAGGCAGGATTTGAACCTGTGACCGTAGCGGTCACGCGGTTCCAGACTGATGCGCCTAGAACCGCTCGTCCACTCCGGCCGTCTCAAACATTAAGTCATATTTTTTTATTTTCTACCACTAATATCCTTCGTGTGTTAGTGTGTGAGTTTTCCGTGATTTCCCAAATCGCTCCAGCCAAGTTCCGGGATGGTTCCTTTGAAAGGGCACCACCAATTTCCTTCCCCATCCATGAAACTGTGAGAGCTTGTGCTACATCTCTAACGACCTCTATGTCATCGGTACGTTAAACTGTAATCTTATTCTTTTTCAGTCGGAATTCTGGTTCGGTTCGTCTCTCCATGGTAGACTGTTCTGTGCAAGTCTCGTCTCTGCTCACTTGTCTCCATTACCAAATTCACTATTATTTAGTACCTCAAGACATGTTCTATCAATCATTAATTAAGTTGTGCCATCAACTCATTTCTTCCCTAACTTGATTCAGTACCTTTTCGTTTGTCATCGTATGTACCTATCTGATCCTCAGTATTGTTCTGTAGCAACTCATTTATAAAGCTGCTACTTTCTACTTAACTGATCTATTTAGCGCCCAAGTCTCTGCAATCGAGGCAGACACCTTTATAAAAACTCCCTAACATTTAAACTTACGATCAATGTTAATAACTTCCTCTTCGCCAGAAATACATTTCTTGCTGTTATGAGTCTTCGTTTTCCCTTCGTCTCTACTCTAATTATTTTGCTTCCCTAATAGCAGAATTCATTTACTGCTCCTCGTGTCTCATTTCCTAAACTAACTCCTTCCATACCACCTTATGTAATTCGACTACGCTCCATTCCCTCTCTTTTACTTTCGTTGAAGGTCATCTTAATCTTTTGAAGACAATATCCATTCCGTTCAACTGGTTCGTCAAGTCCTTTTCAGACTGCATCTCGATGTCTTTGGCAAACCTCGACGACCTTATGTCTTCTCCTTGAACCTTTAACCTTCTTACTTCGTCCGGTGTACGATATAATCGACCGTGATTATGTGTGCCTAATTAACTAGAAAGACACCGATTCCGAAGTAAACTGAGCCAAATGATGTGAAAAGTGTACATCTAATCACCAAAATGAAAAGAAGGACGACTGGAGTTTAGATCCACGTTGATAGCGACGTGAATAGAGACGGAGAAGAAGCTCAAATTACGGTAGGATGGGGAAGACGTCGGCCGTGTCCTTATTGAAGGAACTGTCCCGGTTTTTGCCTGAAGCGATTTAGAGAAATTACGGAAAACCTAAATCTGGGTGGCCGGATGGGGATTCGAATTGTTGTCCTCCTGAATATTACCAAAGTGGTAGATTAATACAGTGCCATAATAAAGACTGAGTGCAAGAAATATAATTACATAGATGGGTTTTGAATGGTTAGCGGAATTTATTATTAATTAAAACTAACAGTTTAATGAAATTCCAGTCACAGGATGGAAAACAATGCCGTCGCCAGGCCTAAAGAGGACATTTTATTTCTGAAAGCAGTTGCTTATAATCAGACTTAAATTCACGTAAAAATGAGTAACGCACATATTGATGACGGAATTCATCACCTGCACGGGAGTGACGTTTCGTATTCAAGTCATCACGAAATATTTAGTTGACTTATAGTTAATGCTCAAACCTTTAGAGTAATTTAAAATAATGAGGAATGGAATGGGAATTGAAGAAATTACAGCAGTACACGATACGATAATAATGACTTAGCTTGACCTCAGCAATAATCTTTACTGTTATGAATTTTGATAGACAGAATTTTCTAAACTCTTGAAGTTAGCGCTGAACCTTACTAGATTTAAACGTTAATGATTTTGAAGTATCATGGCATCCATGTAATACCGCATAAAATTATCAAAAGCACATAAAATTAAGTCATACTGTTAAGTAAGAAGTAAAATATATTCTGATCTGGCAGATTCACTGGTTTCAGCAGTTCCTTTAGGTACTGATTTCAAAAATTAGTTGTGTTGTAATTCAAAGTTATTTAATGACTTTAATCAATGAGCAACAATTTGAACATTCAACTCAATGAAATTCATTTGCAATGGACACTCGGTACCTAGGATAATCGGACATGGACTTTGTTCCAGGACTTAGTACAATGGAATAATAGCGACTAAGAAACTAAAATTAATGTTTATGCAGAGGTTATACTTTTTAAGCTACTCAATACATTGTGAAGAGTTTTACAAAGTTAAAAGTCTGAAGTGCTGCAACCGCGAAATAATAGCTCGGAGGCAACATACAGTTATATCACGTCTGCAGTTGCAAATATTCCTTATATTTACTGTGGCCAAACACCGTGCCAGTCGGTGTGGCCGAGTGGTTCAAGGCGCTACAGTCTGGAGCTGTGCGACCGCTACGGTAACAGGTTCGAATCCTGCCTCGGGCATGGATGTGTGTGATGTCCTTAGGTTAGTTAGGTTTACGTAGTTCTAAGTTCTAGGGGACTGATGACCTCAGAAGTTAAGTCCCATAGTGCTCAGAGCCATTTTGAACCATCAGAACCAAACACCGCTTTTTCTTTGATTGCTGTCGGAGCACCAATAAAAGTCATCAACGTACCGTAGCATTTAGAAATTGCAGTGCCTCTCGCACCCACAAGAAAGTGCTGCATAGATATTTGTTACGCCAGAGCTACATAAACTTACGCCCTTTCTCACCCGCAGCTATGCAACATCAAGATTACTAATTCCATGTCTCTAACGATCCGCTGTTGTTATCAAAGATTGTTGCACTCCTAACGCTTTCTTCTATCCATTAAGACATTTTCCGTGACTCGATATAATAATAAGTAGTTGATATTATCAATGAGACAATTGTGCTGATTTTAAAAATGGTATTTAATCGATTCAGATAATATTCAATTTAAATTAATTCATTTCTCAAGTTTCTTTTATAACGTTTACAGAGTATTGAAACTGATTATACATAAAGAAGAAATTTCAGATATCGCTTTCTTGAAAAGGAATGAAATTAAATATATTAATAGTAATGCAGTGTTACATACCGCGTTGTAGTTACACACACTTAAATCCCCTTGTGTTATTGTGCTACATACTGCCTTGTAGTCTCAAATACTTTTATTCCCTTTCAAACTTTGCTTTTGTTTTCCTTTACCGCTTTCTCTGTTTACAGTACGAGTAATCCTTGAGATGGGGTAAACCCTGTTTCACTCCCTTCTCCTCGATTCCTGTAACCATATTCTGGAGTCTGCACAAGTTGTAAATGGCCTTTAGTTTCCTGTATTTTATTCCTGCTACGTTCAGTATTTCGAAGAGTACATTGTAGTTAACATTGTTAAAAATTTTCTAAATCGAAAAATATAATAGCGTAGTGTTGCCTTTACTTTAGTGTTCCTTGTAAGTCGTAGTATATTTGCCTCACGTGATCCTATATTTCTGCAGAAGTCTAAAGCCGTCAGCACACTTACCGTGCATTCGAACGTCGTGGACCGTTGAGTGCACCGAGCATAACACGAAAAAAGCACGGTGGGGAGCCATTGCGAACGTGCAGAACGTGCTGAACGTGCGTTGGTAAGTAGGCAAATGAGACATGAGGCCATCCTTCTTCAATACAGAGCCGCGAGGCACCATATTGGCTTTCAGTTGAACCCCCCCCCCCCCCCCACACACATATATATATATATATATGTATATATATATATATATATATATATATATATATATATATATACACCCTTTCTAAGCTCCATCAAACTGAGGATCTCTCGAAAACCCGTCGTTAATTGTATGATCTTTTGTAATAAAATGATGGGAAGCATCGCATTGGTGGTTAAAAATTGTTATAACTTGAGTATTATGTTCAAATGTGTGTGAAATCTTATGGGACTTAACTGCTAAGGTCATGAGTCCCTAAACTTACACACTACTTAACCTAAATTATCCTAAGGACAAACACGCACACCTATGCCAGAGGGAGGACTCGAAACTCCGCCGGGACCAGCCGCACAGTTTGAGTATTATTAAAGTATGCCTTTTCAAGGTAACGACACTTTGAGGAGCCATCAAAAACCATTGTTCTTGGTACAATTTACTATAATTAAATGGCAATTAACAACATATCTGCGATGAAGCTTTCAGGAGATGGTAAGGTGGGAAGTATCGTCGCAAACTATACACGGTGGGTGTAGTGTAACGAGTAGAGCAGCAGAGCTATAATTTAAAAGAAGGTGTGTTGCTGGTTCGCGTCACACTGAAGCCAGACCTCCTTTTAAGAAACTTCGCGTTTTATAATAGGCTCAGATAGTTTCTTACTAGTTTAATAGAAGTATGGTCCATAAAATTCGATGTTACTTGCAAGTAGCTATGGGTGCGCTTTTCCCAAGTAGTGAGTTTGTTCGGTTGGCTTTATCTATAAGACAGCTTGCACTACTTGCAGTAAGATATTTTGCACTTTCTTGTTTCAAGTCTGGTATTTCATATGTTTTAAAGATTCTGCTACTGAATGGAAATAGTGGTCACGTAAGAATGACCTTAGGGTTTTACTAAAACATGATAGTGATGAAATACTATTAATCTTATGCGGAGAACTATTTTAATTAGTGTCGCACTATTTGTAACTGAACTTTTATAAGCCGATGATCTTTTTGGCTGAACATAGTAATCTCCTTTTGGCCCTATAACATGTTCATGGATACGGAAATTTTTATTTACCACATGAATAGGGTACTAAGGCTGGAAACGTGCGTTTCAATAGAGCTAACGTAGGAATTTTAGACCTGTCAATTTCGTAAGGACTATAACTGGGGAGTCAGACACAACCGAATAGTGCCGCTGGAGCGCGCTGCGATCGCGTATACAACGCTGAGGCAGACTTACCGTATGCACAAGTCGCATCGTTTCTGAGCGATCAGCAACACGTTGAACTTGGCGCGCTCAACGTTGACGTTCGAAAGCACGGTCCGCGTGTTGACGGTGGCTTAACTAATCATTCGCGAGGTAGCTTCCACCAGTCTTCTGATTTGTGGTACGGGAGATGTAACTGAGCATGTGACTTGGCCGCTCTGTTTTTGTCCCTAGCTCATCGGCCGATGGTACCTGGTGGAGGAAGTGGCGCCAGTGCGGCTGTCGTCAGACACGACGTGCGACTGGTACGACTTCTGGCGCGACGAGAACGGCACGCTGACGGTGCAGTGGTTCGTGCGCTCCGAGGACCGCACGGAGGCCGTGGTGCCCGCCATCCCCGTGACGGACGGCGGCGTCTGGCACCTGCCCGGTACGTATCTCCACACGAGCTCTCGCCGCCTCTCCCATGCGCGCTAATCGTTTCTGTTCTTCTTCCCTGTCCTTGGGCAGAAGCGCTTCCACAGCTTCGTGTACATGAATAAGGGGCTGAGAAAGACTGGATACAGGTTGTCCGGAGTAGGCGTAACGGTCCAGTCACATTAATGTGGGCACCACATATGTTCGATGTTGACAGTGCAGTTGTTGTCGTAATGTGGAAAAGGAGTGATTTAGCCGATGTCCAAAAGGTTATGATCGTTGGCTTTGGGGCTAAGGATGAAAGCACTTCCGAAACGGCTATGTGTAAACTTTTCGCGTGCCGCCTTGGTTGAAGTATACCGGGCATTAAAAAATGATGTTATATATAAAAAAAAAAAAAGACGTTGCCGTGGCAACTGTGTTGCACGACAAGCCATACAAGACACGAGTCAACGATGTCTGTGGACACGTGTATGAGCGAATAGACCTGTAACAGTTGAGCAACTGACGGCCCAGATGAACCAAAGGGGGGCTACCAACAGTACCTCCTCAACAACTGTTCAGCGGACAGAGGTGCGTATGCGCCTCTGCGGCAGGTGCCTGGTTTACGCACACGTGTTGACCGCTGTTCATCGGCGACGAAGGCTGGAATTTGCAGCCAAATTGTGCAGCTGGACTCCCAGTGAGTGGCGACAGATGCCCTTTCCAGATAAATCAAGTTTTATGCTCCATCGGACTGACGTCTGTTCACGCGTACAGTATGAAGCATCTGAAAATAAACACACTACAACAAGCATCGCAGGCTTCCAAGCTGGAGGGTATTTCCTGGCATCAACATAAGTACCCAACTGTTCTTGAAGACCATGTCTGACCCCACATGCATTTCGTTTTCTCCTCGACACGATAGCATCTACTAGCAGGTCAACGCAATGCGTCAAGCAGCTCGCAGCGCACGTGTATGGTTCCAAGAGCACCAGGATAAGTTTGCTGCACTCTCCTGGCCACCAAACTGTTACGAGAAATTGCGACTTTGCTTTCGATGTCGGGCCGCAACGTCAAACACGCAGTCCCAGGGTCTACTGCTGAACTAATCCGTTCGTCCTTCCTGGAGCTCTCGTAAGTAAACCCGACAAGCAATTAGGCAGCTACATTTACTTCATTTAACAATGCAAGATGTCGGACATAAAAAGGCTGCACCTGCAAACTGCAGGTTCTCCACAAAATCAAACCTGAGGACAGGCCGTGACAGAGACAATCATGGCAAAAATGGCTGAAAATGAGGCATTCCTCTATTGCGACTGTTTCGCGGACGAGGCTTCGTTCCGTACTTCCGATACGGTAAACACATACTATTGCCGCATATGAAACCTCACTCAACCCACATAATGACCCTCGAAAGTGGATGTGTGGTATGGATTGCTGAAGGACAGGGTTGTAGTCCTATTCTTCTTCGCACAGCCTACATAGAGAGACGCGTATACTGTGCCACAACTTTATCATGACGTGATATTTCAACGAGATGGCGCACCATGACATTATGTAAACATTGTGAGGGATTTCTTGCACCATGAGTTCTCACAAGGAACCCCTTGAGTGCGGGATCACAAATGGTCAATGATGTTTACGGCATTCGACGCCCCACATATTGTCTACATGTAACCACAATGTTGACTACTAGTGACAACAGGGAACGGGACTTGAGGTATCCAGTATTGAGCACAGCATGGGGATATGGAGCGTAGGAGAACTATTTAGTCTACGAGTAACTCAACAACAGTGCTAAAGTTCTAGTGGTGTTGATACAAACCAAAGCTATGGCAACGATAAACAGAGCAAAAAATTGCATACCTCTACACCAACAGTTGCCGAAGTTGGCATTTCGTCATAAATAAATCCAAGGGATTACTCAAAGTGAGAAAGAAGTGGCAGATGAAATCTTAGATGAGTCAGTGGAATGTGCGGTGTCGTATAAGCTCGACTGTGCGAACAATGTACATGAGGAGCCAGTGATGACGATGCGTATTGAAACAGGTGTCGAGACATGTAGATGATCATCTTTGTCGGAAAAGAAACGTATCCAGTCAAACGTAGTAAAGAACAACCTTTATCAAAGGAGCGGGTACTAAACGTAATTAAGGACTTGGAAAACCATCCGCAGTATAGGAAAAAAACGGTTATTAACAGATTTGGAATAAGTCCGCAGCAATAGGACCGTATAGTGCATAAGAAGAACTACGGATATTCAAGAGAGGAAAAGGTGCACTTATTACAAAAGCGTTTCAAGGATGCTCGATTCAATTTACAGGACGTGCGTGATAGTGAGCTACTATGTTATTTAAATCAAATTACGTACAACACAATTACAGAGATTTCAAGGGAAGCAGTGTATAATTGCATAACTTCAACCAGTGCTACAGAATTGGAAGACGTAAGACAACGAAATTTCAAACAAACCGTCAACTTGACGGTGCAGATCAAACTGCGGAATCGGCCCCAAAATGTGTAGATGAGATGAACAAACTTATCCCATGGGTCAGTAAGGAGTTTATTGTCACCCCCGACCAGTCGAGATTTGAAGAGGACCTGCTTATGAAAGGAACCCTGGAACTGGATGTACCAAGAGGGTCGTATCAAGATCAGCAAACTCCAATGCCATAACGAATTCGTATACAATTATGCCGATTGTTAAACTAGATGATAAACTGGGTAGAAAGTTATTTGTTATATTGAGAGCAGTTGGAGTTACTCTGCCCCCTACGATTCTTTGTCGTGTGCGTGATCTTACAAGCGCCGTAGGCAATATTTATGTGACAGCAAGAGCAAGGATGGGAAAATGGGCGTAAGAGAACTGCAGCTATAGTATGAGAACTGCTTTTGGCCAATAGCTAGTGGATAACCATTTTCACGATAAGCTCCACGATAGACTATTTCGGATAGGATTGCATTCCACCACATTCCATCATTTCTCGTCACCCCGTTACACCAATATTATTCTGTATGAATTCTTCAAAAGTGGATACTTTGCACGGTTTGTAGCTGTCAAAGAATTCACCTTGCAAACGTTTGTGATTACTGTGGCACGCCCTGTTTTATTCGGTGTTCATTGTGCAAGTTAATGGTTTGTTCTGAACATTACTTGAATGTCGACGATGTCCATTTTGTGAAGTGTAATACACACATCCCTTAGAAGGCTGATCTCTGTACCTCGCGGGACACACATTTTCTGTTACCCTCCTTATGCACATGGTGAGTTAGTAGCAGCTAGTATTTTTCCTGTCATATTTGTTAACACGACACTTTCAAATGAGCGGTACTGAAGATTGAACTTGTAACATCGCTTTCAAGAGGTTCCTTGTCAGATAGCTGGAGTGACAGAGGTAGTCCATCGACTGCTTGGCCCCCAGAAGCCCAGACATTACGCCACTTGATTTTTTTTTCTGTGGGTGTTTATAAAGAATCGATTGTGGCAGACATCAGTTCGCGATATACTAGATCTTCGCCACAGCATTCTTGCAGCTATCCCAAATATTACGTCTGCAATGATGCAAAACACATTGAGAGAAATAGAATGTAGATTAGATGTCTGTTGCGGCATTAATGGTGCGCATATCGAGGTGGATTAGATGTGTAAAAAAGTTTTGTATTACGGTACTTTTAGAAACATACCGTCAATAAATATCTCAATTACTTCCCAAGTCATTGTATTTTCTATTATTATATGTTTAATCAGGGAACACTGTATTTCAGAAGATGGTTGCAAGGAAATATTCAAGTTCAGGGGTTATGCTGGTGAACATTAAAATTGCAAAACCATGAAGGCGCCATGCAGCGTACCTTCAAGTGGTATGAAGCTTACTAACGCTTAAATATGCAGATGATGGCATTTCATCACAAAAGCACAAACTAATTATCAGTAAGGACAGGTACATTCTGCATATAAGAAAACATTACGCAGCTGGCTTCTTATTTAAAAATCGGATTAAAACATCAGCTGTTCGTCAAAAGGTCGTGTTACGTGCCGTGTGAGGAGGAGAAACATCTGCCGGCACGTGTCGGAATTGGGCAGAGGCAGCATCGTGGCCTGTCGAGTGTGGTGTTGAGCTTTCCGTGATATTGCCGCCCGCATTGGTCCGAGATTGCACAAGTGTCATGAGAACAGGGAATCGACGCGTTTAGGAGGGCCGCACTCATTGCCATTTAGGCAGCTTCCCCACATGAGTTGCGGTCGAGAGTACAGACGTGGAGGGTCTCATGCGTATAAGTGCAGATATCTTCAGTGGTGATTCAGGACAGTGTTCTGAACAACATTCCACCAGTATTTAGTTCATTTGCAGACTAGGAGAAGTCTGTTTTCAGGTTCATTAGTACCTGCAAGTACATGTGGCAAGAGCGAGTCATTAATGCTTATTTTCTCCTGAGCAACAGATGTTGAAGTGTGGAGGTGTGGACGCCAAACGAACAGGCACAGTCCACTCAGTGGTGCAGTTACGACTGTGCAGGAACGATCAGGTACTGACGTATTTGCGGGAAGATTGTTAGAGGTAGATAAAAAAACACCTAACACCCTGAGTGGGTGCTTATTAAGATACCTATGATAACAACACCTGCACTTATACCCTAACACACCGTAGAATTCGCTCGAAGATGCAGGACGAGACAGCCACTCCATGTGTCTTTTTTCAAGGAACGGACATGTTTACAGCAAGAAAAGTATCCATACTGACATCGTGGCGACGTATGGAGTAACACAGACCGTCAGCACGCCGGCCGCCGTGGCTTTCCTTGACGTCGCAAAAGAGAGAGGCCGACTGATACTGTCAATGACCAAAATAGACACAGAAGTGGTACCATGTCGTATTTTCAGACGATTTCCGGCTCTTCTTACAGTCTCAAGATGAAAATGTCAGTATGCAGAGGTTTCTAGTAGAACGAAGGTGTGCTAGGTTCCTTCCGTTCGCTATCGTTATTCAGGCCCAGCATATCGTGTGGTCGTTTGTATTGTCGTTAGGTACACAGTTCACCTCTGGTTCCGAAAGCCTCCAATTTGGACAGCACGCGCTACATTTCTGACACGTCAGGACTAGTGCCTCTGCAGTGTCTTCTAGGTCTCCATAACGTTATCTTTCAATAAAATAATGCAAGATCGCATGTTGTCACCCCTATCCTGATCTCCCTCTATGTACAAGGTGTTCGACTGTTGTACCAGCCAGGATGCTCTTTTCTATTGAAAACATTTGCACACGGGCTGCCAAGAGACTGGCGCGCATCCACTCACCAGTCACTATGGTTGATGAACTGTGGCGCAAAGTTGAAGCAGCATGGAATGACGTACCCATATCAGACATTCAAGCTCAGTTCGACAGTAAACACAGAATAAATAAAATCTCACCATTTTTGGTATCCTTGCTAGTGCAACTGTTTTAATAGTGAGCAGTACGTTTATCGAATTTTCAATGGATCGAAAGATACTGACTTGAGATTGTTTATAGTTGAGCTGCGCATGTAGAAGTCTGAAAAAGATGGTCAGTGCTCTTGATTCTCATGTATAAATCGGCAAAGATAATATTTTCACGCTGAAGGACGTGTGCCACCTAAACTCAAGGTGCCACATTCCAGAATGTTTAGCCGCATTTATCGAAGTAGAAGAGACTGAAGACACAAAGCAATGAGGCAAGTTGAAAACATGTGCCAACTGGGATTAGAACTCGGGTCTCCTGATTACTATGCACACTTCTGATGTAGTGTGTGGATTTTCCAGCAGTCTCAAAATACGTTTGACTTTCAGATATGTCCGAAAGAATAGACACCACATATATTGAAGAGATTGCCTACTTTCTATTAAACATACATTTCTGACGTGAAATCGAACGAAGTGAGGTCGAAGTGGAAACATCAACAGAGGGAAGCTTAGGATTTAACATCCCATTGCTGCCGTTACAGACTGAAAGCAGATCGTAGTGACACCACAAGCACACAAAGGATTATAGAATTCCGAAGTCAAAAATAAGACGACGTTAAGTTAACATGGCTTATGTTGGTTTTCATCACCAGCAATTGAACACTTTAGTGCAGCCTTTGAATCTCGTTCTCTTGGAATTACATACGCTTCATTCGCTGATGAAAGTAATTTTACGAGTAACCACATCACCAAAAACTGTAATTCGCTGAAGACTCACATAAAACTAATAGTAATACTAGTAATAACATTAAAATAAACACAATAAAAGTTGAGTGAAACAATTCATAAGTTGGAGGAAATACAGTCAACACTACCTTCAACACGAACATGCTATTAAAGTACTATATTGTTCAAAGGCGTCTTCGAGTTGGTGTTTGCTTTTTTTGGAGTAGATCTCACCTGTAGATATGAACGAATTGGAAGTATGAAAGACCAGTATAATATTGTAATAGTAATTGGTCTTAGATTCATCATCTAGGGATAAATTAGATTAGATTAGTTTTTCGTTCCATAGATCTGTGCTGAGGAGATCCTCGTGGATGTGGAACATGTCAATTTTTTCAAAGCTGAAATAACAATACTTGTTGTTGTTGTTGTTGTTGTGGTCTTCAGTCCTGAGACTGGTTTGATGCAGCTCTCCATGCTACTCTATCCTGTGCAAGCTTCTTCATCTCCTAGTACCTACTGCAACCTACATCCTTCTGAATCTGCTTAGTGTATTTACCTCCTGGTCTCCCTCTACGATTTTTACCCTCCACACTGCCCTCCAATACTAAATTGGTGATCCATTGATGCCTCAGAACATGTCCTACCAACCGATCCCTTATTCTGGTCAAGTTGTGCCACAAACTTCTCTTCTCCCCAATCCTATTCAATACTTCCTCATTAGTTATGTGATCTACCCATCTAATCTTCAGCATTCTTCTGCAGCACCACATTTCGAAAGCTTCTATTCTCTTCTTGTCAGAACTATTTTTCGTCCATGTTTCACTTCCATACATGCTACACTCTATACAAATATTTTCAGAAATGACTTCCTGACACTCAAATCTATACTCGATGTTAACAAATTTCTCTTCTTCAGAAACGCTTTCCTTGCCATTGCCAGTCTACATTTTATATCCTCTCTACTTCGACCGTCATCAGTTATTTTGCTCCCCAAATAGCAAAACTCCTTTACTACTTTAAGTGTCTCATTTCCTAATCTAATTCCCTCAGCATCACCCGACTTAATTCGAGTACATTCCATTAGCCTCGTTTTGCTTTTATTGATGTTCATCTTATATCCTCCTTTCAAGACACTGTCCATTCCATTCAACTGCTCCTCCAAACCACTGCTTCCCTTTCATGTCCCTCGACTCTTATAACTGCCTTCTGGTTTCTGTACAAATTGTAAATAGCCTTTCGCTCCCTGTATTTTACCCCTGCCACCTTAAGAATTTGAAAGAGAGTATTCCAGTCAACATTGTCAAAAGCTTCCTCTACGTCTACAAATGCTAGAAACGTAGGTTTGCCTTTTCTTAATCTTTCTTCTAAGGTAAGTCGTAAGGTCAGTACTACTCACGTGTTACAGTATTTCTACGGAATCCAAACTGATCTTCCAAACAATACTAATAGTATGAATATATACAATATATCATTTGTGTCTATAAAAAATTCGTCAGTGGAGTAAAAGGAGTTGGCCATTAGTAAGTCTTTCAGGCTCCTTTTAAACTGATCTGTATTTGTAACTAAATTTGTTATGTTTGCTGGCAAATTATTGAAGATTAGTGTTCCTGAGTAGTGGACTCCTTTTTGAACTAAAGTAAGTGTTTTTAAGTCCTTGTGCAGATCATTTTTGTTTCTGGTATTGTAAGTATGAACTGAGCTTTTTGTTGGAAAAAAATATATATTATTTAGGAGAAATTTCATTAAGGATGTACAGAAGACTGCGATTATGCTGCAAGGAGACGCGGATATGCCCGCTATAAGACTGGATGGCTCCTTGTTGAATGTAGACATAAAATTGTGTTATCTGAGCTCGATCGTACCAGAAGGCCACTGTAGAGAATTGTCAAAGCAGCGGTTAGTTTCGGGAAGCTCCTCTCATAATATGTAACCACAAACATTTGTCAGCAAGCATAAAAATACTCATTTATGGAATATGTATGTTGAGTAGCCTCTTGCATTGTTCCTAAGGATCATATGATAAACGGCAACTAAGCTCAACACCTTTCGTCTGCTGAGTACACGAAAAATGAAATATTGCGAAACTACTGAGTGTCACGTATTGAGACAGCATAGTGAGATACATAGTGAGATAGCACTTGCCAAGAGAATACCTGTAAGGCTGCATTGCGCTTTGAGGACTGCGCAAAGCGCGATATGAACGCATCTAACGTTGACTGCGTCAAATGAGAAGAGCTGACCGAAGACCGCAGCAGGAAAGAAGGTAGAAAATTATGTGACGGCGTCTGGCTCAGTAACTTGGCTCTGAAACGGGAGTGTTGAAAAGCGCTTGCGACGAACTCCTCGTTCTAGATGATAGCCATTTGCCCCACCTGTGGGCGCCAAGCGTGCTTTCGTATTAGATTCCTTAGTCTGCAACGAAAGTGTCTTCTTGAAACTACTTGAATCTTCCGTTAGGAAGCAAAGGCCTTTCACTGATGATGGCAGTGATCCAATTAGCATTGAGATATATATATATAAATGTTCTGGTAAGCAATTAGCAAATTCGAAAGCTGACAGAATCTATCTCCGACAAAAGCACTTTCAAATGTCCTGACAAGAAAGTTAACTTCACCAGTTTTGCCAATAATAAAGACTATCTCTGGAACGTGAAAGCGCCATAAATAATCTGTGTCTGGACTGTCAGATTTTCGTAAACCACCATCTCACACTATTTTCAAATATCCACAGTACACATCAATTAAAACGAAAATAATTTTCAGTCAGTTTTTGCAAAATAAATGATCATCGTATGCTTCTTATTTGAGATGTCGAACAAAGTAATTGTCACTTTTTGTGATCTTCATTATAACATGTTAATTACGCAACAACCTTTGACAGTAAGTACATTGATACATATTCTTATCACATGTAGACAGTTAACAAAATGATATCATTCATTTCTCAATTACAGTATTTTTTGTGAGTAATTCAGCCACGGGCAAAGAGTGGCAACAATTGCTGGCAGAAAATTTTTCTCTGCTCTGGCCATTGGTTAGTGTATGGCAGTGGTCGGCTTATTGTCTCTGGTGGCACCAACGAAAATTCTACCGTCGGTGCACTGTGCTACTGTTCCTCACGATATGAAGCAAATGGGAACAAACATTTATGTAGCTTATTAGCTATTTTACCGTTATGTTATCTTCTCAGCTGCACACACTGGGGCAATGAGACTTATGGCATAAGTGCCATAATTTTATGTACACCACAACAAATGAAAAGCTAGTAGGTATATAAGTGTGAAGTCATTGTTCGAGTCTCACTACAAGCATTTTTTTTACTTTCTTTTCAATTCTAAGTTTATCAACAAATGGCAATGTTATTTAATGAATACTGATCATGATTTTCTAATAAAAACAGCATCTGTTCTTTTATTTATCAGTCGCATGAAAATAAATTATATTTTGTCCCCAACATGAGACGTGCCTTATTGTTAAATGAAAAAAATTGTATATATATCAATAATACTGTTCAGTTTCTAGAAATAAAGAAGTATCATATTTTCGATTTGATGTTTCAGTTTTTGTATCATATTTCAACTGACTATGAATACTCGCGTTTTAAATGATTAGCAATTATTTTTGATTCAATATTTTTTAATCACCATTTTCATCCAATGATACGTGTTTGGTTCAAGAAACCAGATTCATCCAAAAAAATGTAACGGGTACTTGTAAGTATAGAATCTTCAAAGGCAAAGCAGCAATCAGCGTTGTAAAAGGGATGACATTGCCGGGTTCAGTTTTCTGTGCTTGTCAATGAATAATAGGGAATGTAAACGAATTTAAATCTGCCTCATAAAGACTATCTGTCCTGTCAACTAAATTCAAAAACAAAAATACATACTCATTAATTGCCATGCACTGATAGATCAAGACATCAGAATAAAACTGGGGTAAAAGATATATTTGGGAACTTCAAGAAACTGAGGTATCAAAAACACCGAAGATGAAGACCACATTGCTTTTGGGGGCTATCAGCGCGTAAACTGGCAGAGAAAACTAATTTAGAAATGTAGTAGGGTATTACCCAGTCCACAAAGTAATCAACACAAATGGTGTGAGACTGATCGGTCAATGTCAAAAGTCCAACCCGAAATTAATGTCTATTTTCCTAAAAAAAAACTCCAAAGATAAGTGAAAACATTGATCTCGCAATCCTGATGTTGGGAGAATTTCAGTTAGATAATGTAGATATTTGTCAAGAAAGCACTAAGGAAGTCATCAGTGTGAAAGGAATGATGAATTTGATTCTGATCATTACCTCTCTGAAAATCACAAAACCATAAAAATGATATAGGCTCTCTGAAATAAAACAATAGATTCAAAAATATCAGCTAAACATGGCAACTGATTATAATCATCTAACTAACTTAACAATACTGCACAGAAAACATTTGGATTAATCAGAAACAAAAATTAAATACGTGAGAATGAAGAACTTGAATAAGCTTTAACAGAGAGGGCCAGAAAATGGAAAAGTGGAAATGTTCAAGAAAAACTGAACACCACGATCAGTTTAAAGAGCAAAGGAAGGAAACAGAAAGAGCAATCGGAAGAACTAAAGAGGATTTCATAAAGAAGAAAGTAGCAGAAATTGAGGAAGACTTTTCGAAAAACAATGCCCTTGATTTTTGTGAGACATTGAAGGGCAGTCTGAAGGGCTAGAAAACTTCCAGGTGTGTGTTTAATAAATGAGAATGGGAAACTTGGCTTAAGAAACACTAAAAATATTGAAATACTTCCAAAATAATTTGATCAGCCTTCTTAATTGTCCAGAACCAATCCATAAGCTGGAATTCTCAAACTCTCATGAAACTGGAAAAAATAATGAAAACGTCAAAAAACAGTAAACGTCATGGAGAAGACACTATTACAGCGGAACTTTTGAAATGGCCTCTACGAAAAAAAAGAAGAAACAGCTGAAATTAAACTTCGAGGAGCCCAGAAAAACAGAAAAACATCCCAGCAGAGTGGCAGGTAGCCATGATACATAAACTACACAAGAAAGGCAATAAACAAGACTTTAACAATTAAACAGGAATCTCTTTGCTGGCAGTTGCATATAAAATATTTTCCAAAATTTTCGAAACAGAGTATAAACAACAATGGAGAGTCATTTGGTTGAATATCAAGGTGGTATTAGGAAGGACACGCCACGTTCTGAACAAAATATTTAATCTTACGTCAGTCGTTCACCACAGATTACGGAATTCAAAAGATGGTTTAGTAATGTTTGTTGATTTCCAAAAGGTCTTTGATACGGTCGACAAGCAATCTACAGATAAACTAATCTGAGAATTCAGAGTAAAGTCTAAACAACAAATTTAATTCGTGAAACACTTACAGGCACAGTATCTAAAGTGAATTTTATGAGAGAAATATGCCAGTCCTTCAAAATACGCTCAAGTGTATGGCAAGGTGATTGCGTTTCACCAATTCTTTTTAACTGTGTTCTAGAAAAAACAGTGAGAATTTGGGATGAAAAAATCGAATGAATATACTTCATACAACAAAAAACTAGAATAAATTGTTTTGCGTTTCCAGATGACTTCGTTACAGTTTCTAAAAATGTGATATCTGCTCTAACACAAATTGGTCTTTCAGGAGAAACAGCAAGGACTGGCCTAAGAATATCTGCAGAGAAAACCAGTTTTTTTACAATCATTAATAACGCATCGAAATTTCTGAAAACACATACTGGGCAAATTAGAATGGTTGAAAATTTAAAAATCTTGGAGAGACAATTCAAATAAAGGTTTGGAAAAAGTTACTATGGAGGAAAGTACACCTAAAATGGAAAGGGTAAACTTTTAGGACGAAAAAAGCCTATGAAAAAACGCAAAAAAAGGCATTACGATACAGCAGTGGAACCATAATGTCTACGTGCAAGCGAATGTATAGTATTAAATCATAATTTGGATAAACTGGAAATAGTAGGCGAATCATTAGAAAACTATTAGGACCACAAAAAGCTGTATAAGGTTGAAAGTTATGTAGTAATGATGAAATTTATCGAAACATTGAAAACGTAACAGAAGTAAGGAGAAAAGGAAGCCTAATATTTTTTGGACGTTTATATCGTTTGCAAGACAGTGGACTGATCAAAAAGATCTTCAAATATCTGTGGGACAGGAGGTTAACAATACATCAGATCCATAAGGTAAAAATTAATTTAGTAAAAAATAATTTAATCTCTGAAGAAACAACTGACAGAGAGGCTTATAGGAAAAAAGTTTTAAATATGGAATGATTCCAAGATAGAAGAGAGGAAAATTACGGTATGAAGTAGTCAGAAGATAGGAAGAAAAAAACGTAGTGAACAGGTGCAAGAGTAATGTAAGGAAAGAGAACAACGACGAATAGGGAACTGAAATTGGCGCTTGATCCTATTCGAGAAGAAAAAAAATAGAAAGATTTGATTCAGTGATTTTAAGATTTCAAAACTTGTGTGCTATGCAGTCAGCTGCCAACGACTGTATTAATAAATTAGAAATGGTACGTGCTAAACAGCGCTTGGAAATGTAATCTTAAAAGGCGAGTTTTCAAGGTAGATCTTTTTAGTCTAACTTCTGTAGAACACTGAAGTCCAGAAACTAATCTTCAAACTCCGTTAGTGTGAAGAAAATCGAAGAGGGCCAGTCTATGAGTTCCCCTAGTAAAATGACTTTCCTGGATACAATATATCAGCGCCATCTAGACGGCCAATAATTTTGCATAATTATTTCCGAAGCGCAATAATAGTGAACATCTAGGGGTGAGATTGAGAGACTGTGCAATAATACTGATAACATCAAAAAGTTCTGAAATATTTTGCGCTGCCCAGAAATATCCTGCCGTCTGCGAGCAGTATTGACAATATTCTTTCCAGGCTCTAACTAGGAATAGACTGTGGATATCAGTGCGTTCACTTTGCGTTTTGTTGTGGCGTTGAAAATGAGTCCAAAGCAAGACGAAAAAGTGTTCTGATTGGAGTTCATCGAAATGTATAAATAACTGTCGGCGTTGTGGTATGTTTAAGGAGATGAGTACAAAAACAAAAATTACGAATGAATCGTATGGATTGTTGCTCAGAAAATACGGCAAAATCCCACGAACGACGAAGTTTCACAAAAATTAATTAATGCAAGATTTTGAAAAGAAGTATATACCTGTTACTGAGTCTCAGATCCCTTAGGGTGAAATTATACTTGTAAGTTAAAAGCCTTCGAAAGAACTGAACTGACAGTGGTAAGGTACTGCAGCGTAACTGATAAACGCTGATTTGATGAAATTAGCTCTCTCATTGTAATGTTTTGTTTTTTGATCATGTGGATATGGGCATCCACAGATATTTATCCGTGGTGAGGGCGAGGGTGTGCAAGACTCTTATCATTGCCATTACCGATGTAAGTGAGTTGGTCAGTTCAGAGCTGTATCGTGCTACAAGAACTAAATTTTATAGGTGGCACAAAGAAACATTATTTCTCAGAGCACTGATGGTCGTTCACTCAGTATTATTCACACGTTCATTACTTCGATGTTTAGAACAACAAACGATTATACAGCAATTGCTAAGTGTGTAGTACTGCCTCGCTGCGGTGAGCCACGTAGTGAGTGCTACATTTCGCTAAACGAGACATTTGGCGTCATCAAAACACCGTGCTCCAGATTCCAGGGGGGAGGAGTTGGGGGTAAGTGCCTATGTACGATGGGTCATTACCACACGAAAAAGTTATGATAATCTTTTGTTTCGTCCAACTTCAATTCTCTCAACAAGTTTGGTGAGTGATCTTTGACGCTCCGTGTCCCAAGTCTTCATCCAGTTTTATTTCTGCTTGCAACCAAATTGAGCAGTCACTACGGCAGCAGAGTCTTTATCCTCAACATTCCAAGCCAAAATATTATTGGACAATCTAAGGAGAACGTCAGTCATATAGAACAGCATTATTGCGCTGTGTTGTTGACTATCTAGGGACCGCCTTACACAGCAGTCAGATCTTCCTGACGGCTCACACACGCTGTAGAATAAAGTACACTACTGGCCATTAAAACTGTTACACCATGAAGATGACGTGCTACAGACGCGAAAATTCACCGACAGGAAGAAGATGCAAATGATTAGCTTTTCAGAGCATTCACACAAGGTTGACACCTGTGGCGACACCTACAACGTGTTGACATGAGGAAAGTTTCCAATCGACTTCTCATACACCAACAGCTGTTGACTGGTGTTGCCTGATGAAACGTTGTTGTGATGCCTCGTGTAAGGAGGAGAAATGCGTACCATTATGTTTCCGAATTTGATGAAGGTCGTATTGTAGCCAATTGCGATTGCGGTTTATAGTATCGCGACATTGCTGCTCGCGTTGGTCGAGATCCAATGACTGTTAGCAGAATATGGATCGGTGGGTTCAGGGGGGTAATACGGAACGCCGTGCTGTTAAGCTTCATGATGGCCTCATCCATGTTTGGCGACATCGCGGTGAACAGACATTGGAAGCGTGTATTCGTCATCGCCATACTGGTGTATCGCCCGGCGTGATGGTATGGGGTGACATTGGTTACACGTCTCGGTCACCTCTTGTTCGCAATGACGGTACTTTAACAATGGACGTTACATTTCAGATGTATTACGACCCGTGGCTCTACCCTCCATTCGATCCCTGCGAAACCCTACATTTCAGCAGGATAGTGCACGACCGCATGTTGCAGGTCCTGTACGGGCTTTTCTGGATAAAGAAAATGTTCAACTGCTTCCCTGGCCAGCACATTTCCAGATCTCTCACCAATTGAAAACATCTGGTCAATGGTGGCCGAGCAGCTGCCACGTCACAATACGCCAGTCACTACTCTTGTGGTGCGCCCGGGTTCCCGGGTTCGATTCCCGGCGGGGTCAGGGATTTTCTCTGCCTCGTGATGACTGGGTGTTGTGTGCTGTCCTTGGGTTAGTTAGGTTTAAGTAGTTCTAAGTTCTAGGGGACTGATGACCATAGATGTTAAGTCCCATAGTGCTCAGAGCCACTAGTCTTGTGGTATCGTGTTGAAGCTGCATGGGCAGCTATACCTGTACACGCCATCCAAGCTCTGTTTGATTCAATGCCGAGGCGTGTCAAGGCCGTTACTACGGCCAGAGGTGGTTGTCCTGGGTACTGATTTCTCAGGATCTATGCTCTCAGATTGCGTGAAAATGTAACCACATGTCAGTTCTAGTATAATATATTCGTCCAATTAATATCTGTTTATCATCTGCATTTCTTATTGGTGTAGCAATTTTAATGGCCAATAGTGTGTATCAATAAAAGTGTTTAGTTTCTAGAAATAAAGAAGTATCATATTTTCGATTTGATGTTTCATTTTTTGTATCATATTTGAACTGAATATGAATAATAGAGTTTTAAGTGATCAGCAATTAAAAATAAAAATATGTTATTCTTGTTGAAACTATGATTCAAAATTTTTTAATTAACATTTCCACCCAATAATAAATTTTTAGTTATCTTAAATGTAAATTATTTACTTAAATAGGGGGCAGTTCAAGAAACCAGATTCATCAAAAAAATGTAACGGGTACTTGTAACTACAGAATCTTCAAGAGCAAACCAGCAATCAGCATTGTAAAAGCGATGGCATTGCTAGATTCAGTTTTCTATGCTCATGAAGCACAACAGGAATGTGAACGAATTTAAATCTGCCTTATAACGACTATCTGTCCTGTCAACTAAATGCAAAAACAAAAAATACACACTCATTAATTGTCTTGCACTGATAGATGAAAACAACAGAATAAATCTGGGATTAGAGATGTATTTGGGAACTTCAAGAAACTGAGGTATCAAAAACACCGAAGATGAACACCACATTGCTTTTGGGGGCTATCAGCACGTAAACTGGCAGGGAAAACTAATTTAGAAATGTAGTAGGGTATTACCCACTCCACAAAGGAACCAACACAAATAGTGTGAGACTGATAAGTCTATGTCAAAAGTCTAACCAGAAATTAATGTCTATTTTCCTCAAAAAAAAACTCCAAAGAAAAGTGAAAACATTAATTTCGCAATCCTGATTTTGGGAGAATTTTAGTGAGATAATGTAGATGTTGGTCAAGAAGATGATAAATTCTTCTCGGGTTGACAGCCGAGTCAATGCGTTGTTCTCCAGCAACGTTTCAGCAAGTTTCTTACTTGCCATCTTCAGGCGAAGTGTCGGGTTCATATCTCGTCCGGGTCTTTATAGCCGCTGGACCACGGGCATCTCTGCATCCTTGGCGCGGGTCGGGCCAATCAGGCGCGAGCGGAATCGGCGCGGCGGCGCGTGGTGGGGGGGAGCCGCGGGCGCCGGGTCCTGGCGTCTCGCCTCGGTGCGGCCTGTTTATTCCATACGCCGCCACCGACCTACCTCCATCGGAGCGCTCTCGTCTCATTCTTGATAATGTTGTATTCCATGCGCTGCTGAGTTGGAAGCCACTGTCCCGATTGACCAGGTTGTCACTAACCCGTATCTCCACTGCCTCTTTAATAATTGAGTCCCAGAAACCTTTCGCTCTACACAGTCTCTTGGTTTCTTCAAACTGAAACGTGTGTTCTTCACTGAGGCTGTGCTCAGCTACCGCGGATTTTTCTTTTTGTCCGAGGCGGACGCTTCTCACATGTTCAGAGATGCGTTGCGTTATGGAACGCTGCGTCTGCCCAATATATTGTTTCCCACATTCACAGGAAATACTGTAGACACCCGGAGTTCTTAGACCCAAGTTGTCCTTCATTGAGCCCAGCATATTTCTGATTTTTGTTGGAGGATGGAAGATGGTTTTTATCTTGTTCTTCTCCAGTATCCTGGCAATCTTGGCCGTGGGTAGTCCTCTGTACGGGAGGAACGCCAGACCTTTGTTGTTCTCATCTTCCTGAAGGTTCTTCTCCTTCTTCTTCTTGCTCATATGGAGAGCGCGTCTAATCTGCGTTTCGGAGTATCCATTCATCTGGAAGGTTTTCTTCAGGTGCTGAATCTCAGCACATAAACTGTCCTTGTCGCATATGTCATGAGCTCTGCGGACCATGGTAGTGAGCACGGATTTCCGTTTTGCTGGGTGATGGCAGCTGTTGGCGTTGAGGTACAGGTCTGTGTGCGTTTTGTTACGGTAGACCGAGTGTCCCAGTGTGCCGTCCGTTTCCTTCTTTATAAGGATATCGAGGAAGGGTAGGCACACATTTTCTTCCATTTCTATTGTGAACTTGATGTTCTCGTGTATGCTGTTCAGATGGTTCAGAAACTCCGTTAGAGTGTCTTCGCCGTGCGGCCAGACCGCGAAAGTATCGTCCACGTACCGATAAAAGACCTTGGGTTTAAGGCGTTCTGTTTCCAAGGCGATATCCTCGAAGTATTCTATGTACAGATTAGCGATACATGGTGCCAGTGGGGATCGCATAGCGACTCCATCCTCCTGTTGGTAAAACCTGCCGCCACACTGGAAATATGTGGTCGTGAGTGCATGGCGGAATAATTCCACTGTTTCTTCGTCGAAATGATTTTCCCGTAGTTTCAGGGAGTCCTTTGTCAAGAAAGCACTAAGGAAGTTATCAGTATGAAAGGAGTGGTGAATTTGATTCTGATCATTACCTCTCTGAAAGTGAGGCTAAACTCCTACCTAACAAAATAAAACGAAAATCACAAAACCATAAAATATGAAATCAGATGTCAGTTCTAGTATAACATATTGGTCCAATGAATACCCGTTTATCATCTGCATTTCTTCTTGGTGTAGCAGTTTTAATGGCCGGTAGTGCACTACCACAACTATGCATCGGAACAGTGTAAGTAATGACAGCTGAACAACATGAGAGCACGACGATTTCCTTGCCCGCAGCGGTGTACCTGGGCTACGCGGTGGTGGACCTGTCGCCGGACGGGCGCTTCCTGTCGCTGGCGACGTGCGTGCGGTACGCCATGTCGTGCTCGGCGGCCGTGCTGGCGCGCGACGTGGCCGACGGGGCGCGGCGCGCCGACATGACGGACGTGCACCGGCGGCTGTCGCGAGCGCGCCTCAACCACACCGAGGCCGGCTACCCCAAGGACCCGCAGGCGTGCAGCGCCGGCGCGCACCTGCCGCGCCACCGCGACGCGCCGCTGCAGGCCGTGCAGTACCGCCTCTGAGGGCCGCCTCCTGCCACACACCTGGCGACGGCACGCACGCTGCAAAAGCGACGCATCATCCGTGCTGTGGGGCTCACACTCACAGCCAACACCCGTCCTTGCGAGCTGGACGATCGGACAGTCACAGAAGCTAGTAGTGGGAATAACTGAGAGAAGTTACTGCAATCGAGGGACTCGACTGGAAAGAGTCTAACGCCACTCAGCTAGAACTTCGCGATTATGTAGTCGCCTGATAACTTACACCGCTGGATTCTAATTCCACAATTTAGTACCACATATGTAACGGCAAGGAAAATGAAAGTATACAGGTTGACAGAGGGCCGACGCCATCACATATTTTGTACGACATGCAAATCGAAACAACTGCTTATGAAAGAAAAATGTCGCGGAACTTCCTGATGGAAGTTTCTTGACAACTGCCGAACGTAAAGGAAATGGTGGCGGAGAATACAATGAAAAATATGTGGAAGAGGTTTAGCAGAGGCAGCTGAGGAACAAGCTGAAATTAAATGCTGCCGGATGGACGAATCTTACGCTCTACAGCGGTGAAGCTGGGTCAGAACACGCTTGGTCAACGCCGCAGGTGTAAGATGACAGGGTAGATAAAGACGCAAGTCATTCGGATTTGCAAATTACCAAAGTAAAGTATAGGACAACAGCAAAGCAGTTAGCCAGAAATACGTGACTGTAATATTTCGATACTTATTCAAATG